>NC_047038.1:26041757-26666757 GCF_011762595.2 Tursiops truncatus | reverse complement strand
TGACTAATAACTGCAAACTATATGGCCACCATATAGTTTGACACTGATCACATGACACCAAAAGAACATGAGAGAACAATCAATTCTTTTGCATGAAAGTCATAAATGACTAAATATAGAATTTCAGAGATGTTTAATGAAATAGACAAGTAAATGGATAGTTCTTTTAATAGCCTTTCCTGCTCATTTTTTTTTTCCTGCTTGTTTTTAATAAAATTATATATGTGACAGGAAATGACAGACTTATTACTAAACCAAGTAATATCTAGAAATAGTCTTTGTTTTCTTTGAAAAATCATTTGAGATTACCTTTTTGCACATTTTCACTTCTTGGAAAAGTTAGTAATCATTTCAAGTTTCCTTTATGTAAAAAAGTTTTCCTCTTTCAATTCTGCATCAATATCATTTATTTTATATATTTGAATAAGTGATTCCAACTTTCTTCATTTTTCTCTTCTTACCATATCTTTCTGCTATTCCATCTTCTAATACTTATATAAAGCTAATCAGAGATTACTCATGGATATCCTTAAACAATAGGAATATGAGGAAAGGAAGAGAAGCAATTGTCATCAGATGACTTGCATATTAAAGAAATCTCTAGATGGTGCACTTTCACACTGTACTTTAATTATAAGGACCTAACAGAGCTTTGAGCTAATACCGTCCTTCTGTTGAGTTTATACAAAATGCACACACCTATATACTATGTATTAAATGTGTAAGAGTGTCTGGTGAAGTAGACAAAAAATGGCCATTTGTAATTCCTCTGCTCTTACCTGAATAGCACCACTATAATACCCACTGTCGATTCCAGTACCATTTTACCACTCTGCCTGCTATAATCTGGGTCAAAAAGAAAAGCCCTATTGCTGCTAATTGCCCACCAGGCTGCTCCGGTTGCTCCATATTTAACCAGCAAGAAACCAACACATTAAATGATTAAAGTAGTACAGTATTTAACTATATTTTAAGATTAATCAAAAGCTATGTTATTTATGATAAACTAGGACTATCACACAGAAGGAGTCTGTATCATGCCAAAGAATGGACCAGATAAGGATTTTTTTTTAAGTGCAAATCAAGGCAGTATTGAAAATAAGAATAAAATATACTGAAGTGCATTTCATATTTCAGGTAACCACTAAAGCTTTGGGAAACTTCTGTTTGAGTTTTATACATATATAGAGCACACTTTAAAAAAAAAAAAAAAACTACAGATCACAGAAAAATGCTTGATAAGCACTGGGTCCCATGATTCTATAAGAGGATCCTATAAGATCCTTTCCAACTCTAAGTTTCTACATTTCTCTATTTCTGGATGATTATAGCTAATAAAAAGTATGGGAAATAAACAATACATTCATTACCAATACAAGGTTGAATATAATCCCCTACATTTAAGACTTTTCCTTCTTCAACATTCCAACACATTTAAATTTAAAACATACTTCATTTTATTTTGGATCTGTTTTTAACAAACAACTAGAGAGAAAACTTAAAATGTTTATCTTGACAAATTAAAAATAAGTCCTTTTCAAAAATGTACTGGGCAGATGCATTGCTTTTCTGACAACAGCCCTGGAGAACAGAATAAATAGAAAACTTATTAGATCATCCTCTCTTTGCAACTTACTACCATATTATCTTAACACTTGCAACTGCATTTTCCCTAGAGATACACCAGCCCAAATGCTCTCATCTTTCAAACCCCTTTCTGAAAATTCATTTCTTGCATAAAGTATTTTTCCAAACTTGATTCACTCCATAAGCAGGAACTAGGTGAGTTTAAAATTCTACTAAAATGTTTTAAAAATGCAATGTAAAACTGTATTCGTATTATGTTTTCTCAATATTTTTCAATAACTATTTTTATACTGAAAGTACTTAAAGATATCACTCTATTTCCTCTGGATAATATACACAAACATGAAGCACATGAAAAAGAACATACTCTAATCTTAGGCTCAAAATCGAGGAAAAACATAAAAGTTATTTATGAACTTATTCATGAGTTGGATACCACTGGAATAATAAAGGATATTAATATATATAGCTACAGGCACTGGTATACTAGTCAGTGCCAGTAAGCACAAGGTACCTGGTAATATGACTTTGGTTAAGCCCTCAATGGAACAGTTAGTTCACCTAGGTCAATGATTCTTCTTTTAAAGTAAAGAATAATTGCCCGTTTATCATGAAATCAAGGAAGTTATAATGAGTGCCAGACATCTCAAACATCTGGTGCATTTGCTTGCCTCATAGACGTCTCAAAGCAAACAAGCCCAAAGAACTCAGTCTTCTCCCTAAATCCTGCTCTATCCAGTGTCTTTCATATCTTTCCAGTTGGTCAGGATAAAAAACCTCAGTGTAATTTTGACTCTTTTCTCTGATGCTGAAAATCCAATCTGATAGCAAGTCCTTCAAAATACATAAGGAAAAAAATTTTTCTAGGTTTCTACCCTGCCCCTCATTCTCCTTTTACCACAGCGGCCAGAATAATCCTGTTAAGACTAAAATCTGATTATTGCCCTTTTGCTCAGAGCCCTCCAATGGCTCTCCAACTGCCTCTGAGTAAAAGCCAAAATCCTATTCATGGCCTACGAGGTCCCACAAAGTCCATCTCCGTCCCCACCATTTATCTGCCTGGCGTCTCCTACAACCACTCTTCCCCTGGCTCACTGCACTCCATCCACACTGGCCTCTTTGCTGCTTTTGGAGAAAGAACTGGGGGCAAACTCCTGCCTCAGTCTTTGCACTTGCTGTCTCCTCTGCCTGGAACTCTTTTTCCCCAGCTATGGTTCACTGCCTCATCTCTTTCAAGTCCCTGCTCAGCTTTTCACCTGTTTTTGTAAATAAAAGTTTTACTGGAACACAGCCATGTCAGTTTGTTGATATATTAACGATGGCACTTTCAAGCTAGCACTGCAGTGTTTAGTAGCTGCAACAAAGACCCTACTGCCATGAAAATGAAAATATTTACTATTTGGCCCTTTACAGAAAAAGTCTGCTGACCCCTGGAGTAGAAGAAAAAATTGTTGAAAGAAAGAAGACAGCTTGTGAGAGGCCAGGATGTGACACAATCTACATGACTAATTAAAGCCATCGACAGTGATGGTTAGAAGTGGGGAAGGAGAGAACATAGTAAGTCAGCTCTTATATAACAGAATAAATGAGTAGGTGTACCAAGACAATGGTGGGAAACTGTGGCCCTGAGTAGTAAAGGATGCTGTAATCTGAGAAAATGTGTTCAAAGATGGGGTGGTGGAAATATGGAGGTGTGGGGCACTGAGGGAGGAGGTATTAACAGTGGTTATGTAAAAGTAGTGAAGAACAAGAAAACACCTGTGCACCACCAGGTTCAGGGTTATGTGGAGGACAGAGAAAACAGCCAGCACTGTCCAGTGCTATAGCACACTCAAGAGAAAGCCAGACTGCAGTTAGCACAAGGAGAAATGAACATTGAGAGACCACTGGGAGAACAGAGGGCACTCTGCAGAGATTATGACATAAGATTTGTTATTTTATAAATAACGGGAAAGGGAAAACTAATAACAGGTGCTAAAAGTTGGCAATTTTCTCACAGTTTAGATATTAACCCAGTAGTTAATCAAACGTTGAAGATGTTCTCTTTGATAGATTTTCACATTTAGTTTTCTTTTCTAGAAGAGACATTTTTAAATACATTAATTTTTTTTTTTTTTTGCAGTACGCGGGTCTCTCACTGTTGTGGCCTCTCCCATTGCGGAGCACAGGCTCCGGACGCGCAGGCTCAGCGGCCATGGCTCACGGGCCCAGCTGCTCTGCGACATGTGGGATCTTCCCAGACGGGGGCATGAACCCGTGTCCCCTGCATCGGCAGGCAGACTCTCAACCACTGCGCCACCAGGGAAGCCCTAAATACATTAATTTTTAAAGACCAAATTTAAGCAGTATGAGTTTCTGTCATTTTATTACTATCATACTCCTAGAGGGTTCTAAATCCTATTTAAAATATTTATGCATATGTCCTGTATTTATAGCACCTAAATTCCTTGCAGGACAATAGTTAATCTGATTTGATTCTTTCATATCATAACAATTTTAATATCTTCTTGCTCAGTTTTAATTAAGTTTTCTTCCTGGTTCTTGTTTTCCAGATAGGAATGCTGGAAAAAATGAATGAAGAAGATACATCTTTAAATTTGCTCTCAATGAAAACTACATGGCATTAATTCATTTTATTTTTTTTGATGGAAACTGATTCTGCCATCTCTACTCCTAAGCAAAATATTATGTCAAACTGACCTTTCATCCTGAACAAAAAATATTAATATATTCTTTAAATACATTTCAGATTTATTGGTAAATATTTTTACCTCTGTAATCTTGACCGAAGTCTTCAGTCAGAGACTCTAAGCCAATGGGATACATGTTTAAGGAGCTTTACAAATGTTCTACCTAAGATTTTCAGGAAACAAAGTTCTTGGTAGAGGGGAGTAGTTCATTTCTTCGGTTATTCAGCTGATTTTCCTGAGTGCTACATGCTGGGGATATAACTGTCAACAGGTCAGTGGTGATCCGGCCCTCATACAGTTTTCAGTCTTTGGGACAAAATCATCTTGCTAATTTTGTGACTCTTAATTCTACATGATCAGAGTCCCAGCTAAAGCATATCCCAATAGTTACATTTTATGGTCATCTCACTAACCACAGCTATGGGAGCATATGAACGTGTTACTATGTGGCAAACACATCTAAACAGGCCATTGGCTCTAACTAAATGCACTATAAAATGTCTTCATTTATATGGGGCTACTAAACCAGCAGTCGTTACCCACTGACCAACCGATTTCATCAAACGTATTTCCCTGATTTTTCTTTTTTCCTGAATTGGCTTGCTATTGAGAAAATTTAACAAGTCATTCAACCTAAAAGATACATTTCCTAGTAAACATTAACATCCCCTGTGACTTACCAAATCCATAGCCACAAGGCAGCCATCATTTCAAATTGCAGATCTGATTATATCACCCTTGCCCAGCTTAAAATTCTTCAATGGCTTCCTATTGATTTGATATTAAGGAGCAAACTCCTTGACATGACCCACGTATCATATAATTTATCACCCAAACTGGGACACTGTGAGAGTGAAAGAGGGTGATTAATGGTCACACCAATAAACCAGGACGGCCCTGGAAAACAGGTTAGCCTGGCCACCCACCCAGAAGGCTCTCTCCCTCTTCAACTTCCCTCCCTCTTTGCCTCTAGCAACAGAGGTCCTCTTTGAGACTTGGTACTAGTTCCCTCCCATAACAAGCCATTGTTAATACTGTTGCTTGGCATCCTCTTTCCTCCTCTCCAGGTTAACCCTCATCTATCCTTCAGAATGTATTGGGTTGGCCAAAAAGTTCATTCGTGTTTTTTCATACAAACAAACTTTTTGACCAACCCAGTATTTTCAGCATCACCTCCATCAGGGAAGCCCCCTCTGGCTCCCAAATAAGCTCTCATAGCACTGCCCAACTCTCCTTCATAGAGCTGGTCACACTTGCAATGATGTCTTTGTGTGATCATTTGACTAACATCGTCTTTCCTGCTGAACAGATTCCCTCAGATGACTACAGTCATATGCCCCTAGGAAATACTTTCATAGCATCAGACACTTCTGTTAAGAATACATATATACTCCAACCTGAGAAAACCATAATTCAAAAAGAGTCATGTACCACAATGTTCATTGCAGCTCTATTTACAATAGCCAGGACATGGAAGCAACATAAGTGTCCACTGACAGATGAATGCATAAAGAAGATGTGGCACATATATACAATGGAATATTACTCAGCCATAAAAAGAAATGAAATGGAGTTATTTGTAGTGAGGTGGATGGACCTAGAGTCTGTCATACAGACTGAAGTAAGTCAGAAAGAGAAAAACAAATACCATATGCTAACACATTAAAAAAAATGGTTATGAAGAACCTAGGGGCAGGACAGGAATAGAGATGCAGATGTAGAGAATGGACTTGAGGACATGGGGAGAGGGAAGGGTAATGTGGGATGAAGTGAGAGAGTGTCGTGGACTTATATATACTACCAAATGTAAAATAGCTAGCTAGTCGGAAGCAGCTGCACAGCACAGGGAGATCAGCTCGGTGCTCTGTGACCACCTAGAGGGGTGGGATAGGGAGGGTGGGAGGGAGACACAAGAGGGAGGGGATATGGGGATATATGTATATGTATAGATGATTCACTTTGTTATAAAGCAGAAACTAACACACCATTGTAAAGCAATTATACTCCAATAAAGATGCTAAAAAAAAAAAGAATATATATATACTCCAAATAGACAAAAGGACAAATACATGTCCCTTCAATATCATAATAGGACATTGTCTAACTGGCTCACCTAAGGATTTTCTAATTCTCTAGGATAGTATCTTTGTTCTGATTTATTATTTATTTTTTTTAGGCCCTAATCAAAAGAGTCTGTCAACTCTGACCCATTGGCCAAATCAGGACAGCAGCCTGTTTTTGTACAGCCCATGAGCTAAAAATGGTTTTTATATTTTTAAGTGACTGTAAAAACAAAACAAAAACCAGATGATATTGGATAGAGAACTCACATGGCCCACAAAGCCTAAAATATCTACTACTGTACAGAAAAAGTTTGCCAACCTGTGGGTTAGGGTATTTCACTTGTACAAAATGGATGACAGTATGAATGAGTCTTACCTGATAGGAATGCTAATGAGTGTTGTGATACAGTGATGGAAATGGATTCGCAAAGGTTATAGTTTTATTGCCTGCAGAGCAATAATCATTTTAGTACTGTAGCAATCTCATTCCAGAATTCTTTCTTTCCATGACTATGTATACTCCTGTTACTCATCTATGTTTCTGAATTAGCTTTGGCATACTGCTAGTTCCCTCACTGATTAAGTAAATCTCTGATACTTTAGATAGACATATAATGCTTTAATTGATATACAGTACCACATTATATGGATATACCACAATCTATTTACCCAGTCCCCTAAGGAAGGACATTTGGATTGTTTTCAATCTTTTGTTCTTCAGCCCTATTGCTTTCACTCACCTTCAGTGAGCTTCTCATTGTTATTAACTATAACAACACATGAGCCAGGATTTCCAGGCCTTCTTTTGTTCAGAGGTAACTAACTGATAACCTGTTGTTTGTGCTTTATCCTCCAGACAAGCAGGACTTCTTATTGTTCCCTAACTTCCCTACTGTTCCCTAACTTCCCCCTAAGGGGGAAGTTCCCTAAGAAACTGACCCTATTTGACCTTTGAGACCCTAGAGCTCCCTTTCATGGAATGTTACCTACTCCAGCCTCTACTATGGAAACCATATCTACCCTTTAAGCTCAAATGCCAGATGCTCATGATCTGTGGACCTGACATGGACTCCCCTTCCTTTATTTTCTGTAGTCCTTTAAGCCTCACTTCAGGTAAATTTAAGGGAAAGACAAAGTAAAAATTACCCATTGAAATAAAGATCTGAAACTTAATCAGTCTTGAGTAAGTTTCATCATTTTGGAAGTAACACATCTTAAGAGCTGATACATAATTAGGAATAGAAAACCAGAAATTATATCAAACTTCCATACAGAGCCAGGGTGTACAATGGAAACATGGCTTGAATGTAACTGATGCAAAACAAAACAAAGTGGAATCTTTTCAATCACCTTGTAATATGTTTGGTATAAGATAATGATATTCTTGCAAATTGGTAAAAAAGAGAGAAATGGAGAATAAGAATTGTTGTTGTCCCTAAGTGCCTGAATCAGTTAAAATGAACATTCTTACTTACTTAAAAGAAAAGTCAGCCATGTCATTTTGCCCTGCCTTTATATATATTTAGCAACGTTCTGTTCTTCCTGTGCTTTCTAACGTGAACTCACACAAATGAAACAACACACTGAGCAGTCAACAAGGTGTTGCCCCACGAGGTGGTGAGCTCCTTGAAACCTGGTGCTGTATTTCTGCTCTCTGTACTCACTGTGACTAGCATATTCTGGCATATAGAAGAAACTGGGTAAAGGCTTACTAAAGGAATGAATGGATTATGGTATCAGTATATCAGTGGGTTGGTTTAGGCTAAGTCAGTCTCCTAAGCCATTTCTCGGAGAACGATATATCCACATATCTGTAATTACAAAATAAACATAAACTCAAACATTGGACATGTGGTGACCCATAATCAAGACACAGGCATACTAAAATTTGCCAGGAAAGCTGACTTTCAACTTCCAACAAAAAAATTAACACCCTCTTAGCTATAATAATATTTAACAAATCCTGCCTTGTCCTAAAGTTTTTTCTATGTCCTTGATAGAAGCAAAATCTCTCTTA
Source organism: Tursiops truncatus (assembly GCF_011762595.2). Lineage (NCBI taxonomy): Eukaryota > Metazoa > Chordata > Mammalia > Artiodactyla > Delphinidae > Tursiops > Tursiops truncatus. Next base: position 26,658,400 of record NC_047038.1, on the reverse strand, counting down.
TCTCCGACCAGGCACACGGAATAATGAGGAAGTGACCACCTGCCTAGTCGACCAGATGTCTGGCGATCAATGGAGCAGACACAGGAGTTGCAGCCAGATCTGACTTCTCTTCTAGTTATTTATATATGCCTTCTTTAACCATGGAATGTTGAAGGCATGGAGCAAGCACTCAATAAGTAGTTGTTAGTAATGAATTCATTTGTTCTTTGAGTAAATATTTATTGTGTTCTTACTCTGTGCAAAGTATTGCAGGTACTAAGAATGAAGCAGGAAACAAAATGTGCCTGACCTCACAAAGCTAATGTTCAAATGTGGGAAGACAGACCAATGTCAATCAAATAGGCAAATGTATATGTAAGAGAGTGGTAAGTGCTCTGAAAAACAATAAAGCCGAGTTAGGGGGAAGTGAGTACCAGGAAAGGGAGAGGGAGGGTATTTGGAAAAAGTTTCACAGATAAGGTGAATCTTGAGGGGAGGCCAGAGGAAATAAACAGAGCAAGCCATGGGGATGGCTCAGGTAAAATCAGAGGAAGACAGAGGGAATACAAGACCCTAAGGGAAGACTATACTTGGTATGTTTGAGAAACTGTGCCTGGAGTAGAGGGAACAAGGGAGAGGGTAGCAAGAGATGAAGTCAGAGGTGTGAGTATGAATGTGAGTGTGTGGGGGTGTGAGGTGGGCGGGATATGGGGCTTTAGAGGAGGGTACTGTAAAGGGCTTTGGCTTTTCCTCTGAGCTACATGGGAGTTCACTGCAGGGTTGTGAGGAGTGGGTGACGTGTCAAAACACTGTAAGGAAGCAAAGGCAGAAACATAGAGAAACTAATATAAAAAGCCAAGTGAAAGACAATGGAGTTTCAGACGAGGCTAGTGGCACTGAAGGTGCAGATGTGTTCAGACTCTGGACGTATTTTGAAAGTAGGTGCTGACAGGAACCACTGATAGATTAGCTGTGGGATGTGAGAGAAGGAGAGGAATCAAGTAGGACATCAAGGGTTTTGTTCTGAGTAACTGATATATTAGAATAGGTGCAGATGGAAGAGGAGGAGGTTGAAGAGATGGGAGTACACAGGAAATGCCAAACATACACCTAAATGGAGAAGTCAATTGGGCAGTGGATAAATTCATTCTTTAGTAAATGAAATTTACTCTTGGCTTACCTGAATATAGCACATTAAAACTAGGTATCAGAACATTACATATAATGTTTAAGAATAAGGCTCTGGGGGCTTCCCTGGTGGCGCAGTGGTTGAGAGTCCGCCTGCCGATGCAGGGGACACGGGTTCGTGCCCCGGTCCGGGAAGATCCCACATGCCACGGAGCGGCTGGGCCCGTGAGCCATGGCCACTGAGCCTGCGCGTCCGGAGCCTGTGCTCCACAACGGGAGAGGCCACAACAGTGAGAGGCCCGCGTACCGCAAAAAAAAAAAAAAAAAAAGAATAAGGCTCTGAAGTCAGAATGTCTAGGCTCTAATCTTGGCTCTGTCACTTATTAACCTTTTGATCTTGGACACTTAATCTCTGTGTCTCAGTTTCTCAGTTGTAAAATGGGAATAATAAGGGGATCCTTCCATTGGCTTGTTGTGACAATTAAAGGAGATAGTATACATCTAAAGCTCAAAATAGGGCATGATACATAAAAGGACTGGATGAATGTCATATATTACTGTTATCATTAAATTAAATGACTACAATTACTAAAGTAAAAAGAATGTTATGAAATGTTGTTTGAAATTTTGAATCAAACACTTTTGATAAATTAATTTGCATAATATTGTATGAAATAAATTCTCTAATACTTGTGGTTGGCACTAGGCAGTTACAGTAGGATGCATGACAATAGAGTTTCAGCAGATGGATAGGCAGAGGAAGAAAAGTACCTGACTGAATCAGGAAGCTTTAGCCCAGGACCAACTATTAAACAGCTTTCTCTCCAATCTTGGCAAAGTACAGAATGGATGTGGACCTCCATTCTTCATATGCAAATTAGGAGGCTGGAGTTAGATGGGTCTTAGCTGTTTCCTTCAGCTAGAACAATCTACTAGCATCTAACTTTAAGAAATACTTATAACACTGATTATACAAATGAAGAGTTAAGCTTTTTTTGTGGGGATTTGTAAAAAAAAAAGTTTTTAAATAATAGGTTTATTGCTAACTATGAATAAGGCAGCAAATTATCACCTGGAAACTTTCCCTTATTTCTCTTAAATCATTAATTGCCAAAGGATGCTCTCTTTGAAACTAAAGGAAGTAGAGAAATATATCAATACCTTTCAAATAACTATGCAGTTAATTCTGTGTAGAAATGCATTCCATTAAGTGATCCTTTCATTTCAAATCAGTTTTCCACAATTTTTCACTACAACAAATTTTAGATTGCTTAGTGTGGTCAGTTCTCATTGTTTGTGGTAGTTATGTTTTACAAAGTTGCCACAAACATTGAGTTAACAAATACTGAACCACTGTTCCTATGGGAAATACAGGCTTAGCTTCCTGCAAGCTTCTAGTCACATTTTGGTCAGCGAATATATGACCTTTCTTTATGCATGTTTCCATTTAAAGACATCTTATTAAATACATATTACTGACTTACTAACATTGAACCCACAGCCAATAGCACTATAACTCATGCCTGAAAGCAGCTTCTCTACAAAGCTTATCTAATACATGCGTTCTATCGTATCTTCTCCATAAGGCACATCACAGCCTTTCTGAGCTTAGAAACACTAGACAGCACTTCAGCCCTATGCTTAGGGGCCATTTTAAACAGCAAAACCAGGCACTATTAAATAGAATGTGACAGACACTTGTTTTGAGTATGAGAGCTAACACAAGAAGACAGAGTGTCCCCTTGTCAGTGCTCAGCAGGGAATGCCCATGCACATTGTGTGGCTCCAACTCTTTGCTGCTCTACAGGTGTCTGTGAATGTCTGAGAATGAACACGAAAGCACCCCAAGTATTGATAGGATTACAAATAAATTTTAGCAAGCAGGTGATTTAACAGATGTGGAATATGCAAATAATGACTGACTGTGTTTATTTCCTTATGCAGCTTTAATTGATCATGGATCTCAGCTCTTTTATTATATTTATCTGCTCTCTAGCACTACAATCAAGTGTTATTAATAAACACAAATACTTAATTTTCAATGAGGAAATTAAACCTATGTAGTTAACCATTTATAAAATAAAACTTTTTTAGATATCAGTTATCATCTGATCAATCTACTCTATAAGCTTACATTTTCCAGATACAATCTTCCTAAATATTTCATTCTTTATGTATAATCATAAACACTATTAAAAGACTGTCTACATACGATGACTCTGTGTTACATACTACATTAGCAAATTACACTGCAGTTTATAAACTACAATAAGATTGGCTTACATTCAGGAAAGAAAGAGAAAAGGAGTAAGATATGTAGCCTTGTTAATTTAAAAAAGCCATATTTAATATTAATATGAACTATGATTAACACTAAAATGTGAAAATTACACTTAAAAATGAGCAGTAAAATCAGAATTATAGGTGACCTTTCTCCTGGATTCCTGCCATGGAACAGTGTTGTCTGAAGAGAGTTTGATATCTGTCACCTTCTCTGATCCTCTCGAAGGACTTATCTTTCCTGCTACAAAGCCTTTGAGCGTTAAAATTATTCATCATCTCATGACATATTTGGGGCTTCCTGGCAAAAACAACTCTGTAAAGATGATGCATATGAACAAAGAGAGTGGAGAAGAAAGGTATATTATATAATAAAAAATGAAGGTAATTCTTTCTAGTAAAGGTGAATTCCTTCTTTATTGTTTTCATTTTTTCATTTTTTAAGGGCAATGAAATCTTAGAAAATAAAATGTTATTTCAGTGTCATTTTGGAAAAGTTACAATTTTTATTATCTCCTAAACAGAAAGCTTCTAAACTAGGTGAAGTTTGTCTGTACGATCTGAGAACAGAAGAAAAAGAGCGGCTGTACCCAGTCCTCTTGCTCCGAGTTAGCAGTAACACAAAGCAAAACCGCACCCAACAATTTCAAGCACAGTTGGAAGAACATTTCCACCAACCTAAAAAGTTCTTTATTTCTAGAACTGGACAAAACAAAGTCTAAATAGTAAAAAAAAAAAAAATTGTAAATCAATAGTACACTGGAATTAAAGGACTAATGTTTCTTATTTCGAGAATATTCTTTCAATTACATAATTCGTTAAACACAAAAAACAATGAGGAAGAAACTGTGGTAGGTGGCAGACTGAACAGAGCTACCCAATGGACTGAGTCTCAGCAAAATTTTTATAAACTGCCAATGTAATTGAATCATCTGAATAAATAAGTTTGTAGCAGAAATTCCTAGAACCTAGGGTAATAATTTCTGTTGACATTTGTGCCGTGGTCAATTTCAAAAACCAAAAATGGACTCAAAAGAATTTTAATAATTTGGTTTTTAAAGGTAGTATACAGATAGCCTTAACTAATTAGAAGTACTTTAAAGAGGGCCTGAGATTCCTCCAAGGAGAGGAGCCTTTCCAAAAGAAGAGAGAACTGAACAATTAATAATGACTCAGTAATAAAATGGAGAGTACAGTATTCTCTTTGATGGGAGGGAGAAAAGTAAGTAAAATTCATAATTTTAATGAGGAGAGGAGGGAAAAAAAGCAACATCAAGTACAACAAGACAGTTAGTCCAATAGTAGCAGTCACAGCTTGCCAGTAATGCCATTTGTAAGTCAGTCAGAAGCTGCATTCACAAAAATGAGATACTCATTCAGTGTCTGCTTCCCTCAAAATTCTATATGACGATGAGGTACAATCAGTACTGACTGTACTGCTGTTTCCATGTATTCATTTAACAAATATTGAGCACCAATTTGTGCCAAGAAACCGTCTAGGTATTGAGGAATCAACAGTAAACAAACCAGTTTCTGACCTCACCCATCTGGAAAGACAGCCCAGGCATTCTCCCCACATTTGCCCAGGACAAAGTGGCATGGAGGAGTAGAATACACAGGCTCTTCAGAAGCTTAGAGATCCAGACTTTTTCTACCCAACACACACATGTACCTGGCCCTGTAATTAGGTTCATATAATGGTGCACAGAGCTGGGCCCTGAAAATCAGATCAAGAAAGAAATAGAATCCCTGTCCTTATAGGAGTTTATCGACAAAGGTGATAGGCTCACAATCACTGGGCAATGGTGGGAAAAGCAAATATTTATATAAAGATATAATTGATAGCTTACACAGAAAGAGAAAGCACCTTTTCAAGTCTGACTCATAAGAAAGAACTAATCAAAATCAAGGTCTTTCCTCTGATAACCACTGATACTTCCTCTCGGTGAATAGGAGTGTCCAAGTGTGAATGAATATTAGCCCAAACATTTCTGAATGCAGGTTAGACTCTAAATCCAACTTACGTGGCATGGATATTGTGAATAACAATTCACTAGTGATTATTAAGAATACAAGAGAAGGTAAGGTCCCCTCAAGCTCTCAAATCTTATTAGATTGGTAGGAAATTGTACCACAAATAATGGGCACTGTGATAGGTCCTTTACGTATAGAATTTCTAATCCTCACAGCGATGTGAGGTAATCTTATTTTCAGTTTCACAGATTTTGCTTTCAGTAAAAGGAAGGAAAAGGAATTTGTTTCTGCAAACATAGGTTGTAGAACTGGAAGATAGAAGATTCAAGTACTGGTTGGTTGTACTTGAGAACCAGTACTTTCAAACTAGTCTTCAAAAATATGTTAATATGCTAAATATTTGTATTTAACCAACCCCTAAAGGAAAACAGTGAATATAATATGGATCAGGGAGTGGAGAAATGAGAAAATAAATGTACTCTGCTTATGCTTTCTAGTCAGTACCTTTTTGGTTTTTATGGGAAATGTGCATTTATGGTTTATCGGTAAACTTTGTCGTTTATCTGTAAAGACGGAGGAGGGCCAAGTGGAATGCGACCGTAGGTTAGACTGACTTTCTGCTGATAGGGAGCTGTATAGCCATGTCTGTTGTTAAGGTTGACACCTGTCCTAAGTGGCTGGTTGGTATTCAGGCCGTACTAATTGTTAAATGTTTAAAATATCATTCCTAGTTGCGTGCTGTCAACTCCTGATTTTATATTTCCAGCCCTGATCTCTCACTGAATTCAGACTCACCCAATGACTATGTGGTGTCTCTACCTGGAAGTCTAATAGGCATTTTTAAATCTATGTGCCAGTAACTAATCTTCTCATCTTCCTTCACAACATGCCCCCACCCCAGTCATGCCCATCTCTACCTGGGGCAGCTCCATCCTTCCAGCTTCTCAGGATTGATCACCGACTCCCGTCTGCCCGTGACAACTCAAATCCAACCCACCGTATATTTGGCTCTACCTTCAAAACACATTCTGAATCTGACCACGGTGTTCCATCTCCACGGCTGCTGCCCCAGTGCAAGTCACTGATGACTGTAACTGCCTCCTAACAGGGTCTCCCAGTCTCTGCTTTTACCCTTGCGGTCCTCCGGTGACACAGAAGCCAGAGCGATGCTCTTAAAACAGAAGTCAGAACAGCTCACTTCTCTCCTCAGAACTCTCAAAGACTTCCCATCTGTCTTAGGCAGCTCTAACCTCTCTATAGTACCATCTCACTAGGAAGGAAAGCGAAGATCCTTATCACAATCTACGAGCTCCTGTCACCTTTCTGGTAGCATCACCTACAACCTCCTGTCCCCTCACTCCACATCATGCCATGCCACACTGGCCTGCGTGCTGCTCTCAGCTATGCCAGGCAAGCTTCCAGCTCAGTCTCCCTGAAAGGCTCTTCCTTTGGGTGTTGCAAAGCCTGTTGCCTCATTTCCTTTTGGGCTTGGCTCACTTATCACAATCTGACCAATGACAGGATTTGTTTGTTTATCCCCAGCCCCTGCTCCTGAGTATAATCAGTAGGCAAGGAATTTTGGTCAGCTTTGTTCATTGCTGTATCACAGTATCTAGAAGAGTACCTAACACGATAGATATTAAAAAAAAAACTTGTTAAACAGATGAATAAATGAATGAGGCTGATTCTGTAGGCCACGTGTAATTCTAAAGCTGCACGGATTTTCCTACACTTCTTGAAATAGTTCTGTATCCAAAATTGAGTAGATCCTCAGTGTTTTGTTTTTCAAAATAATGTAAAATAAAATATATCCAGCAGAATAAGAGAGCTGAGTGAAAGTTAGTATAAAGGGGAGTTATTTAAAATCCCATTAGCAAGTTTCATGAACTTGTGATCCCTTATCTTTGGTCCCTTGGTTTCATTCGTGTTTGATTTCAGAAATCCTCATAGGAAAAGCTGAATGAACTCTTTTGTTTCGGTTTGGGCACATAATCAACAATCTTTAGCAGCAAGCAAATAATAATCCGGCTATTCACGAGATTTCCCCTGAAAACTGTAGGCTGTAAACTTACTTTGGTATAAAACTTGAAGGCAAATTGCTACAAAATATCTATCAAGTAAGATATAATCTGAATTTTTTTTTTTTCAGAAACTATAAAAGTGTAAGGATTTTTTGGTCTGCAGGTTGATTCCTAGGCCTTTACTGTGGAAGCCTGGGCTGCCTGGGCAGAGTTTGAAATGCTCTTGAAATAATAAATCCTAAATCTCAGGGAGGAATACCAAATCTCTGAACTGGTTCCCCTCGTCTACAGCAGTTTGTGGACCGAAAGCAAGAAAGAACAGCAACCTCACCCCCGTCCACGCTTAAACGGACACGCAGCTCTCCATTCTACCCTCCCAAACCTCGTTTTATTCAGTCACTCTTTGTGCCTCCCAATTTGTAACTTCAGGGCCTGACCCACCCATCACTCTTCTAATTTCTGAATCCTCTCAGCAGAGGTAGGAGCTAGTAGCGTACTCAAATAATTCCGTACATTTGTTCAGGCATAATATAAAAACACCAATTTAGATGAATGAAAGGGAAGCCTGATTGGGAAGCTGAGGTTGAAAAGTACGAAGCTTGAACAGAAAATAGCTCTGATTAGAAACACAGGTGTGTGTGTGTGTGTGTGTGTGTGTGTGTTTGTGTGAGAGAGAGAGAGGGAGAGAGGGAGGGAGGGAGAGAGAGAGACCGTGAGAACAAGGGTGAAAAACGCTAGAATACAAAAAGAAAACTGAGTTAGGTGTTGGAGAATGCGAGCATGAGGATAAGAGGTCACCTGCAGGAAGCATCCTCTTCTCTTTTCTTAGGTGTGATTCCCACAGGGGCCCTCTTTCTAGGGGGAAGGTTAGGTACTTACAAGGCACAGAATACAATGTTCTCTCAGTTTTGCCTGGTGCACATTTAGGAGAACAGTTTGGAGTTCGTTAGAGGTAGGAGACAACTGGCTGAAGGAGGGGTTGAAGGAGGGGAAGTGGTCTACGTGACTAGAAGTAGAGAACAACTAAGGGAGCTGAAATGTACAAGATTTTGCAGAGTTAGGATTTTAGAATTTAGCCTGAGGAACTAGGGAGCCATGGAAAGATTTTAAGGCAAGGTGGGACAGATCTGATTTGCATCTAAAAACTATCTTTCTCAGAAGCAAAGTGAAGAATGGAGGAGAGGAAAAGTTTATTTGAGCTTGGCCTGTGGTATGTGGGTAAAGAGAAGAGGAGAGACTTAAAAGCCATTAGGGAAGCTGAAGTGAGAGGCGTTGCTCAGCGACTACGTAAGTTGGCAAGGGAAAGAGAGGTGGACTGGATGGCACTAGGTTTCTGGATTAGGCAAGGCTATAAAGTTGAGGCAGGGAACACAAGCAGAGGAGCAGGTCTGGGTGGGGCGGTGGAGCAGGGTTGGAAAACAAGGCCCATTTCATGCATACTATTACCAGTTGGGTACAACATCCAAGCGAACATCCCAGTAGGTAGTGGGAAGTGTGTTTGGAAAGAAATGCTAGACTGTGAAAGATAGGTTTGGGGATAAGCAGCCTATGATTGAGATGCCCTGGGTAGATTTAAGGGATAGGCAAAGGTAGAGGAACTCAGGAAGGAAACTGAGAATGAATTGTTAGAGACAAAGAAGACATCTGAAAAACACCAGCGTTACAAAGCCAAAGCAGGTGACTCACACTTTCAACTTGTAGAGAGGCAGCAAGTAAGACCAGAACCTGAAAGGTTCCACTGAACTTAGTAATAAGGTGATGGGTAATCATGATGAGAGCAGTTCCATTGGAACACATGAGCAGGGGCCTGAATGAGGAGGCTGATGGAATGGAAACAGAGTGCTTCTTTTTCAAAAAGTTTTCAGTGAGAAGGGAACAAGGGGGAATTACTTACATAGCTAAATGTGTGTTAATAACCTTTAAAATGTAGAAGGATGATTACTCGGTATTATCCCCAGAACGGACTCATGTCAACTTCCATGATTTGGGGGCAACATTGTTCCCAGCTCCCTTAAATCTTCTCCTTCAAGATATTCAAATCTGTCCAATACCCTGCATAAAACATTTCACATACAACACGAGCCTCTCTCTTCTCTATGTATCTAATTTGGGCATTTAATTACACGCTCCTTTGAAATGTTGAGTATTTTCATGTGTAAATGTCCCAACTTCCCACACAAGTAGGAAACCCCTTACGTGTCAATGATATTTGGTACCATGTAGGTCATATTCTAGCGCTTTATCTAAATAAAAATGTCATGCAGCTGCACAGAGAGCTTTCGTGGCTTTAACCAGAGGAGGAAGTGAAGAACAGAAGGCTTGTGTAGTGGAAACGTGAACTTTGGAATCAAACAAATGTGTTTGAATCCTGGTTCCCCCCTTCATAAAATAAGTAACTTCAGGCAAATTAATCAATCTCTTTGAGACTCCGCTTCTTCATCTGTGCAGAGCACATAGTAGGTGCTCAATATTTATTAGAGCCATTCAAACAATGGAGGTAATACTAATATCTGCAAAGTACTTGTTGGAAAAATTAAATAAGATAATTATGGTAAGTGTTTAGACACAATAGGTTTCAGGTTACTGCTATGTAAGAATCCTTCTTAATGATTTCATTCTCTAGACCTAGTATGGAAAAGAAAGAAGACAGGGAGTCTAGTGATCTACCAGAGTTGAATAAAAGGTTCCTGGCCCAAAGCTTTACTGGGGATTTAGCTCTTTGTAAAATCATCTCTAGAAAAATGCTTCTTCTAAATTGTGGTCCCTGAAAACCTGTATCAGAATCATTTGGTGCTTGACGTAACCAATAAGTAAATAAACCCAAAAATCGAGCAAGTAAGTAAATAGCAGAGTCCAAGAGCCCACTCCAGGTCAATCTGTGATGCTGAATCCTACAAATATGCATTTTTATCAAAGGAATCTTATGCAAATGAAGGTCTCAGAACCACCCGCTGGCAGTCCACCTGATTGTACTGTGTTCCAACACCACCAGGAAACAAGTTCAGTTTTGTGTATTTGAATTATTCATTAGGATTCCTAATAGGGCTCTGTAGAGCTCTACAGAGTTACTTTTATCTCAAAGAAGCCATAATCTTCAAGTGGGCTGGGAAGTAGAAAGGTAGATGAGAGGAATACGGAACTACTGGCTTCAGAGTTGTAGAAAATCAAAAAGCATCTGGCCACTATCAGAACCTCCACTCCCCTCCACTCTCCCACCTCTCACCGTCAGCACACACACAAATGCCATCAAAAGCAGACAACTGAACAGCTCAGGCTGAATTAAACCCGAACTGATACCAAAGTACCTACTCAGAAGGGAACTTCCCTCAGAATCCCCACAATCTCTCCAGGTCAGGTGTGGCAGGGGAAGTGAGGCTACTTATCTTTCTCTTTTGTGCAGTGTTCACCATTCAGCCTAAAGATTTATTTTCTTTTCCATAAAGAGGTTGTGAAACCATAGGTTTCTCTTCCTCACCTGTCTTTCAGAGCTGGTGAGGATAAGAGAGACCTTCCTTTCACCATAGGGCACTGGAAGATTTCCTAACTCCAGATACAGCTGGAAACCAGATCCCTCTTCCTGACCTCTGATGAAAAGGATCGTGACTTTGGTGGGACTACCCATGGCAGCATAAGAACCTTAATTGGCTGATATAGAATGGAAGATTAGTTTAATAAAATATCACTTATTGGAATATATATTTTCCACTGCCTATTTCTTCAGTCCTTCACTCAGAGAGCTACTAGCCTTTCAGATCCTGAAGTTACCCAGACAGTCACTAATATAACCATTTGAATATCATGTGATATTAAAACACTTTATGGGGCTTCCCTGGTGGCACAGTGGTTGAGAGTCCGCCTGCCAATGTACGGGACGCCCCGGTCTGGGAAGATCCCACATGCCGCGGCACGGCTGGGCCCGTGAGTCATGGCCCCTCAGCCTGCGCGTCCAGAGCCTGTGCTCTGCAGCGGGAGAGGCCACAACAGTGAGAGGCCCGCGTAAGGCAAAAAAAAAAAACAAAAAAAAAAACACTTTATGAATGATTTTCATACTCTCTCAAGATACTTCTTAAAAAGAATGTTATCTTTAGGAATAAAATGCTGTCAAGAGTCTCAAATAATAGTAGAAAAATACTAAGGCAGTAAATTTGCCATTGGCAACTTAATAAAATCATGATATAATTTGTGCTGGGCTAAGTAATGACCCACTCATGGTGATCATTAAAGTCCTCAATTTGCAAAATGAACATAGGAGTAAAGGTGAAAATATATCTGTGAAATGAGATACTACAACTTAAAATTAAGAACAAGAAATCACTATATATATATATATATATATATATATATATATGTAAATAATAAGTTATATACAGTTGACCCTTGAACTTGACCCCTTGAACGGGGGTAAGGGATGCTGACCCTTCATGCAGTCAAAATTTTGTGTATAACTTTACAGTTGGCCCTCCATATCTGTGGTTCCACATCTGCACAGTCAAGCAACCTCAGATCGTGTAGTACTGTAGTACATATTTATCAAAAAAAGTATATCTATAAGAGGACCAGCACAGCTCAAACCCAAGTTGTTCAAGGGTCAACTGTGTATATACATACACACACACACAGAGCAGGAATTATCTCTATGTTATGTAACTCAGGGACTAGTAATTAATCAAAACATCAAATAAATTCACAAAAGTGAAAATCTTTCTCAGTAGACTAGTTACATTTCTTCAGTTTATATGTATTCAAATATCTGCTAAAAATTGTGATGTTTCAATGGAAATGAATAATTTTGTCTTCCAGGACATCAGAGGCAAACAGGATAGAAAAGCCAAACAAGGACAAAAGCCTTAGTGTGGAGAGACAGAGCAGGGGACAATGTGGAGAGTTGGAAAAATGGAAGGTCAAGGCCAGAGCCAGTTATCACAGGTTCAGGTCACAAATAGGGCTATCTGCAAAGTCATGTCCAGGGGCTCATAAGCCCAGACTTCAAGTGTGTAGACTTGGGTCCAGGGCCCAGGAAGAGCAAGTCAAAAACCAGGAACCATGTCAGCTCTATCAATCACCTGCAGTAGGACAGGGTCTGGGAACTGTGTTGATGGTCTTCTGAGGCCAGGGAATTCTGATGAGCTGTCGACACACGGAGAAAAATTGTTGACCATTGATGGCAGCTTGCACTGCCCATCTTGATGACCTGCTGGAATGACTCTGTGCCTAGGTGCGGTTTGCTTATTTCCCTCACCAGGGGAAATTTCTCCTACACCTGAATGGCCAACATGTTCAGGGTGGCATCACCCTCCCTCTTTGAGAAACATCAGACACTTCATCAGTGCTCATATTACAGCGCCCCATTTGATTAACCTAGCAGAGTACTGAAGGGGATCCAGGTCAGCTTTACAAGTGCAAATAGGTCCAAAGGAGAGACGGGATTTCCTCATGAGATCTTTGCAACTGAAGGTGAATATAATATGGTCTCTTCTGTACTCTCAGAGAAACTGTCCTCTATTATATCAAAATTAGTTCATTATACCCATTACTGTCAGAATGGTTTTCTATTATTAAGAAAGGCAAGGGCTTCCCTGGTGGCGCAGTGGTTGAGAGTCCGCCTGTCGACGCAGGGGACACGGGTTCGTTCCCTGGTCCAGGAAGATCCCACATGCCGCGGAGCGGCTGGGCCCGTGAGCCATGGCCACTGGGCCTGCGTGTCCGGAGCCTGTGCTCCTCAATGGGAGAGGCCACAAGAGTAAGAGGCCCACGTACCACAAAAAAAAAAAAAAAAAAAGAAAGGCAAGCTCTCAACTGAGACCATTCTACCTGTCATTTTATAAGAGGTACAGCCCCTAGTAGACTAAGAGTATTTTGGGAAGGATGGGGGAAAGATTAGATTCAAAAAGAAAAACACCTCAAAAATATTAGAATAAACAGAAAAAATAACATCCTGTCAGATTCACAGCTTAGAGGGCACCAAATCTGCCAAATGAGGACAAAACTGGCCTAGGTTATATATAATCCAAAAGTATGAGAAAAAGTCAGGGTCAAAATTGTTCAGAAATAGCACTGTGTGTGTAAATTCAGAGGTAATCTGAAACAGATGATCAACTGTCAAGTAAAGTAAAAAAGAATACAGGTAAGCTTTGAGTGATGTCAGCTCTTAACCAAACCTAACATTAACAGGTTACCTAGGTGTGGTAGTTGGCTGATGAGGTGGAAATCCGTGAACAGCAACTATCTAGAACCTCACTGCAGGGCAAGAAATCCAGTCAAGGGTCAACTAGGAGCACAGGTAACAGCAAGATCAACAGCCAGACTGAAAGGAAACTGAGCAGCAGTGTTGAGGCTTTTCATATCATGTTAGACCTAGAATCCGGAACAGCACTAAATCAGAAACCAGAGTTGAAATGAAACTGTTTTCCAGAATTAGAGGAATTCAGAAATGGAAAGCCACACAGGTCTTTACTGCACCCAGATATTTTAGCTTCTGTCCTCCGAGACTCAGAATATACGAGGTGGCCAGGGAATCAAGATGAAGCTGTTTCCCAGGCCCAGGAGAGAAAGCATTAGGGAGTCCAGCAGATATCTGAGGTCCAAATAACCCACCAAGGAAGGTCTCCTAGACGCTAGCATAGGGCTTTAGCAAACTATGGCCCACAGATCAAATCCAGCTCAATACCTACTTTAGAATGGTCTGTAAACTGAGAACAGGCTTAAAAAAAAAAAAATTAAAATGGTTGTAAAAAACTCAAAAGAAGAATATTTTATGACATATAAAAAATAAATTTCAGATTTCAGTGTCTGTAAATAAAGTTTTATTGGAACACAGTCACACCTACTCAGTTATGAAGGATCTCTGGCTACTTCGAACTACAATGGCAAAGTTGAATAGTTAGGATGAGAGAAGGCATGGCTAGCAAAGTCTAAAATACTTCCTGTTGGGTGCTTTATAGGAAAAGCTTGCCAATCCTTGTGCAGGGCAGGGCTCCCAGAGGCCTTCAAAGGAATCACTGAGGACAGGACAAGCCTATTAAAGAAGCAAGAGTGAGAGAGACAACCAACCCTCTTTCTTTACTCATCAGTTTGGCAATTTCATCGGACAAGTAGGCTTTTGCTTTGAAGAGTGGAGTAGTCAAATTCAGGGCTCTCCCATAAATGTCTAAGAATGAGGATCACCAACCAGGTAAGTGGGTGATCTGGCAAGGGGGGGAAACTGGTGACTTCTATCGATAGTACAGTTCTGCTTCCTGGGGTATAGTTAGAATGCTCCCCAGGAAAATGGGGAAGCAGCTAGCAGTTTTAGGTGTCTGCCAGGTAAAAGAAACAGTGAGACCCTGACACTCCCAACAAGGATGCCTGAGAATCTACAAGCTGCATGGGAAATATATCAAACAACACCAAGAGGGGTGTGGGTCAAGATTCCTGCAGGATGGGGAATTTCAGACTAAGTGATAGGGGATTATTCAGGAAGACCAGACAGTAAAAAGAGGTATGCTGCCATATGGTGTGTTGACCTGCCCAACCAGACAGAAACCTTAAGTTTGCTCTCTGGTTTTACAGTCTTTGTTTAGGTGTGGGCTTGCCCTAAGCCACTGATACTATTTCATAAATTAAAATTTATGTTTTTCTTCTACTTATATTAATAGAAGTGTGTTCCCCTTCAGATGATCTAAATTTAACTTAAAAATATATCCACCCATGCATTCTTTAATCCCTGCAACATTTATTTATTGAGCACAGACTTTATGTCAGAGGCTATTTTAGGTACAAAGGATATAACAGTTAACAAGCAAAGTCCCTGCCTTCCTGGGGTTTTATATGCTAGTGGGTAGAAAATAATCAAAACAACAACTAAGCATACAGTGTCATGGTAAGTGCTAGACAAAAAAGTAAAGCAAGGAAGGAAGGCAGGGAGTGTGCTGCGGGCATGAGAGCTGGCAGGGGACGCCTCCGGATGAGGCAATGGGTGAGCAGAGAGGCCTGAGGGAAGCAGCCTACAGAACTGCTGGGGCAGAAGCAGCACCCTCAGAGGGAACACAGGGCACAGCTGAGGAACACAGGGCACAGCTGAGGAACCCAAGGAGCCCAGAGGGTCTGGAGCAGAGCAAGTATTGGGGAGAGAAGTGGAGCTGATCTAAGATCAGGAAGATAAAGTGGCTGGTGATCCCTGTGTAGGGTCTCAGGCCATCGTGAGGACTCTAGGGCTTGTCTTCTAACTAGAAAGCCACTGAGCAGTTTCTGAGCAGAGGAGAGACATGGTCAGACGCACAGCAGCCAGAGTAATCTTGTTAAAATTCACTATTGAAACATTGAAATGTTCTCAAATTAAAAACAAATAACTACGAAACAACATTCCCTTTAGTCTCAAAAAACAAACAATTAAATAACACTGTCTAGTTTATGGGAAGACCTCAGGAGAGAGTTTCATTTGTTTTTCCCTTTTATTGGGAGATGCTCTGCAACTGCTACATCATAGTAATGCATCACTGATTCAGATTAATTGGGGACAAGACCCGTCAAAATTAGTTAAAAGGCGGAATTATTCTATTTTATTTAAATAAATTTCATTACCTTTTGGCACGTGAAGTAAGGAATCAGGCTTGCCAAGGTTACCTAATAAAACTTGAGCATTGAGTTTTAATGAGCAGATTTTTAAAGGCTTGTAATTAGCATATGCCAGCACCAGTCTCCGCTAGGTTGGCTTCTGCCTACAGTGCAATTTCTCTGCTTCCCTTTAGATACTTCCAAATTGTTTCAAAAGCAGTTTATTCTCTTCGCTAGATGCATATCTAAAATCTTGTTTATTTTCTTAACAAATTCTTTGGGGAGGGATTAATAATGTAAAGATACAAATAGGCATAAATAAATGTGAGGTTAGCTTAGTTCCTGTCTAAGGGTTTAATTCTCAAGTGAACTGGGTGGTGTTTCTCCCTTCCACAGACTACATCCCCAACTCAAAATGCATGCTTTATGAAGATGAGAGTTGAGGTGGAGAGAACTGTGCAGATCTTTTTATATGAACTACAAGGTCATTAAGACTAACATGAGAATCACATTTAAGAGTAAGAGGTCATTTCCCTATATTTCTTCAAAATAAGTTTCGTTTTGTTTTAATATGAAATCTATGGTCCAAAGGTCCATATTTAGGCTTTATTGATCTCTGTAAGTACTCCAAACTATATGAAAAATTTGATGTCAATATGCAATTTTGTGAAGAGAGAGAATCTATAGCCTATAAAAGTTTATCTGAAGGAGGCTGAATGGTAAGAATCGCTGTTCTAAGTGATTCACAACGACGATAAAATTATTTCACTGAAGAATGATTTCCTTTTTACCTCCATCTGACTCTTGGGAGGCATTCTCCTACTTTACTTAAATATTGACTTACATAGTTTCCACTACGTTTTAAATGAAAAATGTTTCATTATATAAAGATCCTTTTTGAACAACTTAGAAAAAAACAAAATTCTAATCTGTGTTTCTTCTTAATTATGGTTGACATTTAAACTAGTTCTTTATTTTTCTACTTTTTTGTTAAAAGGGAGTCTTTTACAAACTTTTGCTCACAGGATAGTCTATGCAAGTGTCATTGCCTACTTGTCCTTCATTTAAGGGGACACACTGACTCATTATTTTAATGTAAGGAAATTGCATGGATCCAGCAAGTAAAGGCTGGCTATCTGTCTTACTGTTATTGTTGTCACTCTTACCTTAAATCAGAGTTTTTCAATCTCAGCACTATTAACTTGTTGGACCAAATAATTCATTATTGTGAGGAGCTGTCTTTTGCATTGTAGGACGTTTAGCAGCATCTGTGGCCTCCACTCAACGGATGCCAGATGGGCACCCTCGGTTGTGACAACAAAACACACACTGCTAAATTGCCCCAGAAGAAAGAGACAGTGAAGGTGACAAAATCACCCCAGGTTGAAATTCAGTGATTATAAATCATTGATTCTTTGGCTTTCTGGGTAGGGGAAAATGGCCTTATCTTATTTCTCTTGTCCATATTATGAATGTATTATTAGAAAAGTGACCAGGAGATGTAATTTAATTTTGAAAGGCAGATTTATATACGGAATATCAAAAGAAAAGGTCACTGGAATAATCTACACATATGAGAATGACATTTGAAAACCATGTTTCATCAGAGTTCTTCTGTTGGAAAGTTCCTAACAAATAAATTTAAGTATATAATTGGAATTACCAGCTTTTAAGTGAGAAATTGGGGAATGGCAATTGGCTGAAGAAAACATCTGATCTTCAATATTAAAACTTAATTATAGCTCCAATAAAATTAAGCCTGTTAATAAAACATAGTCTTGGTACTTATAAGAGTAAAAGTTGATGTAAGTCTGCCTAAAATCAACACAGTTGAACTATTATTGTTAAAAGTGAAAAAAAGTCAATATTGCTTTTTTGTACAATTCCAAATATTTCGTCCCCAAAATATAGTTTCCTTTTATTTATCTAGAAAAAATTTACCTATTTTATATAAAAATGTATCTTAAAGTACACTGAAAATAAAAATAATCTAAGAAAATTATTGTTATTATAGCTCTTAAAAAAAAAAAGCGTTTCATGCTCTTTACAAGTAGGCACTTGTCATCATTTGTCTTTGGCACCCTTCACAATCCTCATACTGTTACATGTGTTTATCCACTCTCACTATCCCCACGTGTCTCCAAAATACGTATTCACATTCTGTAGAGTTCTATGTCGTGTCCCACATGTAAGTCAGATAAGATAAATGCAAATTAAAGTAATTAAGGTACTGAGTCAGAAAAGATACATGTTTGGCTAAGGCACGAGAGACTAGTGAGAAGTGAGCCTTACTCTGGTTGAGAGACCATGGGAGAAAGAACACCCTAGAAATGCTAAACCACAGTTAGGTGATGGAGTTTGCGCAGAGACTATCTTGCATGTTCAGAAGACACTTTGAGCAGAATCTGACTATCTAGACTTCCTCTATGTAAACAAGGACCCAAAACCAAGAGTCTAGCTGCCGTCAAGTACTGGTCTAGGAGGGATGATCATAATGACTGCCAACCACTTCCATCCTGAAGAGGAATGTCCAAGTAGTTAGAGACTTACACTTTCTGGCAAAAAGTGAATGATCAGGGTTTTAGGTGGTGTTGTTTGCTTTTTCTATTTTTCTTTTTGTCCATGGTCCCCCAAAAGAGATATTTTCCAATCTTTAAAAAAAATTTCATGTTCTCATATTCAACTAAATTTCTAATTTCTTCCAACTTTCTTTTCTTGTTTTCTCTGTTCTTAAAGGAATCAATATTTCTCTAGTCACTCAAAACAGACACCTCAGAGGAACCTCCTTCTATCCCACTCACCACAATATAACTGCTGTCCAAGATGGTCTGATTCTACCTTCACAATGTAGCCGGTATCTTTGCCCTTTCTGCCTTCTCTGCTCCCATTACCATAGTCTACGAACTCATCACGTCTTATACATAAATTAATTCAAAAGACTTTTAAATGCTTTTTCAACACCAGTTTCTCCTGACTCTGAACAATTATGCTTATTATTACCAAATTTGTCTTTCGGGGAAACTGATATAATCATGTGTGTCAACTAAATTAATCTTTAATAATTTCCTATTTCTACAGATTAGCGATAAAATTCCTTGACACAGAAAGTCAAGACTCTCCACTATTACTCCCAATCCAACTTGATGGCCAATACACAAATTATACTCCAATCACTCCAGATTTTCTATCATTCTTCAAGTGTGACAAGGACGTTTATATCTGATCTTTCCTTTTGATGTTCTTTCCATAATGCTATCGAGTCCAATCCATACTCCTTTATGGCAAAATTCTGTTCATTACCCAACGTATTTCAGTTAAACTTCTTGGTTTATTCCTTAGTACTCTTATGGCACTCAGTAAGAGTTTCATTATAGGATGTAACCACTTTGTATTTTAGTTTCATACATCACAATCTGCCCTCCTAAACTGTAAACTCCTTGTGGTTAAGGACTATGTCTCATTCATCTCCGTAGTCTTTCAGTATTTTAACTGCAACAGAGTTAGCACTGTTCAACTCAATCAGTGCTTAATGCTAATCATTGGAAATCACAAATTATATATTTTATTTTGCTCATCTTGTTTCATTTTATGTGTATCCAAACTGGCATAACATTTTAATTCTAAAATCAAATGTTGATGTAAAAAACTCATGTAATGATTAAGAAATTAGAAGAAAAAATAATGGATAGGAAGAAATTAAATCAGTATCTTTTAATAATATTTTTAAGTTATTTTCAGAGCTAATCAAAATATAAAATACTGTTTCACCCCTTTGATTTTAAAGTAAGAGTTTTGCTCTTAATACAAAACACTGTCCTTTTTTTTTTTTTTTTTACAAGTAATCCAACCCAAATTCATCTGAATATTCAAAACCACTGACACTCAAGGGAATTATAATTGTGAATATCTCTACAGGGGAACTGTTTACATAATGTAAGATTCCAATTAAATATTTGTAAGTACAATTATTCATTTTCTGAACAGAATGAATGAAAGACAAGATTTCCTATACATCAAAATAATGGATTCACAAAAATTACTGCCATCTTCTTTGGAGAGTAATTTTGTAGGCTATAGAAATTTTTCTTCTTATTCTAAGCCTTTGGTTAAAACTCTTACACAATATACCTGTTACTGAAAATTGAAAGTAATCTTTGAACAGTGAACTACTGAACTTCAATAGTGTGAACAAAATCCTACCAAATAATTTTTCTGTCATTTCATAGACAACATATTGTAAATGACCACTGAAATACAAAATGTGAAAAGATATTTTAACAGAAGAATTCAAGTCATATTACTGTATATATCTATTTCCTTTCCTTCAACAGTCCATTAGCATTTTAAACAAAATAATCAACAAAATTAACATATCAAACAGTAACCTGACACAATCATCACTCCATGGCAAGTTCGTCAGAGATGAGGTTGTTTTTGTTAAGCAGATGCACTATAAATCAAATTCAAAGAGCAAACGCTTCTACCTTTGGAGCATTTTTAAAGAAAACAAATGCCTATTTTCAAACTTAAAAATAATGAGAATATAGCACTACCTTTCCTAAAGTGACAATTTTTCTATCAAACTAAACCACAGCAAGCATTATAAAATGCTAGAAATAAGTGTTATAATTGAACTCTAAATTGCACTTCCAAAAGTAATCTCCAAACTCTAAATTGGTATTCCTAAATATACTCTATTAAAATAAGTTATGAGCATTGGTTGTTTAAAATACACATGCCCACCTGAGGGTTCATCTGATCTTAGAAACCATCATCCCATAAATGTCCTGTCCTGATTCTTTTTCTACAATTTAAAGAATAGCTTTTACATTTTGTCTTGTCGGGGCTTCCCTGGTGGCGCAGTGGTTAAGAATCCACCTGCCAATGCAGGGGACATGGGTTCGAGCCCTGGTCCAGGAAGATCCCACATGCTGCAGAGCAACTAAGCCTGTGCACCACAACTACTGAGCCTGCGCTCTAGAGCCCGCAAGCCACAACTACTGAAGCCCACACACCTAGAGCCCACGATCCACAACAAGAGAAGCCACCAAAGTGAGAACCCTGCACACTACAACAAAGAGTAGCCCCCACTCACCACAACTAGAGAAAGCCCGCGCACAGCAATGAAGACCCAACACAGCCAAAAATAAATAAAATAAATTTATATAAAAAAAATTGAGTTTCATAGAAGGATCCTGATTAAAAACAAAACGAACAAGCAAAAAAAAACTCCCCTTCATAAGAATAACAAGTTCAGTAAACTAAGATTGCATTTTATCTTAAACCTGAGCAAGGAAAGCACTCTTTGAACTATAGTGGGTCATTATTGTATAATTTCTCTTTAGCCAATATTATGGGCTGAATTGTGTCCCTCCAAAATTCATGTTGAAATCCTAACTCCCAGTACCTCAGCGTGGGACTATATTTGGAGCTAGGGTCTTTAAAAGAGTAGTTAAGTTAAAATGAGGTCATTAGGATGGACCCTAATCCAATATGATTAGTGCCCTTACACGAAGAAGAAACTAAAAAAGAGACGTCATACAGAAGGAAGACCATGTAAAAACACAAGGAAAAGATGGCCACCTACAAGACAAGGAGAGAGGTCTCAGAAGAAACCAACCCTCCCTACACCTTGACCTCAGACTTCTTGTTTCCAGAATTATGAGAAAATACATTTCTCTATTTAAGCTACCCAGTGTGTGGTACTTTGTTATGGCAGCCCTAGGAAAATAATACAGCCAACCAAGAAATGCCATAGACTTTTATCAGGGTAAAATACTTATAAAAAGGTATATTTACATTTCAGAGGTTGTTTTGTTTTCTCTCTAAACCAGAAGGCTCTTATTAGACAGCTGCTAGTTTGTTAATGCATCTGATTTACTTGTTAGTGTCTATTTAAGTAACCCACAAAATGCAGGATACTAAAAACTTCAAGGAAGGAATAGACACTGAATGGCCCTATACATAAAAATAGAGAAATATAAACCTTCTCAATGAATGATTTTGCTAATTCTACTGCATGATTACTCCCTCTCATACCGTGCATGTCAGAAATACTTTGGCTGACAGCAGAACTGACAAGAGGTGGGATGGTTACATTTTTTGAAAATAAAACTATTGTCACAGAATATAGCTTCTTCTTTCCTTTGTTTCTTTCTTGCATTTGTTTTGTATTCATCAATATTTTTCAGTTTTGAACATTATCATGCCATTATATTCATGAGGGATAATATTCTAAAACAATTTTACTAGTTTCTTGAATAGTATCAATGATTATGAGGTAAACATTTTACAGGATAGGTGAAAAGTAACTTAGGTGACTAATATAATGGCCTAAGTTCTGTCCCTCTGTACTTCAGTAGCAGCAGCTGAACAATCCTTAAAGATACATAAAACCACTATTCAACTAGTAATAGCTTATATTATTTTTAAAGTGTTTGTATGAAAGAACTGCTACCTTCTGAAAAACTTTTTAAAAACTTTGAAGAAACAAATGTAACAAGATCAAAAGTTAGGAACCTATTTGTTAATTGCAAATATTCTAGTTTATTAAATTAATATTTTTTAAATTACGGTAAAATTACATGATGCAAAATTTTAGTTACTAATTAAAATATACTGAAAACATTTCCTTACCAATATTGGGGTGCTTCAAAAGACGGCAGATTCTAGCTTCCCTTTCCAGTTTCTGATGATCTATTAAAAAAAAATAGAAAAATAAATCACAGCATTTAGCAAAAGAGATTAAATGACAATAAACAGCATATCAAAATGACATAAAGCCTTCACATTTACTTATCCTTTGGTTTCTTTTTTTTAAAAAAAAGTCATCATTTGAATTTGGAATTAGGTGAACACAATAGTTCAACAATATAATTATTTTTTATTGGCTTGAAGCTCGATAGAATGAGGTATAAAACAAAGCTGAATTTAGACTTTTGCTGGGGAAAACAGTAAAAATGGCACAAAACAATAGTATTCTTTCTTATCCCTACCCTAGGTATATACTGTTACAACAACTTAAATATGCCAATATAGACATACATATTTAAGCAAAGGATACCTATCTGGCAAGTGGAATGCCAATGGAACCAGTGCTAAATAGGGTTAATCCCAGTTTATCCCTAACAACAAAGTGTTCCCTGTCCAGTCATATTTTCTATCAAATACTCTTCCCACAATTTTTAATCCAACTTCCTAGACGTATTATGCTTTTCCATATACCAAGAACTCCCCAAACACCAAACTGCTTGCTCATCTCCACCCTGCTCTGTTTCCCTAACCATTTCCTTGAAGGGGCACAGACTACTGTAAACTTGCATTTAAAAAACCATCTGATACTCTTCTTGGTTTCTTTGTAGTAGTTCATATGCACATAATTATAACCAAAATCACTAGCCAAAACACAAAATAAATGGCAGAGAGAGGCAAGAACACCACAGAAATATACGTTGCCAATAAGAACAGTACTGTAGAGTGTGGTCCTTATTGAAAGCCTTTACATAGAGGAAATGATTTAAACCTTACAATAGCCCTCTAAGATAGGCAATGTTATTATCCCTACTTTACAAGTACAAAAACTAAGGCAGAGAGAGGTTAAGATTATAATATTCATAAGTGGCATCTACCAAATCTGCTCTCATTAACTAGTGTCATAAAACTGCCTTAAGAGAATGAGGGGGGCACCTACCTAACCACCCACACAGTTTATGCCAATGGTCCTCAAACTCTGTGGTCTCAGAACCCCTTAACACTCTTAAAAATTATCAAGGACCCCCCCCGAAGCTTTTGTTTATGTGGATTAGATCTATTAATGTTTACTTTACTTTATTAGAAATAAAATCGAGGCAAACTTTAAACATATATTCATAAATTCACTTAAAAACAATAATGAAGCCATTACATTAACATAAGTGACTGCATTTAACTTTTAAACTTTTATTTGGAAATAACTGATACTTACAGAAAATTTAAAGAATAAGACTAGTACAACATGCACCCCAATATTCATTGCAGCACTATTTACAATAGCCAGGACATGGAAGCAAACTAAATGTCCATCAACAGAGGAATGGATAAAGAAGATGTGGCACATATATGCAATGGAATATTACTCAGCCATAAAAAGGAGTGAAACTGGGTCATTTGTAGAGATGTGGATGTACCTAGAGAGTGTCATACAGAGTGTAGAGAGTGTCATACAGAGTGAAGTTAAGTCAGAAAGAGAAAAACAAATATCATCTATTAACGCATATATGTGGAATCTAGAAAAATGGTATAAATGATCTTATCTGCAAAGCAGAGATAGAGACACAGATGTAGAGAACAAATGTATGGATACCAAGGAGGGGGGGGAGGAATCGGGAGATTGGGATTGACACATATACATTATTGATACTATGTATAAAATAGGTAACTAATGAGAACACACTGTACAGCACAGGGAACTCTACTTAACGCACTCTGGTGACCTAAATGGGAAGGAAATCCATAAAAGAGGGGATATATATACGTATAACTGATTCATTTTGCTGTACAGTAGAAAGCAACACAACACTGTAAAGCAACTATACTCAAATAAAAATTAATTTTAAAAAAAGCATAGTACAAAAAACACCTGTGTACTGTTTATTCAGACACATTAACATTTACCCATTTTCTACATCATTTACACTCTCCCTCCCTGTATATGTTCGTGTATATGTATATATATATTTATCTAATTGACACACATGTATATATAAATATAAATATTTATACCCAAAATAATTTTTAATGAACCAGTTGAAGGCAAGTTATGAACATCAAGGTCCTTTACCCCTAAAATTTCAGTGTGTATTACTAAGAATTGTGATATTCTCTTACAATCATAGTACAGTTATCAACTTCAGCAAATTTAACATTAAGACAATAAGTTACCATCAACACTCCAATTTTCTCAATTTAACCAGGTGATGACCTTTATAGCATTTTTCTCCTTTTAATGCAGGATCCAGTCTAGGGTCAGATACAGCATTTAGCTGTCATTTCTCTTTAGCTCCTTTAATCTGGAATATTTCCACAGTTTCCCTTTGCCTTTTATGACCTGACATTTTTGAAGAATACCATCATGTCTATTTTTTTAAGAGAATATTTCTCATTTTGGTGTTGTCAAATGTTTACTCATGATTTGATTGAGGCTATGTGTTTGCAGCTACAACATATGTTCTCAACTATGTGTTCTCAGCTAGAACATTATCCTTCTAGGCTATCACATCTGGAGATACACATTGTCCAACTGCTCCTCAAAAGAGACGATAACTTGGATCACAGGTCAAGGTGCTGTTGAATTTCTTTGCTAAATAATTATCTTTTTAATTTTCCTTTATAACTAACAAGTATGTGGGAAGACATTTTAAGACCATGAAAACATCCTGCTCTTCATAAAAATTTCCCCCTAGATTTAGCATCAGTGATGATTCTTGCCTGAACCAGTCTTTACTATGATGGCAGCAAAATGCTGATTTTCCAGCACAGTAACGTATTTTTCATGAAAAATACTATATTCCCCTCTCCCCTCCAAAAAAAGTGAGAAGAGTGGCACTGTTAAATTTTTCCAGTCTCTTTGATGTCTGGTTTAACAGACAACATATGTATTCCCATGTCTGCTTCTATATTCAATATGCTGCAATATGTTGTGTGTATGAAGAGAATCTGACTCACAAGGTTATATAGTTGGACAAAGAAGTGTCGTAATAGCTTTTTCAGATAATTGTAGATGTTATTCTTTAATATTATACCCAAACTCCATGAATGGTAGTTTCTTAAAGGTTAGTTGCAATGTGAAACCTGAAACCTTATCAATAAACTTTATGAATCATATCAATGAAGTTATAAACTTTAAATCAAATTTATTTTCAACACTGGATATTGTCCAATATAATAAAATTTTACCCTGCTACATTAAAATCCATTGTTCTTTCTTGCACTTTGAGTCTTTTACTCAGGCATAATTTTAAAATATGATGCACTGGTCATCTGGAAAATATTGGTTCAGTATGTTATATAGCTTTTGCTGACACATTTCATTACACACTATCAGAAAAGTAACAACTGTTAATATCACCATTAATCTCATCAGAAAATTCTTTAAATTTGGGAATGAGTGTAGTTCTCACGGGCAGATACAAGTTTTCCAAAATTTTAATTTTTGTTTGAAAGCTTGAACTGTGTTATTGGCAATAAATGCTATCCGTTGTTTTCCTTGAAGTGATAGGCTCCCTCTGTTCATTTTTGAGAAAATGTCTGTCGAAAACCTAAATCTGAATAATCATAGCTAGCTGTTCAGTTGTTATTTCAAATAAAAATGGTGTTCCATGAAGAAACAGCTAATTCAGCTCCCAACTCAAACAACTGTGCAGGGGTTTTTCCTTGAGATAATCATTGTACTTCAATATGGAATAGAGGTGCTTTATGCATTCTTCCCACTGAGTCATGCAGAATGTTCCAGAGATGTGTGATGGAAGGTCAAGAATAACAGTAATAATTTTAATTGGTTCATCAAGGACAATTTTAAGTGAAATGAAGTTTTTTTTTTTTTTTTGGTCTATGAGTGCATGTTGTTGAAAAATAAGAGTCCAATAGTATAGTTTGATGTCACTGCCTTGATTCATGCAAAGGCCTCGGCAATTTTATGCACTATTTCTTTTGTGTAATATGTATACATGTCAACGCATACCAAAAAAAGGGCAGATAATGTCTTAGCTTTATTATGAAAATAGTTTTGACCTTGTAGATCCCCTAAGAGGGTTTTGGAGACTCCTGGGTCTGTGGGCCACACTTTGAGAACCACTGGTATACATTATAAAGAACTATTTCATAATAATACATATTTTTTGACAATTTAGGAAAATATTTTAAACATATATAGTGTTATAGATAGCTCAAAAAGAAATAGTGTTTTAAAGAATCAGCATAGCGTTGGATAGGATCTAACAGTATATCCATTATACCTGGATTACCAAATATAAAGACAGATATTCTCTGGCCTTACCATCTAGAACTACAAGTACTTCAAATAAATATAAATTCTTCAAGCCCCCTATCGTTTTAACAGTCTTCATTCTTTTTTTTTTTAAGAAGTCAAATATTTTAATGGTATCCATGTTTGTTAAATCATTGAGAGTCAGACCCTTTCCTTACACAGTCTGCAAAATATTTTGGAATGACCTCAAATTTCACGGAAGCAAAGCCCTTATAGCTTCCTCATGGGGGCGTGAATTCTTTAAGGGTGGGTGCTGTGTCTTACTCCCTCTGGGAGCCCCAAAGCTTATTCTTTTTTTTTGAAAATCTTTTTTATTTTTATTTTTTTAAATAGATCTTTATTGGAGTATAATTGCTTCACAATACTGTGTCAGTTTCTGTTGTACAAAAAAGTGAATCAGCCATATGCATACATATATCCCCTCCCTCTTGAGCCTCCCTCCCACCCTCCCTATCCCACCTCTCTAGGTCATCCATCGCAAACCACCGAGGTGATCTCCCCGTGCTATGCTGCTGCTTCCCGCTAGCTAACTATTTTACATTTGGTAGTGTATATATGTCGATGCTACTCTCACTTCACCCCAGCTTCCAGTTTCCCCTCCCCATCCTCCAGTCCATTCTCTATGTCTACATCTTTATTCCTGCCCTGCCAACGGTCTTCATTCTTAAGACAAGCTACTTCTAGAATATTGTTATTTAGAAATATACAAATAAACACAAAATGTTAAACCAGGTTTTGCAAATGTATCTAACACCATCTTAAATACTGTAAAGTAGCCTATGTAAAACATATGAAAAATACATGCTTAGAGGAATTATAATTTTCTTATGGAGACGGGAAAATGCAAATACATATGCTAAACCATGTGAGCTATACATCATCTAATACCATATAATCATGTGAAAAAGAAAGAAAATCAAGGCAGCAAAAGACCTTTGGACAATAAGTGAGTGGTATAGTGTCTTAGCTAAAGAGATAAACATAATTATAGAATTTTATATAGCCTATTCTTATGGACTGTGTCTCTGTAAAACTCATATGCTGAACTAACCCCCAGTACCCCAGAATGAGACTGTATTTGGAGATAGGGTCTTTAAAGGGGGTAATTAAGTTAGAATGAGGTCATTAAGGTAGGCCCTGATGCCATACGACTGGTGTCCTTAAAAGAAACAGAGTTAAAGAGTTTAGGACACTGACATGCCAAGAGGGAAGACCATGTGAAGACACAGGGAGAAGATGGCCATCTGCAAGCCAAAGAGAGAGGCCTCAGAGGAAACCAACCCTGCCAACACCTGATCTTGGATTTCTAGCCTCCATAATGTGAGAAAATAAATTTCTGTCATTCGAGCCACCTCACCTGTGGTACTTTGTTATGGCAGCCTCTAGCTAACTAATAGACCTAAGTATTAGTTTTCTATCGCTGTATTAAAAATTACTACAAACTTAGAAGCTTAAAACAATACGTATTTTCAATCTTGCGTTTTCTGTGTGTCAGGAACCTGGGCATATTTTAACTGAGCCCTTTGCTTTAGGGTCTCTCACAAGGCTGCAGTGAAGGTGTCAGGGTTGGGGTCTCATCGAAAGTCTTAACTGGGCAGGATCTGCTTCTGAGCCCACATAGTTGGAGGCAGTATTTAGTTCCTCAAGAGTTGTTGAGCTGAGGGTCTTAGTTCCTGGCTGGCCGCTGGCTTCCTTGCCACGTGCCAACATGGAAACTTGCTTCGTCAAAGCCAACAAGGGAAAGAGAGGGTCTGCTAGCAAAATGGAAGGCCCTATCTCACCTAGCCTAACCCCAGGAAGTGACGGATATCACACTTGCCATATGTGCTTGGTTAGAAGCGAGTCACTAAGCTGGCCCACTTTTAAGGGGCAGTAATTACAGAAGGGCTGGGATAGCAGGAAGCAAGGACCATCGGGGCCATCTTAGCGGGTGTGTGCCGCATCTGACTACGAGGACTGGGGTTCTCATGAGCTTCTCTCTGATACCCAGCTTCACTTACTCTTTCTTCCATACAATCGCATCACTTAGTGATCTCCTATGAAACATAAGGCATTCTGCACTCATCCATCAGGGCATGTTGTGACATCTCAAACATGATGACAGAACTAAAGTCTTCATTAAATGGAAATGCATATTGCTCGGTGTGCTTCACATTCAACATCAAGTTCACGACTTTGGAGGGAGTAGGTAGGTGAGGAGGAGTGATGAAGTGCCTATTATCACCAAAGCGCACTTCTGTATTTATCCTGCTAAAGAGAAAAATTAGTTCTACATTTAAAATTTCCTCTACTTTTAATTCAGTGGGCAAAAAAATCATACACCCTACCTCATCATTCCCAGCACTTACAACTACAATGGTAAGAGGCAAAGACGGATTACAAAAGGCAAGAAAGACATCCATAATACTGTGTATCACCATTTGAAGATTTTCTTTTATTATCCACACCCCCTACAGCTAGTGTAGAACCAGCTTCATTTATAATTTAATATTTATTAAAGTACTCAACCTATAATAGTTTGGCTTTATTCTTCCTTTGAAGCTCAAGTTCACAATGTTATATGAATAAAAGTATAACTCGTCAAGCTGCAATCTTGTCAGGCCTGATAAGGTACATGCTGTTAGCAATATATGGTTGAAGACTTACCGTATCAAAATGCCTTAAGGAAAATATATTATTGTTCAGTTTTGACAAAGAATCAGTGGGGAATAGTATTACCCAGTACAGAGAACTCCGGATTTTAAAAAAGTTTCTGAGAATTTTGAGAAAATGTTATTTCTTTCCAGCTTTAAGGTACTTTTTGATACTTAATAAGATATTTTATTTCAAGTGAGGTAAAAAATGTGAATTTGGACCTAATAAAATAAATCCTTCACTCCTGTTCCAAGTCAAATTTTAATCTTTATGCAAAATAACTCTGATCACAAGTGAAATTAAAGTGCTAGCCTTGAATCACCTTCGAAAAGCAATGAGTACCATTAAAGCTACGTAAAGCAACAACTTATTTATCTGGCAGCCTCAGGGAAGGAGCTTTTATCAGTAAGTAAATTTGAAAAGTAACTACTCCCCCAAATGATAAAGCTTTAAAATGTTAACCTCTTGAGTGTGTGTGTGTTAGGAAGGGGGCGATCTAATAGTTATTGCTTTCTTACATAGATGACAAATAATTTAATGTTTTTGACATGATAGGGTCATCATTATTAGCTTCCATTATTACTCTGCAGTATTTCAGTGAAGCCCTCAGAGGCTGCTGAGGTGTGAAAGCCCACAGGTCGCTGCCTGTGTCCCAATCTGCCCCCGTCCCCGCGTGTGGAATGACCTTGCCAGCATAGGCAATGCCAACGGATGGTTTGGGCAGGGGAGGGGTTTGGCCTTCCGTCATAATTGGTCTCTTACCACCTACCTCTCCCTCCACAACACACACACACACACACGCACACGCACACGCACATTCACACAAACGTGTAAACATACAGCCTAAGGAAGACATGGGTTTGCTACACCCAAGAGGGTTTAACTCTTCTAGCTCCCCCTTCCTACAAACATCCCCACCCCTAAAATCATCTTATATAGAAATTATGGAGGAGTCACCTCTGAGGCCCATAAAAATGGAAAGTTTAAAATCCAATTCCATCATTACTTTTTGTTCTGCTGGCCTTTGGGCTTCCCAGCTTAAGCTGCTGCCTTCCCTGCTCCTATCTCCTTGGTTCTTCCCTGGCCCAATGCTCCAGTTTGAGGTCAATGCCTCAGATCCACCTATTTGAATCCTGCTTCTCTCTCTTCTGCACTACAACCAGCCCAACTTGATTCTCAACCTTTTTTCACATGTGTTCGGTTTCTAAGCAACCACAGTCTCAAGTAAGAGACTCTCTTGTTCCCCCTCTAAAACCAAACCTGGCTGGTTATCCATTCTCAGAAGAGGGAAGATTCAACAACACGGATATAAGCCACTGCACGTTTTGTATTGCTGCAACTGTTTATTATACCTTTTCTATTTCTTCACACTTTTTTGCTGCCATCTCTTATTGCTTTGAGTTTCTCCAACAAGGATATAAAAATATAAAACCACCACAAATAACCTGGCAGTGAGCACCTGAAGAGATCTCCTCTGAATAAAAGGTACAGTCTTTAGCATATGGATTCTGGAGCACTATAATAATATGGATACTTAGATAGAAGTCGTATTCCTGGAGGTCTTGGGATTACATTCTGAATACATTTTTCTTGTTAGAGAAATCACTTCTAGCTAAATGAGGCCTTCCTCTGGTAGGAATATAAATTCTGTCCACTTAAGTAGGTCATATTTAAAACCACATTGTAAGTTAAAAGGAACTATTTAAAGGTTCACTTCATTATAAAACCTGCGCGTGACGCATATGGATTTAAAGCTGTCATATTTATTTAACAAAAGGTTTTTTAAATTCATAATTAAATATTATACTTTCATGTTACCCACTTATTTTGAACTATGTCTAATCCATACCATAGAATTGATTTTTTAAACTATGTATTTGACCTAGATTCTTTCTGACATCAGGTTATTGGTCACTTCCCATCACTTCTGCTGCCCACTAATATCTTGGAGGGAGAGGAAGATCTCAGGTTTCAGAGCAGAGCAGACAAGAGTTGCTATCTGGTTGCCAAAGTTCCCTGGCCTCTCAAAAGATTCTTCTATCAAATGGGCATAAAATATCTAGCATCAAGCACTGTATTTGGAACAAGGTAGGAAATCAATAAATCACAGTATCATCATTATTATTATTAAAAATCTTTCCAACTTTAAAAGAACTAGATTCCTAAAAGATACATTAAAAAGTATATTAATTCCATCAAATGTTATTCATTTTACATGAATGCATATACTATGAAAATAGATTTTCCATAAAATCATTTGATTATGCTATTCAGGCCAACTGAAGTAGTGGGAGAACCACTGATATCAGTGGTCAGAAAGAGACAAAATCAATACAGTAAAATACGGACAAAAACTCATAGTTATTCAGTTTTATGGTATACTCTAAATAGCTCAAAAATAAACAAGAATACAGGAAACATTTTTTTATTTGCCTAAGTGTAAAACTTTTAAACAAATCAAGTTAACCAGTTACATACAAACTAATGATACTCTTTCATTAATCCATTTCACACAACCAAAATAAATGCTGTTCCGATAAATAATTTATCACATTATATTGTTTCAGAGGGAGCTGGTAGAGAATATATTTAGACTATTTCCTAGATGTGTAAAGGAATAGTGAAATCTGGTGGCACCATTCTTACACTGTCCTACAGGAGAAATACTTTCCCTCTTCCACCACAATAATGGTATTCGTTCAAAGACACGACATTATAGCTATGAAAATAATGCTTTAAACAAAATTATTCAAATGTAAGACAAAAGCCCTATCTTATAAGGCTCCTGTTCAGCAGCAATTTAAACAAGAATACAATATGTTATAGATCTTTTAAAATTGCAAATAGTAAGCAGTAATTTATATAAAATACTTTCATATAAAAGTTTGTTTAATATCTGATTATACAGAATATCTACACAGCTACCAAAAATGTAGTGAGGAGATGGGAACACTCCATTCAGACCTAACAGAAGTCTTAGGACAGTCTCTTAGTAAGCCTCTCACTAGTTCCAGGTGATGGGCTGAGGAACTTGAATTGAGCTGTTAACCTTTGGGAGGGGAAGCAGGAACTTAACTGTGTAGAAGAGACACAGGGCACAAAGCACTGAATATGAGACTGTTGCTGGAGTATAGATTTCCTCTGGATGATAAAGGGGAGTGGGCAGGAAGCCCTGCTGACGCCCCTGGTAGCACTCGATGACCTTAGCCAGATCTCCCCCTAGGTTCACAGCCTCTGATGGCATTGCTGTCTCCCTCTCGAGGGGTACCTCTGCCCGTCTGTGTATCTACCACTCTGCTGACGTGGAGATATCACACACAGCACGTTCTAGGGCATGGAACTAGTATTGCGAGGGTCACCAGAGGAACCCACCAGGAGAAGCAAACCAGAAGTCTAGGAACAAAAGGGTGGTATCCAGAACAGGCAGACAGCCAGGAAAAGTCCCCACAGCAGGCCACAGTCAAGACTGGTCCACCGGAGGAGAGCAAAACTTACCAAGATGACATTTAGGACACAGGTGTCAGACAGAGTTCACACACAACAGGTGACTGTCTGTCAATAGCACCATTTTAAACTACTATGTCCTAAGTGATTGTTAATATATCAATAAAAAACAAATCCCTACAGAAACAAGTTATGAGGGTATCAGTCGATGCATATTAAGAATTAAAGATATTTCCATGTATCTATACATCAATAATTTAATTGTACATCAATAATTTAATCCATACAAATTTTTAAAAAATATTCTAAGTATACTCCTGTAAAGAGCATAATTTTAATTGTACATCAAAAATTTAATCCAGGACTTCCCTGGTGGTGCAGTGGTTAAGAATCTGCCTGCCAAAGCAGAGGACATGGGTTCGATCCCTGGTCCGGGAAGATCCCACATGCCGCAGAGCAACTAAGCCCGTGTGCCACAACTACTGAGCCTGCGCTCCAGAGCCTGCGAGCCACAACTACCAAGGCCACGTACCACAACTGCTGAAGCCCGTGTGCCTTGAGCCTGTGCTCCACAGCAAGAGAAGCTACAGCAATCAGAAGCCCGTGCACCACAATGAAGAATAGCCCCCGCTTGCTGCAACTAGAGAAAGCCCGTGCACAGCAATGAAGATCCAATGCAGCCATAAATAAATTTTTAAAAGTCTTAAAATAATAATAATTTAATCCATACACATTTTAAAAAATATTCTAATTATACTCCTGTAAAGAGGCAATGAGATAAATTTTGTATAATATGTTATTCTGCCCTCAGTCTCCACAATTTGGTCTATACCATAGCACTCTCCCCAGGTGTAATTTTACTTGTTTTGGAAGGATTTGCTGCACAATTCCATTTCCTGTTTAGGCATAATAGAGCTAAATCACTTGAGACATGTTGCATTAAATCTTTCAAACTTACTACCTAGAGACTAAAAGGATCCAGAAGAGAAACAAAGCATATACAATCCACACTTTACCATTTTTTTCCAGTGGCCTAGATGGTTTACAGGCAGATGCA
This sequence comes from Tursiops truncatus, assembly GCF_011762595.2. NCBI lineage: Eukaryota > Metazoa > Chordata > Mammalia > Artiodactyla > Delphinidae > Tursiops > Tursiops truncatus. The sequence continues at coordinate 26,624,328 of NC_047038.1, read as the reverse complement.
CAGTAACACAAGAGAGCATTTACTTCAGGGATTTGCTATTCTTTTTAGCTTTTCTTATTGTGGTAAACATATTTTGCTATTCTTTAACATGTTTTTCTAATAGTTAAGAACACAATTTATTCAAAACATGAAAAGTATAAAATATTTATACAGTTTTCCAGAGGACTTCTTCCTTATGTAGTTTAATATTAACATTAAAAATAGAAATAAAAGAATAACTTTGGATAATAATTTAGAAGAATGTAGGAGAGAATTGTAAGAAACATGGATTTTTATGGTTCCTTTAAGCAACTGGAACATTCGTTTATCCATGTTTCTGTGAATGAGTTTCACCCAGAGATAACTGCAAAGCTAACAAAGCTTAAACCTCAGGACCTTTCAGAGGCACAGGCCGCTGAAAGGATCTTAGCTACATGATCATGTGTTTTCATAAAACTTGCAGAACAAGATATTTTAACACCATCAGTTACAACCATTATTTCTTTCCATTCCCTCCATCACACTTCCCCTTGTGTTGAGTAATACTGAAGTGGGCATGAACATTTTTGAGATCTAGCTAAGGGGAAGTTGAGTTGAAGATACAATTTAGTTTGGATTTAATGATACATTTACTTGGTTTGCAGTCACTTCTGGGTATAATTATGTTATTGCTAGTCATCCCAATGTAGGGACGCTTCCAGGAATATGTCCACGTCCCAGCCTGCCATGGGATGACGGGACACCCCAGAGCTGCATCATGATATAAACTTGTACTACAGTTCACCCTGCAAGTATGTGCACAGAGAAGAAAGAACAAGGTTTATTTTTGCTATTTTTCTGGACTTTGTTGTGCTTTGCATTACCTGTCAGCTTTAAAAAACAATTTCTTGTGACTATTTTCATTCTAAATATATATTTTGAGTTTAATTCTGTATTTATAATTTTGTTTTCTTTTCCTTAGGGAATGTCCCAAATTGCATAAGCTTCAGGCCCTACTAAACCTGGTTCCATAGTCCTTATTATTCTTTCAAAAAAAGGGGAAAGATAAATTACTGCTTAAATTCTAAACTTAAAAAACCACACAAAATGTGTATTAACTTTCCTCTTTAAGTAAATAGAAACTCATTTATATTATTAAAACTAGTCACTAAACAGCCATACACATCTTATGTTACATTGGTTGTAAGTGACAAACCACAGCAAAAAGATCACCAAGTTGAAAATCAGGGGAAAAAATGGCTTTCGGTACAGGCTCTGCCAGGGATAAGGGCAAAAAGCAGCAGATTTATATATGTGAAAAGCTATATTCATTCCTTTCTATGCTCTGAGAATACTACAGATTTGAGATAACTTACTTTTAAGTTAAGGGGAAAAAATTCCTATGTCAGACATATTTATTATTAACATATTATTAAGCATTTTATCAACATATTTTATTCACATATTAGTAAGCATTTCTATTCATCAGAGACAGGACACTGAATGATGTTTTTAAGGTAAAGTAACTTATTATAGTCTAGCTACTCATGAACTGTCAACAGTAATTAATCTAGAAATTATTGTTTTTAATAATAATAGCCTTTGAATTGGAGAAGGAAAGTGAAACTATCATTTATTAAAGTGTACTCCCCAAGTTAAAAAATTCAAGACACCTAAAATTCTTGTCTCTACACATTTTAATCATATATTCCTAGTTTACCAAATTTTATGGAAGCTTTTATTTCCTACCTGCATAAATATGAGGTTTAATGTAGCCACCTCAATGAGAAAGAAAAACCACTACTGAAACAAGATATTAAAATGAAATTGTCTCAGTTTTAGCTGAAATCCTGAAAGCTAAAAACAAAACAATTGTCAGGTGCAGGGTGCTAAAACCACATATGCAGTACTTCCCAAGAGGTCAGTTGAAGCCAATCTCTGTCATGAACCCACTGCTCATTTCCAGCTGTATCGGAGCAGGTAATGAGACCACCAGGGAGAACTGCTCTGGAGTCGTCAGAACACCCTGCATCCCCTCCTATCCAACGCTCGAATGGACCTTACCCAAGGGTACCAAACTAAGGGTGACTCAGAGAAATACTGGAAGAGGTGCATCCCTTAGATTTTGAGAAATATAAGAACAGCTACTTATTTTAAACCTAACTCTAAAGGCATAAAACTGTGGCTGGCTAGCTGCCCTGGAGTTGCAAAGCAAAGAGTGCTTTGCGATCAGGCTATACTTCCACCTATGGCAGACAAAGATGCATGTCTCTCTGAAAACTGATTGTGGGCCCACAGGAGGGACTGTCTTACAAGAGGCAATCCCCAAGAGGCCCACCTGGGGAGGCAATGTGATCCCAACACGGGTGGAATGCCAGAAGCCCAGGAGCAGGAAAGGCAGTTAAAAACATCCGGCCAGGGGAAGCATGGTCATCAACAGCATATCTACCACCAGAGGTCCCTAGGAGGAACTGTCCAAAAACCCACACAGATGCCCCCTGAGGGAGAGTCAGCAATCATGCATCCATCAGATGGTAGCAGTTTAGATTACAACTGTACCATTGGAATCAGACTTGCACAGATCCTTACAGCTCTGTCCTGGAGGGCCAGTGAGTGGGAGAGCAAGTGGGGTGACAAAATGCATTGGGTATCACACCCCTTCCATGCGCCACGGAGGCTCTCGAACCTGAAACAAGCTTGACTTGGGAGAGGGGAGAAGTTTTAAATAATATTACACTGGTCAGGACTTTTACATTTCTGAGAAATGAGACTGTTCTTGTGACTAAAAGGAACTGCAAAGCTCTGAAATCTGACCAAGACTTCATCTAGGGCAGAGGTGAAAAGGTACAATGCGTTTGAGGGAGCTGAGAAGGGCAGTGTCAGTGGGGTGCAAATGATCTAATTACTATATTTTAATATAATAGTTATAGATTAGAAATATTTTCTTTAACAAATCTGTAACCATCTGGAACTTGGATTTACTGAATATTATTTCCTTCACATCCCATTCCTCTGCTTTCAGAGTTCCATGTTCAATCTCCTTTGAAAGCAGAGCTATGAAGAACAGTCTAGAGCATGAGAGCATATCATGTGTCCCTTTCCAATCACCTAAAATTTTTCTAGATAACTTACACTTTAAAAGTGTATCATCTTGGGCTTCCCTGGTGGCGCAGTGGTTGAGAGTCCGCCTGCCGATGCCGGGGACACGGGTTTGTGCCCCGGTCCGGGAAGATCCCACATGCCATGAAACGGCTAGGCTCGTGAGCCATGGCCGCTGAGCCTGCGCATCCGGAGTCTGTGCTCCGCAATGGGAGAGGCCACAACAGTGAGAGGCCTGCGTACCACAAAAAAAAAAAAAAAAGTGTATCGTCTTATTCTTTCTGATCCTGAAAATATAATGCATCTGAAATTCAGGACAGAGTTCCTTGGACTTAAGAGAGTGGTATTCTTAATTTATCATCATTCTAGATGTCATCCTTCATCATTCATTGGGAATGAATATTTATCTTTTACCTAGAATGCTCTGTCTCAGGTAAGTGCTGCATCATTTAGAACATGTGTTTGGCATTGGCATGGCATTACAAACTGGGCCAGCTCTAAAGCAAAAGCTCTTTGCAACCCTGCCTGGCCCAAGGCCCACAGTTTACGAGGAGGCATATTAAATGCCGCCTAAATTGACTCTGGTGCCTTCTAAACTCTGAAATGTTTAGAAAATGTTTGTCTCTATGTGGTAAACTTTAAAGCTGTCAGGCAAAAACCTGTCCTGGACTGACATGTGAACTTAACGTCCACTCCCACGTGAAATGAACAGACCCACTGCCCAGCTGCTGTAGATAGAGTGACACTGAAAACAATTTCTGATTTGTGTTAATCCACAGGTATTATCAGAATCAAAACATGGCTCCCTAACAGCTGTAAAGGCGGCAGGGGAAGCCCTACGAGCTTATTGGGGGTTTGTTCATCAGTTAAAGAAATCAACGGCTACCTCTCCCCAGGGAATAAAACGTCAGAGGCACTAGGGAGAAACCCATACTATTTGCTCCTTTAAAACTTGAGACTCTAGGAATTCTGCCAAGTGACCTGGAAGTGTGGGACTGTGACCAGAGGCCACTGAAGAGAGCATCCTGCATTAGCTTCTTGCAGTAGAATTGAGTACATGGCGATAGTACACCCTGCATATTCCACCCTTGACAACTCACCTATCTCCTACACAATAAACCTTTTTCCTTTTCACATAGCCTGACTTGTCTCCATCCTTGCTCCTTTTACTCTAATATTATTTTTCTAGAAAATCTTATTATAAAAATGATAGATTCTAACTAGAAAAAAATATATGTGTATACATATATATACACACATATACACACACATACACACATATGTTTTATATATACACACACAACACATTTCAGCTAAAAGAAATAAGTATCATTTAAAACTCCACTACCCAGGGAGCTCGCTGGTGGTCTAGTGGTGAGGATTTAGTGCTTGCACTTCCATGGCCTGGGTTCAATCCCAGGTCGGGGAACCGAGATCCCACAGGCCGTGCAGCGTGGCCAAAATAAAAAACAAACAAACAAAAACTCCACTACCCAGATATACCATTATTTACATTTTGATGCAGGTCTTGCTAGTCTTTTCCTTTGCATATACATAACATACTCCTTTTGACTTTAAAAATCATAGTTTATAGACTTCTGTAGACTGCCGAAGTCCCTCAAGCAATTGCTTGGTACAGAGAGGTGGCTGACTTGCTGCCTAGATGAATGATACAAGCTTACAAACTTGAATTTGGGGAGAGGGAACATCCCTTTCGGACAAAATATATCCCAGTCATACCAAAGTATGACCCTCTGTGCAATCTCTTTTTAAATGATGTGACTAACTGGCTCCTCAGAATATCTGCATCAATGGTAAAGTTCTCATAGAATCAGAGGAAAATTAATTATTCTGATTACAAAGTTCACTCTGAAAGAAAAAAACATGAGACTGCTATGTAAATGTACATGCAAAGGTGACTGTAGTCACAGAGTCACACAGGAAGCCATGTGAAAGTGCATAAAATGCGCAGGCTTTCGTGAAAAGAAAAACAGTGAAATCTTCCATCCAACACGGCTGTGTTATATTTACTTCATTCATAATTTATCACCATGCTTTATTCATTGATGTCCACCATTTGCCTTTTGGTAATACAAGAAGATCTATACAGATCTATACAGACACAACTCCTGTCATCTTGGAATGTACAACCCAAATGGAGAGACTCCTTTAGCTGTGATTTGATACATCTATATATTGGCCAAAATATAATGAAAATGTGGGGAAAATATCACTCAAAGTCCAGGCTATCTCGATCACATAAACCATTCAAATCTTATGAAATGGTCATTTGGATTAAGCGGCTCCCTCCACCCCAACCATTCAGTCTACTTTATTTATTAAAGGCTCGGCATCTGGCCGGTCTTCTACTTCACCCAAAGCCTGCCAACACAACACGCTGGGCTACTTCCACACACACAAGGATAACGGGTCACAGCCTCTCAGTTCCTTGCCCTCTTCGTCTCCAGTGACCTTCACCTCCATTCCAGTTCAGTCACCACTCTAGCAGTCATTCCTTGATACTTGGTCATCCTCTCCCAGAAGCAGGAAGGTAAAAATCCTGATCTCTAACCACCAAACTGCTCACTTTCCCAACTGTTCATTCAACACTTCCTAGGTAACCTGTTCCAACCATCTGGACCGCCAGCTCACCGACTCCTCCACTTTCCCTCCATTACTTACTTTCCTCCACGTCCCTAAGCATGTTGTTCCAGCCACACTGGCTGGGCTTCTCTGTTCCTCAAATATGCCATGAATTCTCCTGCCTCAGAATCTTTGTGCATGTAGCCCCTCTGCCGGAATACTCATTCCACCTCTCTCTGAATGAAATCTACTTATTCTCCACATTCTAAAACAAGTATTTTTCTCTTCAGGAAGCCATTTCTAACATGCTGAAATCCCCTATGCTTGCTCACACATAGCAAAGATTCCACTTCATAGTTATGTGCCACGCTTGCAATTTTTTTAATTTAGTCGTAAGGGTTTTTTTTTTTTTTAATGATCTATCTCTGCAATAAACCGTAAGGTCCAGTACAGTGGATTTCCTGATTTTTGTTCACCATTTTATACCCTACACCTAAGAGAGTGTCTGGCACATAGCAACTAAGCAATAAAAATTTACTAAATGAATTCGTGAATAAACAGGGAAAAAACATATATAATAAACACAAAAGTAGGGGTAAAAAAAGAATGGAGACTGCTTCTGATACAACTTGGCTTATTTCTTTCTCCAGGTGGCCACAGAGATATGAGGATAACCTGGTCAATCAATCCAGAGGTTGCTTAAGAGTCAGACGAGACAAAACCATCTGAATAAGAAAGCCTCCCTCTTGCGTCTCCTTCCCACCCTCCCTACCCCACCCCTCTAGGTGGTCACAAAGCACCGAGCTGATCTCCCTGTGCTATGCCATTGTCTTTTAAATGCTTGCTTCTCCCAAGCCCCTCTTCTTTTAACTCTTCTCTACATGTCTGCCATACAGACTAGTTACATATTCTTCAGTCTCTGCTTTTCTGCTCTAAGTTAAAAAATCAACAATAACACGTGAAAGAAAACAGAAATACTAAGTCATATCCTTTAACCACAGATAGGGAGCAATCGAGTTTTTTAAAAGTTACATTGAGTTTTAACAACTCTCATTTCGAAACATAAACAAAAAAATTTAAGGCAAATCTCTCAATACAAATTTGAAACTAAATCACAAGCAAGGAAACATCAACCCCCCATTGCAATATAAAACTGAATTTCTTAGAAACGCCCCAGCATACATTCTTTATAATGAGATCAATTTCATAGTAGCTGTCTGACTCACTGGTTTTTTAAGACACAGATGATAATATCCAAACCACTTAGGAAAGAAGAGAGAAGGAAGAAAGGAGGAAACGGAAGGAAGGCCTCAGTTACACTCAAAATGATGTATCTGAGGATAAGCTAAAGAACACTTTATATATCTCTAATGCATACTGGAAAAAGGTGCAATATTTGGTGTGTGTTTCTTTGCAAAGATTGATAAAAGTTAATTACACAAAAAGGTTAAGGAAGATGTATTTAGGGATAAAGAATGGTGATTTTAAAATGACAACTTACTACAAATGCCACTAATAGAACTAAGAACTTCACCTGTCAAAGGCTTCGTTCATGTCCAATGAAAAATAATCCTAACAATTAACCTATATAAAAACTCTATCACAAACCTAATAGTGACTGAACTTTTCCTTCTTGGGTACGCTTCGTTTTAATCTGAAAATATTATTTCCAAATTAATAAATTACAGAATATGACACAAGCTCATTATTAAAAAGTCCATTCATTTGCAACTTGAGGAATTCCCTTCTACTAGTCCTGTTTTCAGATAATGTTTAAGTTCTTCTCACTGACCAGGTTCTGTGGAAATGAAAGCAGAAGATATTTACAGAGATCAATACTTATAAAAGAAAGGGGAAGATCAGGCAGAGTGAGACACTGAACTGTTATGCAAGTCCAACAAGGCCTCGACCTGCTGGACCTGGGAGACCAGCTCTGCAGCTGAGGCTGACCCTGGACTCTGGAGGCTCTGCTGATGCCTGCCCCACCTCCACCCGGCAAGGCCTTCCTCGGAGGGGAATCTGATGGCCTTCCCCAGTGTCTGCCACAGCTCTTTAAGAGCACATGAGCTTAAAAAATATATAGTTTAATAGGTTCAAGAAGCTGGGTGAGACAGGAGAAGCAAAAGGACAAAATCAGAGCTACTCCAGGGTAAGTTCCCTTTAGGAATTATGGGACTGTGGACTGCTGTTTTCACAAATGAGGACACGGAGGTGTGCAGAGGTGGAAATCTGCCCAGTCACACAGAACTAGAAGAAAAAATGCTCTCTGTGTCACGGCAAAGCCTGTCCTTGGCCCGAATGTAGGCGACCTCCCATTAGGATACGGAGAGATGGCACTATACTACACAGGGACTTGAGACAAAGGCCTCCTAATGATAGGTCTGATTTATGGAACACCTTTCTCTGGGGCAGTGCTGGGCAACTGGCCGGCATGGTATAATTAATCTTCACCATCTCCCTATGAGACAGGTAGGTCACAAAGAGCATTACCCTAAATTAAGAGTCAGAGAGAATGAAACACAAAAGGAATTCCTATAATTTTCCTGTAATTATTCAGTAAATTAAAGGAAGCATCAGTAGAAGACCAGGTATCAGCTCCCTGCTGACTGTATTTACTGAGGCAAATAGCTTTATTGCTAGCTGTATTTAAGCTTAAGCTATACTTCTTTTCTCTTCCTTCCTCCCATCTATCATAAATGATACTTCGATATTAAAAATGAAAAATGAGATAAACTCTACACTCTATTTTCAATGCAAAGATAGTTAGTGACATGGCCAATCCCCACAGATCATTTACTAGCCACAGAAAACTCCAAGGCTGTTCTGAGAAACAAAATTTGACCTCAGATTTTATCCTGAGTTCATCCCAAGCTACAGATACAAGTGATCATACTGAGGGGTAAAAATCATAGATTAATACCTGGTTAGTCCACCATTTAATCAACTCTTCTATTGAGATTTAAATGACAACTGAAATACGAGTCTTTCTTTTATTTAGACAGATGACTTCTGTTTAAAATATATCAGATGACATACCCCCATATTAAAAAACAGTCTTTTCCACTTATAATTTATTTGATTAGGTTTGTAATTCCAGTACAGTATGTTTGTTTCCCTAGCTCAAGGCATATTTCTGGTCAAAACTGAAATTCTCTATCCAGTGGATAAAGCATGGGATGCAGGAGCAATAGACCCGCGTCTGAATCCTGCCCTTACTTTCTGGGGCAACTGCTGAGCTCCCTTTTCTGTGCTTACGTGATGGAAGATGAAAATGCTTTACAGGGTTACGGCAGGATTTAAATTAGGTTACACACATGGAAACTTCCATCACAGAACGTGAGCTCAATGTTTGAGCTGTTTTGATATAGGAAAAACAATATATTGTTTTTGCATTAGGTTTTCTTTTAATAATTTCTAAATATGAACTGCTTTGAAAAGAGAATAAGGTATATAAGAAAAGTATACACTCAGATTTTTATAAATTGAATTAAAAATAGTAGGTCCCTTAATGTTTCTAAATTACAGAGTACTATCATTTAGACTCATCTTCAAAATTTATGTCTTTAGAATTCAAATGCTTAATTTATTTCAGTGCCATTCAGACTTCAACTTCTAATCCAACACTGACTAAAATTATAGTGCAATTATGAGTAGGCCAAGCTTGTCTTACCTCCTTTTTTCTTCTGTACTACAACCCAAGTGCCTAGAATCCTCAAATAATCTCCATCTCTCTCACCCTCTGTCCTGGTGAAATCATGCAAAGACCTTTAATTTGGCGTTTATTTTATTTCAAAGTAGAAATCATATCATCTTAGCATTTGTACAGTAAACACAAGAAAAGTGCTCCTCTGCTATTATTATTAAAGTAAATGTTTTAATTCAAACATTCTTCAATTAAAGTCAAAATGAGTCATCAAAGTTTTGCTGGATCAAAGAAGGGCTAAAGTACATGGTGCTCTGTGACTGTAATAAACCTCACTGAATTCACTACTTTCTTTAGGGAAATAAAAGACTCTTAGTTTCACTGTGTTCAGTCATCTGCCAGTTTCTCTAAATATAGTTGAGTCAGATGATCTACAATCAAGAAAACAGAATAAAAGAGGGTACTGGGGAATTAGTCAATGCTTATCCAACATCTGGAAACTGACTTTCTAAATTAAAGCGAATAGAAAAATAAGAAGCAAAATATTTTAAACACCACTTGTATGTGTTATTTTATCCCATTCATGACACTTAATTGGCAACCTCAACTCCAAGAAATGGGCTATGTGCACTAATTTTTTCCCACCCACCTCTTATCATACCCAGACAAGACAAACTATTTTAAGTGGGTGTAATGGTTTGGTTTCAGGCATTTCAAAATCCTCCACCACCTGCACAGGAAACTCTCACTGAAAAAAACAGTCAGGACCCCTCAGAGCAGTACCCAGGACACAGCAGCATGCCCGAGGGTTGAGTCTGGTTAGGAGATGGTCACATGAGATCGGCAGAGGGACATGGTACTCCCAGCATGTGTCACGTTTTCCTGTCAGTACAGGTTTGCTGCCCAATTGTGGCTGCCTCTACCTTCTTGCAGTTCTAGGAAGTGAACTTCAATTAAACACTGACACTATCTCACAAGTGCCAACTATGAATCAGGCTCTGTGCTAGGTGTACTGAGGGATACAGAGATGAGAAAAATAGATCCCTGACCTCAAGAAGCCCCACAGGTGAAGAAGGAAAAACAAAGATAGATAAATAGTACCACACAATGAGGGAAGTCCCAAAGCAGAGCTACATATTAAGTACTGTGGGAACGCAGGTGAGAGAAAACAATGCTCAGAAGAGGCGAAGTTCCACCTGGGCTTTGAAGAATCAGTACGGGTTTTCCAGTTAGACAATGATGAAGCAGATTCTAGACAAAAAGCATAGTGTGACTAACACTAGAGTCAGAAAGAAGTATTTGGAATGTCTGGAGAAGAGCAAAGAGTTTAATAGGCTTGGTGGGGACGAAGACTTCAAACATGAGCCGGGGAGAATCTTGAAGAGCTGACAAATTACAGCTGACCACTGAACAACAGTCGAACAACAAGGGTTTGAACTGCGCTGGTCCACTTACACACCGATTTCTTTCAACAGTAAATATTACAGCACTACACAATTTGCTGTTGGTTGAATCCACAGACTGGGAGGAACCGCAGCTACCTCACACGGACTGCCAGCTGCACAGAGGGCAGGCACCCCAACCTCCCTGCGTTGCTGAAGGCTCAACTGTAAAATTCAGTACTAAGAAGACATCGTGCTGCAGGGAATGTGGGGTTTAATTAGAAGGATGAGCTGACAAGTCTTTGTTAGCAAGGAAGTATACTATAGTGATTACGTGTACGGATTCTGGAGTTAGACTGCCTGGGTTCAACTATCAGCTCTACCACTTACCACGAGGTTTGTGACCTGAGGCAAGCGCTGTGACTTCTCTGTGCCTCAGCTTCTTCTATAAAATGAGGATATTAACAGTACCTACTTCATGCAGTTGTAGAGAGATTTTTATATAAGAACAGAACAGTGCCTGGCATATAGTGAGCAGTACCAAAGTGCTGGATATTATTGTTATTTTAGAAAAATAAAGTTGATGATATTATGGAGTATGGGACCAAAGAAGGAAAGATTATAGGCAAGGATTTCAATTAGGAGACTAATGAAAATTATATCTGCAAAAATTAAAATTCCCCAAACAGAATAACCAGGTATCATATAACTTAACACATAATCCAAAATATATATACATAAAAAGTTACTATTCATACATTCCAAGTGAAACACAAATAAGTGTGTGTGTGTCTCCAAATCTCTTAGGTAAACTAACAGATAAATATGCCACGTTACAAGTTATAAATATACTCCCTATAGACAACCTAGTAGGTATTGTACATATAAATGTAATTTAAAATTTAATAACTTGGAAAGTACATAACTGAAAAGAACGAATTCTTCTTTATTCTTTGTATATTTGAGGACTCACTCAGAATACGGGACAACAAAGATTACACACCCCCTCCATGACAGTTTCCCAGCCCCAGGGTCAGAGACGAAATTCAACAGAAATAGGGTAAGCATACTGCTTCCCATCTCTCCTTTTTTGGCCAGAAAGTCCCATTTACTGGAAAAGCTTCAGAAATCTTTACCAAAAATCCATTTAAAATCCCAAAATTCTACTTCTCAGAAAAATAATGTTTCTCTTCAGTCTAGAAATAACATCCAGGCCTCAAAGTGCTATACTGTCATTACTTCTAAAAATACACCAAGCAGATCAAAGTCTTGAGGTCAGTTTCAAATAATGTGTCACAGCAGCTTTACAAGCTGTGGCCACACTCCATCCCACTGCAGGCAGTGGGTTCCCAGGGCACACCTGCTTGTCCTCATCTCTGATGCACACACCTGCAGAGAGCCGGAAGCAGTGAACTGGACAGGGCTTCGAGACAGACGAGGCTGAGCAAAGTCCTTCACCCTGTTGACTGCCTTTAGTAAGCCACCCAAAGAGAGCAAACCAATGAGAGGAAAGATTCTCCAAATGCAGCAGTTCTTTCCAGCTCAGCCCATCTCCCAGGATCCTGTAAAGGATTTCCTGGGCCCACTATCATGTGTAAGAGCCCCTGATACCACCTTATATCATCTGAACAGATATACATAACTTACATTCAGATTTCAAAAAGGAAACTCATGAGCCTATAAATGATAGTAAAATACATCTATAAACTATGAAAACAAACAAAAATAGGTAATGTTGCAAAAAGTGTTGAGTAGGGAATTTTAATTTTATGTTAATATAGTCATGAAAATTATCCACTTATTAGAATAAATAAAGGCATCTTTGGGAACCAGAAGAGCTAAACATTTAGTTACTATTTCCTCATTATTTTCTTTGAAAAATACAATTAAAAGATAAAGTAGCGCTTCCCTGGTGGCGCAGTGGTTGAGAGTCCGCCTGCCGATGCAGGGGACATGGGTTTGTGCCCCGGTCCGGGAAGATCCCACATGCCGCAGAGCGGCTGGGCCCGTGAGCCATGGCCGCTGAGCCTGCGCGTCCGGAGCCTGTGCTCCGCAACGGGGGCAGCCACAGCGGTGAGAGCCCCGCGTACCGCAAAAAAAAAAAAAAAAAAAAAAAGATAAATTAAATAAATGAGTTATGAATGAGCACCAAGTCACTAAAATGCACTTGGTTCTAAGCAACATCCTTGACACTAAAATTTAAATAAATTTTTATCTCAAAGGTCATGGAAAGGACTTATCAAAATATCTTCAAATAATGAAGTCCAAATAATTGAGATGTACCTACATGAAAAGTTACCCTCTGGTACACCTTTGCGGTATCAGTCTCTGTACCTTTTCCCAATTCTTTGTAAAAATATCCGTAAGCGAGGGTACTAAAGAGAACATTTACTTCTATTTTGCTAACAACAAAATCTTGTTATTTTTCTAAATGCCATGATTCTCACACTTTGGGGAGATCTCTAATTTTCCTAAAAGAGGCTTTTTTATTGCACCTTTGATGCATTTATCTTTAAGTTTAAGAAGGAAGTACAAAACTTAGTTTAGAACCACTTTCTTTCCTGAGTGATTAGGAATGTGGGAAATTAAATGTGCAAAAATTTTTGGCCACAACCCAAGTATCTGGAGTCTTATAATGCTCTAGATATATTTTTAATATGATCATTGAGAAAAAAAGCTTTCAGCCCTGATTTCTCAATAAGAGAACCATTCTTACCCATCCTGGTTAGTGTGAGATTTTATCCCAGAAGTCTTAACACCAACATACTAAGCTCCTTCCTTGTTTTAATACATGTATGCACATAACACACATCAGATTGTTCAAATAACAGTTTCACAATACAAAACTCCAACATTAATGGATACAAGTTTCCCAGGGGGGGAAAAATTGATTATGTATATAATAAAATGTTTGCAAAATTCACCTGGGAACTAGCCAGGAACCCTCGTGTTCTCTTCTTTGAAGCTGTATATTGTGGCCTTTCCTAAACAGAGCACAGAAAATTATTAATAATCCTCCCCTATTTTTCCCCCTTCCCTCATTTGAGGAAAGAAAGTAAGTTCATCAGTCCTCAAGTTAGATTTTGAGCCATGCGCTACTGAAGGGGAGGAAAATACACTTTAGAGCATGCAGCAACCATTTCCTATGTTCCTAGGTAACCTGTTACAAATCATTGCTTAGCTGTGATCAACAGTAACAAAACCTCTAGCAGTACTATGTCCACACAAATGCATGATATATAAATGTTTATTGACTGAATAAACATCAGTTGGTCTTACATGTCATTCTATGTAGCTTGTGGTCACAAATCATCTTAAGGGCTAGCCGGGTCATCAATCAAATGCAATGCAAATAGTTTAACGAACTAGGATGAAAAAATGGACAGCCTAAAAAGCTGTCACTCCCAGGAGCACCAGTGACTGAAATGGACCGATGGGCATTTAGAATAAAGTGAGACAAAGGGTAATAAAACTGCTACATTAAGCATCGAGTTTGTTTTGTGGCTAAACAAGGAAATCTTCAGTCTCTAAAGCTTTTTTTTTTTTCCCCCCTGTTACGCGGGCCTCTCACTGCTGTGGCCTCTCCCGTTGCGGAGCACAGGCTCCGGACGCGCAGGCTCAGCGGCCATGGCTCACGGGCCCAGCCGCTCCGCGGCATGTGGGAGCTTCCCGGACCGGGGCACGAACCCGTGTCCCCTGCATCGGCAGGCAGACTCTTAACCACTGTGCCACCAGGGAAGCCCTCTAAAGCTTTTTATCTGGCATATGCTTTATAAGAAATAAGAAACTTAAAGAATTCCTTAGACACCCATCCACCAGCTGAAAATGGGTAGCTTCTGACTGTTGTCAATAACATAAAAGCTGCCAAATACAAATGAGATATTTTTATTCTCCCTTTACTCTAAACATAAAATATTAAATCATCAGGCACCCTGCCTGTTTCCTACATCCCTTCTTGGTTCAACCACCACAGAGAATCTCACATAAATACTGTAAGTTTCAGACAATTCTTTATATATGAATTCATGTCTCTAGCATGACCTCTATTCTGATTTCCAAACATCTCCAGCTGCCAGGGGACCATTTTCACTGGGCTGTCCTACAAGGTGCTTCAGAAACATTCTTCACAGACCAGAACTCATCCTCTTCTGGTTCCTGTTGCCCAAACTTGCTCCGTCCCCTTTTCTTCCCCGCTTTCCTTCATCCATGTATTCAGTCACGCAACTGTCAACTTTCTGACCCTGAAGTGTCAAATTCACCCCAAATCCATCTCATCTTCCACTTCCACTGCCCGAAGCCACATCATCATTGCTTCTCGTGTGGATTTATAACCCTGTCTTTCAGTCTCTTTTGATCCTATACCAAAAAGTCACCATGGAAGAAAAAAGAGCAAAAACAGGTTAACGTACAGAAAGAGGGTTGAATACATTTGGAAAAAATAGTTAAAAGGATAAATTAGATCAAAAGAGAACAGGAAGGGAGGGGAGACTCCTCCTCAATCCCTATCACTTTTCCTGTCCTCCTTCAGCCTCACCCTGAACTAGAACAAAGCTGTTTACTGCTAAATTCCCTCCATCCTGAGTTCTGTCCTTAAAACTCACAAGTAGGGCTTCCCTGGTGGCGCAGTGGTTGAGAGTCTGCCTGCCAATGCAGGGCACACGGGTTCCTGCCCCGGTCCGGGAAGACCCCACATGCCGCGGAGCGGCTGGGCCCGTGAGTCATGGCCGCTGAGACTGCACGTCCGGAGCCTGTGCTCCGAAACGGGAGAGGCCACAACAGTGACAAGCCCGCATACCGCAAAAAAAAAAAAAAAAAACCTCACAAGTAAACACATATATGTTAATGAGAGAACTTTACACACACACATATAATTTTACATGCCTGTGTAACTGGGTCTGTTTTCATCTCAATTTTTACCAAGTACAGTTGACCCTTGAATAACGTGGGCATGAATTCACTTATATGCAGATTTTTTTCAGTAATGAGTACGACAGTACCACACCATCCACGGTTGGTTGAATCCATGGATGCAGAACTACGCATGCGGAGGAACTGCATATACTGAGGGCCAACTATAAGTCATACTCGAATTTTCGGCTGCACATAGAGGGTTGCCACCCTAACTCCCACACTGTTTAAGGGTCAAATGTATTTAAAAACATAAGTGTAAACTTTTGAAAAACAAGCTGACCCATCAATACTGAATACTTTTCCATGGTGTGATAAATGCAGTGGTACCCCTCTTCAGAACCTAGGCGCCCATTCCTTAGCTGCTGGGATTGTTGGAGGTGGCTGGCTCTCAGCTGAGTCCTTCTCCAGGAACTGTGAGCTGCATCTACTGATGCTCTATGCACAGGTTTAAAGACCCAGCCCCCTAACCTAAATGTGGGACACTTTTGACGGGCCACCTCCACTCTAGAGCCTACCGTAGATAGATGGAGGCCTTTCTTTGGGATGCATTACAGTTCCAACTTTTAACTCTGCCCAGTCCTCCATCTTCACTCCTCAGAGATGCTGATCCAACTGTGACTGGATACCTCCCCATAACTTTCCTCCATGCAAATCTCCACCTCAGAGTTTGTTTCCCAGGGAACCTAACCTAAGACACAAGGCCTCTTAAGTTCCTACATAAACCAATCATTCCCAATCTTTCCAACCTCATTTCAATCCACTCTCAGTTTTGCTCATTACACTCCAGACACATTACCGGCCTTTCTTTTCCTCGCTCTGTTCTTGTTATTCTTGTCTCAGTGGCTTTTTATCATTTTTTCCCCCTCTGGCTTAAATGTTCTTCCTTGGCTTTTTCCATGGGTAGCTCCATCTCATCATTCAGGCCTCTGCTCAGATGTTACTGACACACCTCTTATTACTCTTTCTCAAGCAGTCTCACTCTCATCTTGTTAATCTGAATCACATCACCCTCTTTATTTTCTTCATAGCACTTAACACAATCTGAAATTATCATATGTGTTTATTACCTGCTTAAAATAAATCTGTTCCCAATCTCCTACCATTCTTCCACTCCCACTGAAATATTAATCTGTGTTCACTACTGTTTCTCCAAAGTCTAGAAAAGTGCCAGGCACATAATGGGTGCTCATTCCTGAATTCACACTGGTGAAGGTGTTGATAAAATTCTGAGAGGAGAACAATAGGTCACAGGTTGTAACTCCTGCCACCCTAGCCAACAGAACATCTCATCTAAATTCCTATAGCTTCCAGCAAGGAATCTATAGGGGAAGATTCCAGGATATTAAGGAGGGAGGTGATGTGTGAAATAAAGAAAAATGAGCTCCCAGATGTGGGAACAAAAGGTACTCCTGGGCGTAACAAAAGGCACAGATATGTGCCTTTGCTGATCGCTGGTCTTATAAGTCTTCAAAGAATTATTACCTTGGACAAACTAAGGCAACAAAATAATTGGAAATGTTATCATATTATGTTTATTTAATAATCAAAGTTATATTTTTCAAAATGTCTACTGAATGATCTCCACATTATTAGGCATTTCCCAGCAACTGCCTTATCCTTTTGCCATGTATGATGATGATTAGACCTCTCCTCCACTTGAAAATATCTAACGTTTTCTTACTAATGTTGAACAATTTGCAGATTGGTCCTAGGCAGGCTTTAATTTCAATTTATTTATTCAACATATATTCACTGATTTCACTGTGCACTGTGTTAAGCTACTGTTAAAACTGAAACTCAAGCACCGCAGTTCAGTATATGCTGTTAGTTTCCCTATAGTCTTGGGCCAGTTTCTCTCTCTGAATACTTCTCTATTGATACTGGTAATAAATCCCATAGGAAAATATGAAAGGGATTGTTTGTGAATGCTCTGAGACCCCAAACCCTTAGACACAAACTAAGAATATTTTACAGCACTAAAGAAGTTATGATCACAGCACAGAGTAATTAAAATTCGTGTTTGTCTCGGGATATACAAAATATTCCTTAATACAGAGTGCTCTGTTCCCCACAACCCAAATGCATTAAGGCATTCATCATCATTACTGTCACAAAAAAGACTCTTAAAAAATAGATCACTCTCCATTAAAATTAAAAGGACAAGGATTATCCATCACAACACTTTCCAAAACTGGAAGACTGAAAACCCTACCTGCTCTGCATAGCTTCCTAGACTTAGGTACCATACCTGCTCCACCAATAGTTTAGAACATGAAAGCATATACTTTTATGAGATTAAAGCTAATTATGCCTCCTAAATTGGAAATCTGGGTGGAAAGAAGTACACAGTCTGATTGTAGGACTATAGGCAATGCCATTAGGTTGAGTAGACCTCCAATGGCTGCATTTATATTTAAAAAGATTAATAAATGTTCCTGAATGCAGGAAGGGGAAATCCCAGTTACATTCGCCACACTGCTTAAATGGGTGATGAGGGAAAATGGCCAAATTACAATATGACTCTTCACTTCTGTTTTGTGTTTAATGAAATTTTCTTCCTACTCCTGAGAAAAGGACAAAAAAAAAAAAAAAATAGCCCTACATAACAAGAATAAACTCAGCAATGAAATAATTACATAAACAAGACTTAAAATGCTGCTGAGGAAATCACTGAGATACTTAGCAAGGACTAAAATTATTCAATCTTCAACCTCTTGTTCTCTAAGAAAAGATGATCTCTAGCACTCAAAGTTCTTCATGAATTCCAGGTGCCTTGTCTCTGCACAAGAGTTCTCTGTTGACCATATTTTTTCCATTCATACACGAAAATACCAATTCAACCCTATTTTTAGAGGATGAAAACAGGTATCCTCAGTCCTCCTGATAAAATATACTTAAAATAAGTAGTAATATCAATTTGGTAATAACATTCACTAAATAAAACTACGTCTATAAATCTTCAGTTTGTGAACTTTGAGTAATATTAAATTTTGATGATTTACATATACAGTTAATCCCTTTTGCACCAAACGATTTACATACATAGTTAATTTCTTTTCCTTTATAGAAAACACACTTGCGTAAAACATTTTTGTATATACTAGTATACTCCTTGAACATGAGTGTATGAATTTTACATTATTCTTAGGAATATTATCTTCATTGACTATCATTTAAGGTGAATTTTGTTTTCAAGTTCTATTAATATAATTTGCAGAACTGCTTACAATGGTTTTCATAAAGCACAGCGTTCATGAAAGCTTTTAATTCCTTATTCAGTCAGGAACCCACAGGAAGTCTTTTATACTCCCTCTGACCCACAAGAGATGTGAAAAATAAATAAAACCAGGCTGTAGCAGCTGGCTGTAAACTGATGCTGAGCCAACCTTCCTGATAGATACCATCCACAGAACAGAACGATGGGCAAGGAGAATTCTGAGTAAGGGGTCCGAATAAGAAAGCCAATCCTAAGTAAGCTCCTCAGGTAGCACTGCCCCCGAATGTGGCTTCAATATGTTGTCAGAACCACCATCTGTAAAGTTTATGAGCGCCAAGGCTCCCATAAAAAATTCCTAGGAGACCAGCCTGGAAGTCAAGAAAGCCAAAGAAAGACTTAGCTAGTTCGGCTAAATTCCAAAATGTTAACAGATATTTTGAGATTTTATTAGTGTAAAGTATTTGGAGATTACCCAATATAATACTGTCTTTTATTGGTAGCTTCAGTTAAGCCCTTGCTGAAAATCAGCTACTCATTTCCTTAGACTTAAATACTCCTCTGCTGATCCTTACAGAGAAAATGGAAACATCCAGTAAAGGCAGCAAGTGGCAAAGCAACAGAATTAATATCCTATTTCCCTTCTCCTTGGGTCTATTTGTTACTCATATTCCTTGCATTCTAACTGGAATGGAAATGTTTGCTTTTTGAAAGGTTAATGGGGTTCTACTGGAAATTTTTGTTGGGGACCTAAGAATGCAAAAGCATGTCTGTGAATTCTGAGGTCAGCTATAGCTATAAACAAATATAAGTACAAAAATAAAATGATACCTTAATAAAGATGTTTTCACTTGTCTAGATTAAAGCTTTTGGTGGGTTAGCTAAAGGAAACGTTTTAGACTTTCTTACACTACCGAAGTAATATTTTCTAATTTTAAAATCTACCAAAATGAACACAATTAAGAAGACTTTATCTGCTACAAAACCATTCTATTAAGCATTCCAAAGCTAAATGAAAATGAGTTTTAATGTATCCACTCTCCCTCACTTATTCATGCTAGAGTAGCATTACCAAGCAAAAGCCAAAATTCTCCCCTTCTGTATACAAACCCCTCCTGTTTGTTAGTCTTTAAATATCTTTTATGAAAATAAAAAACTCATTCATTATCCATACCAGCTAGCTACCTTTTCTGGGGGTAGATGGATTAATCCATGGGTGGAAGAATTAGCCAATCTGTCCAGAGAATGGAAATGCCACACGATGTCACCTGACCTCAAACTTTAGGAGTTTCCTGACCCCCTAGACCCATGGAGCATGGAGATACATTAGTCTTCAGGAAAAGGAAGATCTAGTTTCTTACTCACTGATGGTTTACTAACCAGGCATTAATACAAGCTTTCACTAATGCTCTCAGCTCTTGCAATGAAGTGCCACGTATGTCTCCAAGTGCCACCCATGTCTTTATATTTTGAGAAGTTAATAGTCAAGAATAGAGGGTGACCTGCAACCCACTAAAAAAATGCTTTATCTATTTCTCAAAAAGCGGGGGCTTCCCTGGTGGCGCAGTGATTGAGAGTCCGCCTGCCGATGCAGGGGACATGTGGGAGGATCCCACATGCCACGGAGCAGCTGGGCCCGTAAGCCATGGCCGCTGAGCCTGCGCGTCCGGAGCCTGTGCTCCGCAACGGGGGAGGCCACAGTGGTGAGAGGCCCGCGTACCAGGAAAAAAGATAAAAAAAAAAGAAAGAAAGCAATTTATTAGAATGTCGTCAAAATACCAAAAGGTTAATTTTAATAAGCGTTTCCTTATACTGCTAAACTATACAACCTAAGGCACAATTAAGAGTTGTCTGACATTGTGCTCTAATTGGCTGACCTGTGTGAGTCTAGGCTCTCAACTGACAGCAAGTTTCCTGAGGCCAGAAACTTCTAGCAACACTTCTATCATCCACAACACAGGTACACAGTGTTCTATACATGTTTATAGACTGATTCACAGGTGGGTGGCCCTTGATTAGCACACAGTTGATGCAGAAATAAAGATTGCTAACAAAAGGAACGTGAAAATAAGTTTCCAACTTTCTTTTTAGAATATGATCTGATCACAAGCGGAGAGTCATCAAGAGAGCCCTTCATCTTACTGAAATGAGTATTTATTCTGACTACGTCTCAAAATGAGAAAAGAAAACTAGAATGCCCCTTCACATTCCCCAAGCCGGATGATAACTGTCAATACTACTGCCATTTTGGACTTTGTGGGATGGCAAGATGGGTGAAAAGAATGAGGAAAATAAAGATAGAGAAACTAAATGAAAAAAGGTGTGGGAAGGTCAGGAGGAACTTGCAAATTATTCACTATCCCATCTCAACATTTCAAATACTATCTATATATTGACAAACACAACTTTTTATCTCCAACCCTGACCTGTCCCCTGAATTCCAGACTGTAGCTAAGGCTCAGTTCTTTATCTCTATTCGAATATCTAGAAGAATGTCCGTTTAACATGTCCAAACTTAGCTCTTGTTCCTTCAGTTGTCCCTGTCTCAATAAATAACAGCCAGCCTTCTAAGCTGCTCAGGACAAAAGTCTTATCCTTGACTTCTCTCTTCTGCTCCCACCCCTATATCCAATTGTCAGCAGCTCCCATTGGCTCTGCTTTCAAAATATAACCAGAATCCAGCCACTACAAGCACCCAGGTCCAAGCCAACATTATGTCTCACCAGAACACTGTAACAGCCTCGAATTGGTCTCCCTGCTACTGCCCTAACTCAGTTCAATCTACCTTCAACACAGCAGCCAGAGTGATCCTTAAGTCAGATAATATCACCCCTCACACAAAATCTTCCAAAGGTTCCACACTTCACACAACATAAAAGACACAGGTCTTAATATGATCTACAATTTCCTGCGTGATCTGTGCCCTGTCTCCCCGCCCCGCCCCCTCCCAACACACACACTTTACCTCATCTCCTATTATTCTCTCTCTCTGGCTCCAAACACACTGGTCCCCTTGTTGTTCCCTTGAACATACCAGATATGCTACTGAATCAGGAACTTCCTGATTCCTCTTAAAATTTTTATTTTATTTATTTATTTTTGGCTGTGTTGGGTCTTTGTTGTGGTGCACGGGCTTCTCTTGTTGCAGAGCACGGACTCTAGGCACGTGGGCTTCAGTAGTTGTGGCACGCAGGCTTAGTAGTTGTGGCTCATGGGCTCTAGAGCACAGGCTCAGTAGTTGTGGCACACGGGCTTAGTTGCTCCGCGGCATGTGGGATCTTCCCGGACTAGGGCTCGAACCCATGTCCCCTGCATTGGCAGGCGGATTCTTAACCCCTGGGCCACCGGGGTGTCCCCTGATTCCTCTTAGAAAGCTCTTCCCACAGGCATACACGTGGTTATTCCCTTACCTCCTTTAGAACTTCTCGTAAATGTGCCATATTAAGTGAGGTCTTTCCCAACCATCCTACTTAAAAATGCAACTCACACACCTCGACAGATGCACCTATATACCTGCACCTACATACATATACTCCTTAGCTCCCTTCTCTTGCTTCATTTTTTTCCACGGCTTTTATTACCACCTCACATACTTATATTTTACTTATAACTAAAATATTACCTCCATGAAGTAGGCATTTTCTTCTATTTTGATTCCTGCTATATGACCAGGACCTAGAATGGTGCCTGGCACACAGTAAGCAATCAGTAGCTAGTGCTTTAATAAACAAGCGGACCCACTAAGAAGCAAGAGAGAAGAATTACTGTCTCTACACAATCACTCATAATGGATTTCAGACATCTCCCCTGCACTCTTGAGAGTTGTTATCGTCCACCATTATGACTAATCCATCCATTACTAATAACCTGTTAACAGCAGCTATTAAGTAACTGTATTTGTGTGGTCCAAAAGCAGCCCTGACCTTCTTGTCTTCATCATAGATGAGACAAAATATTAGCAACCCAATCCTAAAAGCTAACATTTATTGAGTGCCTACAATATACCAGGTACTGTGTTAAGCACTTTAATAGATTATTCAATCCTCACAACATTCTAAGACACATATTTCTTTCTTTTTAAAAGGAGGAAACTGAAGCACAGAGACTTTAAAAAATTTAACTACCTTATGATAGAGCAATCCCACTTCTGGGTAAATACCCAAAGGAAATGAATTATTGTCTCAAAGAGGTATCTGCACACCCATGTTCACTGCGGCATTATTTACAATAGCCAAGACATGGAAACAACCTAAGCGTCCATTGATGGATGAGTGGACAAAGCAAATGTATAGATATAAATATACAGATACAGATACATATCTCACTTATATGCCAAACTCATAAAAACAGAGTAGATTAGTAGTCGCCACAGGCTGAGGGGAGGGGAAGTGGGGAGATTTTAGTTAAACAGTAAAACTTCTAGTTATAAAGTGAATAAGCTCTGGGTATCTAATGTACAGGATGGTGACTATGTTAACAATACCGTATTGTATACTTGAAAGTTGCTAAGAGTACATCTCAAATGTTCTTACCACACACACACACACACACATACACAAAGGTAATTGTGTGAGGTGATGCTGTGTTAACTAAACTTATTGTTGTAAACATTTTACAATATATACATATATCAAATCTTCATATTGTACACCTTAAACTTACACGGTGTTGTATGTCAATCATATCCCAATAAAGATGGGAGAAAAAAAGGGGGGAAAAAAGAGACTTTAAAAAATTTTAACACGGCTAGGAAGTGAAAGAACAAGGATTTGAATTCAGATCATCCAGACACCATGTTCTTAACTCTTACCTCTAACAGAAAGATGGTCCCATCAGGCAGTACCAAGAAGGTAATGTGTAAGTATGTTTTGAGGTAGTCTGAAAAACAGACTAATAAAGGTTGATACTTGGATGTACAAGGAAGCACAACGTTCCTAACTTGAAAGGAGTCAGATTTGGTACAGGAGGCAGTGGGGACCCACTGCATCTGAGCCAGGAAGTCAGTGATACTGACTGAGGGTCTCTCCATAAGTGCACTGACCCTGGTATAAAGGTTTGGAAAAGGCTGAAGAAAGAAAGGCAGGCAAAAATGTACATTTGGAATATATCTGTGCAAGAGCATGGAGACAAAAATGAATGCACTCATTCACTCGTTTGTTCGACAGCATAAGTCTCCAATGCTACAAGCACTGTTTTATGTATCAGGGACACTAAGAACAAATAGACAATCCTTATGCTTAAGGAGTTCATCTCCTGACAAAGGTAGTTACAGGAGAATGATTAAGAAGTCAGCCTGAATAGGCCAGATGATGCAGAGGGAGTTTACTGGAGAACAGTGAGGGAAGAGGTTAGCAGATAAAAAGGGAAGAGATTATGGAGGAGTTTGAGGGTCGGAGGAGTCTGGATTTGGTTGTAAAAATATATTAGTTGTAGATTTCTGACATACACAATAAATCTGTTGAATGAAAGATCACGATTCTAAAATTCATTCAAAGCCCTGGCCTAGTCGTTATTTTTCTCTTTTTTGTACCTGAATAACTACTGCAAGAAAGAAAATCATTTGTTAGCATCTCTCAACCTACCAATAATCTTGGAAAATACGAGAAGGAATCTTTCTTACTATACTAGGCCAGTTCTTATGAGAAATGACTCATGATATTTCTCTGTTTCGAAATACCTACAAAAAATTCCAAAGCATAGCTGGCTTCTTCCCCCTACAAATGACTCCCTCAAATAGAAGTCCTTGGAATTTATCAAATAGTCCATTTTCTCCTTGAATTAAACTCCTAAGAACCACTGCAGAAGTCATAGGGTAAAAGAACCCACCTTCCCTTTCCTTCCTGCTCACAAAACTAGCAAGTCACAATGTTTAGTCTTCTAGGTCACAAAGGAGAGATCATTTATAAATGGCAATATTCGTTCAATACCTATACCCAATACTCTTATTTGACTCTTTCCTAATACACTGACTTGGTCCCATAACCACAGATCTCTGTGCCTCAGATTCACCATCTATAAAACAGAATTACTAGAGCTACTTGGTAGGATTTCTGTGACAATTTAGTGATTAAATATGTCACCTACGTACAATAATGCCTGGTCCGCCGTAAACCCTCAATAAATATTAGCTTTCATCATTGTTATTATTGTACATGTTTTTATTTTTCTATCAGCGGTTTATATTTAAATTTAAAATATTTTACAAATTTGCTGCTAAAACAATTCGAATAGTACAAAAAAGAAAAAGACAAAAATCCCATCTTCTCTATCTCTGGCTCCCTCAATCCCCCTCTCCAAAAGTATCACTGCATGTCCTTCCAGGCATATTTTGTATCAGGAAATATAACTATATACCCAGACATTTTTTTAATTTACATAAATTAGATCACACTTCATAAACTGTTCTGCAATTTGCTTTCCGTTCACCTAATGATATGTCTTGTACTCATTCCATGTATGTTTATATCATCTTTTTAACATAGCAGTCAATTTGGAGGCACTTGCACCATAATTTAACTGGTCTCCAACTGATAGACATGGAGGTGTGTCCCGTTTTTACTATTACCAAACAATGCTTCAATAAATATTTTATATGTGTACATACACACTTTGGTGATTCTGTCATTCTAGAAGTATGTTTGCTGGATCAATGGCTATATTTATATTTCACTTAGATAGTAATTATACAATCAGATATTAATTATATTTCAATTGCCAAACTGCCTCTAGGAAATGATATACCTCAGTGGTATACTTTTAACGTCTTAAAGATCAAATTAATCTAATAAGAATAGAAATATAGGGACTTCAGCAGCTAAGAACAAATATGATGTGCTCCCTGTGCCTAGCTACTGGTACAGGCAGTTATAGGAGACTGATTAAGGAATCAGCCTGAATAGACCAGAGGCACAGAGGATCTTTTCTGGCAAATACTGCTACTCTCTCTCTTATATGCCATGAAATTACAGTAAAAACCATCATGTAAAATGCTACTTTTATTCTGCTTATCTGATATCCTTGTCTTATTTTATTATTCATAACACCACTCACATATTTTTGCTACCAAGATTTTACTTTTCAGACAACACAGTCTCAGAAAAACAGACATATTTAAGTGGTGTAAATGCCTTTTAATAATATGTCGTGGATACTCAAGAATACAATCTAAGGTTTAACAAGCACTTAACTCTGACCTATCATCAAGCTGGAGAGACAGGTGACATGACGACATTCCTTCTCCCTCCCATTTTGCCTCACTTTCCAATCTCCCTTCATACCTAAAAAGTGATTTACATAATCCATAATCATCTTATTCCCATCCCCAACAAAGATAATAAGACCTATGGGAAATAAAAAATTAGTCCCATATAAAACAAACCACACTTCGGGAATTCCAATATAGTTATATAGAGAGTATACACGAAATATTTTGAATATAGAGACCAAATTGTTCTGATACAAATTTAAATGAAGAAACTCTTTTCTATACATCTGTATTCGTTAAAATATATACGTCTTAACTTCTGTTTTGATAAACCAAAGGCACCATCTCTTAGGAACAGATTTATGAACAAGAGACAGTCATTCTTTTAAGAAAATTACTAGACGCTTTTATAATGCAAACGTTGCTGGGGAATTATAAGTCTTGTTAAGAAACTAGTTCTCCTATTTGATTATTTCATTTCAAATGACTATGTACTTAAGCAACCTACATTCCTGCTTGTCCATAACATCTCCATCTGGTACTTTCTGAATATCAAATTTTACAAAATTGTTTCTGTGGAAACACAAGCATATAATATTGAAAGGGCAACTGAAACTGAATTTACATCAGCAGTACTAGCCAAAGACAGCCAACATTGAGGCTACTTTTTATAAAACACCCTAAGAAATTCTGCCAACTTTAAACAGGCAGTCATTTCACTGCCCTGTCAAAGGGTTATTTTTAATAAGCTCATAATTGTATGTTGCCCATCGTTGCTTTTGTCAGTGAAGTTTAAGCAAATTCCACCAATTCATAATAAAGGCCAAGGGAGGATAAACCCTTTGGTTGAGAAAATTACCATATACAGAATACAGTATTTCCTTTTCCTGCTTGTTCTGGGAGCTACCACACTGGTGAGAGAATAGGCTATTTCAACTCCAAAAGAGTCACTGATACCGGCTCTGTCTGCATAATTCCAAAGCCTAGCCTTGTGCCATACTTCCCAGCCCTGGTAACAGTGGCTTCTCCTCCTTAGCTCTAAATAGCAATATCAAATAACCAACCCCTTCAGATCAAGAAACAATAACAAAAATAAAAACACTTCCCTCCAAACCAAACAGAGGTGTAAAATTGTGAAGGAGACACGAGGGCCCCAGATAAACTGTGCCGTCTACCTATCCAGGAAGACCACTCAATACAGTTTGCCCCTCCTGACTCTAGCTGTGGGCAGCTCTGTTCTCCCTGTAGAAGAGAAGAAAGCGGTCAGAGCAAACTCAACTGGCAAGAGTAGGCTCAGCTGTGTCAGCTGGTATTTGGAAAAACTGGAGAAGGTAAAATGCCAGGCAGCCTTTGGTTGAGCCCAGGACACTCTAGAAGGGCACTCTTCCTACCCTCTTCAGGAATAGACAGAAGGCAGGAAACCTGACCCAGGCTTCAGAAAAGATCCAAAGGAATACATTGCCAGAAAAATTTCAAGTTCTTAAATCTCAACTAATAAGGTTTTAGTTAAACTATGTCTTCAGTCATCACTTACTGACGACCCACAAAATCAGGCACTGATGAAAAATTAGCATAGAAATGGATACATTTTTCTTGAATAATTTTGTTTCCTGTAATCCACACTTCTCCTGACTAGATGAATTCCCCTAAAGCACTGTTTTCTTCATGTCACATCCCTGCTCCAAAAGCTTCCTGTTCTCCCTAGGGTAAAGCCCTTTTGGCAATCTTATGGCCTATCATTTCAAACATAAACACTCTACACTATCCAGGTAATTAATTTCACTGTCCCCACACAGAGCTTTTATTCTTGCTTCTGTTCCTTTGTTTCCACAACTCTCAACAAGTGGAATACTATTTTTACCTTTCTGCCTGAAGCAGGTTGGGTTCTCTGGGTAGCAGACTGAGATGGAGTTTAGTGTGCCAAACATGTATTAGAGAATGTCCTTGGGATCAAAACCTGAGGAAAGGAGAGGAAGGATGCAGAACTGGGTAGAGGGAGAAGTCGGTGATGACACAGCTATGGCAGCCTCAGCCAACACTCTGAGGATCTCTGTGGCTAAAGTGGCCCTTCAGAGTTGTCTCAGGTTTGCTGAAATGGTGAGGCCTTTTTATTCCACCCTGATCACTCACTGCATATGGGTCACCATGGGAAGGGTGTGACCTCCCCGACGAGATGGCTCTACAAAGGCAATCCCTGAAGAGGCTGATAACATTCCCAAAAGCTGAGACAGCAAGACCTTCTTTGAAGGGTGACCTGGGAAGCACATCACCATACACACAACACTTCCTGCCCAAATCATCTCATCCTTTAAGGCTCACGTCTAGTCCACTTCTACAGCATATAGTCCCTGAGCATAACACTAACACTTAATAAAACTTCAATTGTGTTATTTAATATTTCAAAAATGGTATTTCCACTAAACTATACAAGCTGCTGAAGGGTAAAAACAATAAGTTATATATGCCAATAACTTCTTTAGAACAGGGATAAACAATTTTTTTATATTAAAGACCAGATAGTAAATAGTCTAGGTTTTGCATATCACATATGGTCTCTGTTGCATATACTTTTTTTTTTTACACAACTTTTTAAAAATGTAAAAACCTTTCTTAGCTCATTGGCCATTTAAATATAGGTCAGATATGGCCCATGGGCCATCAGTTACCAACTTTTGCTTCAGAACAGTCATGTCAAATGGCAATTTAATGCAAGCCACAGAAGCAAACCACATATGTAATGCTAAATTGTGTACCAGCCACGTTAAAAGAGCAAAAAGAAATATGTGGACTCAATATTAATGTTTTATGTAATCAAAAATATAAAAAATAAAATTTCAACAAAGAATCAACACAAAAATATCAATGGGCTCTTTTAAATCCTTTGAAATCAAGTCTTTGAAGATCTAGTGTTTATTTTATATTTATGTCAAATTTCATCTCACACCAGCCGTAATTTCAAGTGCTCACTAGCTACATAGAGCTAATGGCTACCACACTGGACAGCACAGCTACAGAATACAGAGGATGGTGTTTTGATAACTGTGATTGTGTTTATTTAAACAGCGTTTACTGAGTTCTAACCACTGGGAACATAGATTGATTTGTACAAAATATGAGAATATAGATTTAATAGGAGTCAATTTTTGCTCTTAAACAGCCCAGAGTTTAGTGGAAAATGGATGGGTGATAAAATAACAATGTGATATGTTAGTGGTCTGAAGAAAGTGCTACAGTAGAATTAAAGAAAAGGAGTTAGGTCTTAATTGGGCACCTAATCTGTGAGAACTTCTTCAATGCACTATAAATTCTTTAAAATCATAATCTTTTTAAAGTTAAAATAATTCAGACTTTTAAAAATATTTTTCTTTCTTTAAATACCCTCTGTATGAGGGAAATTAATTTGGGATGCAACAAAATTACTACAACTGGATAAGAAGTGCACAATCTCTCATAATGAATCTATCGTTCTATTTTATAGAAGGCATAAAATGGAAGGTATTATTTCAAAAATATATTTTTAAAACTATATTTCAAATTTCTGCCACAGGTGCAGCTTTCTATTTCTTATAACATTGTTTCTTTTAAAGGACCAGGTGCTTCATGTGCAAAATGATGCCTTCTGGAATTTCAACCAAATAGTTGGGAAGCTTTTTTTCTTGCTTTTGTGCAATCAAAGTTTATGATTCCCCAGAAAATA
Organism: Tursiops truncatus; assembly: GCF_011762595.2. Classification (NCBI taxonomy): domain Eukaryota; kingdom Metazoa; phylum Chordata; class Mammalia; order Artiodactyla; family Delphinidae; genus Tursiops; species Tursiops truncatus. The sequence continues at coordinate 26,594,637 of NC_047038.1, read as the reverse complement.
TAATTGATATAGGAAAGCCTTAGAAAAACAGTATTATTCCTAAAGAGATAAAATAGAGCCTGTTTTCTCTATGGTGTTTATCTGGGAGCCAGAGGGATACTAAAACGAAATTTGAGTATCTTCTATAAATACACAGGATTAGCATTTCCATCAGTTTCCCCCAGCAATCTAATAAGCTTCCCAGACATTATGTCCTTAACATTTCTGGCATCAAAGTAACATAGCCTGTACTTTTTCTTTCTTGGTGCCTACCAAAATTTAATGGTTATAAGCTACTTGATTACAGTGGGATAGTCTGGTATATTTTACTAATTGTAAAAAATGAACTTTACTGTTATAAGAAAAAGGGGAAATTAATATTCCTGACTAGAATTTAAACTTTATTAACGTAAAGTAATTTTATTTAAAGCAAGTCCATAACTAAATTTTATTTTTAATAGAAACATGTACATTCTAATATGTAGTGATAGAGAATATATACACATTTAAAGTCTCATTAGCAATGTGGAATGTCAGCCTAACTTGCTTGACAGTTTCTATGCTATCTCTCTCACTGGAGCAGAAGAGTTACTAATTTGGGGAAGGAGGGAGAGAGCAGGGAGTGGTTATACGAGGAAAATCTCATAAAATCTATAGAACTTCTTCTCAGAAAAACTCAAATTTTCATACACACTATAAAGCTCATAATGAATCCATAAAAGTTCATTTACTCCAGGTTAAGAACCTTTCCACCAAAAAGTAGATCAAATTTATCAGTGAAGAATAAAGCATTGAAATTAAATGAGCAAGAAAGCATTATCAATGAGTCTTGTACAGTTAACTGTAAGTTAATGTCGCATGAGAATAAGTTGCCTCTATAAAAGAAGAGTGCCTAAAAGTTAGAGCAGGTGTCACACAAACCGCAGGATGTAAAACAAAAGATTCTCTGGTACTCAGTAATTGCTACCATGCTGTACCTGATTAGAGTTAGGGAAAGTACCAGAAATACCTCTCCCCTCTTCAGAAGTGGTAGATGGAGCCTAGCACTCCCTACTTCAGAAGTTTGTTCAGATGCTTCAACTCCTCTCCTTCCAGCTCAGTGTCGTTGCCCAGCAGCTACCTTCTCCGCGCTATCACCGCAGATAGACCCTCAACCACCTGAAGGATGGTTTGTTTAAAAGGCGGCCAGTATCTGTTTTTGCACCTTTAAAAGGTGGCCAGTATCTGGACTTTAAGTAGGAGACACTGTAAGCTATTCTGCCTTTCAAAGTTTTAGCTTTGAACTAAGCGATAGGTATATGAGAATACTCTGTACTATCTTTGCAACCGTCTGGTAAATGCAGAATTATTTCAAAATAAAAAGTTCTAACAAAGGTGTTCTTCTGAGAGATTACTCATTAGTGGTTTTTGTTTTCTCCGCAGAAGCGCATAGACTGGAGATGGGATTTTCTTCAAAATTGATGGTGGATGGGATTTAAAGGAAAGAAATATTACATTTGGCTTCCTAGTAAGAGTCTCCAACATATTAAGGGGGAAAAAAAGGTAAGAATGAATTGTCAAGAATTCAAAGACGACCATTTTATCAGTCTCTGAGCACAGCATTCTCAGAGAAAAGGAGCAACAGACCACTCCTGCCTGTGATGGTGGCAGGGAATCAATAAGTGACTCGACACAGGCAGCATCTCTCATGGCAAGATCTATGGAAAGAGAGACACTGCTACTTCTGAAAAACTGTCCAACTTAATGGGCCATTCATAAGTAAAGAAGATGCTAAGCGACTGGTAAGACATTAAGAGACGTTGAAATGCTTTTCCAATAGTTGCACTGAGCCACAAATTTTTTTCTATGCGGAATAGCTTATTTTAGGGATGCATTTTATAGAAGGAAGCTAACTTTTGCCAAGAATTGATTTAACGTTATTAAACCGGTGATGAACATCCTCTTAAGCACTTTATGTAGCACTTACTGAGTGAGCATAAACTTTTAATTAAACTAAAAAAAAAAAGCATGCATGAAGAACTCCAATTCCAAACTGGCAAATTTACAACACTGCAACAGAATGAAAATGGTAGGTCTACTAATAGGAACTCTCCCATTTAAGTTGAATGAAAACAAGGCATTCCCCAGCTAAATAAAAATGATAACTTTGACTCCTTACCCAAAACAGGAAAGGTAAAGTATTAGCATGAAATTCAGTAGCAAAATAAGCAAATCTAAAATTGTAAAAAGTACTACAGTAATAACACACCTCCCAAGAAACAAAGTGATTTTATAAACTACAAATGTTCTTAAGTGGGAAGGAAAAAAGGCTGGTTATTTTAACAAAATGCACATTTTGGAGTGAGTTTAAAAAAATAATTGGGCTGGCCAAAAAGTTCATTCGGGATTTTCCATAACATCTTACAGATATCAGTATGGCTAAAACTTGGCCTGGTATTTGGTACTATTTAACATTTCCTCAGTAAAATAGGTAATGTAATAGATAGTGAGCGTCTTAAGTTCCCATTAGTCAATAAGCCAGAACCAAAGATGGAACTTTGGGGGACTCGAAAACGTGGTTCGTATTTTAGAAAACCCATATGTAATCACATGGTTGAGGCAAAGGTGCATTATTATCAACTATCTAGGTATATATGAAATGTTTCAAGGTCCCATTGAATACAAAGAACAAATCATTCTTAATCAGTCACTTTGAACATACTAAAATCTCTAAAAATTTTTTTCCATCAAAGTATCCTTCATACTTACGCAGGTATTTTCTGTCATTTTGCAAAACATGTTATGGAATATAAGATACATCGTACACAGGTAAGGCTGGCCATGTGAAATAAAGCAGGGGAAAAAATAAATCCTGTACCATAGCAGACCTGTAACTGAAATGTGATAGCAGGCCACCATTCTTGTTGTGTTTTAAACAAGCACATTACTGGGGTTCATAAATAGAAAATTAGTTTAGAAACTCTGAGGTAAGCTTCTTATTTTACTCTTCACTGCTTGACTCATGCTGGATATCCATGCCCAGTTATGATCTCCACATCTGAAAGGGAATGCAGAGAAATAAAATAGAAGGAAGAACACACAGGTGATGAAAGGGTTGGAAAAAGAAGAAAGACCCAAAAGATAGAAGTATTCAGGCTGTGAAGAAAGCACTAAGGGGATACTTTTTAATGTCCTTGAAATATAAAGACTATTATATTGAGAATGGTAACCAGCTGTTCCCCATCTCTATTGAGGACAAACCAGAAGAAAATGGCCTAAATCAAAGCAGTAACAGATTTGGGTTATTAAGGGAAATCGTGGAATCTTTTCCAGAATTAGTTAAAACTAGACAGATATTTAATTACCTAAGGAGGTTAACATACAGGAGTGAGAACTACAATCTGATTTACAAGACCCTTTTAAACTCTAATTTCTACATATTCTTTATCAAGACATATTAAAATGCATAGAGAACTATTAGATATTATTGAACACAGTCAATTAGTCTGAATTATAGGAGGCAATGAAAACTGCCTTGGATCAAACCATAATGTGAGACGCTGGACAAGATTTTTAACCACAGGATGCTTCAGCTCTGTGGAAGCATTCATCTCCAGAAGGGGATTATAACAGCATTCACCTTGTAAAAGTGTTGTGATGATTGAAAAAAAAAAAGATAATTTGTGTAAAGGATCTGGTACAATTCTTAGACATTTTAGATGCTCAGTTAATGTCAGTTCCCTGTCATTCCCTGACAGATGCAACACATGAGGTTTTGAATTTTCCAAAAGGAATAGAGATATAATACCACGAAACTTCCCTGAACCTTTTTTTGTTCATGTTAGTCACAGAACCAAAAAGTAGGAAAGTACAAGTACCAGCCGTCAAAAAAGACCTCTCTCCAGTCTATAATTTCTCTCTTTCTTTCCTCTTCCTGGCTCTCACTTTTTCCCTGGAGTTCACAGGTCTGAGTCTTATTTTGAAAATCATCATGTTACTATATTACAGGTAAATTATGGTAAATCAAAAGGAATCCACATTTTCCGTTACAGGTCATCACAGCTCACTTTCCAAGTGGTCCATGACAAGGTTAATGCTGGTATAACCTGAAGGCTTCCAAGGTGTCTCAGCAATCAGAAAACAAAATTTGGGGTAGATTCTCCAGGAGCAACTAACTCTACAAATCACCCCAGGAACTGGGCTGCATGGCTTGAGAGTCTCTACTGACAATTAAATCAAAGAAGAACTACAGCTCACATCTTTCAGCCCTGTTATCTGTTGCCTGGTAACCAGGCTTACTTCTGCACTCTGACCACATCACAGACGCTACAGTAAAATTATGCTAGCATGCACATCACCTAGTAATTTTCACATCAAGAGTGGGGAAAAGTTTTCTTCACAGCTTTAGGGATAATCTTTTTAAAAAGCTAAACTTTCCTGCCAGTCTGTAACCTACCCATAAAACGTGTTATCAAATTGAGCATGTTTTATTCCCTTCAAAATAAAAAGGGTCTTGGTTTTTGTGGGGTTTTTTTAATGGAACCAAACTACATGAAACTTTAAGGGCAGGAAAATATTGATACAGCTAGCTGATTCGGCTATAAAAACAGGAAATTGTTTTCCTGTCTATTTTTTATGAATAAATCACCCCATGATCTGTAAAACAAATTACATTCTCTCAAAAATCATATTATTTCTCTAAGTACATATATTACAATCTAGTTTTTTGTTGGAGAAATTTTACAAGTAGTCAAAACTATCTTTTTCAATTCCAAAGAAATTAAGATCAGTGATCATTTTTTTGCAATTTAAGCATATTGCATTTTATAAATTTAAATACATTAATGTTCACTGAATTATATCAGGCTCAGAATTGAAAGAAGTGCTTAAAAATATTGGTCCTACACCTTCCAATTCAATTAGAACACAGGGCAAGCAGAAGAGCTGGTAGATAAGAGAAGACTGGGTATACGGATATGGGTACCTAGAAGGTAAAAGGTATAGGGTGGAATGATTTAATTGGGAGCTGATTTAAATGAATCTAACTAGAGCAGCGGTCCCCAACCTTTTTGGCACCAGGGACAGGTTTCGCGGAAGACAATTTTTCCACGGAATGGGAGGGGTAGTGGTTCGGACAGTAATGTGAGCTTTGGGGAGCAATGGGGAGCGATGGGGACGGATGGGGAGCGATGGGGAGCGATGGGGAGGGATGGGGAGCGATGGGGAGGGATGGGGAGGGATGGGGAGCGATGGGGAGGAGATGGGGAGGGATGGGGAGCGATGGGGAGGGATGGGCAGCGGCAGATGAAGCTTCGCTTGCTCACCCGCCATTCACCTCCTGCTGTGTGGCCCGGTTCCTAACAGGGTTGGGGCCCCCTGAACTAGAGCGTACCAGAGAATCACTGTAGTCTGACAGTCTTCCAAATGCCACATGTCCCTGGATCCAAAGTGTCTGAAAGCCCCAAATATCACAGGGTATCTACATAGATAAACGAAGTGCAATCTGCTCTGCTTTCAAGGAGGCCTTTGCATGCGGAGCAGAAGAAGCTGAAGTTGTAAGAGATACAGGCATATATGAGAGCCCTCAGAAACGAGTATAAACGTCCCAGAAAATAAACAGGAATTAACTTTTCATTTGTGACTAAAGGCAGCCTTGGGTTTGGGAATGGCACTTATTTTTACTTTAATGCCATGTGGGCAGAAGGGCAAACCTGCACCTTTATTTATTTCCATAGTCTGATGCTGATATGAGAAGTAAAATATAGAAAGAAATTAGGATATTTGGAAGGTAACAGTTTAAAGCTCCAACCTTTCTGGTGTACCATATCTCAGAACTACAGATTTTCAGAGACATATTTCAGAAAATTTAAAAACTAGGATACTTTGACAAGAATTATTCACATATTTGTGAATAAATTTTTGTCATTTTTAAAGAGGTCAAAAGATTTCAGTGACAAATATGTAGACTAAAGCAGGTTAAGCTATATTTATCTACTAGGGTACAGGACATAAGCTAAAAACTCATCACTAACTAGCCTGATGAAAAGGACAATTCTAGAACTTAAGACGATATGGTAACTAATAAGTCCTTGTCTGGGTTTTGATTCCCATCAGATCTCTGGCACAAACTCAAGACATGCAAACTGTTCTTTAAAGCTGGAGGAACAAAAGCTAAGGAACTAACGCTGTAAACAGAGAGATATTCTGAACTCCCAGGACTCTGAGGCTATGTGCTTCTGCCCCCTGAAGAAAATAAACACACCTTGCTCTTTGGCACCTACCTGAACTTGCTATTCAAAACATACAAAAATACACACCATCAGTCCCAAGTGTCAATCAATTACTTCTTTTCCTCATTTATTTGGGGAAGATGAAAATAGAGGGATTATAATTAAGGGATAAATATTTTAATTGGTACAGCAAAGCAGACTTTGTAGAATGTGCCTTATCAACCAAACCTTAAGCAAGTCTTAAAATCTTGTGTGTGGCTGCAGTTCCATCCCCTTGGACTGTTTCTACTGACATATTGCTGCTGTCTCAGCTGTTGCTGCCACTACAACTTCAGCAGCTAGGTGAGGCAATGCCAGAGTGGAAGGTAAGTTTGTGCTATTTTCAGAGAAAATCCAGAATCAAAGACTGCTGACTTAAGGTATACTAAATTCATTCTGAGAAACGGGACAGGACCTTAATAAGCAGTCAGGGCATCGACCCAAGCACACAACTCCTAAAGGAAGAGATCGAACATTTCTCTAATGCTTGTCTTCTTTGGATTAATTATGAAGTGTGTTCTACATATAAATACTTTCTAGCTCACACTCTTTGAAATCTAAATCCTGTGGAATTGCCAGAACGTTTTGTTTATAGTAGTTTTAATGTCTAGTAGTTTGTTTATAGTAGTTTTAGTTTCTTAATACCTATTTGGAATTTTAGACTTTAGTGAGCTTACAAAAAAAAAAATTTGTAACTTGATTAAATATAAATATATACATCATCTATTTTATTACCTATTGTATCATACGTATTTAAAGTTAAATATATATGTATATATGTATAATAAATGTATGTACATTTTAGAATTTCCCAACTTATCCTTTGCTATACATTTTAAAAATACTAACACAAGCCATGAATAATTCCACTATTCTCCCATTTGTACAGTGTCCCAATGGAAGCTGTAACAAACCTAAAAGAAAATAATACTGAGAAATTCAAAATCTATACTAAAGCTAAAATATTTACACGTATAGGTGTGAACATATTTCTACTTAAGAGTTTGTACCTGTTTGAACTAAAAGATAAATTTAAATGAGTTGATAAAGTTTGGCCTCAAGGCAACTGCAAAACTAAATTGAAATGACATCATAATATTGATTTACAATGAAATGGTTATTCCCCAAAGATTCATATCAGCATGGAACTGGCCTTTTTGTTGACCTATGAAAATAAATGACCTAGGAATTTATTTTTAATTGCTATCACAGTGAAACGGACCCTACAGTCAGCTTATTGGAAGCTTACTGGAGGCCTTCACTGACTCTCCACTTTATCATCTCCTTAGCTTAATGCATATAAAGAATTTCTGAATATTAAATATTTTTCAGGGTGAAGAGGTTGCATGATTTCTAATTTGTCTCTAATTTGCAATTTTTAAGAAAACATTATCATTTCCATTAAATATACTTTTCCCTCATTTTATTTTCCTAGTTAAAAAGAAGTGTTCATTCATCTCCTAAATATAGCATATATTTTCTAAATGTGACAGACTTGAGACGTCACATGATGGCCTTGTCAAAACATCTACCCCACTCTACTGCAGGATGTCTTAACTTCTATGTTTAGAAATTCATTATTTTGTTGTAAGTCTCTGAACTTCCCCAAAATGCAAGTATCATTTGGAAAGGTATCTCACTATTCATCCTCAGACACTTACACGTTACTGCGTGTGAATTTATCAACTCATGACAGTAAACTTTTATAGGAAAGGATATAGTCACCAATTCCTGAAGTACAGAGGCAAGCTTGAGGGAAACCTTGGTAGCCAACTATTAACTTTGACCTACTTGAAAACGTGCCCAAGAATGACCCAGGAGGACTACGGTTGTTAGCAGTTATTTTAAATTACTCCTTATCTTTACAGTTACGGTCAAGTTCACAGAGTTACAGAGTTATAACTTAAAGCTGATAAGGGAAATAGTGTTCCCCTAACTGGATGTTAAACTAGATATTGTGCAAGTACACTCCTATTTAAAGACTTTAACTGTTCCTTAAATACAACCACCAGCAAAAGCTATATGCCATTACTTCTTTTACCTCAAAGTAGACAATTTGAATGTCTCAGGGTGTACTCAGGCAGCATCAAAGCACTAGCTATCTTTCTAGTAATTACAAAAGGCTCCTTTTCAATGTTATTCTAATTCTAAAACTGCAAAAGCTCAAATCTCTGTGAATACTTTTTAATTCTGTAATAGTTTATATAGAAAATAATATAACAAAAAAAATTTACCCATCACCACATTTAAACCAATATTAACATTTTCACCATATTTGCTTTCAATCTCTTTTCTTACAAGAAAAGAAAGGAATTCATGTTTTTAGGAAGTATTTCTCAATTTCTATGGAGCACTAGCATCCTAGATGCTACATGCAGTTTCCACCATCAAGTGGGTTTGGGAAATGCCATGAACTATATACCTCCTTCTTAGAAATTCACAATAATGTCATTACATACTGGCTCTGAAATATCCTACAGTAAAAAAACATATTTGATTGTTTAACAAAAATTTCCCCAATTCACTTAGTCAAATAATTTCCTTTTTCTGACTGGGATTTCCACAGCATCACTGCACCACAGAACACCAGCTGGAGACCTTGTTTTGGAGTAAGTTTTAGAGTCATTAAGCTTTACCACACACATAGTGACCATCACCTCCGTTACTTTCTCTGAAAAACTCACAACTCAAACAGAGAAAATGCCATACTCATGCCACCTCACAGGAATCTAAAGTTGCTGAAGAGTTTGTTCCCCATTCTACCTCAGGTATAAAGCCTCTAAGTATGTATCTGCAATTGTTCCATCTCAGTCATTTGCTGTAACAGTAGTAAAAATATGGATCACAACTGAATCTGTTAACACTAATCAAACTCAGTCTACATTTTGGATCAAGCCGTCAGCTTTTAGCAATCAAAACACAAATTTGAAGAGCCAAATACCATTTATTACATGCCACAAGGAAGTGGTTTGTTGCTTGACACTGTCTTGTCATTTGATGAATCTTGAACAAATCACAAGAACTCACCTCTAGGACAAAATCTTTCCTTTGATAGACTTAATAAAATGACTGCATAAAAGAAATGACATCCAGCAAAGCATACTAGTAAAATAAGGGAGGACACCCAGTAAAGAACAAAATGTTCAGTTACATGTAGTCCTAAAACTAAATCCCTACGAACTCATGTTTGGTACCATTTAGGGGTATTTTGTAAATCAAAAGAAAAATAACTCAATGATACTGCTATGAACATATAAAACTGAACAGAGTTCTTAAAGTTCGCATTATTTTCATTTAGCTTCCAGAATTAAAAGTTTGAAAGGATTCCTATAAAAGATTAAATTTTTCCAACCTATTTTACCTTTCCTAACTTTTAGAAGTGTTCCGGACCAAATAAATCTTCTAGCATTTTGCTGAATAAACCACTGAGATATGTATTCCCTGTCTCGCAGAATGGCATTTACTGTTACAAATTAAGAGGGAAAGGTAGATGTCTCAGAAAGCAATAAATTCTAATTTGTAGGTAGTTTATATTTTCCAGAATTGTCTATCTTTTCTATCCCTCTTTAAGATCAATTAGAAATAGTATCAATAGCCATAGAAAATGCTTATAAAAATCAAAGTGAAACATAAGAAACAAAAATCCCACCTTGCTGGTAGAAAAACTGTCTTTGCTGCTCTCTATCCAATATGAGTTTAAAAAATAAAGATGATAAATGGTTTAAAGTTTTTATAGAAACCTCTTGGAGAATCTAGTATAATGAGTTTTATGTATGTGCTCATAATTAAATTCTCAAAAAATTCAGGGACTTGATACTACTTGAAACTTGTGTTATAAATCTCTCCTCAACTGTACTTTTTTCATGCACACCAGCAAAAAGAAAAACAAATCTTTACCTCTAAAAGTGAGTGTTGAGATAAAGCCAATTTTTGTGTGTGTGTGTAAATACAACTTAAAATGATTCTATTAAATCTCTATGTTCTAGTTTTAAGTTACAAAGGCAGGGGAGGGGAGGATTTAATTTGCATTCCTAAAATCTTTGATTATTGGATACAGAACTATTCATATGCTTAATTATCTTTATTTCCTTCTGAAATAATCCCAGTTAAATAATTGTATCTTAAAGTAATTGTTATATAGCTACACTAAAGTTATATTCAGACCACTGACCTTAGTTATACTACAAAACTAAGAGGATTATGTCTTATACATCACGGTTATTTACGCTGATAATCCTTAAATGTTATATCCTGCCCTTGAGCTTCCATTACCTTTTTTCAAAACAGTCTTCAATAAAATTAAGTTTGTTGAAGGGCATAACTTGGAAAAAACATACGTTTAGCAAATATGTGAGAATTATTTTTCAAGCAAAATGGAAACAAAAGATAGATATAAATACAGTTTTAGACAAAAGCACTTAATGACGAATTATTTCTTTTTAGAAAGAAAACTAAATAACACTAAATATTAAGAAAAGCCATTGCAGACCTAAATTAAATAAATAAAAGGAACAGGTAACAATTTAAGAAAAGTATATGCTAACTATTATCCTCATGTAAAAAATGGAGTGATAACAAAATACAGGATGAACACAAACTGCTTATAAACAATTAAAATGATTACATAGCCTCATACACCTGTCATCTTTTAATCTTCCAGCATATTATATCCATTAATCCTCTGAGCATTACTTTGAAATAGGATGGAAGGCAACACAACTCATACCTAACTAAATAGGTTCGGTTTACAAAACTTTAGCAAGCTACCTCTAAAATTTTAAGGCCCCCTTGAGAGGAATGAGAGAGAAAGAAATTTCTAATATCCCTGTTCTCATTTTTTAATATCTGGTTCAAATCCTAAATTTAGTCAACAGAGAAAGAAATTTCTAATATCCCTGTTCTCATTTTTTAATATCTGGTTCAAATCCTAAATTTAGTCAACACTATGACAGTTTTTCTTTTTATGACATCTTTGGTCAATATAAATATCCTTTTATAATTCTTTTGGTTTTAAAATTCCTTTTTCTTATCAATAAAATGATAAAATTGTTTGCTTTTTTAGACTTTGATATGCTAATCTTTTAATTAACCTTATCTTATTTTGCATTTTAAAACTATATGTTTTCCTCCTGGGGGTTTCTAATTTCCAAAAGATCCATTTCTGAGAAGAAAAAAATTTTAAATGCATTAAAATCCTCTTTAATAAACTTAAGATGTGGGGTGAAGAATGAATCACATGAAATGAAAATAAAGCAGGTAAGAATTCTGAAGATAGAAAATGAGAAGGGGTCTCAAACTGAGTAGCCTCAAAATCGTGTGTAAATCGAACTACTCATTTTTTAAACATTAATGTCTAAAAAGAGAAATGCACGTCACAATTCTGGAAGGATTCACAGAAACTACCTACTAACAGATAAACAGTGATTATTTTTGCAAAATGGAAACAGGGTTTGATGAAGAATCTAAGTTTTCACTTTATAACTCTAGGCTATTTAATTTTTATTCATAAACATAAATTACTTAAATAATATAGTAAAATATTTTTTAAAATATGTATATGCCAACTCTTTGTTCTGAATCAAATTTACTTTGCCTAGAAAGGAACAAGTCTTTCTGCCTTTCTAAGCCACTAATGTTGAAGTAAAGTAGTCTTGCCCTAAATAGTTCACAAGTAGCTTCTAGTAGCTACTAATAAGTTTAATCTACTTATAACATATCACTTTAAAATTTATTGTCAGCAAACATTTCTGGAGTGACTATAAAGCACTGGATACAGTTTTTGGCACTTTCATTGCCCATAGCCTAATTCTTTTATATGATCCTAAACACTCTTAAGAAACTGAAAGATGATCTCCTTACATCCTTTAACATATATACATATCTGTTTTCCAACCCCTACAGAAGACATTTTAAGTAATGATATAATCATGAAAGTACAGTTTGATCTGGTTGGTTGGAGAAGCTTTAACTCCTCTCTTTCTCTCACTAAAGATTCCCATGGGTTGTGTCTTCCAAATATATCAAAATCCAACCATTTCTCGCTACTAAATAAATACCCCACACAAAACCATTATCTCTTGTTTGAATTATTTCCATCACTTCCGAACTGTGCTGATTATTTATGCCCTTGCCCCTGTATAATTTATCTTCCACACAATAGCTTGAGTGATCTTTTAAAAATATGTAGCTCACAGAAAATCCCAGAGACTCTACCAAAAAAGGCCACAGGATACAAGATCAATAGACAAAATTCAATCATATTTCCATATGTGAGCAATGAAGATGTGGAAACTGAAGTTTTTAAAATACCATTTATAATTGCTAAAAAAAGAGTGGCTTCCCTAGTACAAATATAACAAAAGATGTACAGAATCTGTATGCTGAAATTACAAAACAATGATGAAAGAAATCACGGATCTAAATAAAGGGAGAGATATTCACAGATTGGAAAACTCAGAAGAGTAAAGATATTAATTCTCCTCAAACTGATCTACAAATATAATACAATTCCTATTAAAATCCCAGTAAGATTCTGTAGATATAGACAAGATTATTCTAAAATGTATATGGAAATGCAAAGGATGAGAACAGCTAATAGAATTTTGAAAAAGAAAATAAAGGGGGAAGAATCATTCTAACTGATATTAAAACACAGAGTAATCCAGACAGTGTGGTACTGGAGAAGAGTCAGACACATGGATCAGTGGAACAGGATAAAGAACCCAAAAACAGATACATGCAATATGCTCAACTGATTTTTCACAAAGATACAAAAGCAATTCAACGGAAGAAGGATAGCCTCTCTTCAACAAAAGGTGCTTAAGTAATTAGATATACAAAGGCCAAAAAAAGAAAAAAATTGAGCCTCAACCTAAACCTGTTATCTTATACAAAAAAAATTAAGTCAGAATGAAAAACTTCAAAAATTAAGAGAACATTTTCAGGATCCAAGGTCAGACAAACAGTTTTAGACTCAATACCAAAAGCACAATCCATAAAAGAAAAGATTGATAAATTGGACTTTATCAGGATTAAAAACTTTTGCTCTGTACAAGACCCTGTTAAGAGGATGAAAAAACATGCTATAGAGGCAGAAGAATGTATTTGCAAACCTACCTAAGAAAAGATAGTGATTATTGTACAATATACAAAGAACTCTCAAACTCAAGAGTAAAAACCAAGTAGTCTAATGAGAAAATGGTATATCCAAAATATACCAAGAACTCTTACTATTCAACAATAGAAAATGAACAATCCTATATAAAAATGGGCAAAAGATCTGAACAGACAACTCACCAAAAAACATATACAGATGGCAAATAAACATGAAAAGATGCCCAACATCAGGTATCATTAGTGAATTACAAATTAAAACCATGGTGAAATACACTATACACCTATGGAAATGGTCAAAGTCCAAAAATACAGCACCAAATGCTGGCAAGGATGTGAAACAACAGGAACTCTCATTCACTGCAGGTGGGAATGCAAAACAGTACATCCACTTTGGAAGTTAGTTTGGTGGTTTCTCACAAAAATAAGCATACTCTGGTTACCATATGGTCCAGCAACTGTACTCCTTAAAGAGTTGAAAAACCATGTCCAAACAAAAACCCACACACAGATTTCATAGCAGCTTTATTAATAATTGCCAAAATTTGGAAGAAATCAAGATGTCCTTCAGTAGGGGAATGGATAAACAAACTATGGTTCATCTAGAGAATGGAATATTATTCAATGCTAAAAAGAAATGAACTATCAAGCCATGAAAAGCCATGGAGTAAACTTAAATCCATATTGTTAAGTGAAAGAAGCCAATCTGAAAAGGTTATGTACTGTATGATTCCAACTATAAGACAATCTAAAAGGCAAAACTATGGAGACAGTAAAAAGATCAGTGGTTTCTAGGGTTTGCGGAGATGGAGGAATGAATAGGCAGAGCAGAGAGGATTGGCCACCAAGAAAGTCCTGGACTATCATCTTGACAAGAACTTTTCATTCTCAAAGGTGTGATACTGTGAAAAGTTGACCACCGCTCATTTTTAAAAGGCAATTATTTTAATATCAGAGCCTAACATGTTATGCATGCTAAGAAGCACTTCATTTAGATCATCTTCCTCAGAAATACCTAAAGTTACACATGTTCCATGAGCTTGAACCATCACATCTGGCTTTCAATATTTAAATCCTAATGAATCTGATTTTATTACATGATTTATTTGTATCAATATTTTTTCTTAAAATCTTTGTACTTAAAACAACTACAGGGACTTCCCTGGTGGCGCGGTGGTTAAGAATCCCCCTGCCAAAAAAAAAAAAAAAAAAAAAAAAGAATCCCCCTGCCAATGCAGGAGACACGGGTTCCATCCCTGGTCGGGGAAGATCCCACATGCCATGGAGCAACTATACCCATGTGCCACAACTACTTAGCCTGCGCTCTAGATTCCGCGAGCCACAACTACTGAGCCCGTGTGCCACAACTACTGAAGCCCACATGCCTAGAGCCCATGCTCCACAACAAGAGAAGCCACCGCGATGAGAAGCCCGCGCACCACGACGAAGAGTAGTCCCCACTTACTGCAACTAGAGAAAGTCCGCGCACAGCAACAAAGACCCAATGCAGGCATAAAATTAATTAATTAATTAATTAAAATTTAACAAAAACAACTACAAAAATTAAAATTAAGCTACGCGTACATAGCCAAAACCCAAAGAATAAGAAACAACAAACCTACTAAGCAGGAAGTCAGTTCAAGTGGAATGCTGAATTTTTTTTTCACATCTTTATTGGAGTATAATTGCTTTACAATGGTGTGTAAGTTGCTGCCGTATAACAAAGTGAATCAGCTATACATATACATATATCCCCATATCCCCTCCATCTTGCGTCTCCCTCCCCTCTAGGTGGTCACAAAGCACCGAGCTGATCTCCCTAATAGGCATGTTTGTTAGGAGATTTCATTAAACTATTTGTTTAAAAGATGTTCAGAATCTAGAATTCTATCATGTTTTCCTAAATAAGTACTCATTCAAACCTCTGAAAACCATGAACACTCATATCACTGACTAACTGGTCTAGATGTAGGAAACACCACCCTGTTGGCCAACTGAAATCTGCCTGGGGGTCAGGGGGTGGCGCAAGGGGAGTCTGTACTGCAAGTACAACACTCCAACCATGAAACAATATTTCAAACCAAACAATCTCTGGACTCCTAGGCATCCTTCCAACTTAGAACTGTGTTGCATGTATTTACTTCACTAAAACGTCAACTCAGAATTTGGAAGTAAATATCCTCTGGGTTTCTTGGCACACTGCCGAAGAAGAGAAGCCCTATTTAATCCTCATATTACTTAAATTTGTACAAGCAGATTTAGAGATACAGATATAAATTCTGTATATCTAAAGTCAAAAACAGTACATATCTTAGTGTTAAGGTACTAACAGATGCCATGGGTCCATAAATTAACCACTACCACTGTATACAGAAAAAAATTTATGGAATTTCATTCTAATACATTAGCAATAGTTTCCAGTTCAGTAAAAGAAAAAGAAATCCTTTAAGTAAAATTGACACTGATTTTATATTTATAAAATCTTATATATATGTAAAATCAGTGTCAATTTTACTTAAAGGATTTTTAAGTAAAAAAAATATATATATAAACTATATATATTTGATTGGGAGGTAGGTTTACTTGACTGGGAGGTAGGATTCAAAACCAAATTAATATTTGAGAAAAGTAGCACTTTTACAAAGAGTCTGAACACTAAGATCTATGATAGCATTCTAAAGCAAAAGCACAAGAGATTCAACAGGTTGATTGCCCACACCCAGCGCTTGTCCTGGATCAAGATACAGATAGAGAGACAGAAGTTTATTGAGAGCTTACTTTATGCCAAGCAATGTACTCAGCACTTGACATACATTTCCTGCTGTAATCCGCCCAATAACCCTGTGAGGTACATATTATGTTACTCCTCCAATGTTATGCATTGAAAGATGAATGCTCTGAATCGTTGTTTGTTTATTACCACTGGCATACTCAAATCCTAAAAGCTATTTTTATTTTCATTAATTCTGTGCTACTTATAAGGCAAACATATTTCTCCTAGACTTAGAAAACATAGCCATACTCACTTGTTACTTTGGGAGACTTTCTGCCTCCACATAAAATAGATTGTGCTATTTGCAGTATTATGAGAATACTAGTTATCACAGACCAACTCATTCGGTAATTGAATTAAACCAGGAGAGGTCACACTTTCATTAGTACAAAACAGATATTAATCGAAAAAGACTACTTCTTTTTTTGGAAAGCAACGTTTCTTCATAACCAAATAAACAGTGAATTTTCAACTACTCTTCATAATGTAATGAAGCGTAGCTCACCCACTTTCATGAGACAGACTCTTCTAACATGAAATGTATGTTTTCTAAGAATTGGTGTTGTATTAGACTTAAAAGAGAATTTCCTATGTTTACTAGATGTAAGTGACCGTATAGTCTGGGCTCTGAAATAAATGGAGAGATAAAACCATGTATGCTGATTGGAAGACCAAATGTTAATAGGTCCATTCTCACAAAAGTAATCTATAGGTTCAATGCCATTCAAATAAAACTCCTGGTGGATTATCTTTGTAAGAAATTGACAAGCCTAACACATGTAAAATCGATAGCTAGTGGGAAGCAGCCACATAGCACAGGGAGATCAGCTCGGTGCTTTGTGACCACCTAGAGGGATGGGATAGAGAGGGTGGGAGGGAGATAAGAGGGAGGAGATATGGGGATATATGTATATGTATAGCTGATTCACTTTGTTATAAAGCAGAAACTAACACACCATTGTAGAGCAATTATACTCCAATAAAGATGTTAAAAAAATTGACAAGCCATTTCTAAAAATTATATGAAAATAAAAGAACCTAGGATAGATAAAACTAGCTTGAAAAAGAACAAAATTAGATAACATACACTATCTAATGAAGCTACAAATCAAGACATCATGGTAATGGCATAAAGACAGACAAATGAATCAGGCTACTGGCCAGAAACTGACGCGCACATATACGGTCAATTGATTTGACCAAGGCACCAAGGCAATTCAATGGGGAAAAGAAAGTCTTTTCAACAAAGGTGATGGAACAATGAGATAAACATGAAAAAGATGAACCTTGCCCTTTACTATATACCATATACAAAAATAAATTCTAAAAAGATCAAAGACTGAACTCTAACGCTAAAATAAACCTTCTAGGAGAAAACACAAGAGAAAATCTTTGACTGTGAAGCAGGCAAGGATTTCTTAGGACACAAAGCAGTAACTATGAGAGACAAAACTGGTAAATTAGACTTGCACCAATATTAAACATTTCTGCTCATCAAAAGATGCTAGTAGGGAAATGAATAGGCAAACTACAGCTTGGGAGAAAATATTCACAATACATATAATCTGTACCTCGACTGTATAAAAAAACCTTAGAAATTTGCAAAAAAAGACAAAAACAAATAATCCAAAAATGTTTAAGAACAAAATTCTTAAACACTCAAGAATAAAAAAGATGTACAAATGGCCAATACGTTAAAAGGTGCCCAACATCATTAGTCATTAGGGAAATACAAATTAAAACCACAAGATACCACTTCACATCCACTAGAATGGCTAAAATAAAAACGCAGACAATACCAAATGCTGGTGTGGAGGATCTAGCAACCAAAATTTTCATACACTGCCAGCGGGAAATTAAATGGTACAACCTCTCCAGAGAACAGTCTGGCAGCTTCTTGAAAAGGTACATCTTACCTTATGATCCAGCAATTCTACTCCTAAGTATTTATACAATAGAAATGAACACATATTCTTTTACACAAATGCTCACAGCACTTTTATTCGGAAAACAGCAAAGAACTGGAAACAATTTAAATGTCCCTAAACAAGTAAATGGATTGATATATTGACACAATCATATAATGGAATACTGCTCCTTAGCAATAAGAAGGAATAAGCCATAAGCAATAACAAAGATGAAGTCTCCAAAATGTTATGTTGGGTGAAAGAAGCCAGGCGCAAAAGAATATACAGCATTTGTTTTCATGCACATGAAGTCCAAGAAGAGGCAAAAAACAATACATGGTGATAGAAACCAGGAAGTAGTTGTCTATCGGGTGAGAACTGACGGGAAGGGACATAAGAAACATTATGCAGTGATAGAAACATTCTATATTTTGTTTGGGGAGGTGGCTACATAGACAGATACAATTGCCAAAATTCATCGAAATATACATTTATGATTTGTGCATTTTAAATTGTTTCTTAATTGTAAATTGTTTCTTAATAAAAGGTATGTTAGGGGTTTTTTTGTTTTCTTTGTTTTTTTAATGTTTTAGCTGTGGTATTAGAGAGAACTAGGTTCAAATTCCAACAGCACGTTTCTTCTCTCCATGACCTTGGGAAAGTTCCTTAACTTCTCAGTCCCTTGGTTTCCTGATTTTCAATGTGCATATAATAAAAGCACCTACGTCTGTCATAGATTATTGTGAAGATTAAATGAAATAATGGACTAGAAAGCACTTAACGCAGTGCATGAAATAAGTCAGCTCCAAAAACCTGCACTATTATTATTAATTCATTATTAATCAAAGCTTTCCAAAGAGCATGCCCAATACAATCATAGGTAAGGACATATACAATTTTCCATCTAAAACTAATTTCTTGCCACAGTAAGTTACAACAAAAAGCCTCTTCTGCTACTGCAGTTTTGATTAAAATACAGTGATTATTGTAAACTGCTTTCCACTGGACAATGGAAAAACACAGGATTGAATTTGCAGCAATAATAACTGTAGAGTATAGAAAAAATAAAAATAAAACAAAAGCCCTCAAACCTGCATTCAAATCATCATCCCTTCCTGCACTATTTCAATAGTCTCCTAACTAGTCTCGAAGCTTCTATTCTTGGACCTTTCCTCAACCTGTTACCTGAGAGAAGCTACAGTGACTGTTTTATAAACATAATTTAGATCATCTCATGCCCCTGTTTAAGTTACTTCAACAGCTAAGCAATGCTCTCAAAATAAAATCCACATTTCTTACTATGGCCCACCAGACCCTCCATGATGTAACTTTTTCTTACCTGTCCATCTTCGGTCAGTCACCTCCACCCTCACTAACTGCATTTGAACTCCAACTGGCCCCTTCTGCCCTTCCAGACTGCCAAATCCTGTCTTATCTCCTGCTTTTTCACTTGCCATTTCTTATGCCTCGTGTGCTCTTGCCCAGCTTCTCCTCTCCCTGTAAGCCTCAATTCAAATGTCTTACCCTCAGAAAAACTTTTCCTGGCCACCCTGTGTGAAGTTGGCCTCCCAGGATCAGTTTCTATTACATCCTCTTGATAGCACTTATTAACTCCTGCACACAGCTTATGTCCACGTTTGCTGTCCATCTCCCACCATTGGACTATAAGCTTCACAATAGAAACTCTCATTTTCACGCAGTCCCTCGCAGACAGTAAGTGCTCAGTACAGAGTTCTTACATTAATTACTGAATCCATAAGGGTGACTATAATTTTTTCTTGACTTCTCAGGTAGTATTAATAGCAAATTCATTTCAGCAACATACTCATTGTCAACTTTTTTCGAAGCTCATCTTTTTATGGTTCTGTTTACTTCTTATTCTCATGTCTTTCGTCTGGGTAGTAGCTTATTCTAAGTGACAAAATGAACTAAAATGATGAAGGCAGTAATAATACAAAGTCTCCTCAGATGAAAGAATTTCATATAATGGCAGAAAGTGCTTCCTATTTCTTAGAGATATTTCACTAAGGTACTCATGAGTAATACTGGCCATGTATACTCTATTTCATTTGCTATAGAAACCTCTTCCATCAAACTACAAATACATATTGCAGAGGAATTTTTACCTTGAATAGGTTCATCAAGAACCCAAATACACAGGGACCAAAACCGTAACATTATTAACAGAGCCAGGCCTATAGTTGAGGTACCTTTTCCATTTATATGACATTTCCTTACTGCAATTCCTAGAGTTCTGGGCCTTACTGTAATTCCTTCACCTAGCTAGCTATAGAAAGGATTGAAAGTGTTGCTATTTAAATCACTTTGCTCAGAGAAGCTTTCTTCTACCTGGTCCCTAGTTCAACTCACTTGACCCTCCTTCTGCAGAGTGAATGCATGACTAAACTTTTTCTAACCTTGTTTATTCTTATGTCACTTGTGCACACAATATACAAGGTACCACATTTACACCTTCTCTTGCTAACTTACATGACAGTTAAAAGAGTTACCACTGAACTGGTAAAGTCTTATCAAAAAGTCACTTATTTAGCAGTTACTGTGGTATCACATATTTCATGTCACTGACTTAAAAAATGCAACACGTATAACCCTTAGATGTTAAGTCATCAATTTCAATACATTCACCAACTGATTCTTCTTAAGAAATGCTACAAAAATCCAAACAGACTGACTAGCATTTCAACTTCTTTCCTATAAATCTGCTCCCTCACTAAAGGAACACAGGAAAGCAAAAACACGCCACAAAATTAAAACACAGGTTAACGGATGTAAAATAAAACTGAAGGTTAAGAGACCTAGATTCAAAGACTAAGAGACCATAGGCATTCATTTGATTTCTGTTTATCAGCATTCCCAGGACTTAAAAAGGGCTTGCCAAACCTTCCCTAATTGCTTCTCAGACTTTATAAGGATATAAAATTATAACTGTAAAAATTACTTCAAAAACTTTAAGAGTACTATCAAAATGATGATTCTGCAATTATTAATGAGTTCCCAAGGAGTAAAAAATTACCAGTGTAACAGAAACAATTTTTGTAAGCACTATATAACATTATCTTCACCAATCACATTATTCCTTGCCTCTTATTCCCTAATGGTAAAAAAACAAACAAAAAAACATTTCAAACTATTAAAAGTAATCTAAGAAAAAGTTACTGCTCTCCTTATACCACTCCCTCTCACAAGTTCATTCCCCTTTTTTAAGTTCACAGCTCTATATGATGGTAGAGCCACAGGACACGAAAGCTGTGCTCTAGTCTCAACCCTGATACTCTCTACTGCAATGTCAGATGGATCATTTCACTTCCTTGGGCCCAGTTTTCTCATCTTTAAAATTAGGCAACTGGACTCCAGCAGTGGTACCTAGACTCCTGGGGCATGAGCAACCTCTTTCAATGTCAAAAAACCCAACTACACATGACAGTGGTGGAGTTTCTAGTATTACTGGTTGAGCTTTTATGAATTCAGTAAAACTTTTAAATGAACTTGCCTTTAATCAAAACGGCATCCATTCACAATGCTGTCATTGTACGGTAGTTTACATATTTTCACATACGTTAATCAGTACACATGAATACACAGACCTCTATAAGTAATTAAATGACAATGGCCCTCGGCCTACAATATGGGAACTTTTGAACTAGAGAAGGTTTAAGAACTCCGCCATCCTACCCTGTGCCCAGTTATGACATGACATGATCCTATACAAGGGAGAGAACATAAGCTAAAGACACTCACAATTCACAAGGTAGGTTAATGGGTTAAGCAAATGCTAGTTCTTCTAGCACTTCTATTTAATATATCCCTTTTTAAAGACTTGAAAATGTTTCTTTCTATAGCAATTTTTCTTTGGCCATCTTTGAAATGTGACTTTTTGCACAATATTCAAACAAAAGGAGCAAAATTTGAGTTTTCATTAGTCACTATGGCTCCTTGAAGAGTTCAGGCTTATTCCTTTAAAACGTAAGTACCTCGTCTATGTAGTGCATCGTCTTAAAAAAATGCATGATAGGAAGTCATGCTCTACAAGAAGTGCTACACAGTACAAATGAAAAAGATGTACGAGTGGTTATTACCTAATTTCCAAATAATCTCAAATAAACATAGGATAAAAATTAATATAAATATGTAGTAAATATAAAGTAAATGCGCCTATGCAGGACAGATTTACCAAAACGTTGCCCACTGAAAAATGTGTAAGTTTTTTTTTTTAATTTACTTGTTTTATTTATTATTTATTTTTGGCTGTGTTGGGTCTTTGCTGCTGCGCGCGGGCTTTTCTCTAGTTGCGGCGAGCAGGGGCTACTCTTCGTTGCAGTGCGCGGGCTTCTCACTGCGGTGGCTTCTCTTGTTACGGAGCACAGGCTCTAGGCGCATGGGCTTCAGTAGTTGTGGCTCACAGGCTCTAGAGCGCAGGCTCAGTAGTTGTGGCGCACGGGCTTAGTTGCTCCGCGGCATGTGGGATCTTCCCGGACCAGGGCTCGAACCCATGTCCCCTGCATTGGCAGGCAGATTCGCAACCCCTGCACCACCAGGGAAGCCCGAATGTGTAAGTTTTGAAGGCAGACATAGGTAGACTAGGGGAGAGGAGTAAGAAAGGGGCTTCAGGTGTTGAGTTGTATGTGCAAAGAGACAAACTGAAACGACAAGCAGCATGCTTATCAATGTTGGTTATCAGCAAACCAGCGTCAAGAAAAGCACCATTTCAGTAGGCTTCTGAGCAATTTCAAAAGAAATCTTTGTAACCCTCCTGTGTACCTGTAATAGCGGTTGCCTTATATTTATGGAAGGAGTCTCAGTTCTCAGTGTCTTTTCTACTGCATAAGCATTTTCTCTTTGATTAGTTTTAACACCTCTAGGCATGAACACCACAAATGAAAGATCAAAGAGTATCTAAATGCTTCTCTGATTTAAAAAACTGTTTCTCAGCAAGTACCAATCCTTTTTTAATTGCTAAACTGAACATCCGTTTTATTTCTACTTTTTTTTTCAGCCACTTTTGTTTTAAATGAGTTAGAAATCCATAAAAAGAGAGAAGAGTCAAGTGACCAGGTACAATCATTAACTCAAATAAAATAGCCATAATGTTGAAATTAACAAAAGTTAATTTGCTACTCTGTTGAAAGCTTGGCTGGCATTCTAAAAGCAGAGATAGAGAAAAAAGACAGTTGCTAAACATGTTTTTACATAAAGGTAAGGGGCCATTTCACTTATTAAATATAGAAATATAGGTTCTGCTCAAGCAAGTAGCTTTTAAAGTATGAAATTACATAAATGGCATTTTCTTCATGAGTAAACTGTGATGCACACATCTAATTATAATAGGCCTTTTTATAAGGTGATTACTTAACATCTGCCTTTTAAAATACATACTACAAAGCAACTTTGTTCACGACTCAACCACTGGTAAGCCAAAGAGTAAGCCAAATATGTACAAATGAAAACAAGTTTCCATTCTGACTTCGAACAGAACTGACAAAAAAAAAAATTTAAGGAAAAAACAACTTTCATTTTTAAATATCAGAAAGATTCTCACCTGACTTCTATAATAGAATGAAAGAATGGGAATTTTGTTTAAAATTCTCATATTTAACAAAATTTTTTTTAAATAAGTGTAATTGATGTGTTTTAGCTTTCAGCTGAGGGTACAAAAATCTTTGCACACAAAACCTCTAAGAAACACAGAAGATCAAGAGTAATATAAAAGCCGTATTCTAGATGTTGGTTACAGGAGATAAGTTCAGTTGTTTAAACTTCCTTATTTCTTTTTTCTTAGTTCTTTCTAAAATGCAACATTATATGGGCATGGAGAACCCTGTGGCGAATTTTACTTGATCTAATTCAGAGTTGATAACTGGAAGAAAAGGTCATAGAATCTCTTACTGAATCACAGCTAACATATTTACATAATAATATTCTACTATATTCTAATATACAATAGAACATACTAATTAGGATATACTAATATAGTATAAAATATTTTTTGTTATTCTTTTTCATTGACTCCTTAGATTTAGCCTTCTCAAAAATAATTTTTCCAAGTAGGTGGCATATATACAAATCACTTCATGAGTATGCAAATCAAATAGTTCCAATTGTTCAATATTAACTACTGACAATAACAGAGTGGGTGGTCTGAGCATTAATGACAAAGCAGCTTCACCATTTCAAGAACTAGCTGACTGTCTAGAAACACTGATTATTAAAATGACAGCACCTTCATAATCAACAAGATACAACAAATTTGAAAAGCTGATGGGATAACATGTTTTACTGTGGACACATTTATATTTCTCTAAATGCAATATATACGTTCATGTTATTACAAAGGGAAAACAAGAATAAAATGTGAACACTCCACTTACTCTTTTAAAATGCCTCAAGAAAAAAAAAAGAGCAGAGAAAAATCAACTTAAATAAGCCAGGATTTTTATTCTTTTATTGAATATGACAAACTTTTAGGTTATAATGTGTAATCATCAAATTAATAAAGTAGATTTTGAAAATGATCCACTACACATTAGAACACACACACACACACACACACACACACACACACACACACGCCCCACAATGAAGTTATTCACCTATTAGAGAAACTGCAAAACCAACAGCACATAGGAGCCTAAGGCAGAATAACACATAAGGGATATTAAATTTAAAATTCTACCCTTAAAAAAACTTGTATAATATGCAATATATAATTTATAGACATAAATAAAATGTACATGGTGCTTTACAATTTGCAGAGTGTTTTCATATTAAATTGTTTGATTTTTCACAATAACCCTGAGAGAGACACAGGACAAGGGTTATTATTCCGGTTCTAATAATGAAGAATTGAAGCTCAGTAAAGTTAAAATATAGCTATAGTAACTTAATAAACAGCAAATTTCTAAGAAACAATAAGGTGGCTGAGAAATTTTTACATTGAACATAAAACAATTAGAAAGAAAGGAAAAACAAAAGGGAGACTCAAGTAGACATATAAAACCAAATGACATTAAATAAAGCATATTTATATAACTACATTAGTACTATCACCTCTGCTAATGGCAACAGAATGAGTCCCCATAACTTTCTACAAAAGAAATGGCTAAAATTTTGAATATCGGAAATAATAAAAATGAAAAGTATCCTTTTACCTTCTTTGTTAGAGCAGGCATTTAAAAGACTCCACCAACTTTATATAACTACTCCTCAAGAACATATTGATGGAGATTATTTAGAAAAAAGTATATCCTCATTTATAACTCAGATTGAATTAGAAGTCTACCTGATTCATCACTAAAATAATAAGAATTCCACCCACTAACATCCCCATAGCTATATCTGAGCTTACTGCCATCTTTGAACAACAAATCTATCACTTATTCAATAGAAGCAACGGAGCTGTGATCTGATCATTTGGTCCAATAAATTGTTTAAAAAATACAAAAACAAAAATTAAAACAGACCTCAAGCAGAAGGCTTTTCAAAAAGGCTTTCTTTCCCACTCATAATTGTCATTTTACTTTGAAATATTCACATACAATCAGGTCTTCCAAGTCATCCAATTTATTTCAAAGGCTTTTTACATGCCATTCCTCAATGCTGATCTATTTTAAATACAGTTTTATTGTATCTAGTGTTAGATATTGTGTACAATGAAACATATTAAACCCTTAAACTCTTCACCTAAATTAGTCCCACAAACCAACATTGTGCATACCATACTTCCACATATCCTAGCACTTAAAAGATACTGATTTAGAAAGGCAATTTGCTGCAAAGTTAATAACTGAATTTAATCAAAGTTTGCTACTTTTTTGCTTAAAAACAAGTGAAACAAAGGAAGAAGCAGGTAATACAATGGCATATACTCTCTTTAAATGTCTAAATTAGTACCTGCAAAAGCTTAATGAAGTTTGCAGATACCTTGCAAGCCTAGGGCATGGATAACACTCCAAATCACTGCAATGAGGTACTCAACAAACCAAAACTTTTCAACAAAGTACATGGCATTTAGATCTGAAAATATAACAAACACTATGGCCCTTCATTCATACTAAAATTAATATGATAAAACTAGTCAAATGAAAAGTAATTATGAAAGCCAGGCCAAGGGCTAAAGAAAAAAATATATACCGCAAAGCTAAAGATTAAAAAAAATTGCAAAACTATCCCTCTGGCTTCTCGTGACTTATCACATTTATCATACACTAAAAAAGTCAAAATGCTAATGAGAGGTTAGAACTGGCAAACCCCATCACAATGTCAAATATGCATCCTATTAAAAACTCCATTTTCCCCCTCAAGTAAATAAATATGCATCATGTCTACGGCAACACTTCTTTTCATGTAGTAAAATATGCAAGGTAACAGCTTACAGAATAAAAGTATCTTGGGGCAAAATGACCCACACATTCCTGTGTATAATACAGCGATCAAAATTATAAATACATAGGGCTTCCCTGGTGGCACAGTGGTTGAAGGTCCGCCTGCCGATGCGGGGGACGCAGGTTCATAACCCAGTCCGGGAAGATCCCACATGCCGCGTAGCGGCTAGGCCCGTGAGCCATGGCCGCTGAGCCTGCGCGTCCGGAGCCTGTGCTCCGCAACGGGAGAGGCCACAGCAGTGAGAGGCCCGCGTACCGCAAAAAAAAAAAAAAAAAAAAAAAAAAAAAAAAAAAAAAAAATTTATAAATACATAATATATATTCCTTTCTTTGTTTCACCAATTAGAATGTTCATTTAATGATCATATACAGCCTTTTAGATAGACTGCTAAAAAACCCCTACTATTCACATTTGCCAAAAAATGGAAGTAACCTATGTGTCTACCAACAGATTAGTGGATAAACAAAATGTGGTATATACCTACAATGGAATATCATTTAACCTTAAATAGGAAGGAAATTCTGACACATGCTACAACATGGATGAACCTTGAGGACATTATGCTAAGTGTAAAAAGCCAGTCAGAAAAGGACAAATATTGAATGAGTCCACTTGTACGATGTATGCAGAGTATTCAAATTCACTGGGACAGAAGATAGACTGGGGGGAGGGGAAAATGGACAGTTATTGTTTAACAGGTACAGAATTTCAGTTAGGGAAGATGAAAAAATTCTGGAAATGGATACTGGTGATGGTTGCACAACAATGTGAAAGTACTTAACACCACTTAACTGTACACTTAAAAGTGGTTAAAATGGTATATTTCATGTTACATATATTTTACCATGATATAAAAAAAAAAACTTTACTAATTACATCTATCCTTCACTCTCCTTAATGTTTCTGCTAAGGAATAATAGCATTTCCATAATTCTTTGTAAATATTTTGTGTCATTTAGTTAATGAATTATCTTTAAAAGGCAGTACTTCTTTACATTAATAATTAAAATAGGAAATAGGTCCAAAACAAAACATCAGGCTCACTAATAAATGAGACTCTGCATTGAGAAAAAGCGGAAGGAAGATTGCATTTGGGTCAGTGAATTTGGGCAAGGGCTAGAACCGAACAGCTGCAATGTACTCTCTCCATCTGGGAAGCCATAGTCAGATGGAATATACGCACCTACAACAATGTGGTAGGTCCCTCATTATTTTTCACAACTCCAGATTAGCCTTTCGAATCATAAAAAGTTCAGCAAATTGCCTAAGGTCATCTTGCTGATGTTAGAAATCAGTTTCCAACTCTTTATAAAAGAGCTGACAAATCAGCTTTTATATATTGCAGACTCAGAAAAATGAGGGAAGAATCAAAGTATTTCTTTGAAAATCACTATTGTGAGGAGAAAAACTTAAGTTGCATGAATCAATAAATTAAACTCCTATCTATGAAATCACTGTACTTTGTTTTCTGACAGTTCTCCCTAAATTAGACCTGAGTGTTATACAAGATGGTCTGTACATGTTCCCTTCCAATATGCTCCATAAATAATGGTTTCATGTGTGTGGCTGTTTAAATATACCCATATAAAAACCCACAAAGGAGAAAGAATGTGTGGGAAAGTTAACCAGTCTCATATTTTTAGTTGACTTACCAACTTGATTTTTTTTTTTAATGAAAACAGAATACTGCACAATGGATGAAGGCAAAAGAATGTTTTTTACGTGCTGTCATCCTCTTCAGATTCTAGCAAACACACGTTACTTTTCATGATCCCTGTATCTCTCTCTTTGGAATCCTGTATATATATATGGTTTGAATGAAAATATAACAGTAAAAGATATAATGAAATAACATCAGTAGATACTATTTCAAATACAAAGCAAACTTTTCCAGTATGAATTTCTCCACGTCACTAAAAATGTCTTGAGAAGAGTCAAGTCTGAAAGGCTATTAATCCAACCTAGTCTTCAAAACTAATTAAAGCATTTTATGAAAGATGTGATGTGGGGAACAATGCTTATCAATTCAGTTGGAAATAGCCATCAAATTGTAAATATATATGGCAGTATAGAACCATCCAACAAATGTCTCACCGTTAATGCAAAGTAGGTTTTTTAATGTTGTAAACATAAATACTAACTGAATTAGCATACCCCTTAAAAAAAAAAATTCCTTCGTTCTTTTTCATTCCTAAAACTGTTCATAGCACTTAGAAGCACAATACATGAAAATAATCCACAGATGGGTTAATCTTGCATTGCCAGATCAAGAAAATACAACGCTGCAAAAGAGAACTGAAATTCATCACTCAAATTTCATGGGAAAGAGAGGCAGCATTCTTAGGCCTTTAATAAATCCTAAATTCACTCTTCAATTTAAAAGATGAAAATGGAAACTCCTCACTGATTATCAAGCTAAACTGGGATTTCAGTGAAAGACAACTTCAGCCCACTTCTTCTCAGCACCCCCCAGCCCCCCCAATCACTCCTCAAAACAGCTCACCACCACAAAAGCAAAATATCTAGCAAATTTTATACCAGTGTCCACAAGACTATGGGTATCTGCCACAGCCTGGCAAGTAATGTGCAGAAACAGACACCTCTCCTACAGAGGTGTAACAGGAAGGGGTGGGTCTAGTGTAAGAATATTACCATACTTCCCATTCAATCAAAAGAAAAATACCCATTTGCATCAATATTCTAACAAAAATCCATGATACAAATAAAGATCCCCAGGCCAAATTCTTTCCAGTAATAGTTGACATGAGTAAGGAGATCATACAGGAATAGACAGGTTGGATTGATGATTCTTTGACGTGAAACAGATGTTCCTTTCAACTCTGGGCACAGCTAATTTAAAATAATGGTTAAACAAAGACCTTCTGAATTGGTATGATGTCTCTATTCCTCATACATAAAGGAAGATGGTCATAATTCACTTTCTTACTCTGAAACTCTACTTCCATTTCTTTTTCACACATCAAAAGATCTATCTAAATTACAATACTTTCTTACCTATGTGTTACATGCACATATGTTATAATGAAAATTAATCAGGTTAGTAAACCAATAATTCCTATAGTACACTACAGGGTACTATCTTTTTCATAAACTATTTTGTATTTCTTGAATGTGTGTTTGTGTGTGTACAGTATTTTCCTCCAGTCCTAGGAACATATACAAAATAAATAAAAACATAGGTTTTCACAATAAACTTGGACACAAGTGTTCATAGCAGCATTATTTATACTAATAGCCAAAAAGTGGAAACAATCCAAATTCCTGTCAACTGATGAATGTATAAACACAATGTAGTATATTCATATAATGGAACATTAGTCAACAATAAAACATGCTACAACATAGATGAACTTTGAAAATATTATGCTAAATGAGAGAAGCCAGTCACAAAAGACTACATAATGTATGATTATATGTCTATAAAATGCCTAGAATAAGCAAATTTATAGAAATCCAAAGTAGACTAGTGGTTGCCTGGAGTTGGCAGGGGAAAGAAGGAAAGGTGGGAACAGGGAATAACTGCTAATAGGTAAGAGGTTTCTCTGGGGAATGAGGAATCTCACATTTAACACAGCAAAACCTGAACTCTTGATTTTCCACCCCAATCTACTTCTACTCCACTACTCCCCATCTCAGTTAACAGCACCACCTTTGGACAGTTGATTTGGCTACAAATCTAGTAGTCATTGCCTCTTCACTTTCCTTCACACCTCACAATCTTTCCACCAGCAAGTCCTATATTTTCTCCTTCCAAAATACATCCTTCTCACCATATCTACTGCCACTTTCACGTCTCCCATAGGCTGCAACAGTCTCCTAACTAGTCTTGTTTTCACTCACACATCCTTCCAATTTCTTTTCCACATGGCAGCCAGAGAGAGATTTTTATGACAAAATCTGGTCATATCACTTCCCTGATCCACATCCTCAATATGGCTTACCACTGCTTTAAAATAAGATTCAAACTCCTTAATATTGGCTAAAAGGCTCTATCCAATCTGCCCTCTGCCCACCTCCCAAGATCACTGTGCTGTGTACTTCTCTCCTCCTGGCTAATTACACTCCAGATTTGATAACTTTCTTCCTACTCTTTAGCAAGCTCATTGTCACCTTGGTCTTTTGGCCTGGAATGTTCTTCTCTCACATTTTCTCATAGTTTGCTTCTTATTATTAACATCTCAGCTCAAATGCTAATGTCCTCAGAGAGGCCTATCCAAAGTAACCCCACTTGGGGTCACTAACTTATGGCCCTGTTTTATTTACTTCATAGCACTGTATGGCACTTATCTATTTAAATGGCTCCTCCAGCCTCTCCCATACCAAGTTTGCTCAAACCTGTATTTCTAGAATCTAGAAATTTGCCCACTCATAGTAGTTGCTCAATAAATGTGTTCAGTAAATGAGTGAATGAATGATGACTGATGTAATGGGGATAAAATAAGACATGAGATCCCCTGGAAACTAGAGAAACAAAATCCAGGGCTACAAAAACTTCAGCATAAAAGACCTCAAATTTCCATTTATTAGACAAAAGCTAGTAACTCAGAATGGTGTAAAGATGTCTTCTTTTCTAGAACTTAGAAGTCCAAACTCAAGACACAATGTCATTTGTGGGCAATCAGTTGGTAGAGGGAGAGAAAAGTAGGAGTAATTAGATACTAAACATCACAGTAACATGCAAAGGGAGAAAGAACTGGGAAATGAATGAGGGAATGGAAAAGTATTTGATGTAAGAAGAAAAAAATGAAACACATTCTGATCACATCTACCTCAATTACAATCTTTGGGTTCATTACCTTTGTAGTGAACTTAGAAAAACAAACAGAAAAATGACACAAACTTTTAAGAAAATTATTCACTATACCAATGCTTTTGGGAAAACTTATCAAACCAAAAGTCCTTATCATCATAGTCAATGAACCAGAGATACGCATATAGGAAAGTAAGCAAAGGCACATAAAATTGAGTGTTCGTGATGATAAACCTTATTAAAGGTTGGTAATAATACATCCAGGATGAACTAGCTTATGTCTTTACAATATTTATTTCATATTCCTGATCTGTAATAATTTTCCTCCACAAGCAGTGCTTTCCTACTGATGAAATTATGGATAACTCAAACATTAAAAGCTGCCTGCAGAGTCTTTTGTTTATGTAGAGAAATTGAAAAAAATTGATAGAAATTAGGGAAACAGCTAATATAGATTGTGAACTGAAGAGTCCCCAAGTTTCCCTTTCCGGTAGAAGGAGAAATCTGCTACCAAACATTCCAAAATGGTATCACTGTGGCTGTCATTCCTGTAGAATAAAATTTTCTTCCCAATTTTCTGCTTTCTAACTTCCTCCCCACCTCCTCTGTCCTGCCAGATGTACCGTAGAAAGAACATAATAGAATGACAACAGCAAGGGCTTTTGCTATTACCTAGGGTTGGATTTAAATTATATTCTTACTAGTTGTACAAATTAAAGAAAATATTTTAAAAAAAAAACAGAAAAGAAAAAGAAACCTTCCTCCTTAAATGTTTAAAAAGTGCCAGAATCCTTCACCTTGTGAAGCCCTAGGCAGTTTGGGCCTAGATTCAAGGCCATGTTCACTGTACCTGCTAATGATCCACTGCACACTGCTTTTGGGGGACCCCTCTATCCAATCCGCAAAGACCACCCCAAATCTGTTCTAAGCTCTCACTCCTACTTCTATTTCTCTTATTCTCAGCTGGGCTGTAACTGTCTTCTTCTCCACTCCAAATGCCTTAAGACTTAAGACTGCACAAATCTGTGCAGTCTTCTCCTGCTGCCCCCTAAAGAAGAAGGTCTTCTTCCCACACACACCCAAGTCTCCAGGACTCTACCTCCCCGATTTTACCCTCTTCCCTTACATTATCAGTCTTTCTATTCTCTAGTGATTCTTTTTCCTCTTCCTTCAAATAAGCTTCAGTTTTACTTATCACCAAAGTTAATTCCCTTGACTGGGTTAATCCCTGAAATTACCCCTTGGCATGTGTGTCTGTCTCTCTTTTCCTATTTTATTAAACCAGCAAGGTTTCACATGTTATCTCCATTTATTCTTTAATCCGAAGAAATAGGTTTTGTTCTTTCTCCATTCAGCAAATATTTATTAAATACCAATTATACTTCAGGCAACATGCTCAGTTACAAGGATGTGAAGATGAATAACAGACTAGCCTGATTGATCCTCATGACTGCTTCACTCACATAACTGAAATTCTGCTATCTGGGAAACCAAGGCCTTTTCTTGGTCCTCATTTCCTTCTATTTCTCTGTAACATCGAACATCACTAGCCATCCCCTCCTTTGCAAAAATTCTCTGAGTTCAAAGCACTGCATTTTCCTTTTCTGACATATCCTATCACTTCTCTTAAAGTAATCCTACTTCCCCCTTTCATCCATTAAAATGCAGGTATTCCCCCACATCACTGTCCCAGGCTCTCTTTTTTTTCCTTTCTATCTTCTGTCCTTTGCGACCTTTTCCACTAGCACGTCATCTCTGTGCAGACAAGTCACAAATAGCAGCCAAACTGATTACTGCAGTTTATTATAGATTAAAAACAAACAAACAAACAAACAAGGCTTGGAGAGGTTACTAAGTTCACCCAAGATCACAAGAACTAAAGAACTGGTAGAGACAGGTCTTGAACTTTGGCAACCTGATTTCAGAGCAGATGCTCTTAACCTGTACAGTGTACTGTGCTGCTTCCCGAGTCCCTTTCTCAAGGATCACGCTCAATTTTCAATGATCTTTTAGATATTTCAACCTGAATATACAGCTTAAACACACGTCAATTCATCATCTTCCTTCATTAAAATCAGTTCTTGATTTTGACTTCTCAGTTTGTTATATGAAAGTTACAATTTTCCCCATGATTCAACTTGAAACCCCAGTCAGCCTTATCCTTCATTATCTTAAGGTTTCAGAATTTTAGTATCTTACACTCTAAGCCAATCCATCCTTCTTACTCACTGCTGCCCAGTAATGTCTTAGATGACCTCTTTAAAGTGTCACCACTGTATTTAAGACAATATTCTCAACTTGGCAATCAAAGACATGTTTACAGGCTTTTTTTTTTTCCTGATTTCCCACAGATTCTCTATCTTCTGCCCAAACATTTCTGCACCCCTGTGTCCTTTATCCTTCTTCCTTCCTCCCATCCATCTTAACTTCTACTTCCTCAGTGTTACTTTTCTTGCTTCCGCAACTAAATGGCGCTACTAGGTACACTGAGTTATCATACTACATTGTTTTATTACTCATCTTTATCTTTTCTATAATCATTTATGTGTGTCTCCTATTCTCCAAACCATGCTGTCAGTTTTTTTTGTGGGAACTGAGCATATTTTATTATTTTCATGCCTCCTACAGCTTGCTTTTGCCAGGCATAATGCAAACAGTTCTGACAACTTTTAGGGAAAATGCTAACCTTGCTTTCTTTCCTCATCAAGAGTAGATATAGGCTATCGTATTCTTCATTATTAAATGTTAAGCTCCCAAAGGTACATAATCATACAGAGGAAAAGAAAGACAGACTTTACTTTCTTGGGGATAAAAAAGCAGGATATAAAATGTTTTAAAGATAGAACATTTTTATAGGAATTGGGTTACTGACCCAGAGACCTACCCAAATTGCAGTCCAGGTAATTCGCTCCTTGCTCCCTAAATCCCTCTGCTATTTCAGCTGGGTAATGCTGGCTCCTCCACTCCGTGGCCCAGGAGGGAATGGGACGTGCACTATGAAACAGCTGCAACATGCCACTCGGGAGGACAGGCCTCCCGGCACTGGGCACAAGAATCCCCGAGTATCCCTCACCCACACTCCAGAAGTACTGTGGGACTCAGTTAGGGAACGCCTCAGATCCTTGAATGAAAGACGCTAACCAAGCATTACTGTGAGCTACAAGAATTTTTCAAAAGACTCATTTCTCACTTCCCTCCACCTTTCTTCCCCAAAGCTTGCTATAAACAGTTTGAATGAAACATTTATATGCTAGATGGAGGAGAAATTATCCTCTCACAGCTAAGTGCTATTTTTTCTTAATTTATTTATTTATTTTTGCGGTACGCGGGCCTCTCACTGCTGTGGCCTCTCCCATTGCGGAGCACAGGCTCCGGACGCGCAGGCTCAGCGGCCATGGCTCACGGGCCCAGCCGCTCCGCGGCATGTGGGATCTTCCCGGACCGGGGCAGGAACCCATGTCCCCTGCATCGGCAGGTGGACTCTCAACCACTGCGCCACCAGGGAAGCCCGCTAAGTGCTATTTTTAAGACTGACTCTGTGTGTGTTCACTGTATATTTCTAATACTGGTATCTCTCAATTTGGATTTAGTTGGTTCAGATTATTCTAAAACATAAAGTCTCCTACCTAAAATAGTTTCTCAAAGTTTGCAAAAGGTCAACAGATATTAATTTCATTTAAAAAAATCATTATTACTTTAAAAGATTAACTCTCTCAGTGATCCTTTAGCCATCCCTGTTCAAGTCTTAGGGCCTTCTCTATACTGTGTCACTGGCCGATTATAGATACTGTGATTATTAGCACTAAACAGATACAGTGCTGTAAGTAATCCAATAATTGGTTCTCTGTCAAGATGAGATATGATATCTTTTTCTTTCAAACAGACTTAAGGTTAACAATTAAATTTTGTTTATCCCTTCTCCTGATCATAAAATACATAGGAAGCAGGGGCAGTCAATCCAAAGAATATTTATTTCCAAAGCACATAAATACTAGTGAAAGTAGGCCTCAATCCTATTTACATTTATAGGAGTTAAATAGTTCTCTGATACTTTTTTATTTTTCCTTCTCCAATTCTACTAGAATGAAAACTGGCCTGAAATCAGGAGGCCTACACTCAGATAACAGTAGACTTTGACCCTGAAATTCTGCTTGCAAACTGGAATTAGGCTTTTTCCCACCCTACTTTCTAACGACTATACCAACCTTGAGTCACTGTTTTTGAAGTCAATAGAAGGCTTTCTCTTCCACAAAGCTCCTACACCAGAACAAAAATATTCTACTGTAAATTATATATATATATATACATATATATATACATAGAGAATAAAACAATATAGCCCCCCTCTAAACTACAGGTTACATAGTCCTTAATATTAACAAAACTGGGGAGATCTTACAAATTAAAATGTTTTATAGATGCTAAGTTCCCTTAAAAATAAAAATAAATAGGAGGAAAATATTGCATGGTTAAGCCTAGCTAGGGAGGTTAAATATTTAAATTGAAGTTGTCTTCTAAGTGAATGAGAGATTTTTTTCCCATTATTTAAGGGAAGGGAATAAATTACTATTTTCTACCATCAGCTTGTACTAAATTATATATCATGTCACAGAATTAATCTGTTAATTTTGAGCTTTTCTTAAAAGAGTATAGTGTATACAAATCTAACTGCTAAAAGTTCTGGGTCCCTAAATATGTTAATATGTTATCATAATATGATGTAGTTTGGGAGTCATTTATTCATTCATCTATTCAATAAATATCTATGAAGGATCCCAGGCACTACTCTAGACACTGGAAATTCAGGGAGTGAATAATGTCAATACCATTTTTAGACAACTTACTTACCTTTGGCTTTGAACCAAAACCTACATTTTCTTAACAAGTTATTCATCCAATATCACAACTGCAGAAACCATCTAGTTTTTCTTGTTTATAAACACAAATGGGATTCCCTAGGGCACTTTTAATATTGGTTGATTTTTTTTAAAAAACTCTAATTATCCTCCTGTCCTTTATCTTTCACTCAGTCACTCAAATTTTTTTTTTTGTATTTGCCTCAAAGCTAAATAAAACAAAATATGAGGTAGATAAGTTATTACTCCTCTCTTATCAGCTGCTCATCCCTAATGACTCAGGGCTGTAAAATCCCCAAAACCCAACATATTTAATACCTTCCAACAGATCCTGCTGCACTTAAATGATTCACTGAAAGAAAAAATGTCCATCTCTTTTCATCAATTTTTGCATGCTTTCATGAAACTTTATATACAGTAAGTTGACCACTCAGGGTTAAAAAATACTTACATACTTTCCAGTTCACTTTTTATTGGCACATAATGATTTCTTTGCTTCTCATTAATTTTTAAAATAATATCCTATTATATCTTTTCTATCCATCTTTAAATTCAAAAGTGGTCATTTTCAAAACCCAGTTCCGAGATCAGCTCCTCTGGTAAGTTTTCCCTTACCTTTCAACAACCCAGTTACCTTCTTATACCCCAGAATGAGTAAATATTTCCATTGTGACACTCATCAACCTGCCTGATAATATACTTCGATTGTGACACTTATCAACCTGCCTGGTAATATACTTGACTCCACATCTATTTCACCTTGAGATGAAGGACCTTATCTTTGTACTTTTGTTTATCTAGCAGGGGGTGTAGAACAAGGTTAACTGTTCTTTTGTTGAATTGAAATTGAAATTTAGAATCATGCTTCCCAAAATTCAGTTTTACTAGCATACTTAAATGTTACTGGTGGAAATGTACATTTGCATAATGCAATCTGGCAACATTTATCAAGAATTTTGATAATTCAATCCTCTAACCCATTAATTCTCCTTTATGAATATCCCCTAAGAATTAGAAATATGAAAAAGTTTTACAAAACAATGTTTACTGTCATATCATTTATCATAGCAAAGAACAAATTTTTTTTAAAAAACTAGCAATACTAAAACTTATGTTTTACTTAGCGAAGTGTAATTCAAAGGATTTGTAGTCACAGGGAAATTTTATAATATTAAGCAAAAAAGCAGGACACAAAATTGTGTATTTTAGTCTAGTATTCTGACAAATTAAGAACAAAAAAAGAAAGAAAACAAAATAGTAACAGTGATTGTTTGGGGTAACAACTTTGAATGTGTCTTCCTCTTTTTATTTTTCTGTACTTCCCCGATTCTGTATTTAGAATATATATTTTTATATAATTTTTAAGTGTTTTTATCCAAGTTGGTAATAAATAATTTGAAAAGTATTTCAGAGGTATGTCCAAAGTATACATTTCTCTCTGTAACAAATATGAATATATATATATAATCTTTAATATAAAAGTATATACACTGGGCTTCCCTGGTGGCACAGTGGTTGAGAGTCCGCCTGCCAATGCAGGGAACACGGGTTCATGCCCCGGTCCAGGAAGATCCCACATGCCACGGAGCGGCTAGGCCCGTGAGCCATGGCCGCTGAGCCTGTGCGTCCAGAGCCTGTGCTCCGCAACGGAAAAAAAAAGCATATACAATTTGCTTTACTAAAATAATAAAAGATTCATCATAAATAAAGTTTCTACAAAATGGCCAGAATGTTTAGCTGAACTAATTTCACAAATCACTTCTGCCACATCTGGCCTTTAAATTGCCATTTTAAAATATGATTGAAACGCTTTTATGAAAAGAGCATATTTTCTAAAATATATATATGATATACACTGTAAAGTTATAGAATTGTGAAATCCCCAATTTCCTGTAACATATCACACAAGAAAAGTTCCTTGAAGAGGAAACACAAATAAGTGCTCTAAACTATGTGTTGTTTTCCAATATTGAAACAAGTACACTTCCTAGTCCTTCCACCAAGTTTCAGAATTGACAGACACAGCAATTATAACGGCTAGCCTCTAACTGCCTTTACTAAAAAATCAAATAATTACTCTAAGCAAATAATATCCATGATTTGTGTATCCAAAACTCTATAAAGTATCACCAAAATGCTTTTTAAAGTGAGCTTTGTTAAAAGCTAAGTAAAAAAGTAACCACCTCTGGAGAATGGATCAAAAATTTTAAAATCCAAACATGTTTTAAAAATTTAATGATGACATGAATCTGACATTACTGAAGTGATACTGATGGACACACAATGAAAATGTCACCCCTTATTATTGAGCCACTTTACATTACATGGTTTAAAAAAAAAGCAATGAGAATTTGTATGTAGTTGCTCAAAAATTTACTGAATTATACAAAATTCTTTCCAATGAATAACCTGTCATCTGAAAGCTAATGGAATAATTAGGGAATTGCGAATAATTGAGAATTAATTTATTCAGTTAGTGAATGCCACCTGACATGAAACCTTAGCTCAATTTTCATTTATTTTATCTGTCATAGGACTCTGTTAATCAGAGGTCTATTTCAAAAGACAGAATCTTATTTGCTCACCCATTCATTTGTCCATTCATGCAACAAACATTGACAAGTATATGCAATATTGTAATTACTGTGCCAGGCACAAATTCAAAGATAAGTTTAAAAATGTCCACAAGATGCTTGAAAGCTACAACATAAATAACTGCAATACAAGGGAAGAGATGTGCAAGCTCCTAAAGAAACATGAAAAAGGTACTCAAAGGATGAGAAAAATCATCACATCTGGCTAGAGAAGGGAAGGAGGGGTGGAGAGGAAGTCAGGGATGGCTTCCTGGAGGAAGCAGCACCTGAACTGGGTCTTAAAGGAGAGAGGAGTTCAACAGTACTAGGTGTACTCATTCCACCTGCAGGGTGGAGCCAGACTTTTTCCCTTCCTTTGAACATGCTGCTTTACTTTGCCTGGCCAACCATTTCTCCTTTTTTTTCTAACAGGCTCACTTATCATTCTAAACACAATCTCACACATAAATCTCTTCATGAAATCTGTGATACCAACCACCTCCAACCATATCTCCGTTGAAGGCCCTGTGAATACCTCTATTACAGCCCTTAAAAGCTCCATATACTGTATTTACCATGTCAGCATCCACATTAATAGACCATGAAATACCTGAGGGCAGAATCTCTACCTTTCACGTCCATCTCTAGATCTTATCAAATGCTCAGCACAGTGGGTACAGAGGTCTAATGATGAGGTGACTAAATGAATTAAAAATGTTGCAACTATCAGCTGGAAAACCTGTGTAAGAAGCTATTTAAAAGAGTTGAATGAAGAGGAAAAGAAAGCTCAAATTAGAATGGTGAGAAAGAAGAGAAGGAAAAGGAGTTGAGACAGGTTAAGGGAAAGACTGGTTAAGGAAAAGAAAGGAATTAAGCCTTCTTGAGAGCCTGGGGAAATTATGGTGCCATTCACAGAAGGGGAAAATTGGCAAGTCCACTGGGCACATGGAGAGTTTGGGCCTGGATTACTAGTGAATACACTTCAGCAGAAATTTAAGTTATCTATAACATAGCCTCCAAAAATTGCAAAAGTATTTCTTTACCAAAACATCAAATTTTAATTTAAACACTAATGTCATAATGTGGCATATCTCAACTCTCTATAACTTCCCTATAAGATAGAATAAAAATCTGATTAATTTTCACTTACTACATTTACCTTTAATAAGTTAGTTTTATACAACTTACTCTTACTGATTTCAATGTGTACACATCATCATAAATGAAATTTCTTCAAAAGGAATTTCTTGTTACTAAAAAAATTCCAAGTAATTTAAGCCTTCTCTAGCCTTAAGGGAAAGGGTAAGATTATATACTAATATATGAGAATTAATGCAGTTTTTTCCATGATTTAAACACATACAACTCAAAATAAAATACAATTTACCTAGATAATAAGTGCATAGTTTTTCCACTGGCACCTGATTTATCGACTAAGATCAACCAGTTAATTAAAAAGTCCCAGAGTATAGGGAAATAAAAGAGGTAGCTCTCCCAAAAAAGTTAGGGGTAGTGATTAACTCTTAGAATGAGGCAAGGGATGGGAATCAGCAAGAACACACAAGAAGCTTCAAAAGTAAAGGGAATGTTCTAATTATTAAGTTGGGTGGAGGTTTACTAGGTGCTTGATTACTGTTTTATAATTAAATATGCATAATTGCATATATCAAATTTTATGTAACAATTTTTTTAATCCCTGTGCAATCTAACAAAAAGTAGAGAACCTTAGGTAGAACAATTAACTGTATATAAATATTACATAACAATATTATTTATATCTTTATACTACTTTCTATACCCACGAGTTATTTTTCCAACAAATAAAAAACTTAAGTTTGTATTTTTCTTTCAGTTGCCATACTTCTGTATGAATTTGACACATACAACAGTGCTGTCCAAGAAGAAACAACGAAACACACATTTGTCTTCCATTCTTCACTGGTCTAACAAGATGAGGTAGAGGAGAATGCCTTTCTGAGCAGGTTTCTCTGAGCTTTGGCTAAGAGCTGAGTTTTAAGTAAATCATTTAGAAGAAGTAATGCTAGGAACTTTATGTTAATCAGTTAATAAATTAAGTTCACCAAAATATTTCATTCTTCTGTAATTATTTTCCTACCTTTTTTTTTTTTTTGGCTGTGTTGGGTCTTCGTTTCTGTGTGAGGGCTTTCTCCAGTAGCGGCAAGTGGGGGCCACTCTTCATCGCGGTGCGTGGGCCTCTCACTGTCGCGGCCTCTCTTGTTGCGGAGCACAGGCTCCAGAGGCGCAGGCTCAGTAGTTGTGGTTCACAGGCCTAGTTGCTCTGCTGCATGTGGGATCTTCCCAGACCAGGGCTCAGCACCCGTGTCCCCTGCATTGGCAGGCAGACTCTCAACCACTGCGCCACCAGGGAAGCCCCCTTTCCTACCATTTTAAAAAGATTTTTCACTACATTGTTTTCCTTTCACAAAAGAGCACGGTGAGGCCTTCTGAAACTTCATTTTGATCTTATGTTACTGCAGCAATTAAGACACTATCTTCTCTCACAAGTTGGAACCCCAAATATATTTTCCAATAAATACTCAGTTCCATACATTGCATTGGGAATATAAAGATGTATATAAGGCATAGTTCTTTTTATAAAGGAACCTGAAGTTTAGTGGGAAGATGAGTCAAGCACATACAGATCAGTACAGAAAGGTTAAGATAAGTTCTCTGTAACAGCAATCAATGGGATGTGATGATAGAAAAGATCCAGGCTTTAGAGCCAGAGAAAACTGGGTTGAAATTCTTGATTCTAACATTTACTAACACTGAGGCTCTTAGTAACTCAGAGTAACTCTTAGTAACTATTTAAAAATGGAGATAACATTGTCTATCTGAATGCTGCAGTGTGGATTAAATAAAGTGTCTTAAAAGGAGATTGTAGTATTAAAAAGGGTTCACCTAACTAAAAAAAGTCAATGATGATGTTGTTCTTTGACTGTGTATAATTATAATAGTTCATATTTAAAATCAAAACCTAACAACAAACAGAGCTGTGCTCTCTCCCCTCCAAACCTACCAGTTTCCCCATCCTAGAGTAAGAGACAGGTTATGGCAGATGAAAGGTCTATGAATTCACCTTAGTATTGTGATATCTACTTTAACTGGAATCATAAGAATTTTGTCATCTAAAAAATTTCCTACTACAAAAATAACGTCTTACTAATAGTCACAATAAACATACCATATGAATAAAATAAAATTTTCATTATAATCAGATATCTAAACTATTTTGAACACTCTCTCCAAATTGTTTATTTAGACTTTGGTACTTGAGCCCCATCTGCATTATGGTTTTAAATATTTATTTAAATCCATATTATATAAAAGCCTTCCTTCATTTCCCTGGGCAGAAATAATCTTTCCCTCCTTTGAAAA
This sequence comes from Tursiops truncatus, assembly GCF_011762595.2. NCBI lineage: Eukaryota > Metazoa > Chordata > Mammalia > Artiodactyla > Delphinidae > Tursiops > Tursiops truncatus. Next base: position 26,552,618 of record NC_047038.1, on the reverse strand, counting down.
TCCACGGCACTTTATTCATGCTAGACTTATACCACCATTTATGTCTTCTGTGCTCTCTATTTGTGTAGATATGTAAAGTTTAATAATTTTAATCATTAAATATTTATCAAATAAAAATAAAATGAGGTCATCTTTGTGAATGTGCTTAGTAATCTATAAAGCAGTATAAAATATAAATTATAAAGGTATTATATTTTAGAGTAAAAATATTTTGCTAAGACTCCATTTAATATATCGCAGTACAATTTACTAAATGATACTACTATAATTTAAAAGCTTTAAAATAGCCTTCCATGTAAACAATCATTAACCAATTGCCAATAATTTATTAAAAAAAAAACTCTACACACTATACCCCAATAAATGAGTATTTACTTTAAAAAAAAAAAATACTGACCAGCCCTAGAGACACTAGGAGTTGGCCTACCTCAGTATAAGCCCAAGGAAAAGACTTAAAAATTAAACTTTGAGTTAACAAAAGAAGTTAAATGTCCAAGAAAAATCCTACTATGTGCTTTATAGTAATTCATGATTGTTAACATTGAAAAAACTCATAAAAAGTAATTACTAAATTTTAGTTTTTATATTGAATTGATTCAATATTTCAATGGAAATGAAAAGTATTAATCTAAATGTATAAACAATCAAGGTTCTCAGGGTGTTCAATTCCTACTGAATGATCAGTCAGGTAGAGGTTATACGAGTTATTAACCATCACAGTGAAGCACGTGACAACCACATTCCCTAAGTTTGCCTTATTTAATGATGCTGGAATACTTAAAGTATTTTCATTATTTCCTGGAAATACAGATATACATGTTTATTTTCTATCTCCTACTTTTGAATATCAATAATATTTTTATTCACCAAAAGAGAAAAATAAATACTTAATATTAAAGCCTACGTAAATGTAAATACAACTAAACATAACCAAAGGACACTAAAGTGATAAGGATGATACACGCCACTTTGGGTCTCAATAATTGAACAGTTGTAGAGATTCCACGTACAAAAATCAAATGATTTACTAATTTTTTCTGAAAATATTGTTTGAGCCAAGAAATTTTTCAAAAGTTAGTATCATTTGCCCAATTAGTTCTAAATTGCCAAATCAATAATGTATAATCAGAACAACTTGATTCACCTATATCATTTCAGTTCTACTTCCAATTCAAGACAAGTAACCACGAAATTGAGAAATTACAGTAATTTCTTGACTGCCTGGATGCCAAAAAAAGAAAACAGTGTAGCAAGAGTTAGTTATTGACATCCCTATTATAACATAAATAAGACTACTTAGGGACATACATGCAATATTCAGATTTCACAGCTGAGACCTAATTTTCTGTACATGGTCAAAACAGTTGATAAAGTCCTGATTCATGGTCTAGTAATACCAATCTAGGAATTAACAAAACTAGCAAAATCAAAGTTTACTTGCATTATATCTGAAGTTTTACAGAAATATAAAATGAAGCCCCATTTTAACTTTAGCAATAGAGGTAAAATATACCTGTAATCGCATATATTATTTCAAGTTTCTATTGTAATTTATAATATTTTACAAAACAATGACTTATGGTATATCACAGACTCTATGTAATAAGAAGTGGTTTCTAATGATCAAAAACATACAAAAATCTTTTACCACAAGGAGGCTTTAAAATGTGAAATAAGTCACATGTACTGTTTCCAAAGACATCTGCCACCAGAACCATCAGTCCACTGGATTCTGAACTGCAATCACAGTCCTTCATGGACTTTACATAATCTGACAGTACCTTACAGTTATAAAAATGTCAAAATAGACAAAATATCAAAAGAGTAGGGCAAATTAGCATTTGTTAAGTACTAACCTAATTTATCAAAATGATATAATTTCTACTGGTCATGGTAATAATATGAGAAAATTCTATTATCACTATCCACCACTTACTAAACACACCTTCTATTCCTAGCTAACAAAAAAAATTTTAGAGGACAGTAATTACATATAAAATATCAGATGACTGAAACATTTCTACACTATTTTTTATTTTAAAAACAAGCCAAATTATATATGAATGTACTCATCTATGTGATCAGTACTGTATGAACGTATGAACAGAGTGCATGCAAAGAGTATGAATGCTCTTTGCATGCACGTGTTAACGCAAAAGGAAAGAAATTCTTCAACAGACTCTGAGTCTCCCAAATATGCTGTGTGTGACTAACAGCTGAGAGGAAATGCAACTGAAACTGTCTGCTGGAAATCCATTAAAATCTAGGCACAGAAAAATACATGGGTGACAGTATAGCTGGAGGTGCAAATTTGTGCAGGAATGTAGCCAAAGTTTTGGCAATTCCCTCATGGTCTTAGATGTACTGACAATGGCCTTTCTTTTTCAGTTGTAATGTTACACTTAAAGAACATTATTTAATGGAGTTGAAGGACCTGCTTAGTCTTTAAAACAAATAGGCTTAAAACTTGGATTTACAGAGGTATGGCATTTCTAATAATACAAACAAAAATTTGCACAAAAAGTTCCATGATCCACAAAAACTGCCATATGCAATCAAAAAAAAAAAAAAAAGTCATTACCTTGAGGTGAAAAAAGGCTGTTTTGCATTTCATTCTACATTTCCCTTTAAGGAAATTACTTTAAATTTTTTTCGGCAAAAGAAGTTTTTTCAGATCATTATCTTCTGGGAAGGGAGTGCTTTGAAAGGAGAATTCATATTTTTAAGCACTTGCTCTTAGTATACTACCTTACAGACTTCTTTACATCCAGTATTTGCTTGTTCTTAGGAATGAACTAGGTATCTAACTCCTTTACACACCATTTAATAGCCACATTTGATTCGAGTCACTCTGCACTGAGCCCCCCCTACTATGTCCTCAATGCTGTAGAATGTGATACTAAAAAATGAAAGCATGGTATATTCTCCCATTAAGAGTTTATAGCTTACTATCAGTATAGGTTTAACAAATGTATACATTCAAAGGTATAAATATTCTATAAACAACTCTAATTGGTGTGACAATATAAAATAAATTGAACATTTTGAAGGAAAAGTATGATAGTATTTTATAGGTGAGCAGTAATAAGTAAAATTGACACAGCACTTTGCACTTTTTAAGAAGTAGTTCTCATAAAATTCACTGAATCCTCAAAACAGCCCATTAATACCATATAGGGATTTTTTTCCCCCATTTTACTGAAGAATCACCTGAGACCAAGAAAAGTTAAGTGACCGAACCAAATCTACAATACTAAGTACACTAAATAGTAGAACCAAGATTCAACCCGGGTTCTCACAGCTAAATCAAGGCTGCCACTGGATTTATGATTTTCAAGTTCTGTCATACAAATAATTTCCTTTGATCCTTACAACAACCCAATGAGGTAATAGCAGCCAATATTCACCTAATGCATATTACATAGCAGGCATTGTTCTATACTGCATTAATTCACTTACTTGTCACAAAAACCCTATAAGAGGCTTAAATTATTATTTGATTTTACAGATGAGAAAACTGAGGCTCATAGAAAATATGTAAACTGCCCAAGATCACACAAATAATAGGTAGGGGAATCATAATTTAAATCCAGGGCATCTAGTTCCCACACCTTCTTCTTCACCTCATTCTTCAGTAGGTTAAGAAACTTGCCCAAAGTCACAGGAAAGAAAAGTGCAAAGGGAGAACAAGAAGCATGCATGTTAGCCCTTCACCCTAACTACTTTCCCTAAATGTAATCTCAACAATAAGGATCATTAAATCCAGAAGGGGCAAGGTAGCTTTGGAGTAGATTGTTCTCTAAGGCAGAGTATGAGCAGGTGAGAAACATCAGCAGAGTAACAGGGAGAAGGAGTCCCATCAGGCTAGAGAAGACTTATCTTCCACCCATTCGAGGCAAAAGAAAGTAAAATAAAATGTATGTGAGCAGAGACAGGCGTATTTGCCACCCTGGTGTAGGTAGTATGAACTGCGGTAGACGAAAAGGGATGATTCTAACTAAGAAATTAGTAAACATGCAGCACAGACTGATTTATTTTGAGAGAAAATTTAAAGCCACTGAAAGATATGGGATAGGTGTTGTAACGCCTCCAAAAGAACTGATACCCCACTCCTGCCAAAAGTACCTAGCACACAGGAAGAAATTATATAAGCACCGAAAAAAATCTGACTACACTTTTTCCTTTTTCTTTTTAACACTAAAATGTCATTTACAGTCTAGCAACTCCTTTACCATTAAAGATGTTCTGTGGAGGAGAGAGAAGTGGGGAAAGGGAACATAATTGAGCATAACGTGCTTCTCGTTAGTTCTCATGTCCTGAATCTATGGTGCGGGTTACTTTAACAGGTAGACCGTCCTCAGACTCATTAAAATCAGGTGAAGGAAATCACAACAAAATCCCATTTAAATGAATAAACTGAAACGTCAACCTAAATCTAAAGTACACGTTAAAAGTAGAATCTGCAATAAAGAGAAAAAAAAAATCATGGCAGAGACAGACACAATGATACCAGGATACTCTAGAAAGCAACACTTTTTAGAAGACAAATTAAAGGAAAAGTAACCCTAATGGAATTTTTTCTCTCGTTACTCAAAATAAACCAGGTCACTGTAATGGACGTACACTATGGCATTTTGTTCATTTTAATTTCATTTTTATTTCATCAAGCCATAAATTCCCATGGAAACACCTTAGACACGTGCTCACAATAATTGGAATGCTTACCCTTTCAGTATAAGTACTTTTGCATGAGTTCAACAAAATAAAAAGAATGCAATGAGGCCCCTCCAAGTTTTTTGCTTATGTCAACAGCTATTTTATGAGTACGAATTACCTTTGCGGTTATAAAGCATGTGTAAAATACATTACATGAGTGAGAAGCCTTACTGCAGATGATCCAGTAAAGGTCTGAACTGCACACAGAAACATCAAAATCAAGCTGAATTTCCTAGAATATAGCAACCATAAAATTTTCCTCCCAACGCCATTACTGTTAAATATACCTTGATGAATTAAGTTCAAGTGTAACTACAATTGAAATATATGATTCAGCTGAGTTATGACCCATTTTTCCTCTCAAAAGCAAAAGGGAATAATGACAGTTGTGAGACTTACATTTTTCCATTCCAGGGTTTTTCTGAAAGTTATTTCACAGGGGAGCTAAAGGCAAAATGCACTTAGTGATATTTATTTGCTTTAAAATAGTTATTTATGCTACTACTCACAGGACAGATAGCATTTTAATAACAATTTATCAAATAACAATTGTATTTGGTCATTTATTTTTAAACTGTACAGACCAAGAGGCATTCAGGAAGGAAATAATCGCAAAATGTCATATGATACCTAAGGCTACAAGTATAACTAAATGACATATTTACATACAACAGAACCAACATACAACAGAACAAACAACCAACATGACAAATACACAAGTAACATATATATGTGATTGAAAATACCCACCCCTAGCAGAAAGCTTTTTGGTGTTGATAATTTTGGCAGCATATTCTTGTCCAGTAGGGATTTTCATACATCTTCTCACCACTGAGAATGCCCCCCTGAAAACCAATAATTAGCAGGTCATCAATATAATCAGCTCTGACATTCTATTAAAAACGCACATCTGAGCATTTTTATTGAATTTAGTGAACTGTCAAATATCAGTATACCATAAAGTAATATCCAGAAAATGAACCGTTCTTCCTGGAAACTGAGACCCTCTTTAATGTTGAAGAATAAAATTAGATTTCATTAACTGGGAGCACACATTATTAATCAACAAAATGAAAAGAACTGCCAATTACGACGGCTCTTGTTTGCACATGAAATTTGAAAACATTTTACACTTCACGCTAACACAGCACCAAATGCTCTGAGAAGAAACCCTGCAAAGAGCAGAGCTGAGACGGAGCAGCAAAAAATCTGCTGCCTATTTATTTTAGTAGGAAAAAATAAAATTAATGTGGCTCCAAGTAGGTAAATATGGTGATTGTTTTCATTAAAATAAGTCTTAGGAACACTTGAGTGGGGTTTAACAAATCCTGCTATGGTGATTTCACTGTGCCCTGTTTGGGGCTGGGGGAGGGGAGAGTTTGAATTAAGCTGCTCTTCCGACATATTCTCCATGTTTTAACAGCAGACAACATAAATATATAAGGATATGATTTTCATTACATTTAAAAGATATTTACATGTCCTTTAATTCAACTGTATAAAACAACAACACACACAGAAACGCGCCCCTTCCTTAAGCAATGTTCGAAACTAGCGACAGAGGATTTGGGTTTGGGTTTGATGCTACATAAATTAACGTTCAAGGCTCGGCCTCTAGATTCTTTGCACAGGTTCTCAGTAGGTCTCCTGTCCCCTTCCTTAACATCACCAAGTACAATAGTTCTCTGCCCGTCAGGTGTAGGAGGTCGTTTTACACAACGATGGGCTACCCTTGGGAAGCTCTCTCCCGGTCACCAAAGGGCTTTTCCGCTGCCTGTATAAATAAATCCTCCCAGAGAATGCGAAGATGTACACGTAAATCCTAGGAAGGATGATGATCAGCGAGTAATCTAGTGCAAAGAATAATCGTGGATATGGGACAGGGGTTCGAGTCCCTTGGGGTGGCCCTTTTCCTGGACAGAACAACTACTGGACGCGAAATAGACTCTACGCCAAGTTGAACTTTCGGCATCAATAAATATGGCACCGTCTGTGGCAGCGAGTTCTCATCCGTACGTGGGTCGTACGGCCGACACGCCTGCGAAGCAGGCGGCATCTCTATTTACAGAAAACATGATCTATGTTGCATTTTACATGGGTTCTTGTTTCCTCTCCATACACACAGACACACGCTCGCACACTTCTCAGGATGACAGCTACAACTGCAGGGATCGTAAATCCACCAAGCCTCTGGTGCAGAAAGGTGGGGGGAGCGGGAGAAGGTGGGCTGAGGATTATCGGAATGGGCCACAGCCGGGGTGGAAGGTCTTGCCCCTTCTTTGTCCCCTCCTCTTACTAACACAGCACCTTCCTCCGAGCTGACACACCAGGGGCCCTCCTCCCTCTCCTCCCGTCTCCCAAATTCCCTCGCCCCACGCGGGAGGCCGGTGGGTCGGGGGTAACGCGACCCGCCCTCTGCTGGAAAGGGGACGTGAGGGTGCCCGGCAAAGGCGCTTACTTTCCGAGCTCCTCGAAAAGCTGATACTCGTCCGTGAACCTGGTACAGGTTGTAGTCGAAGCCATCCTGGGTCCGGGCTGTACCCCTGGCTGGGAGCGCGGCGGACAAGACGCGAGCAGACGCGCGGCTTCCCCAGGACTAGTCCCGCGGCGCTGTCACCCAGGGCCGCCCTCACTTTCCTCGTCCGAAAGTAGCTCGCCGGCGAGGGAGTATGCGCAGGGGCGGGGCGGGAGGGGAGATGACCAGAAAGGGTGGCGTGGGGTCTCCTCCCTACGGTCCGCCGATCCTCCTCCTTCTCCTCCTCCTCCGGGCCTCGCTTCCTTCTTCTCCTCCGGTCGTTCCACCCGCCCCCTTTCCAGCCCCTCTCCTCAAATGCAGGGGCAAAGTACTCAAGAAGAGGGACTGGGAAATGGAAAAACAGCCGGGCACGGGGCGAGAGGCGAGCAGTTGCGAAATGATCCGCACCGGAGCAGGAGGGGTAGAGGCGGAGGGGAGGGAGCCCGAGGGGGCGGAGGCCGCGGAGCCGGGAGCGGACAGCTCGAGCCCAGCTGCAGCTGTCAGCAGGCGCGGGCGCGGGGTGCGCCAGGGCCGGCCTCCCAACCGCGGGCACCTCGGCCGCCTCGCGCTCCCCACGAGCCCACGCCGCTCCGAGACTGCGCGGCGGAAGAAAAAGCGCTGGGCTCGGGCGAAGCCTCGTCTGCTGTCCCCAGGCCTCCACCTCCTCCCCGGAGCCTGGCAGCACCCCCTCCCTCACGAAGCCTCCTCTTGCTGGTCCCACACCTCCTGCTAGCGACTCTAACACTGTCCCTTTACCACCCTCCTTTCCTCCCTCCCCGAGCCTCACACACGCGCAGAGCTGTCCAGGGAGAGACCAGGTGGGTGGAGGATGTGCGGGGGAGAAGCCGGGAGAGGGTTTAGGTGAATGAGGCGAGACGTCAAAATTAGTTAAACCCGCAATTAGGCTCCTGCCTAAATGTGGGGCTGAGTTAGCGGGAATATGTGGGGTAACTCGTGGACTGCCGAGGGCTGCTGCCGGGGGTCGCAGAGGCCCCCAGCCGGGTTGTGGGCGCCGGGCTCTAGGGACCAACCCCCGCCGGCGCGCAAGCCGCGGTGCCTTAGGTAGAAGGGCGAGGGGTGCAGGCGCTTCATCTGGGCGCGGCTCCGTGTTGACACAGCGGGGGCCGGATGTGGGTAGTCGACTGTTTCCAGAGAAGGGTCCCAGCCTCCCACACCTCCCGGTGATGCTCGGGCCCACCCAGCAGAAGCCACGCCGCCTGCTTCTAGGAGCCCGGCACGGGGTTCCTCCCTCTCCCGCAGCCTCTTCGGCGAGGGGCGACGCCCGCCGTGCCACGTTTCACTTCTGATATGACTGCCACCTCACTCTCCACAACCCCCCGCCGTTTTCTAGGTTGGGTTGCTCAGACTCTGGCAATCCCCAAAGGCCTTTGCTTCGGCCTTGAATGTTAACAGAATGAAAGCAAAAACTCCGCCACGGGGCCACACCTTCCCTACAGAGTAAACTCCCCTGTAACCTCAGTGAGTTCTGATAGTAAGACGGTTTCTCGCGAGATTTCCTGCTTGGCGGCGGGGGCGGGGTAGTGGGAAGGTTGGGTGTCGGTCACGCGACCTGGTAGGGTCTGACGTCACTCGCATCACGTGAACAGGTCTAGTGCCTTTCGCTTTGCAAAAGGAAAAAGGAAAAGGCGAGGTCGTGCGTGCTTTGCTTGTATGCTCAAAGATCTGGTGGGACTGTGGCACCTGAGTATACTCCGTAAATGGCTATCTGAAAAATCACTTTATAAGTTCAAGAACACGTGCTATTTATTAGCATATCTGTCATTGTTTACAGTAAATACGAGGAAAAAAACTATCCATTACATTTAAAATAGGAGAATTGCTGACTGCTAAAACAACCCGTGGGCCTTCCTTCCAGTCCTCTGTCTTTAATAAACTATGCAATTGCAAACTTAGAAGCAGACCAAAACCGAAAGAGTTGTGAATGGTCTTTTTCAAATTACTGCCTTTTGTTTTACAGTATGGGGACTTTAAAAACCTGCAATTCTATTGCTAATTTGCATCGTTAGCATTACATCAGGGATTCAAATTTCCACAGCTGGAAGATGAAAGGTAAATAGGAGGTCCAGAGAATCTAAGATTGGAAGGAGTTATTTCTTGCTCTCAAAGGCTGCTGTTAATTAGTGAATTTGCCCACCGTCACACATAATCCTAATTCCCTTATTTCCTGATCTGGGGAATGCTATTCTGCCAATAACTGATGTTTTTACCAACGTTCTCAAAGTGATCACAATTTTTAACGCTTGTAACAAAATTGGACTTTGTACATATTTTGATTCCTAACCATAAAAAGCAAATATTGTGTAAAATGTAGTGTACAAGAAAAGATACCAAAAACTATATGAAGAAAAGAAACAAGGTGTCTAAATATTAATAATTGGGCTAGAAAGTTGAAAAAACAATAATTTAGTCTCGGCTAAAGATTTTTAATATATATCTTAAATATTTAGCAACATGGTTCCAAGTTATAATGTAATAATTTAATATTGTTATGTGAATCTAAAAATGAAACAGAAGTAAACTTAAAACAGATAATATAGAATTTTACAACTCTGGGGAAGAAAATTGTTTTTTAAATATTCAAGTAACGAGGCCTGCATAATTACTGTATTTATTTGTTATTTAAACTACCCATAATTGTAAATGGTTATGATGATTGTGTGATACAATAAAGGAAACAACTGAGTTTTAATACTGACCTATTATTAGACAATAAATGTGTTAGACAATAAATGTGTACTTTTTAAGCAAACACTGCTTAATCTATAATTGCACCATTCCCTGATCTATATTTTGTACTAATTAAAATATTTCTCTTATTTAAGAAAAACTGACAGTTATTTCTGATGTTTGAACTCCTTAAGACAGTAATCCTTTGAAAGTTACACTGAAATTCCATATTATCATCTCTTGCCTCCTTCCTGGTCTCCTGCTTCTGCCCTGCCTCCTTTCATTCAAGCCTCAGCCCAAACAGCCAGAATGATCCCCTTAAAACCTCAGTCAGAACAAACCATGCTTATGCTCAAAACCTTATGAAGGCTTCACCCCATCTCAATTGGACTAAAAACAAAATATTAAAGATGGCTTATAAGGCCCTAGAGAATCTCTACCCCCTACTCCATTAGCCTTCTTACCTCAATTTGTGCCCTGGCTCACCCTCCTCTGGCCACACTGGCCTCTTGTTCCTGGAGCATGCTTCTTAGGGACTTTGCATTTGCTGTTCTCTGCCTCCCAGAATGTTCATCTCTTAGTTATCATCCTATCTCATTTCTTCACCTCCCTCCAATATTTTCTCAAATATTACCTTACTGTGGTGGTCTTCCCTGCCCACTCTATCAATGACTGCACCTCTCTCAGACATGATTTCTAGTCCCATTCCCTGCTTTATTTTTCCCCTCAATACCTATTACCATATAGTGTACTATACATTTTTTTCTTGTTAATTGTTTATACTTCCCAACTAGAACACAGGCTCCCCAAGGGCATGAATTATCGTATGTTGTTCACTGCTCTATTTCTAGCAACTAGAATAATGTCTGGCACATAATAGCTGCCCGATGAATTTTGTTAATGGGTAAATTAATTATTTGGGGGTTTAGATTAATCACAATTTTCTTATTAAAATTGGTAGTTGATAATTAACATACCATTAAGACATCTTACTATAAGGGTGATCATTTTCAATCAAGATGCTCACAGTATCCCATGATTAAAAGTGTTTATGCACAGAAATGGATTTTTTAAATACACAAATAATTGACATCAAGAAAAAAGGATCTAGTACTAATTTTCTTGTCATTGGAATCCATAAAGGAAGAAGGAATTTGTTTTTTAGATATATTGGCCTTACTAAATTTTACACTGAAATAAAAGGCAGTGCCAAAGGTTTTAAATAACTAGAGCTCATTGTGAAGACACAAGTCAATGTAAGGAAATGAAAAGTGTGGCTTAAAGTGAATTTTTTTTTTTTTTACGGTGCGCAGGCCTCTCACTGTTGCGGCCTCTCCCGTTGCGGAGCACAGGCTCCGGACGCGCAGGCTCAGCGGCCATGGCTCACGGGCCCAGCTGCTCCGCGGCATGTGGGATCTTCCCGGACCGGGGCACGAAGCCGTGTCCCCTGCATCGGCAGGCGGACTCTCAACCACTGCGCCACCAGGGAAGCCCTAAAATGAATTTTTCATGTGTAAAATGAAAAAAAAAATTTCTAAACAGTAGCATATTTGGTTTCTCAATTGATTTAGTTAATCACACAAAAATTGAGATCACTCAGTGTATTGCTTCTAGCTTCTAACTTTCTACTTTGCTAAGGCGGAAGCAAAGTATTCATAATTTTATCAACTTTAAAAATTTACCCTTTAATACGGGAAAGGCAGTAACAGCAAACAAAGGGGAAGGGGTCGGGTTGGGGGGGGTGGTTAGGGTTGGACGACTGTTGGTTTGAAATGTAGTTGTAAGCAGAGCCCTTTCACTACCTAGACTACTGGACTTCAATCAGGTGAAATCATGTCAATGCCAAGACAAGGAAGAAATCTTGCTTTAAATGTATCCCATCCCTTTTTTGTGATAGCATTCACTGACAAACAGCAAAGAGACAGAAGACACTGAAAATGATCACTACATACAAATACAACATGAGAATAAAAGAACTCTTGTAGATAAAAATTGCAAGACTTCAGTAGTCCCACTAGGAAGGGATAAATTTCTAATACTTAAACAAAACAGCTATTCACAGTCACTCATTTCCCTTGCTACAAAGTTACATACAAGAAACAAGGAAGAGATGACTATCTCCATAGCACCCCCAAAGGCCGAATCCATCCGTAGTATGTATATTTCTGTGAGAATTTTAGCAGGGTCTGTATTGTAAGCCACTCTTCACTGCAGTTTTAGAGGCAAGGAGAACAAAGCAACTTGCTGTTGCTTTTTTCAGTTAGTCTTCCTAAGGTACAGTAACCTAACCACATAGAGCCCGACACAAATACAGTCTACAAGTAAGTGGATAATGGATGTGCCACACCATCCATTTGTGCAAGATAAATTTACAGATGAAGAAATTAACTGTTGGGACTTCCCTGGTGGCACAGTGGTTAAGAATCCACCTGCCAATGCAGGCGACACGGGTTTGAGCCCAGGTCTGGGAAGATCCCACATGCCACGGAGCAGCTAAGCCTGTGCGCTACAACTACTGAGGCTGTGCTGTAGAGCCCACGAGCCACAACTACTGAAGCCCACACGCCTAGAGCCCGTGCTCCGCAACGAGAAGCCACCACAATGAGAAGCCTGCGCACCGCAAGGAAGAGTAGCCCCTGCTTGCCACAACTAGAGAAAGCCCATGCGCAGCGACAAAGACCCAACACAGCCAAAAATAAATAAAATAAAAAATAAATAAATTTTAAAATGCTGTGAATTCAGAACACAATGATTTAAAAATTTATTAAAAAAAGAAATTATTCATAAAACAAAAGGTAGTAATAGAAAAGGTTTTCTTTGCTTCATCAGATGCTGAATTTTTTTTTACTCAAAATAAGAAATGTGCAAATAAACAAGAAAATAAACGATATCCACCCAATCAAAAAGTAGCTCTTTTCCCATTACTTTCAAGTATACGGGTTAGCATACTATCCTCCATGAACATACATACATACCTACCACTGCTAAAGGAATTGTAGCAGGAAATTATATTGAATATGATGTACAAATTGAAGCAACTGTGTAAAAGATTGTGGAGTCATTAACAAAGAAAACAAATTAGCAGATGCTGAGTATTCCTCTCGAAACCCAGCAGGACCCTGTGGGGCTCCTGGGCACAGAAGGCTTTCTGTCCCCCATTTTCTTGTTTGTAGGGAGTTCCAAAGGGCAGATTCTAACAGTTGCTAATCAAGGGAGGAGCAGCCCAAAAATCACCTGAGGCAACATTAAAGGAACCAGAGAAACTCATCAAGAACACCTGAGACAAGGACTTCCCTGGTGACGGGGTGGTTAATAATCTGCCTGCCAATGCAGGGGACATGGGCTCAAGCCGTGATCTGGGAAGATCCTACATGCCTGGGGGAAGATCCCGCATGCCGTGGAGCAACTAAGCATGTGCGCCACAACTACTGAGCCCACGTTCCACAATTACTGAGCCCATGTGCCACAACTACTGAAGCCTGTGCGCCTAGAGCCTGTGCGCCTAGAGCTCCGCAACAAGAGAAGCCCCCGCTTCCCACAACTGGAGAAAGCCCAGGCACAGCAATGAAGACCCAATGCAGCCAATAAATTAATTTTAAAAATATATATATCACCTGAGACCAGATTAGAGGAGTGCAGGCCCTACACACATCCTAATCTTACCAGCAACCCCACCCTTGAACTGTTGCTATAAAACTCCCCCATCAAATCCTCCCAGGTCCCCTCCCAGGGACACAGTTTTTTGGGGCAGGAGCCACTGTGTCCTCCTTTGCCTGGCAAAGCAATAAAGCTATTCTTTTCTACTTCACCCAAAACCCTGTCTCTGAGATTTGATTCGGCACCAGGGTACAGAGGCCGAGCTTTCGGCGTCACTCTGTGCACGGGTTATGACTTTCACTTACTACTGTTGCAACACTTATCACTCCTGTAATTAGGCTATTGGCCCCTGCATGGCAAGGAACTGCCATTCAGTCCATCACCACAGCACTAGCACAGGGCTTGTGCCCTAACAGGTGCTCAAAAATACCTTTTATTAAAAAAAAAAAAAAAGAATATATGTTATCATTAGTCTTTTGTCTTCCAAAATATCAAAAATGCCCAATCTTTAAAGGGTGTAATGAGTCCCCTTTGTTGCTATATTTAATGGATCCTTTTCACTCCTTACATAACTTGACCTCTCTGTATCGTTTCATACTGTTGACCTGAATCTCTCTGTTGGTTTCCTTGTCTGATGCCGCATTCTCTACTCACAGCACCTCACCTGCCAGCCCACATTTCTGTCTCCTCTTTTCTTCAGGCTCATTCCTGATGGCTCTTTTTCTCCACCCTTGTGGTAAATAGTTGCTCTCAGGATTCTGTCTTAGGCGACTCTTTTTCTTATTTTACACACCTTTCCGGGGCCACCTTAGTAACTCTCATTATCTTGATTATTTTCTGTCTTAAATTCGCCTCTCCAGGTGTAGATCCTTAGGCAAGATCAGAGAGTCATTGGGGCAGTGCTCTCAGAGAGAAGGGTAAGCAAGTGGAGAAGCAGGGGAAAAACAAAATAAACTCAAACAAAAAACCCAGCATGTGCCTTCAGGCAAAGTCCCAACCACAGCCTGATCCACCAGCTGCTCAGGAGTGTAAATTACACCCAGATTTTTTCCCCTTCAGGCAAGGACTTCCCCATTCCTTCACCAAGCAGTCATTGACCACCAGCTATGGGGGAGGGGGAAAAGAAGGGACATAAACTCTCAAAGGGTCAAGTAAGGCCCTCCTTACTTTCAGGCACATAGAGAATGAAGAAGGGGAAAAACCAAGTCAGCTAGATATCAAAAATGCTAATGACTGAAATCTTTACCTCCAACTCCCATTTCTCCACAAGCTTCAGACTTGTGTTGCCAGCTCCCTATTGGAAGTTTCCTCCCAGAGAATCTACCTCTGATTCAACACATTAAAAATAATTTATCTCCCAGCTTCCCTCTCTATCTGCACCTCCTCCATATCTCAGCAAGACTTGAGGGTCACCTGTAACGGTCCCTCTCCCTTCCCTCCCACAGCCAATGACAAGTCCACACACCTCAAGCCATACCCACTGCAAATGCCTTCTTTTAAGCCATCAGCTTTTCTCACTTATATTAAGGCATTAAGTCACTCTTCTTTAATGAACTTACACTAAAGAAATCTAATGTGTCTCTCCTCAGTGTAGATACCATTATTAGTTCATCACATATCCTTAAAAAAAAAAGCCCTAAATCTTTCATATACCCTACCACGCATTTCCTGGTTTGGACCTGGTTAGTTTCATGGACTCATCTATCTTGTCCCCATGCTACTCCATGATTCCTAAACATTTCTAGAATTATCTATCCACTTCACTTCATTTCTCATCCCTGGCATTCTAGACCAAACCATCATCATCTCTTAACCAGTTTGCTGAAACAATCTCCTAACTGCATTAATCTGACGTCATTGAAATGCTTCCTGATAAGCATCTAACTATCTAGTGGCCTGTTTATCTAAAGCACAGAGCACCTCATTCTGTTTTTCATCCTGAATTCCTTTCAGGGGGCGTTGTCAGTGGGCCACTGCAGTGGGTGGGGATTTAAGCCTTGCGTAAGTGATTGATGAGCAAGGCTCTTTGTTCTTTTTTTGTTCACAATCCCCTTTGCCTCCTTTTGGTCATAAAGTCAACCAAGGTTTGGGAGGTATTTAGTGACTGATTTGTCCAATGGCTCTAGGAAGGCTCATTCCTAGATCAGGCAAGGATTTCGTTGGTAGGCCATTCATGTGCTATGTCTGCATTAGGCCCTGTTAAAAACCTAAAAACTCTCTGGATCATCTGTCTTACTAGTCTACTGCGGTCCAGAAAATGCTTCTCCCTTGTTGCATCTTCTCATACATAGAAAAGTACTAAAATCATTAACTTGACATATCTGTTTTGTGGTTAGCAGTAATCTTTTACCAAGATACATGCTCAATTACATGTATTTCATAGCCAAAAAAATGACATATATACTAGTTCCTCCCCTACTTCTTTGGAGTGGTTCCTCAGAGCTACCTCCTGGGCTACAGTCTGTGGTAAGACCCTGAATAAAACTTAAACTCACAACTCTTATGTTGGGTGGGTTTTTTTAAGTCGACACTCTTCTCTTGATTCATGTAACTTCAGAGGAAGGCAGCGTCTACTCCAACACTCTTCATTTTCAAAACTTAACTTTTTCCAAAAAATCAATGGTTTAAACATCAATAAATTACCTTTGCCAAAAGTTGAAATTTCTGTCTTCATCATGTAGGGGCCAATGCTAAGGATTTCCTATATGCTATGTGTCAGATAGACAAGGCAAACTGGACTCAGAATAGATTTTGAAATGTACTTTCTTACTCAGTTTATTATCACCAATCCTGTATAATTATAGTAACTTCTGTCCTATTTGCATGACAGGTCCGGTTAACTTATTATTATTTATTATAATTTATTATTCAGATACTACTTATTCATTTCCTAAATCATCAAGGCCTCTGATATTTCTTATCTCTCTGCTTATTTGCTTTGCAGAAGTTGGTTACCATGCTCATTTATTCTCTCTCTTTTTTTTTAAATTTATTTTTGGCTGTGTTGGTTCTTCGTTGCTGCTCAGGCTTTTCTCTAGTTGTGGCGAGCGGGGGCTACTCTTCGTTGCGGTGCGCAGGCTTCTCATTGCAGTGACTTCTCTTGTTGTGGAGCACGGGCTCTAAGCACGCGGGCTTCAGTAGTTGTGGCTCGTGGTCTCTAGAGCGCAGGCTCAGTAGTTGTGGTGCACGGGCTCAGTTGTTCTGCGATATGTGGGATCCTCCCGCACCAGGGCTCGAACCCGTGTCCCCTGCATTAACAGGCAGATTCTTAACCGTTGTGACACCAGGGAAGTCCCTATTCTTTCAAGAAGCAGAAAGAGAAGAGGTTTTAAAAATCTATTTGCCCAATGAGATAATCCATGTGACTAAACCTACCCACCAAAATCTGTACTATACTTCTTCTACAGAAATAGGGGTGGAGCTGTACACATAGGCAGAGTACATTTATCAGAGTTCCCTGCCTCCAGATTACGTTCTTGGCAAAGACATGTGAGCAGAAGTGATGTGTACCACTCGAGGTTCCAGACCTGCGCATGCTCTTTAATGTTTTTCATGTTTCCTAAATGACTGCGACAGTAATTCCTAGGGCAGTCCTGTAAGTATCTTGTTGAAGATGGCAGAGCCAGTGTCAGCCTGGGTCCCTGAAAGCCTTCATAAGAGCTGAGCTGCTGCTAACCCAGAACCCTGCTCTTGACCAAAGAAATAAACTTCCTGTTCTTAAGGGAAATGAGTTTTGAGGATCCTGTCTTTTTCTGTAGGTTAGTCTACCCTATCTAAAACAAAGTATGTAAAAAAACTCTTAAAATCTAAAGTACTGCACAAATATAAAGTATTACTATAACTCAAAGCTTATGAATAAAATTACAATGAATGAATGAATGGAAGTAAGTGATTTGGGTTATGACCATATTTTGTTTTTCTACATCATGCCCATTTCCATTAGTGTGGTAATTGAGAGTTAGCTGTTTTAGAATGGTCCAACTCCAGTCAGAACACGTAGCTATATTGTTCAAGGTAAAAAATTAAATAAAAGAACCAGTTCACCATTCTCACTTCCTACTACACACACACACACACACACACACACACACACAAACAAATACAGTTTCCCTTCAATAGGGCAGATTTTTAGAATTTCTGGAAGCTATAGCAATACCCCTGCAAAGAACATTTCTCTCTGAAACCTCCCATTTTTAATGCTTTTCTATTATATCTGTGAAGAAAAAAAGAGCTTCATTTAGTAGCTTATTTGCGAGCAACACTTCTTTTCACAATTATTTGGTTCATTTAACAAAAAAGATGTACCCTCATATTAAGAGTGAAAAGGTGTTTTTGAAGGTGGAGGCAATTAAGCTGGGTGAGTTATCAAAAGTACATAGAAAACAAAACAAAACACTCCCGCAGCTTAAATGTGAAAAATTATGCCATCGATTTTGCAACATTTATTGTATAAATCGTGTGTTTCTGTATTAGGCCAGGGATGCAGAGGATGTAATGTAGAACAAAATAAACAGTGTCCCTAATTTTATAGGGCTTACTTTTGAGTGGGGGAGATAGGCATTAAATCAATTATTCATAAAAAAATTAAATAATATGAAGGAAGAATATAGGGAGCTATGGGAATGTATAATGTTTGTCTTGGTAGGAGAAGGATGAGCAAAATGAGATCTGAAGGATGAGTAGGAATTAACTAGATAAAAGAAAGTACAGGGAAAAGCATTCTAGTAGATGGAACACGGCAAATTCAAGGCACCAAAAGAGGTCCACTGGATTAGGGTGCCGTGAATAGAATAAGGCTGTAGGAGTGGATCAGAGAGGCTCTCATGGGGAACTTAAAACTATATGAAGGGTTTCCCTGATGGCGCAGTGGTTGAGAGTCCGCCTGCCGATGCAGGGGACACGTGTTCGTGCCCCGGTCCGGGAAGATCCCACATGCCGCGGAGCGGCTGGGCCCGTGAGCCATGGCCGCTGAGCCTGCGCATCCGCGTCCGGAGCCTGTGCTCCGCAACGGGAGAAGCCACAACAGTGAGAGGCCCGCATACCACAAAAACAAACAAACAAACAAAAAACTATATGAAGAGCAGTATGGAAAAACTGAAAGGGTTTAAGAATGGATGTGATTTTCTTGTCATAAAGTTCATTCTGGCTGCCTTGTGGAAGATGAGTGTTAGCAATATAAAAAGATCAGCTTAAAAGGCAAGGTAAAGGAAAGTGATGGCTTGGATTTAGACGGAGGTGTTGGTGAAAATAGAAATAAATAAATATTTAAAATACATATATTAAAATAATAAAAGACCATCTGTGTTAATATGAATTAGATAAAACTGTATGTAGACTATTGATATCAACATGACTTAGATTTTATTTTTTGTTTTTAGCAAAACTCTGCCTAGGTAACATAGTACTATAAATCAGTAAATAACTTTACTGTTTGCTTCAGGAAATCTCTTCAGATCAAACTGTTAGAGACAATAATCTGCTCCTCCGGCCAAATAACTTGCTCATCAGTTTAGTTGTCAAGACTAACTTCACAGTATCCACCAATTTTAAACTTTGCCCAGTTCTCCATTTCCCTTCTTGAAAGACTCCTTAAAATTCTTCAGGCCGGACCCCAAATCCTATAAATATCTCACCTCTGACTACCTCTTTCTGAAACACTGCCGAGACCCCGTCAAGGTGGTGTTCTCCCTATTGTAATGAGTTAAGAGTGCTTCATTAAAAGATTGAAGATATTTTGAGGAGCTCAACAAGGTAAACACAGGAAGTAGTTTCACAAACACTCACATAGTCATACAATGAAATATATGAAGCTATTATTGCATTAAATTACACTGTAGCAAAGTACTGGCATTGAAAAATGTCACACCATGTTAACTAAAAATTCAAGTTACTAAAGAGTTTACTTTAATCCCAGTTTAGTTAAATTTAGTTTAATCCCAGTTTGATATGTGTGGTTGTTTGGATGGATGGATAGGTAGATAGAGAGAGAGAGATGAAATTCTCAAAGGACAACCTCCTAAATTTTAACTGTGCTTATCATTTTATCTTTAGGGGTAAGAATATGAATGAATTTTTTCCCAGTATTTTCAAATTTTTCCTCACTGAACACATTCTACTTGTGTAATAAAAACAATGAATGCTATGAAGAAATAAAACTTCTGAATTTGCATATATTGGGGAATTGGAATATGTACTTCAAAATCAAAAAAGTTTAGAATTTATAAACTCTGAGGTTTCTTCCTTAAAGTTTCCTTGTTTGGTGATGGGGAAATAGTATGGAGGAATATAATAACTACTCTTTTCATGGCATAGTTTCACAGTAACCATGTAAGATACATGATACTTTTCATCTTATGAATGAGAAACTGGGGCACTAAGTGTTTAAATAACTTTATTTCTCACTAGAAACAAGGGCCAGTTGGCGTTACTCTCCAGAGTATCTGATACTAATAGGTAACATTTATTGAGTACTTACTATGACTCACAACCCTCTGAGATAGTTTTCTATTATTTTCATTTTACAAACAAGCAAACAGAATGGACCTGTGTGTCCAAAGGGAGTGACAAGGTAAGGAATCAAACCCAGATAAGCTGAACCCCAGGGCCTGTATTTTTTAATCACTGTTATCTTCCATATGTTTATTCGTTTTACACACCACAGCTAGACACTCATAGATATACTTTATATTTTTCAAATGGATAACTCTGAAAATATTTAGCTCCTTAAGACTGGTTGCTCTTTAAGGGGAGGAACAGTGCGAATGAAAAAACTACAGAAGACTACAGAAGTCACTTGGCTTCAGGGGAAAACCAGCTGAATTTCCTACTTCACTAATTTAACCACACTAATCCCCAAGTGTCAAATAGTATTAACCAATCAACAGCTGCTTTTCCAGAGAGCTAGGTGACTCATTTTCTTTTTTTTTTTTTTCCTTTTGCAGTACACGGGTCTCTCACTGTTGTGGCCTCTCCCGTTGCAGAGCGCAGGCTCCGGACGCGCAGGCTCAGCGGCCATGGCTCACGGGCCCAGCCGCTCCGCGGCATGTGGTATCTTCCCGGAACAGGGCACAAACCTGTGTCCCCTGCATCGGCAGGCGGACTCTCAACCACTGCGCCACCAGGGAAGCCCTCATTTTCTAAACATACTGCTCATGTAGCCACAGAATTTTGGCTGAGCCCATCCTTCCCCTCTCTCGGAGGCCTCGTCTTCAGTTTTTGCTTCTCCCTGGCTCTTACTCCTCAATTTAGGTTTCTTATTTAATCTTAGGGCTAATCTAGGTTAGGATCTATCTGCAAATCTGACTAAATGTTAAGGGGGAGAAGTTAATGATAAAATCCTAAGTCTTTACTAGATATTCCAGTGACTAGAGGGAAACACTTTTCCTTAATGTTCAGCCCATCTCATTTTTTAGCATATTCCCAAGGTCTACTTCCCGAACTTCAATCCAGGCTCTTCCAACAGTCTAGCAAAGACAGATTCCAAGTGATCCCCTGAAATGTAAGGAAGGATTAATACTCACGTGTGTTCTATCAATAGCTACACTGCCACCTGCTGAAGTCTGCGCAATCTGGCTTCCGTCCCTCTACCGCTCTGAGGATCCTACTAATAACCAAGGACTCCCAATGACTAAATCCAGGCAACTTGACCCAAACATCATCTTCATGGCAATCTGTAGAAATATACATAACCAATCATGTAGCTTTTCTTAAAACTGTCATTCTTTGACTTATTCAGTTCCAGTTCTCCTGGTTTTCTCACTGCTCATTATTCATTTTTCTGCCTGTTCTTCTTCCTTTTTGTTTAAACGAAGGCCTTTGCCACTACTTTGGAGTGTATAACACTGCCAAAGACCTTGTCTCTTGCCTTCATGTGGGTAACTCCCACATCATGGTCCCCAGCCCCATAGCTCTTCAGAGATGCTCAGTTTTATATCCCACTTCATGCTTTGATGCCAAAGTATATCCTTTCCAAAGTCTTAATTTATGTTAATGGTACCATTTCCCCACTTATTCAAAATCAATCCTTGGAGTAATGTTTGATTTTTTTCTTTATATTCCCCATTTCCAACATTATCACATCCTGTAGATTCTACATTAAAAATATCTGTTTTAAAAATACCCGTTAGGATTTATTCCTTCCCACTTATATGCCATCATCATAGAGGGAGTCTATTGTCTTTGTGCAATGGTCTCCTGACTGTTTCACCCACTGAGGCTTCTCCTCCAAGCCCATTTCCCTAGTCTTCTATGATTTCCATTAGTCATATTCTATATTAAAAATGAGGACATGTTAAAAAATGAGACCTAAAATAAGTTTTCAGACTCATCTGCATTCCTTCCATAATAACTATCATTTATTTAGCATCTACAATGTGCCAAACACTTTGCTAACCACTTTACAGATATTGTTTTTAATCCTTTCAATGATCATAAAAAGTAAGGCTTATTATACCTAGTGTACTTTTGGACAAACAAGATTCAATTAACAGGATGTTTGCTTTCATAAGGTCACACCTTAGCAGGCAAATAGAGCTGTCATTTGATCTAGATCTCCTGGATTCCAAAGCCTGTTCTAAGAATTTAATATATGATACTACAAAGATGCAGAAATCAGATAATCACTGAATACAAAATAAAATTTTGGTTCATATGTGACGATATATCAGAAAAAATTTTAAAGTCAATCCAGTGAAGTTAATCTCAGGATTCTTATTGATATACAATGAGATTAAGTAGAAGTACAAGAAAATAGTTATTGGGACTTTAACCTATCCTAAATTTCTTAGCTCAAATTGAAGAAATGGTAATTTCTGTAATGGCCAAGTATTTATTTAACCCAACACATGATTATACAAAAGATGTCTGTAATGAACCATGTGCTAGAGTGAGTTTGCCTCTCATGTAATATGACAGAAAGACAGCAAAAAAATAACTCCCTATTTGGCCACCTGGAAGGAAAGTAAATATGTCTATGAAAATGGCTCTGTGAAGACCCAAGATGCTACAGTTTATGAAAAAGCAGAGCTTTTCTCCACCCTCATAAAAACAAAACAAAACAGAACAGAACAAAACAAAAAGCTGATGAGCTATAAGCTACTTCCCAGAGAGGTACCAAGTTGTTCCATCCTTGTTCTTATTTATTCCTCTGTTTCTTTTTTTGCCTTCACGTCATTACACTGTTTTTATATAACTTTTGATTCCTTCTCTACCACCTCTCCAATTCTGTATTTACAAATTGTTCCAGTGAAGGAAAAGGCATTTTATGTCAAACAACACAGTTTATAGTCCAGCCTGAGGAGCTTATTATGCATAGGAAGTGAATGCAAATTAAATTAATTCTGGATACAACTGAAGGCAATCCTTTTTGTTCACTGAAGAATTCATCAGCCTCTGAAGCCAAGATCAATCCAGAAATAAAAGGAAGGCATGTTGGTGTATTCAAATGTCAATTGAATATAGATTATTGCCAGAATTTTGTAGAATCTGCCAGTGATTCCTAAGACATTACTTTAAAACCAATATTTATGTAACTAATTACAATTTTCTGCTTTCAAGTGTCAAGAATGAGCTTGAATCACCTTAAGCAAAATCGAAGAATTTATTATAAAAATTCAAGAACATTTTACAAAACACAAGAGAAATAATCTTTTGTCTCAGAGAGGTTTGGAATTTAGAAATGGAAAAACATCAAAGAGCTAGCAGTATTTTCTTACTCCATCTTTCATTTACACCTCTTTCTGTGCTGTAGTTTTTACTTTGCATGGCATAAAGTGGCAAGGTAATCCCATAAGTTTGTACAGGTTGCTGACTGCACAAGGGCGTCCAGCCTTCGACACAGTCTAAAATACAATCTAGCTCTGCTAACCAAGCTGTGAACCCTCATGGTTGAGTTGTCCTAGAAAGGGTGACTTCTAGTTTCTAAAAGGCAGCATATAAGTGGAGACCCTATCAGATGCCGTGGTTTTACATATTTCAGGTCCAGTCACACAAAGAAAATGAATACGGTTCAAACTACAAATCCCTAGTAAAGAGATTTTGATTGAATGTGGTACCCAATTCTGGTTCAATTAGCTGTGATTCAGAAGGTAAGGAGATATATATATATATATATATATATATTTTTTTTTTTTTTTTTTGCGGTATGCGGGCCTCTTACCGCCGTGGCCTCTCCCGTTGCAGAGCACAGGCTCCGGACGCGCAGCCCCAGCGGCCATGGCTCACGGGCCCAGCTGCTCCGTGGCACGTGGGATCCTCCCGGACCAGGGCACGAACCCGTGTCCCCCGCACCGGCAGGCGGACTCCCAACCACCACGCCACCAGGGAAGCCCAGGATATAGTTTTTAAAACTGTGAATTTGTTAGTCTTTGGTGGATAGGGCATTTATTCACAACACCTCTAAATTTTTATAACTCAGACTGCCCACTACCCTCTAACTCTTAGAGATTTCCTAAGAGTCAACTACTTATGAGATGTATATCAGAATGGAAAGTATGCCAGGAGCAGTAGAAACTATCTAGATTTGGAGGAAGAGCTACTTCTTTTCTTCTCTCCATATACATAAAATTCTTTATGGGTTGGCTTTGCATTTTTAGGGGACTGGAGATCAATTGATTCTTCAATTAAAATATAAGGTGTGGTTGTTGAAGTATTTGTTTTGTATATTTTCTCCAAAATAAATTTTGTCTTCCTCTTATGGTTGCCAGATTCAGCAAATAAAAATACAGGGCACCAGTTAAATGTTAATTTCACATAAATAATAAATAATGAATAAGTATGCCGCATGTATGAATTTCAGATAAATAATGAATAATAAATAATAAGTATGCCCCATGTAATATTTGGGACATAGATATACTAAAAATTATTGTATGGGGGCTTCCCTGGTGGCGCAGTAGTTGAGAGTCCGCCTGCCGATGCAGGGGACACAGGTTCGTGCCCTGGTCCGGGAAGATCCCACATGCCGCGGAGCGGCTGGGCCCGTGAGCCATGGCCACTGAGCCTGCGCGTCCGGAGCCTGTGCTCTGCAACGGGAGAGGCCACAACAGTGAGAGGCCCGCGTACCGCAAAAAAAAAAAAAAAAAAAAAAAATTATTGCATGGGGTATACACTAAATAATCATTCATTGCTTATCTGAAACAAATTGACCTGGGTAACCTTCATTTTATCTGGCAATGGCAATCTTACTTCCTTTTTATTATAAGTAGAACCCTAGAGAATTACTTTTAGACATTTTTAGATCTAATTTTGGCAGAGGGATGGAGTTAAGAAAATAGAAACAGATGTCTAGCCCTACACGTGAAGGATACTAAAACTTGACCTGGTGGCTTTACAGTGGAATATGATAAATGATCACCTGGTCCCCATGAGTAAAAATGTCTGTGTTCTCTTTGGGGAAAGAAAATGAATGAAGGCTATCTTGTATTATTTTTATAGTATTTACATGTACTCAATCATACAATAGAGCAAGGATATTTTATAAGTAAAATATAACTAACAAAATAGCACATAATTTCATCAGAAAGCTAATTTACTTTTTTAGAGCTGAGAGAAATCAGATGATATTTCCATATATTAACATTGTCACATCTCTTTTTACTTCTTTTATTTAAATTAATTATATAGAATTGCTGCAATTACTTATAGTTAATAATTAAAACAAATCATCTAATGTTGCCTTTAGTCCTTGAGACTTAGTCCTGCTTTTAAAACGTGGCACACTGGTATGTGTGTTAAACTTAAAAATTTAAATCATAGAATTCTGAAAGAAGGTAACTGTCTTATTAAGTCATCTACAACCTAAAAGTTGGAATAATTATTACTTAAGTACACATAAAATGTACTTGGGTTTAGACTTAATCAGGTAATTACAGTAAGAGTATGATTTTTGTAAGAAATGAGAGAAATATCTTAATTTTCCTTTATTACTCAAAAGTAACAGGGCTTCCCTGGTGGTACAGTGGTTAAGAATCTGCCTGCCAATGCAGGGGACATGGGTTTGATCCTTGGTCCAGGAAGATCCCATATGCCACGGAGCCACTAAGCCCGTGAGCCAGAACTACCTAGGCCGTGAGCCACAACTACTGAAGCCCGTGCGCCTAGAGTCCATGCTCCACAACAAGAGAAGCCACTGCAATGAGAAGTTTCAGTAATACCCGCTCACCGCAACTAGAGAAAGCCTACGCACAGCAACAAAGACCCAACACAGCCAAAAATAAATAAATAAAATTAAAAAAAAAAAAGTAACACTACCATGATTATTTTAGAGATTTGATGAGCACCTGTTCTGTTCCATGCAGTATACTAGTCAAAATATACATTTTAATCTTGTTTCCTTTCCATAATTTTTATAGAGTAGAAATTATGATCTAGATTTTTAAAAAACCTATTAGAAACTGAAACAAATATTTATTAGCTTCTGTAAGCCACACATATAAATAATAAGTGATCATATCTGGTTCTGAAGCCTATATGAGATACCATAATAAAAAAATAAATTCGTGTGTCACTAAAATATTTGACCCACACCCAAGTCAGGAAGTATTGATATTTATTTATTTATTTATTTATTTATTTTTGGCTGCATTGGGTCTTCGTTGCTGCGCACGGGCTTTCTCTAGTTGTGGCGAGCAGGGGCTACTCTTCGTTGCGGTGAAGCAACCGATGCGTGGGCTTCAGTAGCTGTGGTATGTGGGCTCAGTAGTTGTGGCTCTGGGGCTCTAGAGTGCAGGCTCAGTAATTGTGGTGCACATGCTTAACTGCTCCGCAGCATGTGGGATCTTCCCCGACCAGGGCTCAAACCCCTGCCCTCTGCATTGGCAGGCGGATTCTTAACCACTGTGCCACCAGGGAAATCCCAGAAATATTGATAGTTTATCTTGGTTTCTCCTTTTTTTACTCTAATAAAGATAAATATATGATTTTAAGAACTAATTAACATTAGTATTCAACAACTTTTTTTGATGTAGTGAATTATTCAGCTTCAAACATAGTACATTGTTTAGGGGACATAGATAATGACCTGTCAACTTTTGGTGGAAATACTTTTATAAGTTATAGTAATTTTTCATCTTTGAAGAATACTCTCAGTCTGAGAGATTGAGCAACATGGCGTTGACCACTAGAGGGCTTAAAATTTGCAATCTAATGGTACTGATGGACGTTTCGTTTAGGGCTTCTGGTAAATTTTGAAAAGAGAAATAGACACACTGACTCTATGGATCTCATGTGCTGAAAAAATGTTATAATTAAAGTTAGTTAAAAAAAAAGTTAGTTTTAATATTTGTTGGAATCTTCTGAACAATTGTAATATTAGGTTATTGTACAATTACAGTTATTGTAAAGTTGTACAATAATTTTACAATTGTTATTTGATAAATTTCCCAGAGAGTCTTAGTGAAATTGGAATATAATGTTAATTGAAAGCATTCTTTCCTAACAAAAACTTACCTCAAGGTCCAGGCATATATGATACTTAGAGTATGAGAGGAAAAAGTAAAAATAAATCCTTCATTTGAAGGGCTCCAGGGAAAGCAGTGTTTTCAGGAGCCAAGTCAAAATTCAGCAAAACTCCGAAGAAAATGTTCAGTGAAGAGGTTAATGAAGGAGAGGAGTTTTCTGATGACAGGAAGTAAGTTTGGGCAGAAGGGCTTAGATGGCCAAGAGTCTGGGCGATGTGTGATCAGATTAGCGGGGCTGAGAGCAGGGTGCATGAAACTGAGTGATCTGGGAAACGTGCACTTCTCATGGGTGATACAGGAAAACTGGTTTTGGAGGCACGATGGGAAGAAGACACAGGACACAGTAATTAAAGATCATGGGGTGGTCGGTCTTTCCTGCAGCTGCAGGTGGGACGGTGGTGAGGCCATAGTCTCATCCCTGGGGTTTTAGAGCAAGGGGTAGATGGAGATCTTGGGCCTTATGCTGCTGGAGAAAAGTAGCAATTCAGTTCCCCTTGCTTCCCATCAAGGGCCCTCTCTACTAAGTAATTCCATTTATTGGAAAAACTCCTACAGAATCTCTAAGCCCAAAAGTCCCCTGCTTTGTGAACCTTTCCAGACCTCCACATCTCATAGTTAGTCATTTCCTCTATAACCCAAATCACTTTGCACAAACAGCTCTTTGAACCTGTATGACATTTTATTGTAATTGTTTACCTGTCTCTCCCAGTACACACTGAACACCTTGAGTAACAAATTGTGGCTTACTTTGTATCCGTACTACAAAGTAGACCATAACCACACAACTCGGTAACAAACTTAAGATCTATTAAGTGCTCAATAGCTTTAAAAAAGTGACTTAAAGTGAATTAAAAGACTGCTTCAGCAGTATTACTATTATGACTAACTGCTGAGAGTTTCCTATGGGTGAGCACTATACTAGTATGTTGTATATACCCAATCCTGATTTGGTAGCTGTCTTAGTCAACTCAGGCTGCTATAACAAATATACCACAGACTGGGTAGCTTAAACAACAAACATTTATTTCTCACCTCTCTGGAGGTTGGAAGTCTGAGGTCAGGGTGCCAGCACGGTTGGGTTCTTGATGAAGGTCCTCTTGCTGGTTTACAGATGGCCTTCTCATTGTCTCCTCACATGGTGAAGAGCAGAGACAGAAAGAGAGCAAGTTGTCTCATGTGTGCCTCTTCTTAGAATAGCATTAATCCTATTCATGAAAGCTCTATCCTCATGGCCTCATTACCTCCCAAAGGCCCTGCCTCCTGATATTATCACATTGAGGGTTAGCATTTTAATGCATAAATTTTGGGGAGACACAAACATTCAGTTCATAACAGTAGATGATACTATTGTCATTTTACAAGCAAGAAAGCTGGGACTCAGTCTCAAAGTTTATGCAGTCAGGAGGATGTAAAACCAGGAATCGGTCCTAGTTTACCTGATACTAAAGCCTTTCAGTTCTATCAAATTGCTGTCCTGATTCCATTTATGTTCTCATCCTAAACTTCTAAGATCTAGGAGTTTAATTATTGCCAGTGCAGATTTAACACCACAGTGACAAAAATAGAGGAAATGAAAGTTGTTAATTTTATTGTAATATTTACTGTTTATTAGTGTGACTGTTTAGAAAAATCTTTCTGGAGAGTAAAATAATACAAAAGGAAAAATGGCTGATATAATTCAAATTTGATCAAAACTTACTTTGGTTTACAGGACAAAATATGCAAATTATACTCTGAGGGTAAGCTCAGCTAGGAATATGCAGAGAGCTCTCAAACACTAATTCCACCCAGACAAAAAGAAATATGGAAATGTCCTAGAATGTCATGAAGTTTCACAGAAATTCTGACATAGGTAATAAAATATGAAACTCTATTTTGCTTCTAAATTACTTAAATTAAGCACACTTTTTAGAATGTGGGAGACCAAGTAGCCTTATGCACGTTTAACTTTGTAACACTCTTCTTCCCTAAAGTGAGAGCTGTTGAATATCCATGGCCCATGTTGAGTTTGCCCAAGTCAGAATCCCAGAGGATCCCTGATGTGAATCTTGCGTTCGACACGGCACGTGAAAATCACAGAAACTTCCTTCATTGGTAATAGCTTAGGTGTGCAAGGCCAGAGTAGGGGCTCTCTGTCGTTCTGGAGAGAGAAAGATTTGAGCACATCCTCAGACCTCAGAAGGAAAATAGCATTCTATTTCTTTATTCTTATTTTCTGGGTCATTCACAGGAACATCAGGGTCAATAAAAGGATTCCAACTACGTACTCAGTAATCAAAACATTCCATTGTTGGTACTGTACATGTGACAGTAACTTGACTGTACCCGGGAGACAAGAGAAGAAACATGAGCAGCAAGTATTTTTTGGAACAAAGGATGTTGTAAAGGCCAGTGTCATGAATAGGTCCTTAATAGGTAAAGCATTTTTTAAATTACCTTGATTCAAGTAAACAACTAGGGAATTCCCTGGTGGTCCAGCAGTTAGGACTTGGCGCTTTCACTGCCGGGACCCTGGTTGGGGAAATAAGATCCCCGCAAGCTGCTAGGCATGCCTCCTGCCCCCCCCAAAAAAAGGCAAGTGGCCAACTAAATCAGATGATTCAGTATTCAGTAAAATAACTAAATCCAGTAAAACATAAAACACTAGGTCTTGAATTATATAGTTGGGTGGTTCACATCCAGATATGCAGATAATATGCAAATCTTCACTTCATTTGATGCTTCATAGGCATATCTTGAGGTTTACAGGTAAATGGAGTTGGTTCCTTAGATAATTAACAGCCTATGGAAGAGGCCATTCTATCAAAATTGGACTTTAACTCTGTGAGTTACAACCTCTGACAGAATGGCACTTAAGTTTCATTGGCTAAACTGCCAAAACTACCAGACTCGGAAAGAACCTTCAGGTGCTTACCCGGGTTTAACTCTTTCAACACCCAACAATTTCTGTCTAGACTAAATATGATCATCAGATTCTCTCATATAACCACTAGACACATCTCAATAGAATTTATCCTGTTGAGTTTTTAAAAATTTGAACAGGAAACAGGAACAACAAGAGTTACTAGGTATTATTAGGTATTACTAAATTTATCAGCTATGATCTCAGATTCCTATCTTTACCTTTAATCTTTACTTGCTGATTCTGTTAACTATAGCCTTAAGACTTTTCCTAAAATCAACAATCCTGCTAAGACTTGAATGCTGAGGGTATAGGGTAAGTTAGGAGAAGTCAGGGTTTGGGGTTGGCCCTGTAAGAATCATACTGGCTGTATGGTAAATCAGAAAGGCAAGAGCTTGTGTTCAGAGGGGTCGGCTAAGAAACAGAAGGTTAACATGAAAAATTCAGTTTAGAACTGTCAGGTGGTAGGGATCAGAATACCAGTAGAGAGATTAGGATGGAGAAGGTCAGAGACCTAGAAGGGATGGAAAATAAAGATGGGT
Source organism: Tursiops truncatus (assembly GCF_011762595.2). Taxonomy (NCBI): domain Eukaryota; kingdom Metazoa; phylum Chordata; class Mammalia; order Artiodactyla; family Delphinidae; genus Tursiops; species Tursiops truncatus. The sequence goes on along the minus strand of NC_047038.1, from coordinate 26,522,201 downwards.
CAGGTACTTAATCTTTTGAGTGTGTGTAGCAGGAGGCTAGACTCTAAAGCACAGAGTCTAAATAGTTGTAAATCATTATCATTAGTAGTAGCTATTCTTAGCTATTTTTATTAGCTTTGTACTAAAACTACTATGGAAGAGATTCTCACAGAGCTCTCATGTAAGGCCTCATGTTATAAAAATATTGGGCTTGAATGAATGGGTAGTTAGAGGCAAGTGAGACCTGCATGGAGCAGGAAAATGAGGAGTGGAGAGTCAGGCAGTTTTCCTACCTACAGGATTCCAAGAGGAAGTGGACTTCGGTTTGTATTCCAGCTTCATCACATATACCTGTATAGTTGAATTAAAGCCATTTAAATCTCCCTGATAATATTTAATACGTTGGGTTGCTGTGACAATAAATGAAATACTCTGTACCATATCTGTTTAGAGTAGCCACCCAGTAAATGTTAACTTCCATTCTTCTTCATCTACCACTTAAGCATCGCTTATAGCACTAAGTGTAGTCTTGTACATCTCACTAGAGTCTTTATTATTTGATGATAGGAAATGTGTGCTGTCTTTGTGTGTGTGTTTTCTTTTTTTTTTTTTTTGGCCGTGCAGCTTGTGGGATCTTAGTTCCCCAACCAGGCATTGAACCCTGGCCCTCGGCAGTGAAAGCATGGGGTCTTGAGCACTTGAATGCCAGGGAATTCACTGTGTTGTCTTTGTATCACCAGTATCTGCCTAGCACATAGTAGATGATCAAAAATATATTCCACAAACTTGGCATATCTGGAAAGTATTCTCTTAAAAGAGACCAGGTTGATAAAATGGACAACATCTAAAATTTAAGACATTAAAAAATTTATCAAGGGGTTTTAAAATACCCATATAAACATCATGTATATTTTCTAGGATAGATATCAATGAGATTTATTTTAAAATACTGATGGAACTCTCTGGTGGTAGGAATTGGAAATATGGTATAAAGTCAATTAAAATACTCTGAAATGGGCCTGCTCCCAATTATATTAATTTAAAATACTAGACACCTGCTTTCTCAGCATCCTTTGCTGCTGATTTAGAATTCAGTTGAAAGGTGCTGGGGTGAGGAACATCTTGAAAGAGCTATGTCAAGAAGAGAAAGTGTGTATAATAGATAGAAAATTGAAGATGGAATACCAATATGCAGTCATAAATTTTGAGTTTGGTACTCTAGGAGTAGACTACTGCTGGTTTGGATGAGGGTGGATTCAGAGAGGGAGAAGAGTCAAATGTAACCGATTACACGAGCATCGCCCCATACCTCAATACGTTTTCTGACTGCTCCCAGAACATACATCCATGTATCCAGCAATGCTGCCCTTGCACATTATCAAATTTTCACTGGCTACTGGGTCATCCAAATCAGCATACACATATACTGTAATATCTCTCATCTAACAAGAAAACAACAACAAAAATCCTGCCTGTTTTCACATTTTCTGTCCATATATATACCCCATTTGTCGAAAAATTCAAGGAGGAATTGTCTGTGCTCATCTCTATTTGCTATCTTTCTATTCTTTTTTGAACCCACTAAGAAGTCTTTCTTCCCCATTCAACTAAAATTACTCTTGTTAAGACCACTTGTGACCTTTTGTTGCTCAATCTAACAGTCAGTTTTTAATCGTCAAATTACTTGAACTCTTATCAGAACTTGGAACAGTTAATTATTCACTCTTTTTTACAGCACTTTCTTCACTTGGACTTTTGGACAACATTCTGTCTGCTATCTCACTCGACATTTTTCCCCTAACTCCTGAGTCTGCTTCTTCACTTTCTCAGTCTCTAAAGTTTGGAATTTCCCAAAGCTCAGTCCTTGGGACTTCACTGTTCTTTAATTATACTTACTCCTCTAGTGATCTCAATCCAATCTTATGACTCCAAATGATATTTATATAGGATAGATTCCAAAATTCATAACTCTAGCTAGACTTTCCTCCTGAACTTCACTTTTATACACCCAATTACCTACTTGACATCTTCACTTGGATTAGAATAGATATCTCAGACTGTACTTGTCTCAGACTGACTCCTAATTCTCCTACCCCAAACACTCAGATCAGCTCTTTCAGTGGTCTTCTCCACAAGTCATTACACAGTTAATGAAAACTGCATCTCTGCAGTTGCTCATAGCAAAACTCTAAAGTCTTCCTTGCTTCTTTTCTATATCTCACATTTGATCCATCAGCAAATTTTATTGGTTGTATCTCAAAATATATCCGGAATCTGTTCACTTCTCAACATCTCCATCGCTACCACTCTGGTTCAAGACATCATCAACTCTCACCTCAATTACTGCCAGAGTCTCTAACGGTCTCCTTACTTCTGCTCTAGATACATAGAATCTATTTCCCATCAGCAGTTGGTGTGAATTTTAAAGAACACATCAAATTATGCATCTCTCCTTCTGCACTGAGCGAAACCCAAAGCCTGTTCTCTGACGCTCAAAGCCCTAAATACTTTGCCTCCTGCTACCTCCCCGAGGCCAGCTGCTCCCACCCTCTGCTTTGTTCACTGTGCTCTAGACATACTGGCCTCCTTGCTCTTCCCTGCCTTTGTGCTTGTTACCTTTGCCCAAGACAGAGATAGCCAAAGCACGATTTTCCTCCTTCAGTTCCTTCTTGTCTCTCTATCAATGTCATTCTATCGTGAGACATTAACATCTTTCCCAGACCCTACCTGTCCATGGAGCTCTCTAAGGTACTGGACTGTAGTCCTCTGTGGCTGACTGGCTTAGAGCCTAGGCCTCAGAACCTGACCTAGTACCTGCCTTGCAATTTATCTTTCCTGACTCCAGTTAACCTCCACAGCTCGCTGCCAGCCCTTGCCTTGGCCCCACCTAACTTTGGCCACAATTAAAAGCAGCTGCTCACAGGAGCAGTTCCTCAAATTGGCAGCTCAGTTCTCTGGCCTGTTCCCCCATAGTGCTATGGTTGGTACTGGGCCTTTGAACTCTGATGATGAAGGAGGGCATCTGTATGGGTTGTTGGAGAGACAGCAGTGAGTGATAGGATAAACAGAGAATCAGATGGCCCAGTTGGCTAGGCTTGGCTTCATAATAGGCCCTGGATAAACTCTAGCCTTCTCTTAGAATTTCTTTTGTAAATCAAGTGAATTATACTTGCCCAAGAAATAAACTTTTTCCTTTGACATAGTTCAAATAATATATTTCTCATAAATGTGAATGAGAGTTTATAGCATCAGGAATTGGGCAAAAGTAGAAAGTTATTATTCAAGAAGAGTTTAATCACTGCTAAATTAAAGCATGATGATTCATATTAGTATTCCCAGATTATATAAACTTAGAAATAGCATGGGCAGGTCTATTAAATTGAAAAGTCTATTGGTGTTCATAGTGATTTTAAGTTTGAAGATAGTAAGCCAAATGGAAAGTCAGAATGATAAAGATTTTTTTTAAATGCTGGTCAGGAAGAGAGGTTTCAAGAAAATTAGAGGAAATAAATTCAGATTTTTTATGGCCCAAATAGCTTTACCATTGCTGTTTAGATAGCCATTTAAATGGCCTTTTCTGTTGCCATTATTTTTTCTCTCTCCTCTCTCTCTATCAGCAAGCAGTGATATGTCTGCAACATGTCACTGCCTTACTTAAAAGTATCTGCTGTCCTTCAGCTCCCAAAGAATCAATTCCCTAATCCATTGCATGGCATGCACACTCTTACTTCTTAAGATTCATCCCCGACTACCTGTCTATTCCTGTATTTCTAGCTGTAAAATAGGGACTCCCTAACTGTCCAAGAAATTTTATTCTTCCAGGCTTTTGCTAGGATTATTTTCCCATCCAACAATACCTTTATCTTCCTTTCCTGGCTGGGAGAATCCTGCATATTCTTTAAGTCCAGATAAAAATTTACTCCCTAAGGAAGGTAGTTACTCTCGTCAAGCAGGATTTTTTAAAGTTTTTCTCATTGACCAAGGTGGAATTACAGTTTAGATGTTAAAACATATATGTCTAGTATTTGCAATATAAAGAACACATGGCATGCTTACATAAAGTTTCTCAGTTCACAAGCTTAAATCATTTTATAAATATGAAGAATGAATTCTCTTTACCACCAGAGTAGGAAAATAAAATGGTGTTAAATGTGATGATGTGACAAAAAAAAATACACACTTAAACTCCACTGGGTGTTTAACACACCAGTAACTGCTAGGAATACATTATACTCACCCAGATGTTTCCATGAGTCTGAAACAAACTAAGATCATTTAAGCAGTTCCTTTTTTTTGGAATGTTCAAAAATATTTGCAAGATTCATTTAATTAACAGTTTTGTGTGTCTACATGTGTGTTTAAAGGATCTCAGACACACCTAAAGGTTTTCAGAAGTGTTATTCAGGTAAAACACACATTGATAGAACAAGACAGTCACCATGCTGCACCCTGCTTTTAAAACTGGCTGTTCATGTGAACTGGTATTACTTGCTAGCATTGTCAAAGATGAAGAATCCTGAGAACTTCTTGAGCAGGTAGATAGTAAATCTAGCCACCAACCTGAGTTCTTCCTTGTCTTGATGATTCTTATTTTTTGGCCAGAGTTACAAAAAGCCAAACCTTCAAATAATAGGCCTGTTTCCTGTGCACTGGCAAGTTCTGGTTAGCTGGCAGACAGGCCTCTGGCAAAATCTAGGCCTCTCATGTACTAGGGAAGAAAGCTGTTATTTTATGGCTGACCCACAGGCCCTGATTCAGAAATAGTCTGAGTCATGATGTATTTTTAAAAATATCTATTTCAAAACTGTAAAAAAAAAAAAAAAAAGAGGGCACAAAAGCAAAAAGATAGCTTTAATGACATTTTCTACCTTGGACACACCAGGCATTACATATCTGTTGCTTTCCTTGTTCAAAGGAAAATCCCATTAGACAAAACCATGACACAAGAAAGGAAATCATGACATGATTTAACGAGCTTATTAGTAGTTTTCATTATAGATGATATTTTTTCAACAGAGTTATGAAAAATGTCAGAAGGTACTCAGGGCTTTATGTAGGATTATTTCCATTAAACTCAATGACTATGTTTTACAATTCAGAATATAAGCATCTAATCATTGCAATAAATATTTGTAATAATATACAGTTTAGCTCATTTCCCTTCCCAGTTTTATTTATCACCCTCATATTAAATTCTTAGGGACTATATGTCTATTAATATCCAAAGGAGTCTTACATGTATTACATATTTCAAAGACTATTATTTATCAATGCTATTCTAGAAATTTAATTAAAAATGTAAAATATCTTAAAACAGTCCAGAAAAGTGGGTACTTATAAATTTAAAAAATTCATATATTGCCTAGGGAAGAAAAAAATAACTGAATAAATAAAGGTGCAATGGGACCAAACTGCTTTTGAGGACACATCACAGAAAAGAACTCAAATCTGTATTCCATAAATAAATGAAATTAAATTTAAATCTAATAGTCAGTGTTTGAAGGAAACAATAATGTGGCACTAGGATATATAAAGTGAACCACAGCATGTAGGAGCTATGAGTTTCTATTCTTATAATGAATATTACTCAGGTTTTATACCAAAGTTATGATAAATTTGCATTCTGCAATTGCTCTGTAATATGGAAATTGTGCAATGAGATTCAAAGAACAATCTATTTACAACTTAATCTTGAGGAAAAATTTCTTGGGTTAAACACCACATCCAAATGGGTATAATGGTGAAATTGGGGTGGTCACCTAGAAATGATACATCAGCCCATTCCTTTAAAATTAACAATATTTCTTCTATCATAGGTATTTCCAGTTCCTCTTGTATTTAAAAGCACAGATGTTAGGAGGGCCATTTCAACACTTTTGTAGATCAGAGATTATATTACTCAATTACCTGAATCATTTTTTTAAATTGAATTCTAAATTCTGTGCAAAATCAATAAAACTTTTCCACTAACTAACAATAGTAAATGCCTTTTGAGGATCATATACTCTGTAGTGGATTATACTCTGCATTAGTTACCTATATGCTGAGTAACAAATGATCCCCAAATTTTGTGGCTTAAAATAACAAACATTTATTATCTCTGTGCGGCACACATTTATGGGTGGCTTAGCTGTGCGCTTTTGCCACAAAGACTCTAACAAGACTGTAAGCAAAATGAAAGTCATGGGTATGATCTCTTGAAAAGGCTTGACTCAGGGAGGATGCAATTTCAAGTTCACTTATGTGGTTGTTGGCAAGATTCAGTCCTTTGTTGACTTTTGGACTGAGGTAACATTTTCTCACTGGCGGTTGGCTGGTGACCTTCCTCAGTTCATTGCCATGTGAGTTTTTCCATAGGGCAGCTCAGAGCCTAGCAGCAGCTTCCATCAGAATGAGTGAATAGGGAAGCAAGAGAGGGAATCAAGGCAGAAGCCATGGTCTCTTTGTAACCTAACCTTGAAAGTATCATACCATTACTTTTGCCATATTTGATTAATTAGAAGTGAATCAGCAGGCCCAGCCCACACTCAAGAGGAGGGAACTTTACACAAGGGCATGAATAGGAGGAGATGGGGATCATTGGGGGCCATCTTAGATGTCGCTCACCACATGCCCATTTATAGATGAGGAAACAGAGAATTTTAGTAACATTTTCAAGCAAAACAGAGAGTAAATGTAGAAGCTAGAATTAAAACTGAGGTATGATTGATTTTAAAGCCCAGAGCATTTCCATTGCACCCTTGTAATAATGAAAGAATAAGTTCAAGTGACCTGGGAAAGCACTGGGACAAGTCAAAGCATCAGTATTAGTAAGATTTTTTGTTTTTAATGGAGCTAGGTTGTAGCTAAGAGGTAAGCCCAGGAAAAATTGTATTATTTTTATTTATGGAAGATAAAGACAGCAAATGTATCAGGTGACATGGTTGGGTATATAAATACTTCAAATTAATCTTATAAATAAATATTGGAATTTAGTAACTGAATTTTGAAAGTTTTTTCAAAAATTTAAAAAATCAATTGAATTCTAATTTCCAGTAAGGTATGTTAAGAGAATAAAAGTACAATACTATTTAGAGAGGCATAGGAATTCAACATCTAGGAGTAAATACAGTGAAATATGCAAGGCCTATACCCAGGAAACTACCAAACCATTATTGAGGGAAATTCAAGGAGGACCAAAACAAATGGAATGATATACCATGCTCATGGTTTGGAAGACTCCACATTGTAAAGAAGCTAACTCTTCCCAAATTGATTTATAGATTAAATGCATTCCAAATCTAAATACCAATGCTTTGTGAGCGTGTGTAAGTGTGTGCAAGTTGATCAACTGTTACAAAATTTATATGGAAATACAAAAGGCCAAGAATGACCACAATAATCTGGAAGAAGGAGAATAAAGTGGAGGATTTACCCTTGATACGAAGCTCATGAAACTACATGTGGCACTGGTTCAAGGTTAGTTAGACAAGTAAATCAAAGATACAAGCCCCCAGGGCTTCCCTGGTGGCGCAGTGGTTGAGAGTCAGCCTGCTGATGCAGAGGACCCGGGTTCGTGCCCCAGTCCGGGAGGATCCCACATGCCATGGAGCGGCTGGGCCTGTGCGCCATGGACGCTGATCCTGCGCGTCCGGAGCCTGTGCTCCGCGACGGGAGAGGCCACAACAGTGAGAGGCCCACGTACCGTAAAAAATAAAAATAAAAATAAATAAAAAATAAATGAAAGATACAAGCCCCCAAACAGACCCACACATATATAGTTACTTGGCTTTTGAAAATTTTGGTACTTCAGAGCAATGGATAAAGGAGTGTCTTTTTGGTAAATGGTACTGGGTCAGTTGAATAATCATACGAAGCAAGGTGAATCACATCATGCACAATTATCAATTTGTAAGTATAAATTTAAAGAGTAAAACACTAATCTTGCAGAGGAAATCATCGGAACATATCATCATGAATTTGAAATAGGCAAAGATTTCTTTAAAGGTTCACCAAGAGCACTAATTATGAAGGATAGATTGTTGAATTGGGCTACAATGGAATCTAAAATTTCTATTAATTGAAAGACACCACCAGAAAGTGAAAAGACAAAGCACAAATTAGAGAAGATACTTACAATGTTTATAACTGACAAAAGACTTGTATTCAGAATATATGATGAATTCCTTACAAATAAATGTGAGTGTAAAAGATAGCTCAGTTTTTAAAGTCGGCTAAAGAATTAAGCAGGCACTTCAGAATATGATACCCTAATAGTGAATAAATAGACGAAAAGAAGAATTAACTTCAATGGTAATAAGAAAAAGCAAATTAAAACTATAGTGAGATATAACCATACACCTGTAGGATGATTAAAATGAAACAAAATTGAACTGATAATCACAAGCATTGGCAAGGATGTGAAGCCGGTATGAGTGTACTTTAGTGGAATCACTTTTGAAAACCCTTTGGCATTATTTACTAATGGTGAACATATACTACCCTATGACCTAGAAATCCTAGATTTCCACCAAACCAAAATGGTACAAAATAAATACCCAAGAATGCTCTTATCAGTATAATTTTAATAGCCCCAAACTGGAAGCAATCTAAATATATATCCATAATTGGTGGAATAGACAATAAATATAATACAGCAAGGAAAAAGAACCCACTACTGATACTCAAAACAACATGGATGATTCTACAAACATTTTATTGAAGCCAGATAGAAAACAATATGTTCTATGCGATTTCATCTATATAAAGCTCAGTAAGAGGTGCTGGCATTGGGGAAAAAGATAACTTAGTTAATGGATATCTAGTAAGATAATTGAGAGGTCAGGTTCCTAAGCATACAGTAGAAGAAAAATTAGTTCCACTAGAAAAAGTACTGTTATGGAAAATGACAAACAAAATTAATGAATTAAAGAGAGTTAAGTTGATGAAAAAATAAACATAAAAAATTTTTTCCTAATATTAAATACATATAAGTAGCTAACATATTCAGAATTCTTTCACTTCTAAACAGTAGTATTTTAAACTGTCTTGACCTTTTTCATTTGTAGTGGTAAATTTTTTATCCAGGGGTGGGATAGGGAGGGTGGGAGGGAGACGAAAGAGGGGGTATGGGGATGTATGTATACGTATAACTGATTCACTTTGTTATACAGCAGAAACTAACACAACATTGTAAAGCAATTATACTCCAATAAAGATGTTAAAAAAATAAATAAAAGGATTGAAAATATTAAAAAAAAATTTTTTTTTTTATCCATGTAGACAAGTCTGGTGAATACCCTTGGAGATTTTTTAAAAGTATCTAAAATGTTAAAGAGCCACAAATTAAATGAAGTGAGTATTCTAAAATAAATTTTAAGCTACACTAACTTTTTAAAAAATATACTTATTTATTTAGGCTGTTCTGTGTTTTAGTTGTGGCATGCAGGATCTTCATTGCAGTATGCATATGTGATCTAGTTCCCCCACCAGAGATTGAACCTGAGCTCCCTGCATTGGGAGTGTGGATTCTTACCCACTGGACTACCATGGAAGTCCCAAGCTACACTAACTTTTAATGACAATTATTGAGAGCAAACTTTTTAGTACGTCACCAATGCAAGTACATGGGCAAGGCATAAAAAATGGTTACAATGACTAGTATACAATATTATCTTTTGTGTATATGTGATGGGTGATTAGGGGGTGAATGGCCATTTATTATGGAAGATTTAATTAATGTATAGACAGAGAACTAGGTGCTGACAATGTTCTATCATATCTTAAATATTTCCAAAAATCAATTTCTTTAATTAGAATATTAGATAATTGCAGTTCAGTAACCTGATTTTATAACACCTCTATAACTCTCTCTTCCTGTATGAAAACTTACACTCTGGCTTAACAAAAAAAAAAAGTAATAGCTAGCAATTGAAAACTCCTATCTGCATGTGGCATTTTATCTGAACAAGGATGACAGGATCGTGCACATAATTATTATTTAGGATCCTGCAGAGCATCCTAAAAGTAAAGGCATACATATCTCCACTCCTGATGTGGCGTCAGAGATGACAGCAGGGAAAACATTCTCTATTGTGGTCATCTTAAGTCTGGCTAAACACAGAATAAAAAAGCATCTTACCTGTTCTGCATTTTATTTCCAATTTATTTCCTTTTCATGAAAACACTGACAAGAGGGTATTGCATACCTTTGATGTGTTTTACTTAGGGATTTATCATGCATCAGAATAAGCTGTCTGTCAGATGTATGACATCTAGATCCACAGTTTTTAAAGACCATGTCAATAGAAATAGCATTGTTGGGCTTCCCTGGTGGCGCAGTGGTTGAGTGTCTGCCTGCCGATGCAGGGGACACGGGTTTGTGCCCCGGTACGGGAAGATCCTACATGCCACGGAGCGGCTGGGCCCGTGAGCCATGTCCGCTGAGCCTGCACGTCCGGAGCCTGTGCTCTGCAACGGGAGAGGCCACAACAGTGAGAGGCCAGCGTACCGCAAAAAAGAAAAAAAAAAAAAAAGAAATAGCATTGTTTATCAGGTGCACGTGAGGAGTGCGCTGAGAGTCTGACGCCTGGTCTTTAATCTTGTCTAGCTATGTCCACACGGACAAATCAGTTCTCGTCCCTGGACCTTATTTTTCTCAGATATAAAATGATGGTGTTGGGCTCATTTAAGCAATTTAAAAATTTCATCTTGCTTTATAAAACTATGTTGGAGCCATGTGATAAACAGTCTTTACGGCAAAAAGGCCAAAAATTATATGGAGGCCCAGGGCTTACTAGACCCCTGTAAGAAAATGGAGAGAACAATCAAATATTGGACCCAGGTTCGGGAAATAGAGAGTGAACCCCAGCTCTGTTGTCGTTAGCTTTGGAGTGTCGAGAAAGTCACTACCCTTTTAAAATCCTTGATTTTGTTCTCTCTAAAACTTCTACCCCTAGAAGCATGTGCTGCCCCAGTCACAGAGCAGGCTCCTTCAAATTGGTAGCTGACTCTCAGTCCAACATACTTGCAAGTGAGAAAACTTACTTATTCTTTTTCTATTTTTTCCCCAAGGGGTGTTCGAGGGATTTGTGTTATTGTTGCCAGCTTTTCTACTCTTAACCAACTTAATTTACCTTCATGGATAAGAACCAGAGTCTGCCCCCTTTCGACCTGGATCGCTAAAATCTGCACATTTCCATATTTGGTGAGTATTTCTGGTACCTAAGTTTTTTGCTTCATGTGATATCTATCATATTCAGTGATGTGCAGCATTTTAGGTTGTCTGTTTTTCCCCCATAGCAGCCGCAGGAGTGCTGTTTCATGTTATTTGTATATAAACTGTGATATATGCAGTGCACATTGAAAAATTTTTAAAAATCCTCAAACTGAAAGCATACTAGATAAATTAAAATTCCAGCAACTGTGCTGGAGCCCAGGATGGCAGCAAGGAGAGGTGTTGGAATTGCTGGTTTGGGGTATTGGTTGCCCTGCCTGTGGACACCCGTAGTCTCTGTCCCTTATATAAATTCTTGTGAGGTAATCTGATTGGTGTAGCTCAGCCCACAGACTGGATGCCCTCCAGCCCGAGTCCGATGTTGGAAAACCAGTTGTGGCTGGGATGGTGGAGTTAAATTACAGAAATATGGCCACCCAAGATACCCAGGGACAATGAATGGGATAGTGTCCAGCAAAAGGGGCCATGAATGGGAACATATTCTCTGGGGAAATTGTTCAGCAAGAGTAGCATGTTTTAATGTGCCCACTGCCATGAAGTGGAGCCTGAAGACAAAAGGTGTTTATGATTAGATCAAGGCTGAAAAAATAAGGATGCTAAAAATTGGTAACTGTACAGTACCTGTGAAGTCCAGATTGCAAATTTCAACTCTAAGCCTGCATATGTTTCTGGCGTTTAGACAGCAAATTATTATCTGTAAGATGTTACAGAAAGCCCAAACGAACTTTTTGGCCAGCCCAATATTAGGTACTGTAACCATTCTATGCTATGCCATAGATGCGTCGTCACCGATCATATTTTCCTCATTTAGTTCAGTTCATCAGGTAAGAAACTGAACATATATGCATACATTTCTAAGTTAAAATTTATCCAAGTCTTAAAAATCTTCTTTTTTTTTTTCATTGGACTTACAATTTTGGAAAAGTATAAAGTACTTAGGATTTAAAAAGACACAGCTAAAACTCAAGTGCATTAAATATGTCTTAATTATTTCTTAAACCAAAGTCCAAGTTAAGTTTATGTTCTAAGTAGAATATGGTACTTATTTTCATAACTTTACTGACTTTCGTAGATAGACTCTCTAACATCTGTTTGAGTTTGAAACCCAGGGAAAGAATATGAAGGAGACTGTTTTTCCTAGGACAGCTGCAGAACAATGAACTATGCATGGCTTCCTTTATATGAATTTAGAACTGACCTAAATAACTCAACTCAAAAAGGCTACAAAAATACCATCTCATAGCTACCAGTTTTCCCCTAGTGTTGCCCTTTCAAAGGGAAGTAGAAAAAGTCTTAGAGTGAAGGAAGAAAGGTTGTTGAAGGAGGACAGGGCTGCAGGCTGCTGCAGTCCTAACATTGGGCAGCCCTACTTTTCCCCACCCTGGTCATGCAGGACCAGTGGTGAATTGTCCCCTCACCAGGCAGGTGGACTGTGCTTGTCACCACTTCAAATCTTGGACCAATCCCAAAGTTGGCATTCTGTTAGTGAGGCATTTCTTGGGCGTGCAGGTGTTTTATCTGCCAAATAAAATTTGCAGCTGTGATCCCACTGGTCCTTCAGTGTTGCACTTTAAAAGAGAAGAGTAGCTCTGAAAGCTACCAACAAGCATGATATTACAGAGAGTATTTTTTTTTCACACGTATCCTTTTAAAAAGAAGTCTAAAGGTGGATAAATTTAGAAAAAAAGTTATAAGTTCATCAGAATAAATTATTTTATGAACCAGAACTCATAGTGTCTGAATTCCTACTATTAGTTATTATTTTATAGATACCAAACTTTAAAATAAATTCTAATATATTCCTTTTTTATTGTTGAATTTGGGCAGAATTCTTTTTTTTTTTTTTTTTTTTTTTTTTCGGTACGCGGGCCTCTCACTGTTGTGGCCTCTCCCATTGCGGAGCACAGGCTCTGGAAGCGCAGGCTCAGTGGCCATGGCTCACGGGCCCAGCTACTCCGCGGCATGTGGGATCTTCCCGGACTGGGGCACGAACCCGTATCCGCTGCATCGGCAGGCGGACTCTCAACCACTGCGCCACCAGGGAAGCCCCCGTGGCAGAATTCTTTATGCCTGATTTTTTAGGGAAAAAAAGACCTTTCTGCCTTGAGAGTAATATATAACAAAAACCTTTTCATGATTTTGAGAAATGGTAAGCATACAATTCAAATTACAGTAGTTTTCAATGTAATAGCACTGAATAATCACTTCATTAGCAGTGATTATCTGGATATTAATAGAAGTTCCTGACCCACAGATTCTTGTTGCAAATGTTTAGTATGATTTGCAACAATGTGTTACAAAAATGTAGCTATATATTTTTTACTTTGCCTTAGTATTGGAGGGTTGAGTCCCATGAAGATTTATGAGATACTGCATGATGTAAAACTTATTGACTGTCAGGAATCTCGTCTTAAGGAACTGAACTGTTCTTTTTACTTCTGGAACCATTCTGATGCATCGTAAATAGGAGTGTGTATGTGTGTGTGTGTGTGTGTCTTTCTTCATAATTTATTTTCTTTGCTGTATTAGTATACACCTAATCAAATTACATACTGAAATGGATACTAGCCTTAGGAGAAGTACTGCATTTTGGTGGCGAATGATTTTGTACATTATAAATGGTTAATGGGAACTTTGATGTTGTTATTGAAGAGTTTTCCCATATCTGAAAATTTAAGTTTTCAAATACCGAGAGGCAGAATTTCTTTTCCTTCTATTTTCTGTTGCTTGTTTTGTTAAGAAACCCCATTTTAGTAATACAAATTTCTCTTTGCTAACTGCCTTGGTAGAAATAATTTGGTGAAGAATGTGAGGCAACATTTTGTCTACTAAAAACATTTTCCCCTTTTTATGGGTAGTCATTTTTTGTAATTTAAATAACTAAGCCATTCAACTGGATACTTTTCAAAGTTGAGAGATAAAAATTTAAACAAATTAAAACACACCATTTGTTAGATAAAAAATATATTATTTAATTCTTTATCCTCTGCTCATAAAAATAGCTCTTTTGCCTTGACCAATATTTTAATACACGTATTTATGACGTTATTACTCATGGCCTGAATTAAATAAGAAATTCAGATGAGGAAAACAACAGAAAAGTGAAAATACCTAGTTGTCTCATTTCTAATACATTTCTAACATGCTATTTGTGAGAAGCAAAAGCCAAGAATCAAATCTTCCTTCTTTAAAAGTTGCTTAAAAAATGTTTTTATGAGTCAAATTTAGTACTTCGAAAGGGACCCTGGAATAATTACATCATACATGAACCCTGGAGCCACCCCACATTGGTGGAAATGAATACTTATTATGTGGAAAGTGTTATGGAACAAATGTGTTAGAAAGATGCATTTCAGGGAGATAGCTGGCAAAGCACTTAGCATTATATAATCAAGCTTCTCCTTAAATGCATCTTTATTCTGCCAGTTCTATCATATAAAATTTTAAATGTCTCTTTGCAGAATCAATTCATTATATTTCCCCTTATACTTTCTTTTATAAGCTGACAAAAATATCAAAAGTCTCCAAAATGCTTGTTAAGGACCATCTCCAACAGTCCTTTAGGATGGTTTTACTGAAAATTAGATAATTTCTGCCAACCTTAGAAATCAATCTGATTTAGGAAATCTTTCCATGGCAGAGTAGTCTTTATTTATGATGACAGAATTCTCTGAGCTCCCCTTTCACACCTTCAGGCTTCCAGTTTCTTGTGACATTTTGGGAGAAAACCCATCAAGAATAAAGTTCAATATTGGAAATCTAAATGCGGAGTCTTCATGAAAGCCTTTTAGAAAGGAATCAGGTCACTTCTGGAGGAAGACCTTGTCTATGTAATTTGCAAATGAAGCCAGAGTGTCATAGTCTGTTTGTTTTCTTTTGTCCCAATGATGCAAGGAATATGAACCAATCTTGAACCAGTTCCGGAACAATTAGCAAAACCTCAAACTGTTTTAAGTGTTCTATTTAAACAAGGAAGAGATTACAATGAAAGGAAGAGATTACAATGCCAGAAGAGATTCCAAAGGATAAAGCTTTGTATATGCTAGCTATTTAACAAACTGCTTGCAAATAGCTTTAGAACTTTAGGGACTGTTATATACATTTACAAATTAAGTTGAAACATCTCTCAGGCTCCAAACTGTCTCCCTATTTGTACTAAAAAACTCAGTCATCACAAGGTGGGCAGATTCCACAGAGAAATATTTGAACATGACACCACATTTCAGTGCACAAGGACAGACTCCTGGCAGCCGCATTTGCCCGTGACTCCATTTCCCTGGCCACAGTGGATCAGACCATTTATTCATGCAGTAAACATTTATTGAACATTGGCTATGCGCACTGTGTTATAGGTAATCAAAACATATGCAGTTGCCGCCCTTGTGGAGTGTTGCAGTTCAACATGAGTGTGTCTAGACCTAGGAGCTTGGAACTGGGACAAGAGAGAGGGATTCAATTTCTGTGTGACTGGAGCTATAACATGCAAACTGGCAACTGCTGAAAATCAAAATCCACCACATAAACTGGGGAGTCCAGAGAGAAGAATGAAGCACACAGAAAGAGATACTATTCTCCTGATTATTAATAGGTGTACATTTATGGATTTTAGTCCTTCTAGAAGCTGGGTTGCATTCGCCCACTTGTTCTTTGAGAAGCCCTACAACACTAAAATGATATTCCTCATTTTCCTAATATGTTCTGGGCTATTTTGTTGTTGATGCTGCTTACAATAAAATAAATTAATATTCTAGACCAGATAACTAAGGTAGCACAGGCTCAGGGCAAGAAATAGGCTCCAGGCTGGGGGTTGAGAGTTGGGTGAAAATTTATAGACTTAGAGGGTAAATAAGACTCTTCAAATGGTTCACACAAACTTAGAGCCTTGAGCGGAGGGAAATAATATTCAAAGAAATAGAAGTACTCCATTGATGACAATTATGTTAATGATGCTGAAGACGATGAGAGAATGGCTTATATTAGCTAGATTGGGAATAAACTCAGTGAACCCTTTTGAAACATCTCTCAGGCTCCAAACTGTCTCCCTATTTGTACTAAAAAACTCAGTCATCACAAGGTGGGCAGATTCCACAGAGCAATATTTGAACATGACGCCACTCCTACATCCATACCTGATTGGATTTTTCACTCATTAAATAGATATTTATTGAACACCTACCATAATTAGAGTGGTGAGTCCAACAGACATTGTTTTTGCTCTCATGGGTCTTATAGCCTAGATGGAGTGGGTATCTGATCCAAGATCCTGTGCTTGCTGCTTCAGTGTAGATTCCCTCTAATCTTTGTGAAAATCTTCCGAAGTAAGTATCATTATGTTTATTTTACAGAGAAGGGAACTGAGCCCAGCTTCCTCCCCCTAGGACCCATGGGAGTGAAGTTGCTAATAACTGTAAAGTGAATAAAGGACAAAGGCTGAATGAAGAATACAGGTCTAGGGGCTTCCCTGGTGGCGCAGTGGTTAAGAATCCGCCTGCCAATGCAGGGGACACGGGTTCGAGCCCTGGTCCAGGAAGATCCCACATGCCGCGGAGCAACTAAGCCCGTGCACCGCAACTACTGAGCCTGCACTCTAGAGCCCGCGAGCCACAACTACTGAAGCCCACGCGCCTAGAGCCTGTGCTCTGCAACAAGAGAAGCCACCACAATGAGAAGCCTGTGCCCCGCAACAAAGTATAGCCCCCGCTCACTGCAACTAGAGAAAGCCCGCGTGCAACAGCAAAGACCCCATGCAGCCAAAAATTAAATAAATGAATAAATAAATAAATTTATTAAAAAAAGAATACAGGTCTACTCTAATTCTCTGCCCTTCCCATTTACATCATTCAAGCCCCACAAACAGGAAACAGAAACACATAGCTGTGATCCATGGGCCAGAAAGCCACAACTACTGCTGCTACTAGGAAGATAGGAAGCTTTGCACTGGATGCCTCCATGAAGTGTTGGCCTACCAAAGTGAGCTCAACTAACCTCTCCACATGTGGGAGATGCAAAACCCTAAACATCTCCATGACTGTGCTTGTTAGCAATAGCAAATTAATGAGCCTAGAAATGGCTTCCTCCTCACTTCTGCCTTCCACCATTTTGCATAAGTACAACTTATTGTCAGCACTTAATTTGTACTCAGAACCTTAACTGCAAAGGACTCTGAGTAAATGTAGCTTTCAGGTTTCTAGCTTATAAACGATGACATACCAAGAGGAGGGGATACATTCTGAGCAGGCCAGTCTGTCATATTTGTCATTCTATTAACTCATGGTACCTTTCGTACTTCATGCTTGAATGTTCACTTGGAAATATGATCTTTCATATTGGTAAGTCTGGACAAGCAGGTTTGTCTGAGATATTTTAGGGTTTGAGTTACCCTACTTTTTTTCACATAATTAATTGCAAACAGCATTTAAAAGTAAGGCGGACTTGACAAACAGATACCTATAAGCAGAGTGGAGAAATGACTGAAGTACCTCAGAGTCAGAAACCTGAAGTTTGTGTGTATGTTTTTTCCCTCCAGGCTCCCAATAACTGTTGTCCCCTATAACAAGGTATCTAACCTCTCTGGGTTTTTTAGTGTTTTTTCCACTATAACAAGAATAATGGTTCTCGTCACTTCCCTGCCTCTAGGGGTGTTGTCAGAATTAATGAGACACCAGGGTGAAAGCTTTCCACTTCTTTATTCCCCTCAGAGAATGCTGGAATGTAAATAAAAGTAATACCTCTATTTTGTGAACGCTTTTTCCTTCTACACGTCTTAGTAACATTCAGAAAAGATTTTTTGAAGCAGCAGCAATTATCGTAGGTGTTACATATAATAAAGGAACTGTATCTGCCAGGAAAAACAAAGGAGGAACCAAAAGTTTGAGTCAGAGAAATCTCTCCTGGCTTACTCTTTAATGGAATCAGTAGGAGGTCTGGGATAATCACAAGTAAAATATTGCTGTACGGAGAGCATATGAAACTAGGAGGACAAACCACTAATTGAAGTTACCATCCTGAAAGTAGAAAGAGAAAGGAGATGCTGACTGCTGACATGTTGCTGAGATGTTCTTAGTCATACTGGAGAAAGAAGATGAGGGTTGGAGGTTAAACTGTTTGTGGATTAGGATTGAACCACTCAGAGCAATAAGAATAGTCTCACTGCTCATTACAACCAGCTAGAAGTTAAACTTTGATGAGATAAAGATGTTCTCAGCAGTGTCTTTGATTAGTTAGCCAGTGAACTGTCTGTTGACATAGGCAACATGTACTGTGTCAATTCTGTCACTTTCATGGAATACAATCCTCTGGTTTTGATTGATGTAATGTCAAAAATACACATCCAAAAAGATTTATTCTTTTCCATCTGTAGATGATGAATTTCTAAATAGAGCCATTCTCAGGGATAGAAAATAACCCACTTCTCTGGTGGATCATGAATCTATGCACAGTTCAGCTGGGTCCTCTACCTAGGGTCTTATAGTACTACAATCAAGGTGTTGGCTGGGCTGCATGCTCATCTGAAGGTTTGAATGTTGAAGACTCTACTTCCCAGTTTACTCAGAATGTTGGCAGAATTTCCCTGTGACTATAGGATTGAGGGCCAGGGATTTTTGTTGGCTGTGGGCTGGAGACTTCCCTTAGCCCCTAGAGGCAACTCTCATCTCCTAGAGGCTGCCTGCAGTTCTTTGCCATGCCAGCTTTTCCAACCTGTCTCCTTACTTCATTAAACCAGCAAAGAGAGTTACTAGAGCGACATCTCATCTTCTTTGCCATTTTCTGTTGGTTAGAAGTAAGTCACAGGCCCCACCCACACGAAAGAGAGGGATTTATACAAAGATGTGAACATCAGGAGGGAGGATCATAGGGGCCAGCTTAAAATCTGTCTGCCTTAATTGGTAAGGAAAAACAACTCTGAGGCTATTATGACTTTGAAAATTTTCAGGATGATAGAATGAATCTGAGCTAATCCCTGCAGATTGTGTTGCTTTATCTTCAAGTCATTTGCTTCATTCATGGGTTGAATGGGGAAAGAAACCTACACACACTGTGTGGATAGAAAGCCAAGAGGGGTGGGATAGGGTCAGATGGGAGATGGAGGATGAGTCCCAAAGGAAGATTTGGATTGTTGATACTATGGAGGAAACCAACCAACATCCATACCATGTTGTTTACAGGACATTTGTGTGTGTGTGTGTGTGTGTGTGTGTGTGTGTCTGTGAGTGTGTGTGTGTATACACACTACATAATGTGTTTATGTATAAATGCTATATAATTTGTGTTATATTCAATAATACGCATTATTATATATGAAGTAGTGTCCACACTGTAATAATTATGATACATCTGTATTTATATCTATTATATTACATATACTAATATGTAATATGTACTTTTAAAAAAATTTAGACTTGAAAGAGTAGATACTTGAACAATTTCATATTTCTTATTTATTTATTTATATTTTTGGCTGCATTGGGTCTTCGTTGTTGCACATGGGCTTTCTCTAGTTCTGGCGAGTAGAGGCTACTCTTCACTGCGGTGTGAGGGCTTCTCATTGCGGTGGCTTCTCTTGCTGTGGAGCACGGCCTCTAGGCGTGTGGGCTTCAGTAATTGTGGCACGCGAGCTCTAGAGCGTGGCTCAGTAGTTGTGGCACACTGGCTTAGTTGCTCCGTGGCATGTGGGATCTTCCCGGACCAGGGCTCGAACCCATGTCCCCTGCATTGGCAGGCAGACTCTTAACCACTGCACCACACACACACACACACACACACACACACACACACACACACACAGTATTTTACCTAATTGGCATGTATCACTTTTAAATTGGAAAAAGTAAACATTAAAAAAATGTGGCATCAATCAGGATTTTATAATCTTGGCTAAGAATTTATAAATTTTAGAAGAGTAGGAATAAATATGTATTTAGATAAAAACTTTATGTCTTCAGGCCTTGACAAATGCCAAGAAAGCATGAATTTCTAAAATGAGGTCAATTATACTTTATGTACCTAAGTAAATGATATGTGAATCTAAACACTTAATGTAATGTTGGCTTAACAATGCTTCAAGTAGGCACACTGACCATAATTTAGTGGTGTTTTGGAGCTATTTTCTTATCTTAATTTTTCCCAGGCTTTTGAGAATGGAAAATAACAAACTCTAAATGTCAATTCTATTTTATAATATGAATTTGAGAGAAAATGTTTTCATTCATCATTTTAAAATCAAGTCAATTAAAAAGAAGCAAATGTAAATTAGACCCATGGTTTCAAATCATAGCACGGAAGGAGGTTTCTGAAGTAGGCAGAGAATCACTGACTGAATTTTGAAGAACCACCATTCTCAAAAAGTAGCGACATTCAGTGTAAACCGTAGAGAGGGGAGGAGGAGGGATCCTGATGGTTTGCGTTCCGTCCTCCCCCTGCTCAGCCTGTGCAAATTTTCTGACCATCAGTATACCTGTCCCAATAAGAATTCCTGTTTTTTTCCTTCCCTATTCTCTTTCTCTCCTTCCCAAATTGCAAAGGTGCTTTAGGTAGATTGAATATAGAAAAGTTTGAGTTAAAGATGGTAAATAGGATTGTGGAGAAGGAGGGGAAGTGCAACATTCCACTTTATTATTTCTTCATCTCAAGCTTAAGCAGAAAAAAACAAACACAAAGACAAAACAACCAGAACAAAACCTCTCATTAAGAAGAGCTTATGCAAAGATGCCTGTACTGCATGGCTAATGTGAACGATGGAACCGACAGCTGCTTTATAAGAGCAAAATAATTGCTTTTGAGTCCTTTTCTCTCCTTAACAAGTATATATACTTGTTCTGAGATTCTAAAAGATCTAGCTTACTTTTGAGCCCTTTGTCAAACAAAGAAGGAAAGAAAAATAGTCTGGTTAGCTGGGCTTCAAGGTCAAAGGAGGTATGCCTGGTTTCCACATAAGAGTTCATATACTAAACTACTTCTTTTACAATGATTCCCATTCGAAGAAACAGTTCACACATAATCATTTAAGTGCTTCAAATAACAAAAATTGGAATGGAATCAACTTCTTTGATATTTTCAGTGTTCTATTACTTAAAATATTCAAACTGGCTGCAAAAAATATTTAAATAAATGAATAATTTTAAAAACCTCTTGAGATAGTCCGAAAATGAGCTTTGGAACAGAACCAGGTACGAGGTCGGGAACAACCTGCATTGGCTGACCCTAGCTTATTATGTAACACTTGGCTTATCTAAACCTGGAATAGTCTGTGTTTAGACACCATGTGTACAGTTCTTTCTGCCAGGATGCCGAAGGTGTAGCTGTCCCTCGTTGGGTTCTATGCCGGTGGTCTCCAGGTGGTTGAATTCTTCTATTTAGTTCAAGTGTTTTTGTTTTACAGTGCCTAACTAAGTAGGTTATTTAAGGAAGGATTATAGACTACAACAAAATATCTAGTTGAGGAAAACTTGAACAGCATTACGAGAAAGTATATATTGGTGTTCTTAATTAGTTGACTTAAGCATGGACAGATAGCTAATTACCTCTTCTTGACTAACTTGTATTCTCTTCACATTAGTATCATTTATTTTTCGTACTACATACATTCAACAAATATTTATTGCATGCCTACTATGTGTCAGACATCGTTCTAGGTGCCTAGACACAATGATAAGTGAACTGGACACAGTCCAGCCCGTCCTCATGGCACTGTAGCCTGAGATGGAGACAGGCATACACTAATCCAATAGTTATAAACAAATGCAAAAATTACAATTCTTCAAATACTACAAAGGAAAGGTACAGAGGTAGACTTTTCGGGGCATTGAAATGTAGTTACTGTGATTGTGGGTCTTCTTAGGACTACAGCTGAGCAGTAAATTTTCATCCTCTTGATTCTTCCTGTGTGCATTCCTGACCTATTTCATCCCCACCACGTCTCGCAGACTCCACCCACACTTGGAAGACTCCGGCTTCACCACCCCTTCCTCTCTAGCCTGAATTGCCCCTCAGCTTTCTCAATCAGGTTCCTCCCCTCCTATGACCTCTGAGTCATCTTGGTTCTAGGAGCAGAAAAATTCAGACTTCAAGCCGACTTCCAAACCTCTCTGTCTCAAACAGTGACTGCTGTCTCAAACAGTTCTTTGGGTCTTGGCTCATGGGGACTGTGGGTTAGGGGAAATGCCTTCAGAATACTATTTAGAAACTCAGACTATTCCCAAACAAACACTTGGAGGTATAGTCCTATCATATTAGCGAAGCGAATAGGTAGACATCTGGTACAGAAGGAGGGAAAGTGAGTGTTGGTTACGTACACGACAGGGATGAAGTTCAGAGCAGCTAGTCAGAGATGAGCCAGTTCATGGGGGTGCAAGGTCAGGATGGTAGCAAGATGGATTCTTAACTACAAAACTACATGAATATATGAAGTTCTAATATGCCTTCTGAACATTCTAATGGTTTCCCGTGTCAGGAATCCTATTAGACTTCCTTAGATAGAGCAGGCAGAGCAGGGGACTGAGGGTATTTAGGAGATGTGGGAGACTGAGCATCGCCCAAAACTCCTAGTGAAGATTAAAGATAATGTGGTCCCAGATCTTGTCTAAGGCTTTGAAAGAATTATATCTTTTAATGCTGGATTAAAAGTAAGCCCCTATCTCAGAACACTTTGGAAAAGAGAAGACATGATAACTGTATTTAAATAATTAAAGGATTGTAGTAGCATTCAGAAACATCAGGGCTATTGTTCAAGACTCTGGAGGACAGAGGTAGAATTTTGCTCAACAGAGACTTTTCTGACAGTGAAAGCTGTTTGAACACAGAATAAGTTACCATGTCAGGCACCTCATGGCAAGGTTCAAAGGCTACATGGCCTTCTGTCAGTGATGAACAGAAATTCATGCACCAACCAGAGGTTTGAAATGAACTCTAACCTTCCCTCCTGCTCTACAACTTCTAGGGTGGACATTCCCAATCAAAAAATGTCCTCAAGGGCTTCCCTGGTGGCACAGTGGTTGAGAGTCCGCCTGCCGATGC
Source organism: Tursiops truncatus (assembly GCF_011762595.2). Taxonomy (NCBI): domain Eukaryota; kingdom Metazoa; phylum Chordata; class Mammalia; order Artiodactyla; family Delphinidae; genus Tursiops; species Tursiops truncatus. The sequence goes on along the minus strand of NC_047038.1, from coordinate 26,498,995 downwards.
AGGGGACACAGGTTCGTGCCCCGGTCCGGGAAGATCCCACATGCCGTGGAGCGGCTGGGCCCGTGAGCCGTGGCCGCTGAACCTGCGCGTCCGGAGACTGTGCTCCGCAACAGGAGAGGCCACAACAGTGAGAGGCCCGCGTACCGCAAAAAAAAAAAAAAAAAAAAAAAGTCCTCAAGAGGACAAAGGTTTTAAAATACTTTTGTGTGAAAGAAAATGTTTTTATAAGCACAACCTTAAAACATTTAAGAAGAAATAACACAACTGAAAATTGCACACTTTCATTTTGATTTTTAAGTTGCTACAGTGGATTTTTCTGGCTTTACATTGTACATGTAAGGCTGGTATGTCTTAGGAAAAGAGTTGGGGGTTGAATTAAAATAAAATAGAGAATTATTTATTTTTAACATCTAATGTTCCAAATGATGTTTTGGTTTGTTGAAACTGCAGAAGTTTAGTTCTCAACTCCATTATAAGCCATAAATTCAATTTACCATTTCACACAACACAGGCATCATGTTTTGTTTTGGATTTTTTTGGCATGAAGCATGGTTAGAGTAGGTAATGTAGAAAAATTTGGAAATGACTGCTACTCTTTCTCTCCAATGTTGACTGTTAGAGGTTCAGCAAATACTCTCGAATTAAGATAGGCTCTCCAAAACAAATCCCTTTCTGCCTGAGTTGTAGCTTCTGGAGGATAAATAATTGAACATATTTACTGATGACTAATATATAACACTATATATACCAGGCATATCATAAAAATGTCAAGTTAAGCTTTACAAACTGTTCATTTCTATGACTAATATAATATCTTTTTGAAGGTATGCTCCATGTCTGAGTTCCTCTTTCACATTAATTCAAGCAGTGTTTGATCTCCTACTATGTGCAAAGCACTATTTTAGATACTCTGAGAAATACAAACGTGTATAAAATAAGTTATTTTCCTCCCTAGTGGTTACAGTATTAGAGCAGAAAATAAGACAACCACATAGAACTGGAACTTAAGTTAATATCAGATAAGCACATTAATAGTGGTATAAACCAAATATTCTAGAGATCAGAAGAGGATAAGACCTCTTACTGGAGAAACCCAGCTGGGCTTCATGGAGGATGTAGCATTTGACTGGAGCTCTCGATGAGTAGGATTTCATAAGTAGAGATGGGTGTTAGATTTTTATGCAATGGCATGAAAAAAGGCAGAGGAGAAAAATGTTTAAGAGATGGCGATTAAATAGTTGGGTATTTTACAAAGGAGTAGTGTAAAATATGTCTAGGGGTGGCTCTAGCATATGCCTGCAGCACCAGGCTAAGGGGTTTAGACGTGTGTTTAGAATAATAGGATGACTGAAATAGTGTTTTAGGAGGCTCAGTCTGAGAACAGTGTGCAAGGAGAGAGATGTGTGATAGAGTGAAATTTGGGGAGGCTACTGTAGGAGTACAAGCATAAGGACATGGCAGCAGAAGTGGAATGGAAGCTCTGGGTAGGAAATATATTGGGAAGAATGAATCTGCAGAATTTAGTGTATGGGGTTGGGGGCAGTGGAAGGAAGTTGAAGTTTACAATAATTCTAAGGTTTAAAGTTTGGACTATTAACAAAACATTAGTAAATAAATAGAAATAGTGAAGAGAGGACAAAATGTTGGTTTTGGGTTTTTGAATTTAGATGTCTTGATTTTGAGATGCTGATAATGTATCCATAAGAAAACATTTAAAGCGTAGGAATAAGGCAGTCAGTCCCTGAAATGACATACCAGAGCTTGAACGCCTCCTCTACTTACCATAAATTGGGTAAATTACTCTATCTCCCTGAAGTTCAGTTTCCTCTTCTATAAATGGGGATAACTTTTGCACCTATTCATAGGTTTGTATGTAATATAATTTATGTAAAATTCTTTTCCTGGTGCTTGGTAGAACGTGGCTCAATAGCAGCTAGCTATTTTTGCTCATAACCTTGTTGTTAAGAGGTAGGAGGAAAGGTGGGTCTAGAAGCCAGCACGAAAAGTATAGTTCTTTTTGTTTGTTTTTTTATAAATTCATTTATTATTTTTGGCTGCACTGGGTCCTTGTTGCTGCGCGCGGGCTTTCTCTAGTTGCGGTGGGCAGAGGCTACTCTTCGTTGCGGTGCGCGGGCTTCTTATTGCGGTGACTTCTCTTGTTGTGGAGCTCGGGCTCTAGGTGCACAGGCTTCAGTAGTTGTGGCACTCGGGGTTAGTTGCTCCACGGCATGTGGGATCTTCCCGGAGCAGGGCTCGAACCTGTTTTCCTGAATTGGCAGGTGGATTCTTAACAACTGCGCCACGAGGGAAGTCCTAAAAGTATAGTTTTGTATCGTCTTTGGAACATGGCTGGTTGATGCCTTTTTTTTTTTTTTTTTTTTTTTTTGCGGTATGCGGGCCTCTCACTGTTGTGGCCTCTCCCATTGCGGAGCACAGGCTCAGCACGCGCAGGCTCAGCGGCCATGGCTCACGGGCCCAGCCGCTCCGCGGCACGTGGGATCTTCCCAGACCGGGGCACGAACCCGTGTGCCGTGCATTGGCAGGCGGACTCTCAACCACTGCGCCACCAGGGAAGCCCCCTGGTTGATGCCATTTTAATGGATGACAACAGATTATCAAACCTTGGGAAAGTAGGAGATGGGAAAGAAGAGGATTCATGAAAAGTATCAGAGAAAGAGTAACAAGAGACACCAGAGGGAAAACTCTTAAAGTCATGGAATCCTAAACAGCTACATTTCAAAAAGAACTGGTAAGCATGGTCCGATTTTGCTAAAATCTTAAGAAAGATGTGGGTGGATAGGAAGCTATTGAATTATTTAGGCCATTGGTATCATTCAAAGGCATTTATCAGAGGAGTATGTTTCTGGATTTTGGCCCTTGGCAATTGTATTTAATTGGTGGCCTCACATTCCATAGCATTGATTATGCCTATCATTCACCACCTTGTACCCGAAAGTCTTGAAATATCTGAGTTAAGCAATATTATAGGTTGAGAATTTCTAAAGCCTTTTACAAACCATAGAAAGCCATCAGAGACTCTTTAAAAGTAACCATCATTCCTATGTTTGATTAAAATGAATATAATACTAATACTTTGAAGTTGATTGTTGCTTTCTATGTTTAATGCATTTTTACTTAGACAAATTAATTTTGTCCTTACGACTACCTTATTAGTTAGGTAGGAGAAGTATTAAATGTCCCCATTTTATATGCAAGTAATCTGAACTTTCAAAAAGTGAAAAATTGAATACATAAAAAGAGTTGGGGCCTGAATGTAATACCTAGTCAAAGATTTGCACCAAAATATACACTGGTCCGTTCCTTTCTCTATTAACCCTCTCTTTTTTTGAAATCTTTCCCTGTGTTCTCATTTAATAAGATCCTTTCTTCCTTCTAACGTCATCCTTTTACTTTTCATTTCTCCTCTTATTTTCTTATAAATATCTTCTATTGATACCTCAACTGAGTAATCATTTCAGGCCAGAGATGTGAGTCCAGGTTATATGTTTTATTTGACGTGAAGAAGGGAATGACGAACTCTCTTTACGAACCTGATTTTGGCTCTGATAAAGACAGAAAGGGAAAGGTGGGGGAAAAAAAACAACCTCGTGATTAGGGGTTTAGCAAAAGCACTAGATAGTCTTGGTTGTCATGGAGACCACCACAGCCACTGCTTTATATGCAGATAATGTGCAGGAAGGGTAGACAGGAAGATTAGCTATACATACAGTTCTTGAATACTGAAATGGTAGCAATAAGAAAGCTACTGGCCTCAGGAAGCAGAGAGAACAAAAACAGGTCACAGCAGCAGGAAAGTCAGAACCAGAGGTTGAGGTAAAGAGTTTGGCTGGGAAGCCCAGACAGGCAATGTCCGTGAAAAAGCATGTATGGTAGTCATTAGTGCTACTTCCCAAGTATTTCTGGCTCTCTTTCTCTACAGTGCATGATAAAACTAATACTTCTGGCAGCTTTGTGTGTGGGAGGAGTCACATGACTAGTTCTGGCCAATGAGTTATGAGCAGAAGTGGCATGTGTCATTTTCAGGCCTAACATTTAACTGCTGGTACGAGACCCTCCAGAGCTCTATTTGCCTTCTAGCTCAGTGACGGGCATCGTCTATTAGCTTGAGTCCCTGAGTAACTGTGATGAGTGAGCCTCCCTGTTGACCCAAAATGGGTGTTCAGTGTGAGTAAGGAATGAGCCTTTGTTATTTAAAACCATTGAAATTATTTTAAAAAATTATTTCTATTTATTTATTCATTTTACCTCAGTGTTCCCTAGCCTGTCCTGATTAATACAGCTAATGAATGGTAAGGGAAATATTGGCAGGCCATATGTGAGAAGTTTTTCTAGTTATTTGTTGCTGGGAAATAAACCACCCCCAAACTTAGTGGCATAAAATAATGTATCCTGTTATGCTCATGGATCCTGTGGGGATAGGAATTCAGAAAGACAAGGTGGGGCTGGCTTTTCTCTGCCACACAATGGCTGGGATGACTAGGATGGCTGGGGGTTAGGATCACCTGTGTCTTCTTCACTCACAAGCCTGGCACTTGGGCAGGATGGCTGAAGTACAGGTGAGGCCGGGCCTGTCCACAGGAGCACCTACCCACATGTGACCTTTCCATGTGGCTTGGGCTTTTCACAGCATCGCAGCCAGAATTTGAGAGGAAGCATCCTGAGAATGAGCATTCCAGATGGTCTGTGTGGAAGCTTCATGGCCTTTTATTATACATAGTGTCAGATCTGTGCATTCTATTGGTTATGAGATAGTCGTAAGAACAACCAAGAATCCAGTGGCAGGGGAGTGGGGAAGGAGGTGTGAATCGGACTTCACTTTTCCATGAGAGGGGTAGCTAAGAATCTGTAGCCATTTGCAAAGTCATCGTGGAAGGATAAAGAAAAGCTTGCATAATCATGGAAGGAAACTGATGTGCAATGTGGTCAAATCACAGTTCAGTTCATAAAAACAAGATCCTCTCTCTGTATGGTGTTCTGCAGCTTATAGCACATTGTCATATGCCTTGCCTCGTGTGATCCCCCCAGCCATCCCCTGCTGTAATGAAGGACTGTTATTTTTATCCCTAGAGTATAAAAGAGTAAGATAAATTCTGAGAGGAACCAGAACTAACTAAATACCATACCACTTAACGGATAGCTATTTAAATCTATCTTCTAATATTTCAAACTATACCCTACACCTTACTCTGGATTAAACAAATAATGTTAAATGCTTACTAGTTATGAGGCACTCTCTTAGGTGCTGTGGATATATAAAGACAAGTAAACTATCTTTGTAAGCTAGTGGAGAGGACAAACTTGAATGCGGAAAACAAAACAAAAGGGGTGACATTAAGAGCCCAGTGACAAAGACGTAGAGAGGATGGGGCACTCAGTTTGGACTGTGAGGACGTAGTATTTAAGCTGAGCCTTAAAAAATAAGAAATATTTAGATTGGTGGAAAAGGGGTGGCCAAACTAATCCAGCATGAGCAAAGGCACAAAACATGAACTTACACGTTCAGAGTTCCAGAAGAAGAGAGGGTGGCTGAAGTATAAAGCAAAGAAAGAAGAGAAAGAAGACAGGGACTCTAACATTGCACATTAGTCAATTCACCTTAAATTGTCTCAAGGCTACCCACGATGTCTTTATTTTGAGGGCTATGCAACAGGAAATGTTAAATATTTCTCATGTATACACATCATTTTCCATCTCTGGAGCTTAACTCATCATCACTAACTTCTCCATGGCCTCATAAGGTTCTTCAAAGTCGTCTCTCAGTTGATGGGTTGACTCTTGGTGGGTGCTACTTTCTTTGGTTACAAACTTCTTGCCCTTCTGACAGAGACTTCATTAGTCATTTACCTCCTCATATAAAATAGAGCCGGAATTAATAATAATTTAGATGGTCTTAAAATTTTCCCAGAAAAACTTCTTGAAGGAATAGGAGGTAATTATTACAGGAACAGGTAGAGAATTATTAGCTACTTTTATAGAATCATTTCTACTCTGATCTAACTCTAAAACAACATTGAAAAAATAAATCATATTTTTTCTAGGCTGCTTTCCAAAAGGATGTTTTTCAATTCAGTTCTTAACACCCTGCTCTAGGCTGCTCCCTCTTGAGCCACCCTTATCTCCTGCCCCCTCTCCTCTCTCAAATTACTCAAGATCCATTTCCTATTTGTCTATTTCCTGCCACCCACCACTAAATGCCCTTCTGATTACAACAACAGGGATTAAAACTTTGCACTTACAGAAAAATATTATCTCACCAGGATTTTGCTATGGAACTTTTCGTGACCACTAGGAGATAGCGAGCATGAAATGATTAAACAGAAATGACTTTGAATTACTGTTGCTAGGAGTATTCATTGTATTAACATTGAAAGTATGACATAGAGCGTATGGATCTGATTACATTTTATGCCCCAAACAGGAAATTACTTTCTTGCCCAAAGGCGCTTAAACCCTTGTGAAGTTCCCACAGCATGGGAAAGAATATTGGTCCTGTAGAGAGAAAGCAACACTTAAAGCAGAAGACACTGATCTTGGCTCGAAGAACAAGGCATCATATCACATGGCCAGCGTGTTAGAGCATATATGATGCGCAAAAACCCTTTGGCAGAAATCAACTGATTCTGAGAAAATCAACAGGTACAGTGTCTGACACATAATAGCAGCTAAATGAATATCTGTTAAGAGAAAACCAATACTAGAAGGCTGTATTTTGGGCAAGTCCATAAGCATAATTAAAATCTACTAATAAGAGCCTGAAAGATAAAAACAGATACCCCAGATGCAACTTAGTAGGACAGTAAACCACAGGTGACATATAGAAATAGAATCCTAATCCTACACAACATTGTAAATCAACTCTACTTCAATTAAAAAAAAAAAGAAATAGAATCCAGCCTAGCAGCGAGAGTTTAAAAAATTATCAAATCCTTTAAGAGAATGTACTAATATATCCTGTATGTAGAGTACGTATAAAGTTGCATGTTAAACTCGGTGTATTTCTCATTACAAAGTATAGGTTCAGTTAATTTAAGTAAACAGTTTGGTCATTTTCATTAAGTTCATAATGAAATAACTCATTGTTTAACATGGATTCCTAAATGCAATGACTCATATCTGGCTATTAGAATTAAAATTCTGGTGCTTTGATTGGCAAAACCAGGAGAGGGGAAAGTAACAGAATTAGGTCTTTATGCCGCATGTAATTCTGTTAAATTAGAGAATAACTTGAGGCTTAGAGAGCACAGGTAGCTTGTCCAATGCTACCCACACATGTAGAGAAAGCACCAGTCTCCAGGAATAAGATTGTTTAATGTTCAGGGTGTTTCCATAATTCGCTGCTGCTTCGAGTCTTAGGAATTACTGCGTGCCTTATCCTTGAAACTATTCAGTGTGTAAGGCACTATTCACAATAATTTTCCAGTGGATAGAAGCAGACTTTCTGTATTTACTCACTAACCATTTTTGTTCTGGACATTGGCCCCTCTTGATCTTTAGCTGTAATGTAAATATCACACTATTTTAAAAAAATATCTACTTATGATGGGAGGAGTTTACAAATGATGTTGAAAATAATTCTTCACTTTAATATCTAAGGAAAAATATACAACAGTTATCTATCAGCATGCTTAGAAATGTACAGTCTGGCTAAGTTTAAAGTCTTTTGCTGAATGTCTGACTGAAAGTGACATTCAGCCAAGGTATTAAAGATGGTGATAAATGTAATAACTTCTACCTCTGAAAGGTCATTTGGTTCTGAGGAGAACACCTTAGCTTATGATTACATGATTATGCCAAAGTGTTTCTGCAAGAATGAATAGGCAACTACTGTCTCCATCTTAAGAATTATGACTTTGGTAAAATGCATCATTTTCGGGGACTCCCAGGATCTAAGACAAATTATTCTTTAGAACTGCAGGCATTAATAATATCTAGTTGGAAAAATATTTTCAAAAGTTAGCACTTTTAGAATAGGCTTTAGCTTACATGTTTTTAAACTATTCACTTAAAAGAAAATATATGCCAAATGCTCAAAGCAATGATTTTTCTTAAAGTCTTGCATTAGGGAAATGATACAGACTCAACTTAAGTACACAAAAATAATCAAACAAATCGCCTTAGGGTCTCTAGCCTGTCTCTTCCAGCTTAGGCAACCCCTAATTTTATGTAGTTATCTTTAAGTCCACCACTCGTTCTTTTTCACAAATATGCATGAAAGTCATGTGGTAAATAGCTTTCAGGGCATTCTCAATCTCTTGGGCCAAATTCTTAACAGACTACTCCTATAATAGTCCCAAGAGCACCAAAAAGGTTTCTGCTGTTTTCAAGGGCAATTGGCTCATTAGCAGGGGAGCTGACATGACCAATTTAAGGCATTTTTAAGTCAGCCCCCACTAAAATGGACACAACTGGATTATCTTGCTGAATTTCACATAGCTAATTCAAAATGCAATTTAATGACTTAGAAAACATCCCATCTTGTTAAGCAATGCAGTTGGGCACCCACTGACTTAGGAATTGTATCATTCAAGAGCAGCCAAATGTGTGTATATACATCAAGGGAAAGCATTAAGACACTATGATAAAGGTTAACAAGTAGTTTTTAAGACTAAATATGTTGCAGACGTGTTTAGATCAGTAAATATATTTTGGTTAAAGTTTTTTATATTTCTTGATTTATTGAAACATATAGAATAAAAATATAACTCACATGCCTATATGTAACTTAAAAGTGTTGGTAAATAGCATTACATTGAATTATTTAAATTAAGAATATATTATGTATGGTTGTAGAGACTTGGATAATTTGGACCAGAAGGGATACTGGTCTTCAGTGCTATAGAATAATGGGAAGAGGAAAGAAGCTGGGGCCAGGGATGAGGAAATTAACCTGGCTTTGTGTCTGGGTTCCTGGCAGAGGGATGGCCAGCATCCAGTATACAGTGTTCAAAGGTGTGATGAAGACAGCTTGAGATCCCAGCTTGATAATGCAAGGCAGGAAGGCTTTGCAAGAGGAGGAATAATCAGTACAGGGTAGATGGCCCTATCATGGTTCCAGATGGTCTCTCCCTAAGCTGGGATTACAGAGAGCAAGATGCAGCCAGGACCCCCAGGTTCTAGTCTCAGTAGGAGAGAGTGCTGTTAAAGGCCAGAAATCACAGTTGTTATTATGGTTGTGGGCTTTGGAGTCAGTCAGACTTGGATTATAATCCTGGTGCTTCCATGTACTCACTGTGTTTTGTAACCTCTTTAAACTTAACCTCTAAACCCCAGTTTTATCATTGGTAAAGTGGAGCTAATAATATTTATTTCAAAAGACTTTTTGAGAATTAAATGATGTATAGTAGAATCTAATGGCTAAGAGTGCAGGAATTAAGAGTGTAAAGATAAAAGATGTAGCTTTGGAGCTGGACTCCTTGAGTTTGCATGCTAGCCTGTGTTTTGGGGCAATTCACTCTCTTGGCCTCAGTTTCCTCATGTCTATGGAAGGAATGCTCAGTGAACCTATCTCTGAGGGTTTGTTGTTAGAACAGTGCCTGTTATGTAATAGTAATTTATAAAGTTAATTAGGGCTTCCCTGGTGGCGCAGTGGTTGACAGTCCGCCTGCCGATGCAGGGGACACGGGTTTGTGCCCCGGTCCGGGAAGATCCCGCATGCCATGGAGCGGCTGGGCCCGTGAGCCATGGCCACTGAGCCTGCGTGTCCGGAGCCTGTGCTCTGCAACGGGAGATGCCACAGCAGTGTGAGGCCCGCGTACTGCAAAAAAAAAAAAAAAAGTTAATTAAATTATTTATGATATTATCTCAACATACAAAAGAATTTTTATTGTTGCTATTACTCTGGTTGATAAGGCCAGTCATATAGAGAGCTGAACATGGTAGTGATGAGGAGACAGCTGTGATTAGCAAGCATCTGTGAAACCAGGGCTCTGTCTAGATTGTGAAACCACAAGGCTCACCCCAGATGGACGAGGAGTCTGTGCTGTTCATGTGCTGTCTGCCATCTCCAAGAAGTCAGCATCTGAGTAGTGAGACCCATTGCTAAATGAAATGTCCATAAACTAAGGCTCAGCAAGGTAGGGGAAGTGAGGGAATAAAGACCACATGGTCAGTATTATAGTTTTAAGAAGAAAACCATATGTGTCTGCCTAAAATTTTTTTTTTTTATTATTCATTTATTTAATTTTTGGCTACATTGGGTCTTTGCTGCTGCACACGGGTTTTCTCTAGTTGCAGTGAGTGGGGGCTACTCTTTGTTGCGGGGCGCAGGCTTCTCATTGTGGTGGCTTCTCTTGTTGCAGAGCACGGGCTCTAGGAGTGTGGGCTTCAGTAGTTGTGGCACACGGGCTTCAGTAGTTGTGGCTCGCGGGCTCTAGAGCGCGGACTCAGTAGTTATAGTGCACGGGCTTAGTTGCTCCGCGGCATGTGGGATCTTCCCGGACCAGGTCTTGAACCCGTGTCCCCTGCATTGGCCGGCGGATTCTTAACCACTGTGCCACCAGGGAAGCCCTCTGCCTAAAATTTTGTTATATCTTTCTCAGAATTATTGCTTCATTCCTGGCTTGTTCTATTCTGATAAGAGGCTCCTGAAGATGTTTCAAAATAGGTCATTCCTCACTGGGAACATAACTTTAATTGCATTCTTTTTGAATTTACACTAAAGAACATGATTATACACTCAATTTCTCAATATCCTGGTTTTCTTAGCTATAAAATGGAGGGGTTGGATGAGAAATTCTGTAATAACCTTTCAATTCATAAATTATATGATTTGATGATCATATATCATATTTGGCTTTCCTTAGAACGCCACCTTCAGAGACTAGGACATATGATTTTTGTAACCATGTTTTAATAAAGTCCTTATGGAACTCCATGTAACTAAAAACCTTTGGATTAGGTCCAAGGTCATTAAACTACATTCTGTGATAGAGTGGGCTCTATTCTATAGAGATTTTAGTTTATAACATGTGTGCTTTAAATAAAGTAATTTATAATGAACTAAAGCCTGAGGGAGATCTGACTTTTTCAATATGCTCTGTCTTATCTTTTTCTATTAGATGGTGGAATTGCCTATAAAGGAAGTTACCTTGACACTTACATCAATTATTCCTATTGGAAGCTTCTCACTTCACCTTAATCTTTAAGCCTTTAGCTGTTCTGAATTGTGTCAGGCAAATTCTGAAGTACTCTTGGCTTTGTAAACATCATATACCTTAATAACCATTATTATTTCTTCAAAGCGTTTTGCTTCTTTCTCCAATGATGTATTAGGTCATGGTAATAGCTGACATCTCTGGGGTGCGTGGTATGTGCCAAGTTCTGTGCTGAGTGTAATACATTGCATTTGCTCATTTAATCTTCATGGGAACCCTTCGGGGTAGTGCTATCATTACTCCCATCTTATGGAAGAGCAAATCAAGCTTTGAAAGGTTGAGTATCTTGCTCCAGGTCACATAAGTGGTCAAGTCAGGACCTCAACTACCAAGTTCATGCTTTTAATCGCTCAGGTTTCTCGATGAGCACAAGGGAGAGGTTGACAGTGAGGATGTCAAAAGCTTATGAATTTAGATGTGTGACCTTCACTAACAGAAAAACCTCAAGATACTCAAGTGTACTTTATTTGAGCATTGTAGCTATTTTGTAGAACTTGGGGATTCTTTCTTATGGCAAGTATTTTGCTTTCTTTAAGTCTGTTCACTGTATTTTTTCTCAGTTGGAGCTTAAATCTATTTTCATCAAAACTAACAATTCATCCATGCTTTCAGAAAGTTTGGCAATTATTTCTATTTGGAAATGGCTTACACAACTTCCCTGGAGGATCTTTGCCTTTTATGCTCTTGAAAAATAAATTATTTTGAGTTCCCTCTGTCCTCAAAGAGCTATTATTACTAGCCGAATCCTTATCACCACAAACAGGCCAAAGCATAAGAGGCTTTCATTGATACTGTTCATTAAAATATTCATAACTAGGAATTTTAGATGCGTTCCCTGTTGAGTGTAACCAAGCTATTATTGCATGTGTATATCTTTTACCTACTTACTTTTTTTTTTAACATCTTTATTGGAATATAATAGCTTTACAGTATTGTGTTAGTTTCTGCTGTATAACAAAGTGAATCAGCTACACATGTACATATATCCCCATATCCCCTCCCTCTTGCGTCTCCCTCCCACCCACCCTTTCCCACCCCTCTAGGTGGTCGCAAAGCACCGAGCTGATCTCCCTGTGCTATGTGGCTGCTTCCCACTAGCTATTTTACATTTGCCTACTTACTTTTCTTAAAAGTGATTTTCTAAAGTATAAAAAATATGAGACTTTACATGCATATTTTTGTTTTGATATAGGACAGGTGATGTGAAGAGGGCACATAATAGAAGATTTTTCCCTCTAAGACGCCCCGTCAATTAATTTCTTAAGCAATAATTGCAGCATGGTGCAAGGCATTGGGTTAGGTATAGCGGTAAATACATGGAAATAAAAGAATAGATGGTCTCTAGGGCAATAGGATATATATTTGAAGGAATAAAGTGCAATTTACAGAGTCGCAAAAGAATACTGACAATACTAAATGCTTTAAAGAGAGAGGAATTTGTGTAGCGTTGTTATGGAAGATATTGGTTGGCCAAAAAGTTCGTTAGGGTTTTTCCCTTACAGCTTAACGAAAAACCCCAGTGAACTTTTTAGCCAATCCAATATAACAGAAGAGGTAAGAATTGATCTTGTCCATAAAGGATGAACAGGCATTTGATGCAGGGAGGGATACAATGAACTAAAACCACAGGCAGGACCATGACATCAGGACATGCTCAGGACAGCAACTAAGTCTTCTTGGTTCACAGGGAAAGTATATGTAAGGGCTAAGTTAGAGAAAAAATGAAAAGTGTAGCTTGCAATCAGATAGTAAAGAAGTTTGAATGATAATTTATGAAACAGGATCTTAATCAATAATTCTAATTCAATTCTAATGTAGGTGGGGGTTTCCCACACCACCAAGCACTTTTGCAACACCAGCTGGGTGTCCTACCAATCAACTCAATTCTGACACTCTTTACCCAAAGATAGCGTCAGATCCCACACTATGAGGGCTCAGTCCTAACAAGACTGCATCCTTCCTCCCACTTCAGATACCAATGGCAAGTTCAAGTTGACACCTATGCTTCTGACTGATCAGCTACAGATTGGATGTTCCAATTATCCTCTCCTTGGGTTTTATTAATTTGCCTGAGTGGCTCACAAAACTCAGAAGCATTTTACTTACTACATTACCAGTTTATTATAAAAGGATATATAATTCAGAAACAGCCACATGGAAGAGATGCATAGGGCAAGTTATGGGGAAAGGGCACAGAACTCCCATGCCATCTGCAAGTGCACCACTCTCTCTATGTCTCTACGTGTTCACCAGCCTGGAAGCTCCCTGGACCCCCTCCATTTGATATTTTTAGGAAGGCTTCATTACATCAGCATGATTGATTAAATCGTTGGTCATTGGTGGTTAACTTGACCATTAGCCCCACTCCCTTCCTAGGAAATTAGGGGGTGGGACTGAAAGTTCCATCCTCTATTTATTGTTGGTTCCCCTGGCAACCAGCTCCCAACCTTTTCACAAGTCACCTCATTAACATAAACTCTGGTGTGGTTGAAAGGGGTTTGTTATGAATATCAAGACACCTTTACTGCTGTCATCACTTAGGAAATTTCAAGGGTTTTAGGAGCTCTGTGCTAGAAACAGGGTCAAAGACCAAATATATACATGTATATATATACACATACATACATATATATGTGTATATATACATATAAAATAATTCACAATATCACATTCATCAAAGAGACACTGATTATTTGAAAGTGGACAACTAACATGTTGTTGTTTCAGGATACTTTTTTTTTTTTTTTTTGGGATCGCGGGCCTCTCACTGTTGTGGCCTCTCCCGTTGCGGAGCACAGGCTCTGGACGCGCAGGCTCAGCAGCCATGGCTCACGGGCCCAGCCGCTCTGCAGCATGTGGGATCTTCCCAGACCGGGGCACGAACCCGTGTCCCCTGCATCGGCAGGCGGACTGTCAACCACTGCGCCACCAGGGAAGCCCTAGGGATATTTTTTAAAGAAAGGTAAAATTATTATTCTCCTACAAGATATAAAATAAACATGTATTAAATATTTTATTTAACTTATAATAAGGGAACTAGGCAGATGTTCAAAAGAGAACCCAGGGGCTTCCCTGGTGGTGCAGTGGTTAAGAATCCGCCCACCAATGCAGGGGACACGGGTTTGAGCCCTGGCCCGGGAAGATCCCACATGCCGCGGAGCAACTAAGCCCGTGCGCCACGGCTACTGAGCCTGAGCTCTAGAGCCCGCGAGCCGCAACTACTGAGCGCGCATGTCACAACTACTGAAGCCTGCACGCCTAGAGCGTGTGCTCCGCAACAACAGAAGCCACCACAATGAGAAGCCCACGCACCGCTATGAAGAGTAGCCCCCGCTCGCCGCAACTAGAGAAAACCCGCACGCAGCAACGAAGACCCAACACAGCCAATAAGTAAATAAATAAATTCTTTAAAAAAAAAAAAAGAATCCAAAGAACAGACAGACACATTAATTGATCAGGAGTATTGGAATAAATGTAAAAATGGAGACAAAACTGTTTTCTAGGTGTGTGTGGGGTGTGCTGTCTCTCCACTGGACAGAATTTATTGGCATGTCTATAGGCAAGATTTATTTTGCATTTTTATTAGCTATTTCCAAGTTATAAAATTGTAAGAAGCAGAAAACCCAGAAGAGTGTATAGTGTGTGCAGGTCGATAGGGATGGTTAGGATGTTTATAGTGAATGGTAAGAGAGGAAGGAATTCAAAATATGTACAAGTAAACATGTTGCCTGGATGTAATTGCATTATCAATCATGAAATTACAAGGGAGAATGAGGAATCCATGATTAATCTCAGTTTCTAACTTGTATCACTGGGTGAGTAATACTATCATTGACAGCATTTTTTAAATTATAAGATCAATTTTATACAAGTTGACTCTGAAGTGCCATTTAAATGGGAATGTTCAACTGCATCCCTTTTATTTCCTTCCCACAGCGGGAACTGCATGTTCTACTGTCCTTTACTATTATACTTTCTTTAGGAATTTAAATTCTGCTATAATGGTGGGCCCTCTCCTGTGAGGTGAACCTTTTGGGATGGTAAGTAGACTGCAGGTAGAAGAAGGTCTACTACACACTAATGTGTAGGATCTTATCATTGGATAAGGCATTTTATCTCTAGAAAGGCCCTGAAATGAAAATATATTTCCTTGCAGGTAAGAGCTTCCTTTCAGAAGCTAAAGCTATCATATTAATGTGTTAAAGAAAGAACAGATTCCAGAATAAATGTGACTCAGGGCTGGTAAATGCTTGGGCTGGAAAATAGCAAACACTACTGTGTTTTTTGTGTGCATGGAACCGTGCTAGGCACTTTACTTCCAGGCATTAGTTCCTATTATCCTTACAGGATTCATTTGGGGTAGGTGATATTATATTCCCCATTTACCAGTGAGGAAACTAAGAGAGTTTGTTACTTGTCAGGCCTCCCAGATCTAGTAACGTTCGAACCAGGACTGAGCTCGGACTTGTGATTCCAGATACCACACAGATTCCACCAGACTCAACTGCCACTTGAAAGGAATGGAAGATTTGCAGTTATGGTTTTTCAAGGGAAGGCAGACTTAGGATGAGGGTCATAGTGAGAAGTCTTGCTCAGAAATTTGAGGGTACTGAGTATCTGGGGATAGGGAAATCAAGGTGCACAATGAAAGAAAGATCATTCCAAGAGAGGATCAGGGGTATTTGAATTCAAGTGAAAGAGGATACGACATTTGGCTTTAGGATCATGTCTTTGCAGAGTATTGTTCCTTTGTTGAAAACCATTATTCTAATGGTTTGGTGGTTGGGCTATGAAACACCATTCATGAGTTCATAAATATCTCTGCCACTTACTAAGCTGTTTTAACCCTGAGCGGTGTGCTCTCTGTGCCCTCAATTGTAACAAGGGGATGATAGCTTCTCAGCGTTTTTGTGAGGAATCAGTGAGGTAAACTCTAAAGCACTTAGAATAATGCTTGGAACTTAGCAAGCATTCAGTGATTATTTACTATTATAATTATCATTAATTATACTAATGACACAGTTCACTTTCCAGAGTATTTGAATACATCGTGGTTGTCTCAGTCAGGGTTCTCCAGAGAGACAGAACCAATAGGGTGTGTATATGTAAAGATATTTATTTTAAGGATTTGGCTCACACAACTGTGAAGGCTTAGTGCATCCAAAATTCAATGGGGGAGGCTTGGCAGGCTGAAGACTCAGGAAAGAGTTGCAGAGCGCGTTCAAAGGCAGTCATGCTGGAGATCCAGGAAGAGCGAATCTTGCCGTTAGAGCCCAATCCCTTCTTGTTGGAGAGGTCAGGCTTTCGTTCCTTTCAGGACTGTAACCCACCCACATTATAGAAGACAATCTGCTTTACTCAAAGTCCACCAAGTTAAATGCTAATTTTATCCAAAAACAGCCTCTCAGAAACATCTAGAATAATGCTTAACCAATATCCCCATCCTTTCAGGCTGTTATAACAAAATACTGTAGACTGGTGGCTTAAACAACAGAAATTTATTTCTCATAGTTTTGGAGGCTGGGAAGTCCAAAATCAAGGTCCTGGCAGACTCAGTGTCTGGTGAAGGCCCTCTTTCAGGTGCTTTCTTGCTGCATTCTGACGTTGTGGGGAGAGGGAGAGGGAGAGAGCGAGACGAGTCTCTTCCTCTTCTTATTAGGGCACTAATTCCAAACATGGATGCTCCATTCTCACAACCTCAATGAACCTAATTACCTCTCAAAGGCCCCACCTCTTAATACCATCACATTAGCGGTAGGGTTTAACATATGAATTTTCTGGTGGGGGGGACACATATTTATTCTATAACAAACAAATGTCTGGTATTTGTTTTACAATGACAGTCTCGGGTAAGAAATTATTTTCTTGTCCAAGGTTAATAAAAGGACTTATGATAGAGTTTGTAGTTCAGCTGAAATCTGATAGTACAGTTATTTTTCTTCCTTATCACCTGGTTGGAAATGCTTTTTCCTGGGATGTTGACTTGATGCTAATTTTAAACATCTTTTTCTTTTCAAATTATTTTATTTCATTTTTAAAAATAAATTTATTTTATTTTATTTATTTTTGGCTGCATTGGGTCTTTGTTGCTGTGCGCAGGTTTTCCTCTAGTTGCGGCGAGTATTGGACTACTCTTCGTTGCAGTGCACAGGCTTCTCATTGCGGTGGCTTCTCTTATTGCAGAGCACGGGCTCTAGGTGCGTGGGCTTCAGTAGTTGTGGCACGTGGGCTCAGTAGCTGTGGCTCGCGGGCTCTAGAGCGCAGGCTCAGTAGTTGTAGCGCATGGGCTTAGTTGCTCCGCGGCATGTGGGATCTTCCCGGGCCAGGGCTCAAACCCGTGTCCCCTGCATTGGCAGGCAGATTCTTAACTACTGTGCCACCAGGGAAGCCCCAAAGTATTTTAAATTGTAAAATTAATATCTGCTCACTGTAACTAGTGAAAAAATTATTAAGGAAGCGCTAACAATTTCCTTCCCCTTCCCTGAGGAGACCAGTGCAAATAACTTGATATGCATCCTTTAACCTTTTTCTAAGTGGCAAGAGCTTGCCTGCAGGCAGTTTATTCTGGAAAATGATCCCAAGGACCAGGGGCGAAAGACTGGAAAGAATGAAACAGGAGAGGAGGAAAAGTCAACCAGCGGTTTGTTTTCAACCTGGTCAGAACTGTGGGAAGCTGGGACTTCAGAGGAGCAGTGTAGAAGGCATCTCAGAGTTGTTAGCTCAAGGGACAAAAGAGAAACCATTTGTATACTGGTTCCCACTCCCTAGTGGTCAGGATATGCCCTGTGCCCTTTTCGATTTCACGTTTGCACCTGTGTTGGAATGGCTGCGTTCCTACAAATGTCTCAAGTGTTGATGATAAAGACTCAGGGCGCAAAGCAAGAAATATGTGATGCAGCTGAAGTAAGGTGCTGTCAATTACACCGACAAGCAGCTGGTTGCTACAGCAACAGCTGGAGTAAAATGTGGACTGAGAGAATGTGAGATGATACCCAGGAGATATCTAAAACAAATGCATAATGTTCCATAATGTGTATGTACCATATTTATTTAACTATACACAATTGGGTAGGTATTTGTGCTGTTTCCAGCCTTATTTTTTGCCACCGCAATGTTGCACTGAACATTCTTATGCATATATTCTTATTAGCTGGTGCTTTGAGGTCTATATAATATATTCCCCAAAGTGGAATTGCTGCTTCAAAGCACTTTTCATCTGTTAACTGATTCCTTCCTTCCACAGCACAGTTATTATTATTGTCCTCCTTTTTCATATGAGGAATCAGGAGCACGTAGGAGTCTAGGAAATGAAAGCAGTTAGAATTTTTTATCGGGTACTGAAAGATTTAAATTCCAAAAATTTCTTGGACCATGAAAAAAAAAACGATTTTAATGTTGTTAAATCAATGTGTTCTTATTTCTTTAACCTGAAAATCATGTTTCCTTGCAGCCATTTAAGCATCATATTCCCAGGGAAGGGAGGAAGGTGAGTGCTACTTCCCCAGAGAGGAGTTTCTGACCTAGCACAACTCTTTTCACAATTTTCAAATTTTCTCACAATTTCTTTAGGTCAGAAGTCCAGGTGAGCTCAGCTGGGTTCTTTGCTTAAGACTTCATGAGGCTAAAAGAAAGGTTTTGGCTCAGCTGCATTTCTTACTAGAAGCTCTAGGGAAAAATCTGCTTCCAGCCTTATTCAGGTTGTTGGCTGCATTCACTTCCCTGTGTTTGTAGGATCGTCTCTGTTTTTTTTGCTGGCTGTCATCCAAGGGCCACTCTTTGCTCCTTGCGTTGCCTGCAATTCTTTTTCATGCTCTCCATGTGTCCCCTTTCAGCAGTGGTAGACCAAGTCCCTCTCAAGCTTTCAATCTCTGACTTCTCCTTTTTCATAGATCTCTGAACTCCAGCCAGAGAAAGGTCTCTGCTTTTAAGGGCTCCTATGACTAGATTGGGCCCACCTGCATTATCCAAGATAAACTATTTTAAGGTCTGTAATCTTATCTGCGACGTCTCTTTTTCCGTGTAGTATAATCTATTCACAGGTCTCAGGGACTGAGGCATGGGCATCTTTGAGGGTTCATTCTGCCCACTCCACATATTATAATAATAGTATGAACAAAGTGTTAATGGGAACGCAGAGGAAGAAGATGGTAATTCTATCTGGAAAAAAAGGTGCTGCAAAGAAAGTCTTCATCGCAGAGATAACATTTGAATTGTATTTCTAAGGAAGAATGTGATTTCACTAGAGAGAGTGGGTACATAAAAGTTATTTCAGGCAGGGGCTTCCCTGGTGGCACAGTGGTTGAGAATCTGCCTGCCAATTCAGGGGACACGGGTTCGAGCCCTGGTCTGGGAAGATCCCACGTGCTGCGGAGCAACTAGGCCCGTGAGCCACAACTACTGAGCCTGCATGTCTGGAGCCTGTGCTCCGCAACAAGAGAGGCCGCGATAGTGAGAGGCCCGTGCACCGCGATGAAGAGTGGCCCCCGCTCACTGCCACTAGAGAAAGCCCTCACACAGAAACGAAGACGCAACACAGCAAAAATAAATGAATAAAATTTAAAAAAACAAAACAAAAAAACACTTGGTCATGTTTGGGATTGGCAAATAGTCTAGTATAGCTAAAGTGTGTCTGAGTTTAAATCCTAGCTGTTCTGCATAACCGTCTCTGTAGTCTTAGACAAATCCGGCTTAGTCTTGGTTTCTTCTGTGAAATGGGGGTAGTTCGTCATAGTGCTTATTTCACAGAATATGAGGATTAAATAAGCTAAAATACCAAAGCACATAACGTAGTGTCTTTCACATTATACATGCATATCAAAGACAGCTACTAGTATTAACATTCCCGTTATTATTATTCCTAGAGCTAGAGATGATTGGGAAAGAGTGGAGAAGTGGCAGGAGTGAACGAGGCTGAAAGTGCAGTCTGGGGTCAGAGTACAGTGTCAGAGTGGGACTGAATTAATCACTGTTCTTTCTGAGTCATTTTCTTCTTCCAGTTTCTCTGACATCACTCTTCCATGGGTTTTATCTTACTTTTTTCTTTTAATTTTTATTTATTTATTTTTGGCTACGTTGTGTCTTCGTTGCTGTGCATGGGCTCTCTCTAGTTGTGGCGAGCGGGGGCTACTCTTTGTTGTGGTGTGCAGGCTTCTCATGGCGGTGGCTTTTCTTACTGCGGAGCACGGACTCTAGGCGCGCGGGCTTCAGTAGTTGTGGAGCACGGGCTTAGTTGCTCCCTGGCATGTGGGAATCTTCCTGGACCAGGGCTTGAACCCATGTCTCCTGCATTGGCAGGTGGATTCTGTTAACCACTGCTCCATCAGGGAAGCCCCTTCTTACTTTTGAAGGTCTCATCTTAATTTTCTTGAATTTACTCTGAGTCCTCCAAATGTCTTCTGACACTGTGTCGTTTCTCTAGACAACTTAGCCTATTTCCATGGTTTTAATGACTATATTTTTATTTCTGGCCCCAACTCTCCCCTCAACTGAGACCTGCACTTGGAAATTTCAACCTAAACATCTCCACCCTCATCCATTGTTCTTGTGTCTTGACCACTCGCTGCCCTCCTGCCACACCATTATCACCATCCCCCCAACACACCCAAGAACTATTCATATTCCAGTGTTCTCTGTCTTAGTTCTTGATATCAACATTCCCATCGATGAAAATAATTGCAACTAGCAGGTCCTGGAATGCTGTTTTATTCTTATGTGCTTTGAATATGCCATTTCATTTACTTGGCATACCCATCCCAAGCTCAGATATCTTTCCATTCTGAAGCCCCTAAAATAAGTGACCACTCGCTGCCCCCCCCAATGCTGCTTCTGTACCTAGTGCACAATTTTTTGGTTGCACATATTGCATTGCATTGTAAATAGCTATCGATATGTCTGACTCTCCTGGAAGTCCACTGTGGGCGCCTTAAGAGTCCATGCTTTTTCATCTTTGTGTTCATTGTCCTTAATAGACTACATGGCTTATAATAGTAAATACTAAAAAAATGGTTGTTGAAATGACTTTGAGTTTATCTTACAGGCAACAAGTCAGTTTTTAAGTCAACGAATGGCATTGTCAGATAAGTGTTTCAGCAAGTAATTCTGGCAGCTGTGCTAGATGGATTGGTGGAAAATGAAAGACAGGTGGCAGCGAGTCTATTCAGGAGGTTCTCTATAATCCAAATGAGAGAAGATAAAGGTCTAGCAGTGATGGTGGAAAGGAAAAGAATGAACAAATTTGAGAGATTATTACAGGCAGGATTTCTATGACTTATTGAGTGATTGGATGAAGTAGAGGGGAGAGAGAGGGGTACAGGACAATGCTGCAGTTTGGGATTGGCCTAGTGAAATAAATGTTGAGTAAGAGAACTTAGAAGGAAGGCTTTGTTCATGGAGAAAAAAATGCAACGTTTGGTTTTGAACATGTCAAGACAGAGGTGCTGAGGGACACACTGGGAGAAATGTCTAAGAGGAAGTTAGAGTTAGAAGTCAGGTATGTATTTTGTATGTTTTAAAATGTTTTTCCAAAAATCTGTTGATTTTGAGTGTTTAAGCAAATTTGCGAAGCATTTCTTATCTTTTATTTTCTAAAATATAAGCCTTTATCTCCTTCTATACTCTCTAGGCATAGTGTACTCAATGCTACATGGTGAGAATCAATAGAAAAATTAAGTTGACAAGGTGTTGGCACCTCCTTGTCCCTCCTTCACTCTGACCCCCTCAAGGAGGAGAAACAGAAACACACACAACCGATCACCATGGAAGCAGTGGATACGCAGAGGTCAAGAATGGAACTTAAAGTCCTACGGCAAATGATAGTAGAACTTTACATCTCCTGGCTCCTGAAATGTTTATCTCAAGAGAGCATTAGACAAATATAGTTTGAATTTCTCAAAAGATGTTGGAGAATTTCTCTCTTCTCTCCTATCTGAGATCCAGCAACAATGGATCCTTGAAGGGCTGTCTTAATGATATTGTTTCCAGAGAGTATTAGGCTGTTTTGAAAACCTGTGACATTAGTCCTTTTGTTTATCTGGATTCTTGCGGTTGTAGACAAAACATTTAGGGCCACCTACCCTCTGATGAAGTGGGAGAGGCTAAGTGGTACATGTTTCCCTGAACAGGAAGGAAAAGAGAATCGTGAGGGATGTAGCAAGAAGCAGAATCATCTCCCTGAGGAGTGTGATTGCATCATGCAGGTTTTGTGCCTGCTTAGTGTCTCCAAATGTGGATTTAACTGTACTGTGATAGCATGTTCATAGTTAGCAAGAATATGAAAACAAGTAACAGCTTTCTCACCAGTAAGACATCTTATTTACCTATCCCTTACCAGCTGCATAGAAACCACAGACAATAAATCTCTCTTGAACATTTGTGAGGTTTCTTCTTAAAATTCAGGAAATATAGCCCTCCTACAGATTGCAAGCAATTCCAAACTCTTTTCCTATGCGATTTCTACTTAAAATCTTTGTGCCAAATGCAATTTATTTTGAGTACTCTTGAGTTTCTTAGGACTTTAATGAGTTTAATGAATGTTTGCAATGATTTTTCACATCAGTGCCATGAGCTTTAGAGGCTAGTTCTTCATTATGGTTTACCAGACCAGCTCCCTCCCTTGCTGGCAGGTGGACATTAGGCATTTTAAAAATTTGACTATGCTGTATGGTGAATATCAAAAATAGTAATAATGAGTTCATCACAGTGTTGGCACCTGCTTGTCCCCTCTCATTTGGATCTCTCAGAGAGGAGGAACACAGATGCATATCAAGGACCACTGTGGACCCAATAGACATAGAGGCACAAAGATGGTTCTGTATATATGCAGATTGTGGGTGGGGTGCACTATAAGGTAATGTGTCACCTAGATCATGGCAGTTGTACACTGAAGCTTTTATGGGAGAAGTGAGGGGGTTATTCCTGTAAGAGTCCTGGAGGCTGACTTTCTTCATTTGTTATCTGACTAATGGCTTTGAGCTTGGTGCACTTATTTTCCCCAGCTTTATTGGGATATAATTGACAAATAAAAATTGTAGATATTTATGGTATACAGTGTGTTGTTTTGATATAGGTATAAATTGTGAAATGATTACCACAATGGAGCTAGGTATCCATCACCTTACATAGTTATCATTTTTTGTGGTGAGAACATTTAAGGTCTACTCTCTTAGCAAATTTCAGTATACAATACAGTGTTATTAACTATAATCACTATGCCATACATTAGATCTCCAGAACTTTTCCACCCTGCATAACTGAAACCTTGTATGCTCTGACCAACATCTCCCTGTTTCCCCTATTCCCCAGCCCCTGGCATCCAGCATTCTGCTTCTATGAGTTTGGCTTTTTTGGATTCCACATGTAAGTAAGATCATGCAGTATTTGTCT
Organism: Tursiops truncatus; assembly: GCF_011762595.2. Taxonomy (NCBI): domain Eukaryota; kingdom Metazoa; phylum Chordata; class Mammalia; order Artiodactyla; family Delphinidae; genus Tursiops; species Tursiops truncatus. The sequence continues at coordinate 26,475,440 of NC_047038.1, read as the reverse complement.
TTCTGTATCTGACTTGTTTCACTTAGCATAATGCCCTCCAGTTTCATCCATGTTGTCCCAAATGGCAAGATTTCTTTCGTTTTAAAGGCTGAATAGTATTCCATACACCACATTTTCTTTATCCATTCATCCATGTATAGACACTTAGGTTGATTCCATATCTTGGCTGTTGTGAATAATGCTGCAAAGAATGTGGGAGTGCAGGTATCTCTTTGAGATACTGATTTCATTTCCTTTGGATATATATTCAGAAGTGGGATTGCTGAATCATATGATAGTTCTATTTTTAATTTTTTATGGAAATTCCATACTGCTTTCCACAATGGCTGTATCAATTTACATTCCCACCAACAGTGCACAAGAGTTCCTGAGCTGGGTATACTTTGTTCCAGTAGAAAATATTGGTTTTAGTGAGTTAGCTATATGGGAAAGAGAGTGAAGATCTCTCTTTCACTCTCATCTCTCTTTCAAATTAAGCCTGGGAAGACTCCCAGGCTTAATTTGGCTCTAAGCTTGAAGGAAGAGTGGCAAGAGGGAGGCCAGGTGGGCCTTAAGGTTCCAGGATTATCTGATGGTTTTGTAGGTTGGGAGAGAAGGTATAGATTTGAGACAAAATACCTAGCTCAGTATGAGGAGTGTACATTGGCCTGAGCCATCACTGGAATCCAAGGACCAGCACCCACTCAGCTGAGGAAGGAGATGTCCTCACATGTGACAGAGTAAGTCTAGTGGAAGAGCAATATCCATAAAACCCTCACTATAAACTACAAACTGCAAAATGGAAAAACAGAGTTGGTTTCAGAAAAATGTAATTATGTACCAAGCCATAGCATCCTGATTTAGATATTCATGTTAAAAAAGGCAATTATGAAGTTTGTCATGCAGTATTGGAGAAAATTTCCCTGTTCAGCTCTGGTATTCGTCAAGACGATTTGGTTTCCACCTGGCTGCCCAAAGAGAATTGCTCGGCTGCTATAGTAACTGTGTCCCTGGCTATATGGCAGTTGACAAAAACACTCTTTATATGCTGACTTTTATGCTTAGAAACATAGGCTTCGCTGGTGGGATGGATAAAATTACAAGCTGGATGATAAAATTGCTGTAATAAAATTGTTATAATACTTCTTTCTTTATCTCATGCCTCACATCTCATTCCTCACCAAATCCTGTCAACTCCATCATTCCTACCCTGGTCTAGGCCATCACCATCTTTCACAGGGATTTTGCAGTGGCTTCCAGACTGATCTGTTTCCTCTCTTGTCTTTCTTCCTTCCACTCTCTAAACAGTTGTAAGACTGATCTTTTAAAAATTTAATTCAGATTATTCCTTTGATTCAAAGTCTCCAGTGGTACATTAGTCAGCTCTTGCTTCAATCAGGCCATTTAACAAAACGCCCTGACTCTCAGAAGTTGACAATAGTAAGCATTCATTTTTTTTGCCCACAGGTCAGCTGGAGTGGCTCTGCTTCAGGCTCCAGGATGGGTTTTGGTTGGTCCATGAATTTTATTCTGGGCCTTGGCTGAAGGGGCCTTGACTTCCTGGAGCCTACTCTTCCGATGGTAATCGGGGTGTGGGTGTGTCCCAGAAGCCAAGAAAACCCATGTGAAAACATTTAAGGCCACTGTTTGTGTCACATTTGCTAACATTCCATTGATCAAAGGAAGTCACATGCATCAGTGGCATGAGGAAATATTCTCTACACATGTGGAGGATATTGCAAAGAAATGTGGCCAAGGGTATGAGCGTGTAATCCTATTACAAGCAAGTGAAAAATTGGGACCAATAATCATAACTCCCCAGAATGACTTCCTATGGCGCTCAGAAAAAACCCATTCTTTCTTACCTGCTTAATTCTTTCTTCACAGCACTTAGCACAACCTGTCACGTATTCTAAACTATTCACTGGATTTTTCTCTGTTTCTTCCATAAGCTCTGTGAAGACAGGGACATCGATGTTCGCAGCACACAGTGGGAGCTCAAAATGTAATTGTGAATAAACAAATAAACTGAATTGCAATACCTGCCATGTTCCATTCATTCTCTGTTGCAGCACACAACCTTTGAAGCCTTGGGAATATAGCAGCAACTGGCCACGTAAAGACATAAAACACTCATAGGCCAAGGGCAAACTTTCTTTCCTTCTATAGATTTTTACATATAAACTTCTTGCACACATGGAAAATACTGATCTAGAGTCAGTTTTTTTTCTTGTATTTTCCCTTCTGAGTAGTTTTTGTCAGGTTTTTGAAATTGAAGAAGGCGTAAGGATTTTGTATGAGCTTCTATCAATCACTGCTTGAGCCAATGCACTTTTGATTGTGTGTTTGTATCAGGGATTGGCCAACTTTTACTATTGGGTGCCAAGCTTACAATGTCTGCTTTTTCTTGGTTTAGTTTTACTTTTTTGAGGTGTGGAAATTCCCTGTCATGAATAGGGTATGTGTATATTTGGGTATACAATTGATATTACTCTCCAGGTCTGGGGGTTTGACTGGGAGTAAGTAATCTAGCCCTTGAGAGAGGCAGTGAAGTAGCTGCTTTCAGAAACAGGATCTCTTTAAAAAGAGGTACATAGGTAATCAAACTTATAAGCTTTTGCACAGCAAAGGAAATCATCAACACAATGAAGAGACAGCCTACGGAATGGGAGAAAATATTTGCAAATGATGTAACTGACAAGGGCTTAATTTCCAAAATGTACAAATAACTCATACAACTCAATAACAACAACAACAAAACCAACCCAGCCAAAAAATGGGCAGAATACCTTAAAAGACATTTCTCCAAAGAAGACATACAGATGACCAACAAGCACATGAAAAGATGCTCAAAATCGCTAATTATTAGAGAAATTCAAATCAAAACTACCATGAGGTATCACCTCACACTGGTCAGAACGGCCATCATCAAAAAACCTACAAACAATAAATGCTGGAGAGGGTGTGGAGAAAAGGGAACCCTCCTATACTGTTGGTGGGAATGTAAATTGGTGCAGCCACTATGGAGAACAGTATGGAGGTTCCTCAAAAAACTAAAAATAGAGTTACCCTATGATCCAGCAATCCCACTCCTGGGCATATATCCAGAGAAAACTCTAATTTGAAAAGATACGTGCACCCCAATGTTCATAGCAGCGCTATTTACAATGGCCAAGACATAGAGATAACCTAAATGTCCATTGACAGATCAATGGGTAAAGAAGATGTGGTATATATATACAATGGAATACTACTCAGCCATAAATAGAATAAAACAATGCCATTTGCAGCAACATGGATGGACCCAGAGATTATCGTACTAAGTGAAGTAAGTCATACAGGGAAAGACAAATATCATATGATATCACTCATAAATGGAATCTAAAATATGATACAAATGAACCTATTCACAAAACAGAAACAGGCTCACAGACATAGGAAACAAACTTATGCTTACCAAAGGGGAAAGGGGGGGTGTAGGGGATAAATTAGGAGTTTGGGATTAGCAGATACAAACTACTATATATAAAATAGATAAACAACAAGGTCCTACTGCATAGCACAGGGAACTATATCCAATATCCTATAATAAACCATAATAGAAAAGAAAATGAAAAAGAACATATACATACACACATATATAATGTGAATCATTTTGCCATACACCAGAAACTAACGCACATTGTAAATTAACTACACTTCAATAGAAAAAAAAGAGGTAGGTAGGGAGGACTGCCGACGGCTGAGAGCCCAGTTTCCACTGGGGATGTACAACAGTGGCATGCACACCATGGGAGATAATCCTTCCCATATGTAAGCCAACCCTACAATATCTTGTACCTATTCTGTGGGCCAGGACTACCCAAATATCAGCTGCAAGGAAATGGTATGTGTGGGAGAAGCATTGGAATCATTCCTTAAAAAAGAGCTCTTTATCAGGGTATAATGTGAGATGAAGTTAGGAAGAAGAACTGTGATTCAAAGTGCAGGGAATGAAGCCAAAAGTCTGGAACTGGGATGGCAGCCAATGAGTGTGTTAAGCTTAACAGCAAGGGAACCAGGGAACAAGTGAAGGTTAACCACGGGATAACAAGAAAAAAAAGCAAGGTACGACAGGGCAGTTCTGAAAGTCATTCTGTGAATGCAGCATGCAGGCCTTGGCGTTCTTTTCAGGCACAGCTTGTAACTGAGCTAGACTGGGCATATCAGTTATGTGTGCTCCGTATTTTTATAGGGATTATGGTTCAATTTATTTATTTATTTTTAATCGCCATTACTGTTTAGGTAGAAAGGCATACTTCAAGAGTTAGATATGTTGTATAGTTTCTGGTATTTGAAGGAGTCTGGGCTGCAAAAAAAAAAATTCAAAAGTGTGTTTGAAAGTTATACCTCAAGTCATGTGGTCCGTGAACTCTTAGACCTAATAAGAAGCAGGATTGATGCTCGTTACTCCAATTAAATGTGAAAGAGAAAGGATGTGAAAATAGATAATTGGGTCTGTTTCTAAGCCCAATTCCTTCTTTCAGGACTCTAACGATATATTTAGATCCTAACTGAGGTGACATTTAATGGAATATACATTTATAAATTATTAAAGTACATACATGGTTTAACTAAAACATTTTTGTATATAACCAATAAATATTTCAACGTCTTTAAATTTTAATTTATCATCACCATTATTATATCTTTATTTGTAGCTTTAGCTAAGCATGCTGAGAAAAAGGACAAGCTTTTGAAAAAGTAATATATAATTATATTCGCAACATTAAAGATAATGGTAAGCAAACAGGCCTATTCATATAATTGTTTTGGGCATCAGATAGTTTTAAATAAACACTGGTTAAAATTGTATTTCACTAATTCAGACTGGCTTACCCAGTCTTTTCTCTTTGTGGAAAATCACATAGCCCAGGGAAAAATCTTCTATCTGAGACACTAAGTCACACTTTCTAGGATTTTCTTGGGTTCATTTAATTACTATTTCTACTCTGCCTGAGAGCATTTTATTTCCATAAGTTCCTTTTCTATATTTTCTCTCTTTCTAAATTAGCTTTAGGCAGTGGATACTTTCATATCAATTGTTTTAAATAATATAAGTACTTCCTTGTTTATTCCTTGTTAAGTCTTTATCATGGTGTCTGGCACAAAATATAAGTATTCTCTAACATTAATAGCCATACTCTTCCCAGACCTATACATTTCCTTGTCATCTTCTATGTACCCTCATTCAATAAATATTAACTGAGTGCAAGACAGGCTCATTAAAAAATTGTATGATAATGAACTACCCCAGTGGGTTGTATTATTTCAGAGTCAGTCAAGATTATGATCAAGTTACATGGTCCATTTATATTACCCAGTATTTCTAAGAGAATTGCATGTTTTCAGTTTTACTCTTCAATGGTTCTGTAAGCAAAAGCTCTTATGAATTTCCCTAATCCTGCTACTAATTTCCCCCAAATAAAAAGTTATGATTCATTATTCATTTATACACATTTATATGAATTTTTCACTATATAACATTAATTTATTTCACTATCATTTTATTAGTTATCTATTGCTGTGTAACAAATTATCCCCAAACCCTAGCAGCTTAAAACAAGTGTTTATTATCTCACAGCTTCTTAAAGTTGGGAATCCAGAAGCAACTTAGCTAGGTGGTTCTGGCTCAGGGTTTCCCATGAGGTTACAGACAAAATGTCAGCCAGGCTGCAGTCATCTGAAGGTTTGATTGGGCTGGAAGATCTGCTTCCAAGATGGCGCTATCTCATGACTTTTGGCAGGAGGTCTCACTTCTTTTGGCAGGAGACCTCTTCATGGGGCTGCTTGACATAGCTTCTAGCTTCTCCCAGAATTAGCAATCCAAGAGAGCAAGGGACAAGTAGCAATGTCTTTTATCACTCTTCTCAGTCACTTTCACCATATTCTATTCTTAGTAACTCATTAAATCCAGCCCACACTCAAAGGAAGGAGAACTAGATTCCACTCTTGGAAAGGAGGAGTGTCTAAGAATTTGTGAACATATTTTATCACAAATCAAAGAATCATCAAAGCTATCTGAGCCATTCTCCTACTTTGACAAATGAAGAAACTGAATCCCAGGGATGTGATGATTTGTAAAACTCTTATTACCCTCATACTTCTGCCCTACATAGAATTGAATTCTTTCCTTTTTTTACCCTAGGTCTTTGAACTTTCTGGCTTTTGGTGTTCCTTCTGATATTCCTTCTGTCCCTTTCACTGCTTTAACATCTTATATATAGTTAACTAAATAATAATAAATATTTATAAGTTCTTCATAAGCAAAGGACACTTGTTACTCATATTTTTATATGAGTAATGTGCTAATACCTGGCACAAAACCTGACACATAGTAGGAACTCAAATATTTGTACTAAGCTTGTTAATATTTGCTCACCTCCCACCGGCACGCCTTTTAGGTTGGTGTGCTATTGTTTGAGATCTTAGATTAAAAATAACCACAGGATATCTCTCAAAAATTCCATTTTACAGTCCTTAAGAATGTGTACATTTGATCATGAAGATGTTGAGGCAGATAGCAGCAATAGTTGAGAAAATTGTTCTTTGCCTGCAATTATTCTGCCGAAGGAATCATGTGGTTAGAGATGGAAAGGCAGACTTGTGAAAGGCAATGAAAATATTTAATGGGTTCATTAATGGCTATAGAGTTTAAATTGGTAACATTAAATAGAATCTGATTATCTAAAAGATATGAGATCAGCTACTTCTCAGATGTCAGGGTTAGCAAACAGCTAGTGTAAACACCACCATAACAGTAACTTGGTAACAGTACAAGTTTTTTTCAACAAATGAATGTGAATGAATCAGTGGTAAAGGGAAGACACTGTGTTTTATTTCCTATTCCTTCTACCAGAGTGGAGCAAACTCACAGAAATATGATACCAGTGTTGAAATAAGTCTACATCCAAGAGCTAAATCTTCTTATCTGCTGCTAGCTGGTTCCAGCCATCCTATTGCTTTCAGGGAGCACAGTCCATCTCCAAATCATGTCTCTGAGACTATTAAGGAAAGCAGTCTCCAGAGGAGGCCTGGCGATTAGAAGCAATTGGGGCTGAACTCCCACTGTAGTTCTTTCTCACTTCATCCTCTCTAGTGAGATAGCTTCTAATTGCTATGAGCTATCACTAATGTATTCATTTAGTCATTATTTGCTAAGCACTGTATACATCAGGGGTCCCCAAGCCCTGAGCCATGGACTGGTACCTGTCCACGGCCTGTTAGGAAGCGGGCCACACAGCAGGAGGTGAGTGAGTGAAGCTTCATCTGCGGCTCCCCATCACTCCCCATTGCTCCCCAAGCTCACGTTACCACCTGAGCCATCCCCCCCCACCCCATGGAAAAATTGTCTTCCACAAAACCGGTCCCTGGTGCCAAAAAGGTTGGGGACCACTGGTATACATGATAGACATTGTACAAAGGAACTTAGAACTTAAAAACTATAAAGAAGACATGTTCTATAGTACTAGAGATATAATAATAATATCTATTTGCTTAGTGTTTTCCAAAGGCCAAGATAATTTATGCATCTGACCTACATTCATTGACATCAGCAGGGTAGGTATTATCCCCATTTTACACATGAGGAAAGTAAGACTAGCATTTAAAGTATTTGTCCTAAAGGATTGCAGCCCAGGAACCCCATTTTACACATGAGGAAAGTAAGACTAGCATTTAAAGTATTTGTCCTAAAGGATTGCAGCCCAGGAACCCCATTTTACACATGAGGAAAGTAAGACTAGCACTTAAAGTATTTGTCCTAAAGGATTGCAGCCCAGGAACTGTGAAATCTGAGCTCAAACTCAGGTAGTCTAACTTTACATAGAACATATTTTCTGTCCACGAGGCATAGCACGTAGTACACAGCTGGTGCCCAAAAATGTCTATTGATTTAAAAACAAGAACACGATTACTAAAATTCAAGGATGATTATAGTGCTGGATGAATGTTGCAAAAAAATGTTTCTCTGGACCCCAAGTATGGAATGTGAGATAAGTTATATCTCAGGATAATCTATTCATACCTCAGAAAAGGAATATGGGGAAAAAGCTTCTGTGAATCAACAGTGTCTATTAAGAATCTTTTTTTTTGTTTTGCTTTAAACCCTTTAAAAAATATGCATTTGGTATAGTTAAAAATGTATTTAGTCCCTTCATCACTCATCCTTTATTGCTATTTTCTTTTCCTTTTATTCATGATATTATTTTGCTTACTTTCCTTTATTTTTATTATTTTTTGTCTTAGTTCCAAAAGGGAAGAGAAAATTCACATTTAAAAAAACAAGAGGGTGTGAGATGTAAAATTTTTTTAGATGCTTCTTACCTTTGTTAAAAAAGAAACAACAAGCCCAAAATGGAGTCACTTGTGCTAAGCCTCACATCAGCAAACCAAGATTAAATATCTAACCTAGGGGCTTCCCTGGTGGCGCAGTGGTTGAGAGTCCGCCTGCCGATGCAGGGGACGCGGGTTTGTGCCCCGGTCCGGGAGCATCGCACGTGCCGCGGAGCGACTGGGCCCGTGAGCCATGGCCGCTGAGCCTGCGCGTCCGGAGCCTGTGCTCCGCAACGGGAGAGGCCACAACAGTGAGAGGCCCACGTATAGCAAACAAAACAAAACAAAGGTAAAAAAGTATCTAACCTAATTTCAGCCTCTCCCAGGAATGTGACCTTTAACCAGTCAATCTGGAATTACCTGGTCAGCACTAATGAACTAATCTACCTTATAGGCCTCTGCCTTCCCCCAAAGGAAGGCAACCTTCCCTGAAATAATCTACTCTTTGTCAGAAGCTTCCTTTTCCCACCCACTTCTGCCTATAAAAGCCTTCCATTTTGTACAGCTCCTCAGAGCTCCTTTCTATTTGCTAGATGGGATGCTGTCTGATTCATGAATCCTTGAATAGAGCCAAATAGATCTTTAAATTTACTCAGTTGAATTTTTCTTTTTAACACCTGGTGGCTATCCATGTTTTATTTATGTGAGGGTATCAGGTCTGTGGGAAACAATGTTCTTAGGTAGTTTTGATTAAATGAGCTACTCACATTATGGATATCTGAGAAAGCAATAGTGTTAAATCCAATATATATATTTGTACTACATAAAGTTTAAAATTCTAATTTCTGTAGTTCAGTATAAATTTTTTTTTTTAATGTTATTTTCCCTGGAGAGGTAGAAATAGCATCTTGATGTCCAAGGGGAAATTACTTCATAGAAGCTGTGTAACCTAATTGGATTTATTTTTAATAATGTGTGACATAAAAAGGTTAATTTGAAATGTTAAGAAGCAGTGAATTCCTTGGAGAATTCACTAAAAATTAGCTTTACTTTACAAATTATTTTGTTGTACTGTCTTTCTTGCCTGAGGGTCATTTGGTACTGAAGTCGAAGATAGTAGGTATAAAATAATTAGAAGAAATAATATCACATAAAAAAACCCAAAATTTCACATTCAAGTGCCTGTTACAACATAAATTAAACCACCACTTAACGTATTTTTCCATTACCTTCTGTTTATAGTATATCCCCTAAGTTTCAGAGCATTTTAAAAATTAAATGATCTGAACCTTACATAGTTTAGTTAGTAATCTGATAAAAAAGAAAGAATAATTAGATTTAACATACTAAGAACATTTTTTACTTGCTTTTTTCATTACAGTGAATTCCTTTTTGATTTAGTTTTTTGTATCATTCCTTAATGTGGTTTTGAAATATTTCCTTCAGTACAATTAACTGTATGTTTTGGAGCTGATAAAATAAGCTGAGAAATGTTTAACAATCCTGGTCAGAATTTAAATATGTTGTAGTCGTGTTCCAATAAAATAAAATAAAATAACTATCTTTTGTGTTAGACATTTCACTAGTTATTGACCCATTAATAAGTCATCTCATAATTAAAAGTTTCAAGGTCATAACTTCAATATCATTTATAAAGTACACAATCAATTTTATAATGATTGCCAGTGTAAAGCTCTACTAATATCTAAAGTAAGTAGTAGCAGCTAAGACTAACTCTTAGGTTAGTGCTTTTTTTTTTTTTTTTTTTTTTTGCGGTACGTGGGCCTCTCACTGTTGTGGCCTCTCCCGTTGCGGAGCACAGGCTCCGGACGCTCAGGCTCAGCAGCAATGGCTCGCGGGCCCAGCTGCTCCGTGGCCTGTGGGATCTTCCCGGACCGGGGCATGAACCTGTGTCCCCTGCATTGGCAGGTGGACTCTCAACCACTGCGCCACCAGGAAGCCCAGGTTAGTGCTTTTTGTGTTGCAAGAATTTCCTCCAGAATGTTAACAAATTCAAGCATACTTCTTTAACAAAATACATCCCTTCACAGCTACCTATAACAATGAAGAATGTGAGCTCTTGACCCTTATGAGGTACAAAGGCGAAACAGTTACTGGTTGCAGAGAGACTCAGATCCAAATTGGAAAAGACAAGATGGAGGATTGCTTAGAACAATAACACATTATTATTAGTTAGGGAGTGTTAGCCTGCAGAATGCAAACACAGGCTCCAACTCTACTGCCAGTGTAACTGTGGGCAGATCAGTTCACCGTTCTCAGTTTGTTTCCTTTTGTGGGGAATATGAACCATCCCAGAAAATTGTTTTCAGGAGTAAACAGAGCAATATATGGAGATGTTCTCAAGAAAAAAATGGTCTTTGTTTATTCATTCATTTTTCACTTGATAAATATTTATTGCATACCTTTATATTAGGCGCTGGACTCCCATACACTAGTGGATGAAGCAGACAGGGCCTCTCCTTTTAGGAATTTTACCATAATGGAGGAGAACGCTCAGCATTATGAATGGTTATTAAAACATCCCTAGAAAAATAATAGGCAAAAATGTTTAGGGTACTCCCATAGGATAAAGTCATTTCTAGGTTTCACCAGATTTCTCTGCTAAGTTCGAACATTATTGTTTTTATTTAAGGTTTATTAATTGGATTTATATTATTATACTCACATTCTTTGAAAATATGAAGTGAAGAAAAAATTGGGGTTATTGATAATTATTCTCCAAATACAGGAGCAGCATGATGCGCAGGCAGGTATCAGATCAAGAGTGAGGAAATATGAATTTTGATCAATTTTTCTAAAACTATTGCAACCATAAACGATTCACTTAATCTTCTTGTGACTTGAATTCTGCAGTTATTAAATGAATGGCTTGACCAAGGTCATTTAAAGAAAATGATATCAACAAATATTTATTCTGTGCTCAAAGTGTTTTACAACATTCTGCAGGTTATAGAAAGAAGGAAAAAGACAGTTGCCCAAGAGAGTTTTCAATCCAGCTAGAGAGAAGTATTCAAAAGATGATAAGAAACTTAAAAATGAGGCAGAAGTAGAAGATATAATATGACAGGAAATGCTTAACTGCTAAATGAATAATGCATATAATATTTCCTACAGGAACTAAAATGGGAAAAATATTAGACCATAAAGAGAAGGGAAGGATTCGTAATAAAGTTAGGGAGGCCACTGATTCTTGAAAGGTAAACATTTGGATAGATGAAGAACGTCCAAGTGGAGAGAACATCTAAAGACACTTGAGGATCTATAATTCCCTTTAGGAACTAGAAAAAAAATTTTTAGCACCTAGACTAAATCGATAGACAGGACGTGTTTTCTTAACAATAACTAATTTTTCTGTAAAAAGTTCTTTTTAATATGCCTTTAGGAATTTCTCATATGCTACTAACAAAAGAACACAAGTGTACACACAAACACATGCATACCATGCCATTTCCTGGTCAGATATTTGGTAGTGAATGATGCCTTAGCTTGACATTTTTTATTTGTTGGCTGGTAACTGCTGACTTACTAAAGTCCATTCCTTATTTACAAATAAAATTGTAATCTCCTCAAATGTTCTCTATTAGTAGTTAGGAGTATGAATGTTGAAACTGGACTGCCTACATTTAAATTCTCACCTCACCACCTACAACATACGTGACTTTGGGCAAGTTACTTATCTCTCTGCCTCTTAGTTTTTACTTTAATAAAATGGGGATAATAATAATATCTATTACACAGGGTTGTTGGAAAAATTAGTAAACATATATAAAGTGCCTAAAAGGGAGTCTGGCATGCAGTAAGCCTTATATGCATGTGAGCTACTTATATACATACATATATAAATATATAAGCATTTACAAATCAAAACCAAAATGAAGTATCACCTCACACCAGTCAGAATGGCTATAATCAAAAAGGCTACAAATAAATTCTGGAGAGCGTATGGAGAAAAGGGAACCCTCCTACACTGTTGGTGGCAGTGTAAATTGTTACAGCCACTATGTAAAACAATATGGAAGTTCCTTAAAAAACTAAATATAGAGTTACCATATGATCCAGCAATCCCACTCCTGGGCATACATCTGGAGAGAACCATAATTTGAAAGGGTCCATGCACTCTGGTGTTCATTGCAACACTATTTACAATAGCCAAGACATGGAAAAAACCCAAATGCCCATCAACAGAGGGATGGATGAAGAAGATGTGGTACATATATACAATGGAATATTACTCAGCCATAAAAAAGAATGAAATAATGCCATTTGCAGCAACCTGGATGGACCTAGAGAATATCATACTAAGTGAAGTAAGTCAGAGAGAGAAAGATAAATATTATATGATATCACTTATATGTGTAATCTAAAAAATAATACAAATGAATCTATACACAAAATAGAAACAGACTCACAGACATAGAAAATAAACTATGGTTACCAAAGAAGGGAGGGATAAATTAGGAGTATGGGATTAACAGATACAAACTACTATACATAAAATAGACAAGCAACAAGTTCCTACTGTATAGCACAGGGAAATGTATTCAATATCTTATAGTAATATAAAATGGAAAACAATCTGAAAGAAAAAAAAAATATATGTGATTGAATCACTTTGCTGTACACCTAAAACTAACACAGTATTGTAAATCAACTATATTTCAATAAAAAACATAAGGATTTCTATATTTAAATGTATAAAATAAATATATAAGCATATGACAGTTGCTAGCACCCTTTATATATATATAAATTTGTTTATACATATAAAGAATGTTAGCAAATGTTAAATTATAACACTGTAATCATTATGCCTAATAATATTTTTCAGTCATAGAATGACCACTATTGAAGACTTAACATCAACACTTACTAAGTGATAGAGACAAAGATGGAAACTAGAAGCTTTGTGATAATGCATTTGAAAAAGATAAAACTGAAATGTGCTCAGGAACACTTTCAATACTGGCCTTGTAAACCACAACATGGTTTACATTTCTTGTCAAAGCTGTAGTGTTTCTGAAAGTCAGCTCTAGAGCCATTGGAATCACTATTAAGTGATTATGCAGATAACCCCAGGAGATAACCCCAGGAGATAAGCCCAGGAGGCAGTGTAAACTGATGGAATCTCTGGCTTTGTTCACTTAGAAATGTTTTAAAATTTCATTGGTTTGGGGTGAACTTTGCCATCTTTAGCAACTCCTTCTTTCCTATTCACATTTGCCTAGATTAAATGAGACTATAGACTTTTAGAAAAGTAGGCGCTTTTTCTTAGCAGGTTTGGGTTCACTATGTAATGTGAGAAAGAAGTCAAGCATGTATTATATATGCATTTGGCCACGAATGTGTGAAGCAAAGTTTCATATTTTATTTATAATTTGTTGTGATGAAAGGCCTGATTCAAAACACAAATATAGCCACAGAACCACTGTTAAAAAAATATCTAATTTTTTACGACATTTTGTTTCTATGAAAGAGGGCTGGTATTATTTCGGAAATGTTCTTTTTTAAAATTAAATTAATTTTTTAAAAATACTGAAGCCCAGGGAAAAAGCTATTTACTTTATTGGTCAACCTTAGTTATTATTTATATTCTTTCTGACTGTCTATGCTCCCTCTGGTGGATACTATTACATTAGAAAATTCTTCATTTATTTCCCCCTTTATTTCCCCAGGCCCTATATAGCCAACACAATAATAACAAACTTGACAAATATAAAACTCTGCTCCTGAGTGATACATTTTGTCATGTCCCTGTATCAGTGTAGAATTTCCCCCATCATAATTGTTGAAAGCTAAATGAATGGTAGTACAATTAACTATGTGTTAACTGTCCATAATTAATGCAACAATAAAAAGTTTTTTCATTCTCATGAGACAATTGACATGTCATGATTATGCCAGACTCTTTCTTCACAAAATACTTAGAATATATTTGTTCTATTTTAAAGAATTGAATAATACAATTAATCTGATTTTATCATCTCAAGATTTTTGAGTATGCAAGGAGTACTTGAGAATTATACAACATTTCTCTACTGGTACTAACCAAAAGGAATGCCCTGGCTTTTCTTTTATTTTTTTTGAATTTTATTTTATTTTTTATACAGCAGGTTCTTATTAGTTATCTATTTAATACATATTAGTGTAAATATATCAATCCCAATCTCCCAATTCATCCCCCCCCCACCATCCCCTAGCTGCCTCCCTTGGTGTCCATACATTTGTCCTCTACATCTGTGTCTCTATTTCTGTGCCCTCGCTTTTCTGTTTGACATACTTTTTAATTTTAAATAAAGCAGATTAGAAAACTATTGGATCTGAATATATTTCCTCAGAATTCAACAATTTCTTGAGTAAATATCCCTGTTTTTAGAAAACAATGCTTTCTTCCTGGCCCATTCATTAGAATGAGTGATAGTAACGTTCATATCCAAGAATTACTACTCAGAATGAAATTCTTTAGTTATAAAATTAGTCTAGAGCAATAGTTGAATTTTTAGAGCCTGGTTCCTTTAAGCCATCTCTTCCCAGACGAAACACACACAGACCTGACTTGAAAACCAGTGGCCTAGACTAGAGAATCCACTTTTTCTTGCCTGTCCCTAAATCACTTTTTATACAAATTGACAGCTAGAGTTTTTAAAGACTTTGCATACGTACTGAAAACTAGACCTGTTAAACACAGTTTATGTTCTTAAATCTCTCAACTACATTTTGGGATTAAGATTTTAAATGGTGAGTACACCATTCACATATACAATCATAGATATTATTTTGACAGGGCAAAAAAGTGATACTTTCTGCCCATTATTCTCCATATCGGTTAACCCTCCCATTGTCCAATTTGAACTTTGCACACAGGTTAATACTGAAATCCTTAGTTTCTTTTGTGTAGCTATAATGGCTTTCCATTCCCATAATTAACCCATTACCAAATATTGAACAGAGGTTGTTCTGAGTTTGTTCCTTAGAATCTCCTCAGCGATAAGAGGGGCATGAACATCCTGCATGTAAGCAGACTAAAAATAAGATTTCTTGGTAAAGCCTCTTTGTGCTTCCTGCTGCTCTTCACCACCAGCTCATTCCCTAGAATAAGTCCCTTCAGTTCAGCTCTACTGCTCATTATATTTTTGTTCTCCAAAATCACAACTCTTTGGTTGGAGGCTGAGAGAGATTGGTGGGTGGAAATGTTATGTGTCTAAGTGAACACATCTTGTTTAGCTCATTCTCCATAGACATGGCTCCAACTATACACTGCATCATTCATGTCTCCATTCATCAAACATCCAGTGAATAGCTGATATTTGAATTTCCGTGCTGGGATTACAAAGACCAAAAAAAAGTGGTAGGAGGGATTTTCCCCATGAAAAGTATGACCACTGGTATAGGAAACATAATTACAAAAATTGGATAAAAACTTCAAATGGGAATGGGATTCTGAAATTACAAAATGATGTAACTGTTTCACAGATTAGCAACCAGAAAACCAATAACTCACTAAATATTAGTCAAATGAACAAATATTTATATCATAACACTCTTCTGGAATTCTAGCCAATGTATAAGACATTAAATAGAAAGAAATAAGATTTTTATTTTGCAGTGAATGAGACAGTAATATATATTTTTAAACATCTTTATTGGGGTATAATTAGTTAACTATGGTGTGTTAGTTTCTGCTTTATAACAAAGTGAATCAGCTATACATATACATATATCCCCATATATCCTCCCTCTTGCGGCTCCCTCCCACCCTCTCTATCCCACCCGTCTAGGTGGTCACAAACCACTGAGCTGATCTCCCTGTGCTATGAGGCTGCTTCCCACTAGCTATCTATTTTACATTTGGTAGCATATATATGTCCATGTCACTCTCTCACTTCATCCCAGCTTACCCTTCCCCCTCCCCGTGTCCTTAGGTCCATTTTCTACGTCTGCGTCTTTATTCCTGTCCTCCCCCTAGGTTCTTCAGAACCATTTTTTTTTTTTTTAGATTCCATATATATGTGTTAGCATACGGTATTTGTTTTCCTCTTTCTGACTTACTTCACTCTGTATGACAGACTCTAGGTCCATCCACCTCACTACAAATAACTCAATTTCGTTTCTTTTTATGGCTGAGTAATATTCCATTGTATATATGTGCCACATCTTCTTTATCCATTCATCTGTCGATGGACACTTAGGTTGCTTCCATGTCCTGGCTATCGTAAATAGAGCTGCAATGAACATTGTGGTACATGACTCTTTTTGAATTATGGTTTTCTCAGGGTATATGCCCAGTAGTGGGATTGCTTGGTCGTATGGTAGTTCTGTTTTTAGTTTTTTAAGGAACCTCCATACTGTTCTCCATAGTGGCTGTATCAATTTATATTCCCACCAACAGTGCAAGAGGATTCCCTTTTCTCCACACCCTCTCCAGAATTTATTGTTTGTAGATTTTCTGATGATGGCCATTCTGACCAGTGTGAGGTGATACCTCATTGTAGTTTTGATTTGCATTTCTCTAATGATTAGTGATGTTGAGCATCCCTTCATGTGTTTGTTGGCAATCTGTATATCTTCTTTGGAGAAGAGACAGTAATATTTATTTGCTGGCAATACAGCATATACAAAGAATACTGAAGAAAATGATTTGAAAATTCTTAGAAAGCAGAAAATAACTCAATAAAAGGGTCAGGTATGTGAAAGACATGAAAAATGATAGATTTTCAGTAAATAATGATCACTTAGCAGATATAATGGAAGAAAAGTATTTAATTCCAAAAAGCAACAAAATACTACCACGGGATATATCTTAAGAAGAAATATCATGATCCACATTAAGAAAATTATAAAACTTTGCTGAAAAACAAGAAAAATTCTCATGGGTACAGACATAAATTTTTTCTTACGAGAATATTTTAATGATGTCAGTTCTTCCCAAATTAATTTATGTACTTCTTGCAACTCTAAGTGAAAATAATAGTAGGATCATTTTAAGACTCTGAAATAAAGATTTGAATATTTATTTGGAATGATTAAAAAAAGAAAACTGAGATGATCTAAATTTATTTTTTCTTCTTCCTTTTTTTTGAGTGGAAAAGTTGGACTGGGATCTTGCCCTAATAATGAATAGATTTTTAAAATATATTATTATAAAACTAGAAATAATGCTATTCATTGCCATAAGAATTGGTAGATAAATTAATTAGACCATAGTATGTGAATGTGTGTGTGTATGTATGTATAGACAAAATATGATATATTACAATTTACACATATATATGTAATTGTGGATGGATGAATTCTTCAATAAATGGCGTTAGAAACAGCCTTTACTTCGAGGGGATGTGTTAGCTTAAACCTTCTCATTTCATCATATATCAGAATAAAACCCAAGTGAATAAAAAAGTTAAGTACAGAAAATTCTAAATTATACTAGAAGAAAATTTAACTGAATACTTAATATCTCAGGATGGGGGTGGAATATCTGAGGATATACGCTATGGGAGAAAATACAAATGAAAAGACTGATAGATTTCAAAAGTAAGACATTTTTAAGTTTTTCTGGAAGAAAAACATCAGAAAAGCAGATGAGAAATTAGGGAAACATAATAAGTTATAAAAAGAAGTTAATATACTTTTTTATAGGAAGACTTTTTTCTTCATTGATTTTATTTATTTATTTATTTTTAAGTTAATTTTTATTGGAGTATGGTTACTTTACAATGTTGTGTTAGCCACCACTGCACAACACAGGAAGACTTTTAAAGATAAATGAAAAACAAATTTAGTTCCAACAGAAAAACTGGAAATGATGCAGATAATTCATACATGAAAATATGCAAGTGGCCAATAAACATGTTTTAAAAAATATCAAACTCACTAATAATAAAGGAAAAGAAAAAATACATTGTCATAAATTTTAAAAACTGCAGAAATACCCAAAGGTGCTGAAGATATGATTAGAAAGACTGTTATATACACTGCTGGTCAAAGTCTAAGTGGAAATAACAGTTCTTGGAAAGAAATTTTTAGGAAAACACATTTATAGTTATTTATATACATTTATCTTTGCATGATTTAATGGGAAAAATTATAAACAACCTAAATATTCAATTATAAGGGAATAGTGTATCACTTTTGTTGCATCTATATAATGGAATATCAGGCTACTAGTAAAAATTCAGCTTTTAGAAAATTATATTTATTATTATTTTCTAATACAGAAGTAATATCATTTATGGAAAATCAGAAAATACTGAAAAACCTAATAAACAAACAAACAAAAAGATTAGCCTAACCACACAGAGAAATCTTCACTTTTTTCCTTTTTAAATTGAAGTATAGTTGACATATAATATTATATCAGTTTCAGGTGTACAGTGTAGTGATTTGATATTTACATATATTAGGAATTGATCAGCATGGTAAGTCTAGTAACCATCTGCCACCATACAAAATTATTAAAATATTATTGACTATATTCCCACTGCTGTACATGATGTCCCTATGACTTATTTATTTTATAACTGGAAGTTTGTACCTCTCTATCCCCTTCATCTATTTCCTACAACTCCCCTTACTCCCACTCCCTGCCCCAAGAAGACTTTTTCACGCGTGATTTTTTTCCTATCTTTAAAGTTAGGATTAACCTTATATTTAATTTTTAATCTATCACTTTACATAATTTTAATCCTGGGAGATTATATATGTGTGTGTATGTGTGTGGTGCAGAGAGGGAGAGTAAGAATGAGAGCTCGGGGAATTAGAGAGCTAGAGGGTAAGAAAGAGGGAAAGAGGGAATAGGAATTCCTTGGTAAAAAAAAAAGACTTAAGTCAGACACTACTGTTGCCTGGCTGTCTTTTGATCTACTACAGTTTTTTCTAAACAGTGATTGGAATAGGAGCATCTATGTGCATCGGATTACTTGCAAAGATAGCCACCCCAAATTCCTTCCATCCCTGTGATACCCCTCCTTCCATCAAGAGGTAGAGTCTGTCTTCCTCTGCCCTTGAATCTGGGCTGGTCCCATGACTTGCTTTGACTAGTAGACTGTGGAAATGGTGTTGACTGAATTCCGGGCCTATGTCTGAAGAGACCTTGCACTTCTGTTTTTTCACTCTCTTAGAAGCCAGGCGTCATGTAAAGAATTTTAACTATCTGGCTAGAAAAAGTTCATGAGGAGATAGAGAAGGGCCTTGGAGGATGAGAAATTATGAAGGAAAGGAGAGAGACCTAGTCAATCCCCAGTCATTCTGAGTGCCCAGCTGAGTGCCAGGTTTGTGAGTAAAGCCATTTTGGATCCTCCAGCCCCAGCTGAGCCGCCTCTGCTAACATCACCTGGAGCAGAGACTAGCTTCCCCTAGTGAAACCTATCCAAAAGGCAGAATTGTCAGCCATTTCATTGTTGTTTTAAGCCATTAAGTATTGGGATAATTTGTTATGCAGTACTGAGTTAACTGAAATACTATATGAACCAGATTTGGCTAATGATGAGAGGGGCTTCTGAGGCACAGAGCCATGGGTATGATCCTTTTTCTCCCACCCACCCCCCCTTTTTTCTCCTTCCTGAAACATGACAGTTACAGGTGCAGCAGCCACCATATGACCACAAGGTGACGGGTATAAGGATGAAGCCCTATATGCTAAGGACAGCAAGAAGAAGGATGGAGAGAGCCAGACTGCTGATGGCATCCTTGAACTACTATCCTGCCTTACATCTGCCTGTCTCTAGAATTCTTGTACTTGAAGAAGCAATTACATGTTTAAATGTTAAACTTATCTGTTAGGTTTGCTGTCCCTTCTAGCTGAATGTAATTTAAACTGACTTGACAGGATTTTAAATTTTTGGTAAAATTTCAAGGCATGGAAAAAATGCATGATATAATTGTATGTGGCTGAATCAGGTTTCAAATACAGCTGTCCTAACAATAAGAAAAGTATATCTATCTATGTATCTATGTTATATATGTATCTATCTATGTATGTATCTATGTATCTATATATCTATCATCTATCTCTTTATCTTGCTGTCTATCATCTATCAAAATGAATAAGTGAATAAAAAATGAGATGCAATACATCCACTTTCACCTTTTATGATTAGTGGTCCATTCACTTAATCACTTAAGTAACTTCACTAGTCTTGTTTTCTTCATCTATCAAATAGGGGTAAGCAGTGTAGTTACTGTGCAGTGCTGTTGGGAGGTAGAGAAAATGTATGTAAGATGCTTAGATTTGTGTTCACACTAAGTAAGCGCTGAACAAATGCTAGCTATAGTTATTTCTATGAAGTTTTCATTTTCATTTGTCTACTTTTTTGCTTCTTTCATTTTCTACAATAAGAATAATTAATTTTATAATCAGAAAACAAAGCAAAGCAAAAAGTCTTGGAGAAAAATCTCTGCATGGTACTTATATAATATTGAGCTCCAAAACAAATACAAAGTTCCATGGAGTAGAGGTTGAGTTTCAAAGTTTTGTGGCTTGGAAATATTTATTCACTACCTGAAATATTTATCAGTATTATTTAAATATTTTGTTTAATATTAAATGGCAAAAAAAAATCTTTGTGGCAAAATGAATCTTTATATCATGCTCATCTATGTATTCTTGAATAAATGTGTGTACTTTAAAATTGCCACAAAACCCCACCGAGTAAAGCTGCAGTGTTTCTAGATGGGTATTCACAAAACATCAAGTTGAACTTGTCTAAGATTTTTCTGAGCATATGGCAAAAAGTGGGGAGCTAACACTTTCTGTTACTTATACTCACTGGATTTGCCTGGGTTGATATATTTCTGGAACTTTAATATTACTCAAAATAAAGTAGAGAAAACAGCACAAGGAATTTGATTATTTCTGACTGGTGGTTGATCCCCAGTGTTGATGGAAATCTGGCAATTATAGCAACAGAGTCTGATGGCTTTGGATTCTTGAATTTTAAGTTATTTCATAACTTGAAGGTGGATGTTCCAATTTCCGTTCTGCTACTGACTGGATGCCTATAATTACCACATTGTCCTGGTTTTTTTAATGTGTAAAATTGGGTTATAATGCTGAACTTTTCTTTGGTTTTCTCTCTTTCAGAGTGTCACTGTTTTCCAAATTCTTTACAGTGGAGTATAACAATGCATATAATGTATCCAGATAAAATAAAAATATGTAACTAAGGAAGTCAGCACAGCTGATCACAAGCTTTCTGATGGAAGCACCTAGAGAGACATGGAAGGATTGCACAACTTTTAAGCAGTCTAAGCGACCATGTTTCTTTCAAATAAGGCTTTGTTAAGAACTGGATTGCTTTTACAACACATTGCCAGTTACACTTGAAGTTAATTGCCAGTTAAGTTTCAACGGACCTGGCAAGCAGAATTCACGTTCTCTTGTGCAAGTTGAGCTTAGCAAGGACGGTGCCAGAGCAGAGAGCCATCCTACTGCTTCATGCAGATGGGCTAAGGAGTCATCTGTGGGCAGGGCCAGGATTCTCCTCATGAACATGAGCCATGGAATGAGGTTGTTCAACAGAACAGAAAAAAAGTTAAAATGAAATAATAAATGAAAAACCAGACATTTAAGTAGGTGAAGTCTAACCAAAAGGCAGAAATAAGGTATAATTTTAAGGCAAGAGAATTTATCCCAAAGACTCATATAAATTTTAAAATTTGGAAAAAGCAAGTAAGTTAAGAAAATGAAACTTGAAAAGAGACGCCAAAGAAGCTAGGTCTAAATGGTAGAAAGTTAAGAAAGAGGTTATTAAGACTAAAAGTGTTTTTTAAGACTACAAAATAAAGTTAAATTATGTTTATTAAAAATGTAGGAATAAGTGTTTAAGTTAAAAAATAAGCAGAAAATCTAAAATATAAAAATGAAATAAATTAGAAAAAAAATCAGGAGTAAACATCATAGGCGGTATTAATAATAAGTTTTAAGTCAGTGTTGAGGTGGTGAACCACAGACATCAGTTTTAGTTAAGGGAGATAACCCAACCACGCTGTAGGCAGGCTAGCAAAAGGAGCCCTTGGCTAGGACAGGTGCTTGGTTGAGAGGTGACCTCCCAAGTTGAGTCATCAGAAGGTGTTTCCTTCCTGAAAGAGCAGAGCTATGCAAATTCTTTAGCCTATATTTTTAGTTCAGGGGCTCACTCTTGTTAGAAACATTCACAATTATAAACAAAATTGTGATAAACATTTGTGTATCTACATCTTTACACATATTTAAAATTTTTTTTTTAGGAAAAAGTACTGAAAGTTTAGTAGGTTAAAGTATATACACATTTTAAAAAAGGTTTTTAATGACACATAGTGTCAATATGTCCCCCTGTGGCTGGGAGCAATTTATATTTAAACTAACAGTGCATAAAACATTGATTTCACTTCTCCCTTGTCTAACCCTGGTATTATACACTGTTTTCTTTGGTAATCTGATAGTTGAAAAATATCTTGTTTAAAATTGTATTTCTTTGACTGTTATTGAGATTGAGCCAATTCTTATGAAAGGAAAATTTATTTATTCAGAACTTTTCCCTTCCTCTTTTCTCAGTCTGCTAATCTTGATATAAACACTAGGATATTTCTTACAAGGTACATAACTTAATTGGCAAATAACTTTGGAGTAGTCACTACATACAAAACATGTTTGTTCATATTCCTTTGGTTAAACAGGTCTTTACCAAACCTCCTGCTTACTAGTTAGTTCTCAAATCTGGCTTGATTCATAAGAAAACGGAAATAATGATTAATTAGTGACAACAGTTGTTTGAATTCCCAACGTTATTTGGTAACATAAAACACGTTGACTCTTATGAACTTCCAGCTAGTTTAATTATAATTAAAAATGAGACAATAAATTAAACTCAAACTGCTCTATTGAAAAATCAAGACTAGTTGTCTTTTATGATAATCAAGTTGTATTATCAACTTTGGGTTTTAAAAAAATTTTTTTTGTATTATCAGAACTTGAAAATTAAAACAAAGTGACAAAATTAATATATTTAAGTTGCAGGTAATATACTGTGCAATGCAAATTTTATTTTCTGAGTATAATTTATGAACCTACACATTTATATTCTTGTCTACTGCATACTGAGTTTTCTTTGGCTTTTAAAATGTTTTCTTACCACCCATTTAGAGGATATTGAGTTTTCAGAAGATAGGGTCGATAACTTCTGTATTTTAAGATCAGTGAATGAGAAAATTTAGTCTGTATATTAGAAATATTTACATCCCTCACATAAATAGTTTCAATATTGAAAAAGGAAGACAGATGTTCTCACATTTTAAAATTAGATTTCAGATTGCAACATATATAACTACAAGAAAGGTTTAAAATTTCTTAGAGAAAATAATAATTATAAAACATTTGGTCAAAATTTTCAAGTAGCTTATATGTTTGTGGCAATTGTTCAAAATGTACAAAACTGTTTGAAAACCCTAAAAAACTTCAAGATTAAAATTTCATTAGATACTATTTTAGGATTTTTTCCCCTTGCTTTTAATAGAGTTTATTGAATAACTTTCAGCACGCAAAGAGAAATTAAAGTGTAAATCTAAGACTTTAATTTTGGCAAAATGGTTGACCAGTCGAGCAGAAAAACCCCTCCTAACATCAAATGCCTGAAATAATGGGTTAAATGTTAAAAAATATTTTAAAAATCATTGCTAATGTGGTAGTAAATTAAGAAAAACCATTAGAGGGCAGAATTGACAAAAAACACAAATCCAGAGCAGTAAGTGAGCACTGGAGTCAGTGTTTGCCTGGAGAAAACCTGACAATTGTCAGTAAACTTGGGCCTGGATTTTAAAGTCCCGTGCACCCACGGAGCTGGAGGCAAAGCATGGGTCTGAGTGTCCTAGAAGGCTGGGTCAGAGATAACCTCAAAAATCTGAGACGCCACTTCTCAGAGGACAATACACTCAGTGACTGAAAAAAAGAGGAGAAATCCCCTTTCAGAGGAAGATGTTGAGAGTACTTGCCTGTCTAGCCTTGTGTATTATGATTTTTAATATTTTATGATGCTTTTATATCTTGGGGCCTTGCTGATTTGGGAGAGACTGCCCTACCCAGGGGTAACTAATTCCTAGAGTTAGCAACTACCTGTGAGCATGCCTTTCATATGCAAAACAAAGAATCCTGCGTCCATATCCTCAGCCACCTCCTTTAGGTAACTCTCACATACCAAGTTAAGATTCCTTTTGCCCTAAATCACCCCAAGACCATGGATATCGAGCATTAATTCATACTACTGTGTAACTTAAAACCCAAGCTAATAATTAAGTCAAAGTGATTCTGGTTTGGCAGTGACCCCAAGAGCCCAGCAAAAGAAAGCACAAATCTGCTATGGAGGAAAGAAAACACAATTTTTAAACATTTCTCAGAGTTCCAAAGAATCATCCCCTAATAAAAATATTAAAAACGTGAAGAAATAAGCCGTAAGCAAGGTTAACAGAAACAGAATGTTATGAACCATATTTGCAAAGCCTGTAGATATTGTAATAATCAGAAGAATATAAATGAGTACTTTTTAATTCCTTAAGGAAAAAGAGTGAATCAAAAATATAAACAAAGACCAAATTACTATCAATTAAGAACCAAACAGAAGTTGTAAAAATTAAAATATAAAATTAGATTAAAAAACCTGATTGATGGATAAAATAACACATTACACAGTTGAAGAAAGAATCATTAAATGATACAAAGAAATTACCCAGGATGCAGCAAAGAAAGAAAAGGAAAGGAAAATATGAGAGGACAGAGGGAAGAGTTCCCAGACACTCCTAATGATAGTTCCAGAATAATAAAATATAAAGATGGTGAGAAGAAAATATTTGAAGAGATAATTGCTATTTCAGATACACCAATATCAAATTCAGGAAACTCAATGAATCCCAAGGAGGTAAATAAAAACAAACATACACCTAGACGTAGTGAAATTAAGATATTAATGAAGAAGAAGAGATATTTAAAATATTAGAGAATAAAATAGAATAATCACAAAGGACAAACTATTAGATTAAAAATTGATTACTCAGCAGTAGAAACTGAGGCCAGAAAATAGTGAAATAATATATTCTAAATACTGAGAAAAAATAATTGGTACCATAGAATTACAGATGAAGCAGAACTTTCTTTTACAAATGAGATGTACGTAGGTATTTTACATAAGAAAAAGAATACAAGTTACTGGTTGTTAATATGAAGTCTTATCTACTTTAGAATATAAATCTTGTAATCAATATAAGCTCTCCTTTCCCCAGAGTCCAGCGACTTAGAAATTGTGCTTAATGATGGGAGTGGAAAAAATCTCTCATAACCCTGTGTCTTTTCAAGCCCTTTGTCCACTGGTGTTGAGGCAGGGAGGAAGAGTCAAAATGTGTAAATACGTAACTGCCTACGGATAATTGGCTGACATTTACTTTGTTAGCTGAAACTGCTCTCCCATTACTTAAACTAATCCTCCACGGGTGGATTGCTCTTCACTTTCTGTCACTTGCAGCCACTTCTCTGTGGCAGGCATCTAAGTGCTGGTTTTCTAATGGGCAGGTATTTGCTAGTTCTTTGAAGGGCTCTGAGGGACTCTTACCCTTTGTAGTCTGGCTTGGGAAAGTCAGGTGATGCTTAACCACCTATTATCCCTCACTTCTGCCAGGGGAAGTTTGCTTCATTACCTCTTGTGGTTGGGGATTCCTATCCTAGTTTGTAGTTCTCTTAGGGAGTGCTAGTAAAATAACTCAATGTCTAACCTACACTCACAGTGACTGTGGGAAACAAAGATATCCTTTTCACACCACACAGTGGGAGTACAGGCCGTGCCCCCTTGTGGTTCTCTCCTCTTTATGTCTCTTGCCCTTCTCTTCTCTAATCAGCAGCTTTAAATCTAGGATACCAAATGCTCTGCTGGTTCAGTAGCTTAGTAACTCATAGTTTTTTGATTTTAGAATTTGCCATTACTTGACATTAGAATGTGGATTTGGGCACTAATTCTGGGAAAATAGGAAGATATGCTTGCATTACTTGGTGTTACACTGTGGACCCTCAGGCATTAATCCTGGGACAGTAAGAAAGTTTTCAACTGGTGCTCTGCCAACACCATGTTATAACAACATATCATCAAAGACAGAAATTGTCTTTTGCATAAATATTATGCAAACATCATTGAAGATCATTGAATTCTCTGCACTACATTAGAAATTAATGTTTGTAGTGATACAGTACAAGTTTTAAAATATGGACAACTGTGGTTTGTGGTGATAACAGTAAACTATAAATAGCATTAGAAATACACAATGAAGGTAAAGCATGTGCAGGTAAATATGGATAAGAAAGCATTGTGGTTTGCAGAATTGTCCAGAATGAATACTATATACAGCTACTCAACCTGAGAACTTTCAGGGTACTAATTTCCTTTATAAATTCAATTTCATACTTCTGAGACTTATTCTGAGTCCTAACCTACATAACACTTCGAAACTCATTTTCAATTCTCATTTCTATTCCCTCTATTCTTAGTCAGATTAGTACAGTAATAATAAAAAATTGGGGTGACTATGCAAAATGTTTTAATCTAGTCTTTCTACAAATTAGTATAAGAAAAAGGCAAGTTCTTTCTACCCAGAATATTCAGCCAAGGTATAATTAAATGAAAAGTTGAGCCAAGGCCCTGCCTTCTCATCTGATGGTCAAAGATCAGTTGAGTTTGTTTTTATTTAATATTTATTTCTTTATAAATTCTTACTGATTTTATACTAACAGTTATTTTCAGACTTTTTTCCTTCGAGAAAAACTCAAATCCCTGTCACATCTAGCCTCTTTCAAAGCCATTATATTTCTTTAGGGAAAAAAACAATTTAAGAAATCCTAACTTAAAGGTATGACAATAGGCTTATCCACTGATACGCTTCTTAATAATTAAAAAGCAAAGAGTAGTTGTAATGAAGATTGATTCTGATGTAATGCTCAGCATGTGTCTATGAATGAATTTAGCACACTTGTAGTTGATGTGATTAGGAGAAATGACGGCTCTTAGAAATACAGCTAAGGCTTATGAACTGACTCTTTTCTGCTGCAACACCTTGAGCTCTCTAGGGAGACTTGATCACAAACATCTGCAGCATATGAATGGCAGCTGGCTGAATGAAATTTGGCAATAATTGGTCTGTACCTAATGTTTCCATATACAGTTAAAATAAAGAGCAATACTTTTCATAAATCCACAAAGCCACTCTCTGAAAAAAAAATTTCATTTTATGGAAGAAATATATCTTCAAGATATATTCTCAGAACTTCATTTTCAAAATGTCTGTTACCTTATAACGATTCAAAACAAACATAAATGAAATGGTTCCCTCATTTACTATTTTTAAAAAGTAATTAACTGGATAAGACGCATAAGAAAGAATATGTCCTCTGACCTCTTTCCCAAGCCACCTATTTAAAAATCCTATGATTTATAGAAAAGAGCTAACCTTAATTAAAGTTCCTTAAGTTGCTTCTTCAGTTTTGAATATATGAGAGGAAAAGGCAGAATATTTTATTGGCAAGAACTATTGTTTCTGATTGTCCCTTCTTTTTGAAAAAACTCTACTGCTGAGAATGGTTTGTTTCAATATGCTAAGAAAATTTGCTGTTACAAAGTTTCACTTTTGTAAGCTATTTTTGCCCTTTTAACATTTTCATCATTTTGAATAAGCGAAAATATTATACTTCATTATGTTATTTGTGAACATACTTTTCTCTTCCAGTATTCAATATGCGTTAATGATGCAAGCAGACACTTCTGGGGTCCTCTGGTGTCACTCTTCCTGTCTCTTATAATCACATGGAATAGTTTAATGTATAATCTAATGTCAACATTATGGCTTCTGATATTCTTTTTCTCTAAAATATTCCAGAACTTCTTGAAATATAGATGACTCTACCTCATAAGATTGGAAAAATAAGAATGGGTTTGACATATCTTAATGTTATCAAAAACAAGGATGCTTTCAGAAATATCTGAGATAGTATGAAAAAAGGCAAAGAGGGTAGTTTGTGAGAGGTCTTCCCACGCCCAGGATATCAAATTTAACATCAAAAACATCAAAAATCAAAAGGGAAAAAAATGATTACAGTCGATTTGACCATGTTAAGTATGTTAAAGAAGACATGATTCTGTGATGAAACTAAAACAGCACAAGTTAAAAAGTGGTTGTAATGCTCATATAGGCTTCCACTGATTCTATAAAAATGCAATATATTAACCTCAATTATTTGAGACATACACTGAAGTTTTGATCAAATATAAGCTTTTAAATTACAGAAGTTGATCCCTCTTTACTTTTTTAATGGAGATAAAAATTCTGAGACAGACATATGTAAAAGATGGGAAAACGATCTCACTTTTAAGGTGGGGAAATGTATTTGAGTTAGTCAGTAAAAATAAAATGTCAGCGAATCAAAGGAAAAGAGTATAGATCAACAAGACCCTGTAAAAAACAGGAAAAATAATAAGCGGGAAACTACAGAACGCTTGCATTTTAATAACACAAAAGTGAGGCCAACCAAGAATACAGAAGGAATTTGACCAGGTAGCATCTGTTTTAAGGAAACAAATTGTGCATTTAGGTTGCCCTGGCAGCAGGTGTGTCTTCTTATGCCAAGACATTATAATGAGAAAATCACATGAACTTAAAGTGAATTACAAATAGAGGTGACCCTATCTCCCTTGGAAATAGGTTTGGAAAAAGAGTTTGGAACAGGTGTATGCCATCAACTAAAGATGAAATCATGAGAGTGAACATTTGATGTTCCAGGGGGAGAAGTTGAGCCTGTATGCTCACAAGCTTCTGAGTGTAGCACAAACCTGTTGTTTTTTCCTACTGATTTCAGTTGAAGACAGGGAAAATAAATAATATACACACCTATTCACATCATTAGAATCACTGCTGGGAAGGAACCTTGGACTGGGAAACTGTGGAAGGTCATTTTTCTGGTTGTCTGTGTAAGGTGGTTTTGTACCCAAACTACTGTAGCAGTCTGGGCTCTGGGCGACTCTCCCGGCTCTAATTAACACACAGAGTCTGGATGTGTCTCTCGCATGTAATGATTCCACTTTTGTTAGAGTTCTCTCAATAGCAGAAACACAGTGTTTTTTGAGTCTACCACATTCCACTGAAGGCAGCACTAGTACTAGAAAGGTCTTGCTTATATTGAACTAACACTTGCCTCTCAGTAATTTCAGTCTGTTAGTCCTAGGTTTGCTTTAGAGAGTCACCTATGACTTTTAATCTAGTCATGAGCTCTAATGAGTGAGTTAAAGCTAATGCCTCTTTTTTAAAAAATTAATTTTTTAAAAAAATTAATTAATTAATAATTTTTTGGCTGTGTTGGGTCTTCACTGCTGCGTGCAGGCTTTCTCTAGTTGCAGCGAGCGGGAGCTACTCTTCACTGTGGTGAGTGGGCTTCTCATTGCGGTGGTTCCTCTTGTTGTGGAGCATGGGCTCTAGGCACGCGAGCTTCAGTAGTTGTGGTTCACCGGCTCTAGAACACAGGCTCAGTAGTTGTGGCTCAGGGGCTTAGTTGCTCCGCGGTATGTGGGATCTTCCCCGACCAGGGCTCGAACCTGTGTCCCCTGCATTGGCTGGTGGATTCTTAACCACTGCACCACCAGGGAAGTCCCTATAATGCCTCTTAAAATGTGCCTAACAATGATATGCCTCCTAGTAACGTACTTCTGTTATTAACCATAATAAATAAGAAGAATATACTTCTCTTATTTATAATAATGATAATAATATTATGATTTGTTATTAGGCACACACTACTTTATATTTTATAAACAAATAGCAACAGCAACATTCCCTGCGTGTGGGTCTCTCCAGGCTGGAGAATAAGTGTGACGTACTGAAAGGAGAAGAGTGGTTGAACTCATCATTTGACTGATTTCAGACTTTTTATTGTTTAATGTTCTGTTAACTACCTACAGCTAAAGGATGAGATGAGACTCAGATGAGACTCCTGAGGGATTTGTCAAGCTCAAGGAAATTAGTGACATCTATTTTTAAACATTATGATCTGTGAAAAATCAGTTTTGCCTTTTACTGTCTCACTTTGATTTAGTCCAAACTTCTCTTGTTGTAGGAAATTAAGGCCCTGTATGAATGGTTGGTCTAAGAGAACACAGCTTTCCTACAAAGTTCTCATGTTTTTCATCTTGCAAAAACCTCCAAAAACTAAAAAATTAAAGAACTGGATCTGAGTAGTAATTTTGTTGTGTCTTTTCTCTGTAGAGGACATACACCAGCAATGTGAAGCTTCTAGCTACCTATTTTTCTTCCACTTATGTATCAAGGTTGGTTTTCTCATTCAGAGAAGGCAGTAAAATAAATAAAATGAAGTTACCAAAGTTTTTATGAAATAGGCATTTCCCCTCTTTTCACACACAGTTATAGGAAGTTCATTTAGTAATGCTGGTTAAATTTTTGATTCCTGGAGAATTTCTAAGATGACATATATTGTGAATGTGAGGTGAGAACAGGTGAATGGTTTTAGCATGGCAAATTTGATCATATTGCTTATTATTTATAAGATACACTCAATCTTAAAGGATACTTCAAGGTTTTAAAATAGTAAGAGTATCAGTAGTACATTTTGTAAGATAAAGAGATATTAGAACATTTGAACAATAGTTGAAATCTATTTGTTCAAGTTCCTTCACTCCTTGAAATTGAGATAATAGACTTTGGAAGTCAGATTTCAGAAATTTATATTTTGCATGTAAATAGTATACAAAATACTTTTTTAGTATAAGAGGAAAGACAAGTAATGATAGGGAATATTTTCAAGGATTTACTTAGTATTTCACAAGCATGTACAGCATCAAAATCAGCTGATGAAGTGTCTCAGCTCAAAGGCATCTTACAAAGACATTTTAAAGACGTCAAAAGAGAAAGATGTTATAAAGGGCAAATAAATTAAGAAGTAAATTAGCATTAATAACAAATTATAAGGAAATTAGAATATTTCCATATTGACCAAAAATCCCAAAATTATTTAACAATTTTAAAGGAAACAAAATAATTCATGGTGGGGTCTTCCTTGGTGGCGCAGTAGTTGAGAGTCCCCCTGTCGATGCAGGGGACACGGGTTCGTGCCCTGGTCCAGGAAGATCCCACATGCCGCGGAGCGGCTGGGCCCGTGAGCCATGGCTGCTGGGCCTGCGCGTCCGGAGCCTGTGCTCCGCAACGGGAGAGGCCACAACAGTGAGAGGCCCACATACCGCAAAAAAATAAAAATAAAATAAAATAATAATTCATGGTGGAAAAAATAGTCAAATGATGTTTAGAGGGAAAAGGAGGACTACAATGTATTAATAATCTGAAGTTTATTGAAACCATAACTTTGTTTTTAATAGGAAGGTTTAGGAGAAATTTAGAGGTAGAACTAGGTAATTCATAAAATAACTATGGTTTCTTTAAATTTATCAGTCAATTTAAGACAGTTTAGAATAATTCAAAATATATTCTACTGAAATTATCCCATAACACAGCCTATTAGGTAATTTGACAAATGTGTCATGATGGAAGTTAGTAGGATATAATTTAATAAACTACTTCTTGCTGGAAAGAATTAATGCAGTTTAATAGAAAATGGTGATTCATCTTTTTGTTCATAAGTACTTAAATCTTACATTGATTTTACTTACAAAAATGATCATAAATATAAAAATAGTGACAATTCAGGCAAACAAATAAATATTTAACAATTCATAATCTAGAAAGCAGAGACTCGCTTATTGTTTTATTATGCAGGGTAATAATGTGAAGCCACTTAAAACTAGTTAATATCCTGTTAGTATATGCCTTTTTCCACTAGAAAATCTAACAAGACCAATTTTTGAGCTGCAAATACATTTCCTCATTTAATGGTCAGTAATAGCTATAATTAGTTCTGGAACCATAATTCAAGCAAACATTATACGATTATATGATTATAATTAAATATACAAATATATACACAAAGATATTTGTAAATCTGGCAATAGTAAATAAAGTTTTTTTTTTGAATATCATTACTACCTTTGACTGTAGGTAAAAATACAACTTTCAATCAGTAGTCTTTGTCACTCTTAGATTAGGTTGGAACATAAGTGGCAATTTGGCATAGCATATGCTAATGTGAAAGTTTGCTCAAAGACTTTTTTAAAGATAGGTGCACAGAACTAACATAAGTTAATATTAAATTTCAACAAGTGGGTTTGTTTAGTTTTTAGAGATATTAAATACAATATATTTATTGAAAGATGGGGAAGGAAAGGTAAGCATGAGAAAGGGAAAAGAGCCAAAGAGGAGTGGTAGATAGACAAATAGGCAGAAGAAAGAGTGGCAGTGGTGGAGTGGGGCAGGGCAGAGAAGCAGAAGGATAGTCACTGCAAAGATGAGAACGACAGAGAGGGATTTGAGGGGAATTCTCATTTTCTTAGTAGAGTATCATATAATCAGAAAGCCATACATGCATATATGCATGCCTTTTAATTTCAGTTTATATTTATTAGCAATTTTGGTTAGAATTGAGTTTTAATTGTGATTATTAGACATGAATCAATTGTGAATGAAATGTATATACAGATTTAATTGCACTTACCATTCGATATATCATTCACATTGCCTCAGTTTCATGGTTTAATTTTAAAGGACGTAGATTTAAATAATTAAAAATTAGTTACATACAGTTTCAGCCAGTTGAGAGAAACCTGTTGACATGACACCTGGTGGCAGTCATCTGTAACATGTAATTGGAGAGATGTTTATTTAGGTTCCACTAATTTCCACATGCTAGTTAACATGGTAGGAAAATTATTAAAATATCGAGTGATTATATTAGGCCTTTTTTGTTCTGTGTTCAATGTTAATTAAATACTACAGTGTACAAGACACTTTGCTAGGTATGTAATGGTTTTATTACTGGTTTTGGGTAAATATCTGGGAGTGGAATTGCTGTCATAGGGTAAGCATGTAGTAGACATTCCTACTGTCAACCAAAATAAAATAATGCAGGAGGCTGCAGATAAGAAAAGAGTTTATTTGGGGTCTTAATGAAACCATATACAACTCCCTATGTCCCCATCTTTTGAAATAAAAGACTTTTGGTTTAGTCTCTCAGGTTTTCCCCGAGTCTCAAAAGCTGGTTCAAGAGTTAATGATCAGGAAATGTGAAGATGCAGAAACAAAGAATAGCTGTTGAGCTGGGAAACAGGTAACAATTTAGATGATAAATCAGCCACATAGCAGAGTCACCGAACTCCCAGTTCCCTCAAAGATATAAAGGTCTGACACACATTCCAAAGTTGTTTTTATAGGAACTAGACCCCTACCAGATGAAAATTGCTGACCAAAAGCATGTAGACCCCAGACCAGTTGAAAGCAGAAGATTGATGATGCTGGAAACTTCACCTTGATGTCAACCAATACTGGAATTGAGCACAAGCTAATGAGGCACCTGCAGCCCTCTCCCTCACACTGCCTTTGAGAACCCTTCCCCAGAAGCCACTGGGGAGTTCAGGTCTTTTGAGCATGAGCTGCGCATTTTCCTTGCTTGGTGCCCTGCAAATAAACACTACTTTCCTTCACCACAACCCAGTGTCAGTATATTGGCTTTGCTGCGCTTAAGACCCAAGTCCAGATTCAGTAACATTAAGAACTGCGGTTCGGGAGACACAGATTCTGGTAACCCTGAAGGAGGGAAACTGGTGCAGTCACTATACTCAGTAATGACAATGACAATGACAATGACTCTGATCTCTGCTCTGGAAGCTTCATGGTTGCTTTTGGGATAACAATGAAGAAATAGAGTAAAAATGTATCAATTTTGCTGACAAAGATGGGTTCCTGTTTGAAACATGGTTTGCTAAGAGAGACGGAGGAGATCCTCACAGGCTGGCAGGATTTGAGAGAAGTCCACAGAAATCAGTAGCAGACATGTTGAAAGGACTGAGACATTTGTTGGCTGAGGACCGTGAGGTAGGCTTGGAACGAGCAGTCTAAATGGTGCTTTTGGCTTTTGCTTTCTATTCCAGGCAAAGGAAGAAAGGGTCCAGGCATTCCCGAAATTGGGCTGTGGGTGGCAGAGAATGTTAGAAGCCTCTGTTGCTCTCTCCTCTATGCTAGATGAGAAAGAGCAGGAATTCCCAAAGGTAAGAAACAATAGAGAGAAAGCATTAATTAGATCCCCAAACTGAAGCAAGTCTTTGGGCTTTGCAGCTGTTGAGCTCTTTGAACCTGAAAGGAGATATAGCTCACTTATGCATGCACAAACACTTTATCTGCTTCCCCCAATGGCCCACTCCCCTTCTACCTTGATCTTGGCTGACTTAAGTTTAGGGGTAGTGCTCAGGGCTTCTTGTCACCAGCAGATGGGGGTAGCTCTACACACCCACCTCTTTATTCCAGGGAACTTCAGGAGGGGAGGGATTTAAATGTTAATAATCTGTTGGACACAGGTGTCTATGTGCCTAGTTCTGGGGCAGGAAGGGGTGTGGGACTCAGAGATGGACAATAAAGGAACCAAGAATGTAAAATGTGAAGCCATGGTTCTATGTGAGAGGACATAAAGAAACAGTCCAGCCACAGCCCAGGTGCTGGGAAGTGCACAGGCATGGAGTCAAAGAAAAAAAGAAGGGAAGAACCTCTCCGCTTATCCCCCTCACTACACTGTCACTGCAGCCACTTGTCCCAGTAGGGAGATAATAGCTTACCCTGGTATCTGTGACTGTAATTTTTGAAATGCTAAGTTAACTCTTAGGGCTTTGAGCAAAACTTGAAGAAAAGAAAAACAAGTTTAATAAAAAGACTGTACATTTTATTTTTACATATGCATGGGCACCTTCACAGGAAAATGAAGACCCAAAGAAGCAATCAGAGCTGGATGCTTATGTCCTGGGTTGGACAAAGTATAGTAAACATTGAGGATGTGACAACGCAAAGGGGTTTGGGCTAGGACAGTGAATTGTGGAAAAGTGACTAGAAAGATGAGCGTTAGTTTAACAAGTTCTTTTGCACAGATTTCTCTCAGCTTTGACTTCCCATCTCTGGTGATAAGAATGTCTTCTTTCCTCCTGATACAGAGAGGGCACCTTTCACTTGGGATTTTTATCTCCTCCTTTCAGGAAGAAAAAGGAAGGTCAAGGTGTCCTGATTGATCTGCTATTTTTAAGGTGCCTTTAATTCACTCAAAATAACCAATATTCCAAGGGGGCATATTTTGGGATGACACGCTCTGAACCCCTGCATTTTGTTGCTGTTAAGTCTGAATGTGTAGTAGAAATTATGTGGTGTTATATGCTTATAATTCCCTACCTTCTTGATGCTAGAGACAGTTGATTATTCCAATCAGGGAAACCTTAAAATAGAGAAATGTTAGTGGGACATGTATTAGAGACAGAATGAGTCTCCATGACTGATGAGTTATGCTATCACTTTTGTTGAAAAGGAGCCTCTGGAAGTTCTGGTGATGGTGATATAAGAAGATACAGTTTCAGATTATTAAGTAAAATCAAGGTTTTACTTTTTTAACCTTTGTTATGAAAATATTCTTTCTCACAGTTGTTTAGAATTTAGATGTTCAGTCGAAAGTAATCCCCAGT
Source organism: Tursiops truncatus (assembly GCF_011762595.2). Lineage (NCBI taxonomy): Eukaryota > Metazoa > Chordata > Mammalia > Artiodactyla > Delphinidae > Tursiops > Tursiops truncatus. The sequence goes on along the minus strand of NC_047038.1, from coordinate 26,439,525 downwards.
CATTCACAACTCTTAAGGCTGAAGAAACTTTAATTATTATTGTTTCCAGAGCATTAATATGTCATATTGGGCTTCCCTGGTGGCGCAGTGGTTAAGAATCCGCCTGCCAGTGCAGGGGACACGGGTTCGAGCCCTGGTCCGGGAAGATCCCACATGCCGTGGAGCAACTAAGCCCATGTGCCACAGCTACTGAGCCTGCATTCTAGAGCCCGCGAGCCACAACTACTGAGCCCATGCATCTAGAGCCCGTGCTCTACAACAAGAGAAGCCACCACAGTGAGAAGCCCACCCACTGCAACAGAGTAGCCCCTGCTCGCCGCAACTAGAGAAAGCCGGCGCCCAGCAATGAAGACCCAACGCAGCCAAAAATAAATTAATTTATAAAAAAATGTCATATTAAAAATTGTTTTTGGATATTTATTCTGAAAGATAAATTTTACTTTTATTTGATTCATTAGATAAGATGCCCTCCATTTATAATTAACAGCTAAAGAATTTCTGCAAAGAATGAATACACATTTTAATAAGCATATGTTATTTTCTTGGACCTTTTAAGTTGGTGGGATTGACTTTATCCAAAACTGCATAACCCAATTGACAAAGAATATTATAGGATTGTAGTACATTTGAGAGGAAGGAAATTTCAAATCATAGATATGAAATGGAAAGTTAAGTAAATATGTTCAAGTCTACCTAACTCCCATGGACAACATTTTCATGTCGTGTGTTTTATAATGTCATATCTAATCAATGAATCAATGGACTTCACAGAGATGCTACGGCCAATAAAATACTTAAGAAAAACTTACCTTTAAAGAAACAGATTTCTTTCTTTGCCAGTTTGGAGAGCTTCGTAATAAGATACCCAAGGATGTGGGATATAGTCCATTTGGCTTCATAATTCTGTGAAGACACAGAGGTTTATTTGCTATTTATATTTTTCCCTTCTATGGCTTGCTACAAAAATTATTCACAATTTAATCCCCATTTCTCCTTTCTGGAAACTCATTTATACTGTATTCTGTTACATTCAAAGTAGTGTTAGAATAATTATGTTGTACTCTGTTAGGTAATAAAGATAAAATTTGCTCTCAGAATTGTATGATTTTTGCTTGGTTTTTGCTGTTAACACTCTGTTCCTATAACTATACATTATTCAAGTTAGTTTTTTCTAATGCTAGAAATTTCTTCATTTCACAACAATGCTATTATTATGAGGAATGGTATTAGGGATGATTAGTTCTATTTTTCAACAGTGAAATTCCTATACAACCGTGGAAAGTGGCAACCCAAGCAAATGTAGCTGAACATATGAATATTTGTGATTACCTTACCTATTCATGCAAAAAATAAATATATATTGAACACTGACTAGGAGCCAGGCATTGTTTTACATACTGGCAATACAGATGTAGATAGAGCAGACATAAAACTATTTTTGTTAAGAAGCTTACACTCTAGTGGGAAGAGCCAGAGAATAAATAAAATATGTAAGTAAAATATGAAATATATTAAAGGGGGATAAGTCTATGGAGAAAGATCAAGTAGGGGAAGAGAGTGGAGAAGAGGAGGGTGTTTGGTTATTTGACTAATGGCTGTGTCTCCCAGGAGCATGCAGACTACCTGAAAACAGGGACTCTGTCTCATGTTGCTAGTCACCATATCACAGCATTTATCATATGTGGCACTTACCAAGTGCTGAACAAATGGATGGGTAAACTTGGTGTTGAATGAGTCCTCCCCTTATCCTGATCTACTCTTTCTTTTCCACACTACTTTATATAGTATATAATTTATTTATATAGTATATAATTTATTTATGTTTATTACTTATTGTTTGCATCACTTGGCTAGAATGTTACCTGCACAAGGAATAAGAATTTTAAAAAGAATTTTTATTTTGTTCACTGATGGATTTCAAGCACCAAGAACATTGCCTGCCAAGGAGGCAGTAGGATTTAACAAACATTTGTAGAACGAATGAATTTTAATAAGTAATTTCGCTAAGAGGAAACAATGAAATTACTAACTTCTGACACAAGAATTTTGTTTGCTGCTTCTGGCAAGCCAGTTTATTCCTGCCAACAACACACATTCTGATGGCTACTGACAAATTCACAGTGTATGTACTCAAGAATCCCAGGAATAAAATGCTTAAGAAGCTCCTGATGCCAAATTCATGTACCTTGGAATATCAAATGTTACAATGTATTAACTATCTACTCATTCAGCTATCAAAGGGACAGTTTCTCCTCTATTCTTAAGATTCTTAAAAGGGAAAAGTATGTAAATACAGATGAACAAGACTTGACAGCCATGGTGTGGATGTTTTTCACTGATTGAAAGGTACCACAGAGTTTTGTTTGTTTTGTCGTTTGAATAAAATGATTTAGATTCTTTCCCATCCAAGACACATAAGCCACATCCACAATTTATTTTCTGACAAAGCTAGGGGGATACTTATATTTCATTCCAGGGGTTTCCTTTGGTGTCCTAATAAAAGGATCAGAGGTTTTAAAGTGGTGCTATTTACACTTGAAAAAGCCACGGGCAACTCTCAGGTTGCAAAAGAAATGCAACCTGAGAATCACAGTTCAGGAAAATGAACTGTGAATAAAGGCCCCACGTGAACATAGTTTTAATGGTTAAGGCATAAAAGTCAAGTGCAGAGTATTTTCCTCCCTGGACATCTTGAAACACCTAGTGATTTGTTGACAGCATTTTGGAAACATTTCTGTTCATTATTTATACATGACTATTGTATTAGATTTTAGTTTCTTAAGGGCAAGACACAGACTTCTCCTAAATCGCCTACCCAGAGTCATGGGGGGGAGGGCAGGTACTCTCCTAAAAATAGTAAATAACGTCCTTGAAGTCATTTCCAGGTAGAAAACTGTGGGCTAATTTATTTTCATTGAGAAAGTTATGGTCATTTACAGAGAATTTAAAATCACACCATATTACATAATATCTACTGGCCTCAAATGTGAGTTAATTTTCATGATCCTAATTTGCCTCTTTTCTCCTTTTTGTTTTGCTAGCGATTTCTAGAAGATTCTATGTTTACACTAAAAATTTCTGAGGTCTGTTCCATACTTTGCCTAGTCCTGTGTAATGTCCTATAGACAAGGGTTTTATGGTGAAATAAATTAGAAAACACTATATAAAAATTTCCTTCTGTTAGAGATTTACAAGGCAAGCTAAGATTTTAAAAACTGTAAGAAAGTCTGCATAAATTGAACCCTTTAACCTTGTTTAACTCCACATATCCTGAACTCATTTTTCCTCAGAACTCTTTTTTAATGTAATAATAACTATCTTTTGAATTATAAGATACTATCTATTTTATGACACCTCATTAATTTATGTGCCACTGAGAGGAAAACACTGACAGTATGCCTTTGATTTTTAAGACCCATTTAAATATACAGTTGACAAAACACAAACTCAGGAAATAGTACTTAATCCTATATAATGAAACGGAGATATATATTCTAGAAATGAAATATTAAAATTTTTAAATATTAAATTATTTTTGTCCATTTTAGTAATTTTGGTAACAGTCTATCAATTCTTTTATAGATTTCCATGAACTGTGAGAAGCTATCCTCTGAATTCTGATATAAATGTATTTAATAGTATGCTGCCATACTGCCACGTACATTTCTTTAATCACAATTGTAACTTCACATATCACAGTTCTAGCCCTCTGTGATTTTTCGAGTGCAAACTATGAGACTTACAGGTAATATTAGGAGAGGGCACCTTAAAGAAAACTCCAGGGCCCATGGGAACCACATCAACCTGTCCTCACTGATCACCCATGATAAACTTCATTACAGTTCACGTTCCTTTAATCCTCCTCATGGCATTTGCATGCGTGAGTTTCAAATTCGATTTTTAACAATGCCAGATAGGACCCATATATTCATTTCTCTGTATCTCCCCACCAAGTCCACTTTGTATAAGAGTAGGGTCATTACAAATCTTATTTATTAACAAGAGAACACTTTTCTCCATGCAGTGGCCAAGTGGAAATATCTCTTATTTGCAAAATTCATATTATATTATTATGGTTGTTAGCAAATCATACCTTCATTTGCCTATTTGTAAAGATTTGTTAAAATGAATAATATAATTCTATATAGATGTTAAATCAGAAAAGCCACACAATCTGCTGGTGCTATAAAATGTCATTTTAATAATTAAGATACATAAATAAAGTGTTTATGACAGAAACAATAAAGTTGTCTCTCAATTCTGTACAAACGCTGAATTTCCAAGTAATTTGTAAGGAATATATTCATCTTATTACATTCAAAATAATGGTTGAACAATGATGATTATCATTTTTTTCTTTTTATATTCTATAAATTCATACACTATTAATTTATAGTATTACAGTGCTTGATAATCTTGATAATATGAAATAAAATTCTTCTAATGGTATGTAGAAAATAAAAATAAAATAATTAAAAGTCATCTGTATAACTATTTATGAAAACAAAATAATTAATATTTTTTCTGTAAAAATAAATTATGTACTTTATTCTGAAACATCATTCTATTAAAGTGTTTAGAGAATAGTTACATTCACGTTTTGGCAGTGTGCTCAAACTTTCTTATTTGCCATTCCCTTATGCATGATAAAGTGAGGTGCAAGCTGTTCACATGTGAGAAAAACAGCTTATTTTCACAGGAAAGGAAATGATATATGAAATAGAATTAATTAAAAAAACCCAAGTGCCCTATGATAGATATACAAAAATTCTCTAAGAAAAAAATGTTCTTCAAGGCCTTTGAGGTGATGCAACCTTTGACTACACTTCATCAAAGGTGGTTTTTAATCATGCTGCTCTGTAACTTCCATCAAAGTAGCATGTCCATCAATTGCAGGTTACAGTCCAATGTTATAATTTAAAGCATAGTGTTTGGTCAATTGACTGAAGCACAACAGCTGGACTCGTCACTGACCACCTTTTATAAAAGAGCAAGAGAAACAAACATCTCCTTTCTGCTCTAAGCATGGCTTCCAAAAGTAGCACCTTTGTCACTGAGCACAAGCTTTCCAGGTGGCAGAAGTCTCTGGAGTAGCACAACATGAAAACAGCGAGGCTGATGGCAGGAATCCTACTGAGCCAAAAACATGCTGGTTCACCTAGAAAACTGGTGAAAGACTAAGTACTGATTTAAGTTTAACCAGACAGGAAAAAATTTGTACCTATCCACGAGGAACACCCAATCGGCAATTTGTAAACGAACCCACTTTCTGCTGTTTCTTCTTTGTCTTACTTTTCTTCTGCTTTTTCTCAGTCTTATTTTTGCGTAACTTCTGTTTCTTGTTTTCCTCTTTATACCATGGTCCCCAGACTCCTCCATTGAGCCGAGGGTTACTTCTGGGGTCTTTGGGGGGGTATCTGACAGGCACCGCGGTCTTGTTGAACTGTGAGAGCCTCCGGAGGAGCTGCTTCACAACTCCGGGATACCTGTTAGAAAGGTCCACTCTCTCATAGGGGTCAGCTGTGATGTTGAACAGCCATACACTTTTGCCAGTTGACAACGTAATCCGTTCGTTGTGCCACCGGTTCGGCCCTAGGTTGCTGAACGACTGAGGGGGCACCCAGTCACTGTACCCGGGGTTCCCTGTGAGCAGTTTCCAGTGCTGTACTCTGATGGCCGACTGGATGGCAGTGTTCCAGATCCCATAGCCTGCCGCCCAGGAGCCATTTTTCGCCTTGGTATAAATGGGGTCGATGTTGTGCAAAATATCTATTCGGGGAGAACGAAGGCCTTCACTTATGGTCTCCCAGATGTCATAGCCATCCAGTTGAATGTCCTCATCAATTTGTCCTTCAGCCAGTGAAATCAGAGTGGGATACCAGTCAGTGATGTGCACAAGCTCCTTACACACCGTTCCCTTGTTTTTCAGAAGTGGACTGTGCACGAAGCCAACAGCCCGGATCCCCCCTTCCCAGTAGGTTCCTTTGCTACCTCTGAGGGGCCAGTTACTTCCTCCTGCTGTGGGCTGGCCGCCGTTATCTGAAGAGTATATGATAATGCTGTTGTTATAGAAACCATATGTCTTTAGAGCCAGGGTCACATTGTTGATTGCTTCGTCTAAGCAGGAAAGCATGGCAGCATACCTGCGCCTATTTATGTTGATAATGGACCTGTAGTGTTCAAAATACCTGCCAGGGGCTTGCAGTGGAGAGTGCACAGCTTGGTAGGCAATATATAAAAATAGAGGCTTTCTGGGGTCACGAGAAGCTAAGATTTGCTGCACTCTCTGAGTGTACATCTGTGTGGAGTATATGCCATTGTCGTAGTCCCAGGCAGCATTGTCATTTTCGTACAAGTCATAGCCACACATCCCGGGACTGTCACATTTGTAGTGTGTATAGTAATCTCCACTTCCCAAGAGGGAACCAAAAAAGGTATCAAATCCTCTCTTGGTGGGCATACATTCTTTTCTATAAAAACCCAAATGCCATTTTCCAACCATATGTGTTGAATATCCAACCTCTTTCAGCTTCTGAGGTAGGGTTGCATTGTCCAGAGGTAAGCAATTGGGCTGTGTAGGTCTTATGATAGAATGCTGAAGTCCGGTATGTATCTGATACCTTGACAAAAGAGTAAAAATTGTGTCAGTGCAGGATAAAAGATAGATTCCACATAAAACAATGATTCTTAAACAATGTTTCTATGAAGAGAAATGTTACCCCAAATAAAATATGACCAATTCAGTTTTCTACTGTTGCTCAAAAGTCCTACCCTAATTAGCTACATGTTTAACATTTGAAATGCATTTAAATCAATACTTTTGAAACTAAGGTTTCACCACCTATCTCAAAATCTTTTTAAAGTTCTTATAACAGAATTAATCTGAATAAACTTTAATCTTTTAATTAATTACATGACATAACAAACTAACATGAGAAAGGAAAGTATATAAATTTCAGAGTGTTTGTAACCAAGCAGGATCCTGTGGAGCCTTCTCAGGATAGACCCCACCTCCCAGCCCCCTCCCACCATGCCATGTCCTCTGCCTGCTTCTTGTTCTCAGAAAAACTTTAGCCTCCTAGGCCTTCCCCAAGTTCCAAAGAATAAATTTAATCAGAGAAGTGAGAAAATGTAGAAACAAAGGAAAACAGTCAAGCAAGACAAAATAGTAATAGTTTAGCCATTAAACAAAGTCAAGGACATTTAGTTCCTCCTCAAGGGCTAGAGATAATATTCTGAGCCATATCTTTGAACTATTTTGTCGATTCTGAAACCCCCACCAGGTGGGAGAAGTTAACTGAATGCTGCCCACAAGCACATAGACTCCAGGCTGGTTGGAACCAGAAGGTTGGAGATGTTGACTCCTGGTTACCTCACCACCAACCAATCAGAAGAATGTCTATGAGCTGATCACACACCCCATAACCGTCTCCCTCACTGTGTCTTTAAAAACCTTTCCCTGAAAGCCATTTCAGGGTCTTTTGAGCACTAGCTGCCTAGACTCCTTGCTTGGGGACTGCAATAAATGCTGCACTTTCCTTCACCACAACCCGGTGGCAGTAGACTGGCTTTACTGGGCGCTGCGCACAGGTGAGTGGACTCAAGTTTGCTTTGGTAACACGCTGTTGTTATTGTTGTTGTTGTTTTTGGTCTAAGGACCTCACATTAGTTCCTAAATCATTTTCTGAAATAATTTCCAGCTGAGTAGGAAGAACTAAACATTCATGCAAAAATTATACAAAAATCTCCTGTTTGATTGTCAAAACCTGTTAAATCTCTGTAACGAGAAAGAAAATATTTCTGACTCACAATACACTATTGTTGAAAAGCCATTTTAGGTAAATCTTTTAGCTAATGCTACAGAAGAATTACATTTTTCCAAAAACAGCAGGAAATGAATCCTTTCATATGTTTCCCACAGTGTCTCCTTTTTAAGAAAATTATATTCACTTACAATGTAGTCTAAGAAAACAAGGTAACTCTTTCTATACATTAAAATTAAGCAGTTGTTAATTTCTGGTATTGTTCTCTTCCCAAGGATATTTTGCCAAGGGACTTTTTTCCAGAGAATGGTATGAATTTTCAATTGGGTCAAGATGTACCCATTAGTTCATGCCATTTTAAAAGTGATTAATATCTATAGTTATTACATAAGTTTAAAAAGACTTTTTAAATAGGAACTATAGAGATTCTGAGAAAATGAAGTTTTTAGAGTGTTAGTGTAAAAGTAAAAATATTCTTGGAATCAAATTACAAAGAGTAATACTGAGATCAAAAAGAATTTTTTTTTCCAAATCGATTGAACCTGAAAGGTCAATGTATCACACATGTCTTTGGTGAATAGTTCAATGTATTTTCAAATGTTCAAATGATAGTATAATGCAACTGTGAGTTCTTTCAAAGTGTCAAGAGCAGTAACAGGCTGATGGTTTCATAGAAGTTGTAGGGATGTCCGGTCACTAACACAAGGCAGCATTCATATGGGTCCTGTCTACACAGCTGATCATTTAGCTGTCAAAGTTCACAATTAACACACTTGTGGTAATTTAAGTAATAAATTGCCAAAGAAATAAGCTTTTCATATGTATTATTTAGCACTAAATTCATAAAGTGTTATTGCTCTTGATAATTATTGATTCAGTTCAGGATCATTCACTTCTGAAACCACTAATTTTTGTATAAGCACATGACAAATTGGTAACGCCTATCAATATAAATATTGAGGATATTTAAAAAGGAGAAATCTGTATGATGTAAGAATTTGAGGGAGGATTTGTGGGCATGGGTTACTAACTAATTACCTTATGCAGAAAATGTACTTGGCCAGAAATCTATTCAAGTAATTGAACAGGTAACCAACTAAAGTCTTTCTAATTAAATTGGGCATTTTTGCACCTAGTACTAAAGGCAAAGGGAATTTCAAAAGGGAGGCTTTTGAAATTGTAAAATAGAGAAAGTGTTCATACAAAAAGAGTACGAAAGAAGAGGGCTGCTGCTTTCAGAAGATGGTACAGTGTTAGCAGATAAATAAGAGAGTTCAGCGCTATTAATCAGCAATGTGGTTTCTGTCTTCTCCAGAATAGAATGGTTTTCATATTGCAAAATTTAGAATCAACAATATAAAGGTTGGCAGCAGTTCCAAACAGAAGAGAGCTTTTCAGGGCAGCTCCTGCTTAAATGAGTTCAACCCTGTAGGGCCAAATAGGAGGGAGTATGAGGTAAAATTGGAGACAAGGGTTAAGGGTATAGGTTTTGGGGCCAGACATAACTGGGTTTGAATTTGCTCCACTGCGAATTAGCTGTGTGACTTTGGGCAGTACTTATCCCCTCTGATCCTCAGCTTCCTCATTTGTAAAATAGGGATAATAATACATATTGGGTTGTTGTAGCATCAAAAGAGAGCACAGAGTCTGGTAAGGAGAGTACATTCAGTAAATGATAGCTTTTATTATTATTATCCCAGAGTTCTGAATCATATGTTACTAACATATTTCTTTAAAGTTTTATAATTTATAGGCCTTATTTCACATGCATTATTGCATTTAGTCCTCATTACAACAGTGAGAAGTAGGATTCTTTACGTTCATTTTATAGATGGAAGATAGAGACATAGAGATGTCCCCCAACTCCCCAACCTGCCCCCAGGCTGTGAAACATGTTCCTGAACAACAAGGGCTAAGCCTGATGCTTTCTCTAGTCTCTTTAAGAGTTAATTCCACTACTTCTTGAAAAATCAAGGAGCAGAGGAAAGATGCCACGTCAGTCTTGAGAAGTGAATCTGTTCTAACTTTCTAATTAAAGATAGGAAGAATTTATAAACCAAATAGTGAGGCTTATGCTGACCTCCCCAAATTTTGAGAACTTTTTAAGTAGATAATTTGTGAGCATTAAACAAACAAACAAATTAGGTAGGATCAAAAGAAAAGTCCTGCCAAGTTAGCTTCATTTTCTTTTTTAAAAAAGGATCAGAATTAGGAAAATAGCTTAGGAAAATGATAGGCATTTGAAAAGGCTGCCCATGATTCTTTTCTTATAAAATAACAGAAAATCAACTGTATGACAGCACTATATATTTGTGATAAGAATGATAATCTTACACTTTCATACCAGTTAATTGCATACAGAAACTTTTCATTTACATGATATTCTCTGGCTTCTACAACAGTGTGGAGCAGGCAGGCGGGCTCCATTTATTAGTTCCATCTAACAACAACAATAACAACAATAAAAGGACACTGAAACTCAGAGTAATTTAGTGGCTTTCCCAAGTTTTACAGCTGTAAGTCTTGGGTTCTATACTGGAATCCAGATTTTTGGCTTTGGAGACTCACATTGTACACTCACAGCTAACTGAACAGTTAGACCCATGTAAAGTTTGGGTTAATTTATTTGCATTAATCTTCAGTATTTATTCATTTCCGTAGTTAAGTTATATTACTGAGTTTATAACATGTGCTAAGAATTAAGTTTTTGTTTTGTTCTGTTTCTCCCCCTGGCCCCAGAGCTGTTATATTACAAAGTGGGTTGTAAGTAAAGATCCTACTGGCAATGAGGGTGACATGAAGCTAAGAGTTCTCTGAACCCTGGGATCAGACGGAGATGGTGCTGTCAGTCATGAAGAGCAGCATGCTAAAAATGCTAAGAAAATTTTTTCTTTCAGGAAGGAGATGGTTGGGCTCTAGGGAAGATCTTGATAGAGTTTTTGGCTTGTCAGTGACATTGACTTGGCAGCAGCAACTAGCTGGAAGACTAATCAGATAATTCTTCAAAATAAACTAAAAAATAGTATATTAATTAATATTAATTGATTAACTGGTTGAGAATCCCCGATCTGGAAAGAAGTTTCTGGAGCAGCACAACTGGGCCCTTTCTTTGGCTTCAACTCATTGATTATTATTATCCACGACTTGAATAAAGAAATAGAAGACATGATTATTATGTAAGAGGAATAGTTAAAAGCGGCATAATGAAGATTCAAAGTAATCTAAATGACCTGAAATGTTGTTGAAACAGATGATAAAATGTACATAGAAAGTTAAAGAAGGGCTTAAAGACTGAAAGGGAATATGTCAAAAAGACGTAGAAACCTGAATTAAGGGGCTCTTAACTGGCCAAATCTGGGACAAGGCAAGCATCAAAATAAACAGTAATAAATTACACCCGCTGAATAAAATAGGAGACCCTGAGTCCATACTAATATAAGTAAATAAGTAAATGGGAAAAGTTTGGTATGCAATGGGATATTGATAGAGTCTCAAAGTACCTCCCCACAAAACACTTATTAATTATATATATGGAAAAGAGTAACCACACACTGGAAGTGCTTGATAAACACCATATTAATCAAGTGATCATAGTTAGCATCATCAGTAATCAGGATAAATCGACATCATGTGCCACCAGATAGGATGCAATGAGAATATAGCATTGTTTCTACAGTGTTCCACCCTAAGGTACACAATCTGAATCTAATTCTCAGTAAATATCAGGCAAAACTAAACTGAGGGACATTCTACAAAATAACTGACCTAAAATCTTCAGAAGTATCAAGGTTATATAAGTCAAAGAAGGACTGAGGAACTCTTCCAATTTGAAAGAGACTAAGGAGACATGAATAAATGTAATAACGCGATTCTGAATTGGAATGGTTACAATAAAGGACATACTTTGAGGACTAAATAGGAATAATAATGTTCTCCTGTTTTTGATAGTTCTTTTGTGGCTAATGTAGGAAAATATCTTTGTAGGACATACACACTAAAGTATTGGAGATGATGGGGCATCAGGTTGGCAACTAACTCTCAAATGGTTCAGGAAAAAATGTTATTTGTGCTGTACTTGAATTTTTTCTGTAGGTATAAGATAGTTTCAAAATTTTAAAAAAATGTGTAAGAAAATCTAAATGGGTTAAACGAAAGGCACTACATGTTATTTAAAAAAATCAACTCTTTACATGTTAGTTATATAAGACTATGTAAATAGATGTGGGAAGTTGGATCTATCAGACTATGAATTTAATAAAAAGCAAAAAAGAAAAATAAGAGCTAAAATATATACACTGTACTAATTTATAAACATTATAGAAACTTATACAAAAATAGAAATTAAGACAGATGAGATAAAAATAAATATAAATAGAACTTCTGGTATTTCTTCTTACATTCTAATGAATCATCTTGTGTTGTCCTAGGGTGTCAGGACTACAATTTGTAGATCGTTGGTATAGGAAGGAGATTGTAGGGAGATGAAAATCGAAGCACAGAGGTTTTTTTTTTAAGGCTATTAAAGTAGTTTGGGTCAAAGATGATGGTGGCTTGGACTACCATCTAGTGGCAGTAAAAATGGAAGTAAGTGGATGGATCAAATGTATACTTTGGACTTAGAACTGATAGGACAATTTCAATGAGGGGAGGGAGGATAATGAGAGAGGAAAGGGAAGAAAATAATGACTTATAGATTTGTGGCTTTCATCATTCGGTGAATAGCAGATGGACCAGCTGGTCTCTGTTTTATTCCAAAGTATATAATTGGGACTAATGGGTAACATTACAAGGAGGCAGATTTCAATTCAATGCAAAAAAAAAAAAAAAAAAAAAAAAAAAAAATTCTAAAAAAGAAAAGAAACAAAGACCACAAAAAAATAGGTTAGATGATCATCTACCAAAGATTCTGTAAAAGATATACCTGAATTGGAAAAGAAGTACTAAATGACCTCTAAGGTTCCTTCTATAAAAATTCATGTGTCAAGGACTATAGCTTGGTGTTTCCATAAAGAACTCCATACGACCTCAGAGCAGCTTTACAAAACCAAGTTTATAATATTTATGTACAAGTATTTGATAAACAGGTTTCCACAATGCATCAACATATATTTAACTTCTTTCTTTGATAATGTAAAGTTAGATTAAAAAATAGGTTTTTCACATAATGCATTCTGAATACATACTGTAATCATGTTTGCTAAAAAATAAACTAATTTTGAAATTTAGTGGATTTTTTTGGTCTCCATCTGGCTACCATGTGAAGAAAATTCCATATGAACAACAGTAAAACTAGAGTTGATGCCAAATCTGCTTAAAACAATAGCTATCATTCTCACTTTCTGGCCAGCTTACAAGAAAAAAGCTAAGTGAGCCTTTCAGCTTGGCATTAGAACATGTGAAGAGTTTTGTAATCTTTTAAAATATTAATTTATATTACTGAGTGCTGGCAGTGGCGGTAGTTTTTGAATTCTCCTTTTTCTAATAATATCTAATACAATATTATTATTTTAATCCAATTACATATTTAATGTATCCCTGTAAGTACAAACACTTACAAGGATAAAAAATGAATCCTAATAGTTTCATTCAGGCTCTAAAATCCAGGATGGTTACAGGGTACAAAAGCAGCCAATAGTGCAGTAGAAACTGATAGTTTGAAGGGAAGGAAACAGGTATAACTGACTATAGTTTACGAATCAAATGTCATACAGATATTTATAAGTTAGAAATATATAACTTATTTTCCATATGCTGAAAGGAGTTCCTTTATTACTTTCTTCCAAAGACTTTTTTTTATCTCAAAGACTATAATTCTATTTGTAGGCCTTAATTTCATTATTTAGTACTTATATATTCTGGTGGGAGGTGGAGGTTGTGGAGGGTTGTCATACCAAGTCTATGCCAAGTTTTTCATCTCATGAACAAATATCCACTCATTTATGAGATGCAAACTAGGCATAGTTTAGAATGAATTACTTATTTAACACTCTTTCATCCACCACGAGTCAGACACTGCTAGCTTTGGGGGGGTCACAAAGTTGAATAAGATGGGTTCTGCTCTCAAGGAACTCAGTCTATGTGAGATGCAGACGACAATCAGAGGATTATCACGACAGGAATAAATGCTACAGCAAAGACAACCACAGCCTTCTCTGAGTGCTCATAGCAGGATCAGGAAATGCTCTCAGAAGGGACCATGTTAGATGTGAATGCATTCACAGGAGTATCTGGGTGAATCTGGGAAAAGGACAGACATTTCAAACACTTGCAACAACATGGACAAAAGCAAAGTCACAGGGGAACACGAATCAGAGATGATTCTTGAGGGAGGAGGAGCCATCCAGGTAAAGGGCTGAAAGGAAGGCAAAGAGCATTTCAGTAAGGAGTGGAATGTTCAAATACAGAAAGGGAGAGAGAGTTTGGCCCTCTGTGGATCAACAGTTCAGAACACAGATTCAGACATATCTTGACGAGAGATGAGAGTATATAGACAAGTAGGTGCCAAATTACAGAGAGCTGTATTACAGCCTACAGCTGTACTAAGGTTTTTGTACTTAATGTAGAGCTCACAGGAAGCCACAGAAATGCTTTTGAAAAAAGAATAACATAATAAGTTTTGCATTAGAGAAAGCACTCTGGCTGTAGTGTGAAGAATGCATTGGAATGGAACAGGACTTAGGCAAGGGGATTTGCCCTAATCTAAGAGATAAATGTTGATAGTCAAAACTGAGATGGGTGACAGTAAGGATGAGAGAAGGGGATTAGAGATTATAAAGAGGGACATTTAATAGGGTTACAGACTGTAGGTGAAGAGCATGGGACAGAGAAATGTTGAGAATGAGGCCAGAATGTCTGGTCTGGGTGGCTGAGTAAAAGGAGGCTTCTTGCACTAAGAAATTCAGGAAGAGGAAAAGGGATGAGTGGGAAGACAATGAATCCTGCTCTGCATTAAGCTGGAGGCACCTGTGAGATACCCATCAGGAGGTGTACAGGATGACATAACATAAAGATCTGAGACTACTTAGCATATAGGTGGTATGTGAATTCACGGGAGCACATGACACTATCTACAGACAGAATGGAGACTGAGGGCCAAGGAAATAATACCATCATCTAGAAGAAAAGCAAGGAGCATCAGCGAAAGAGTCTGAGATGAAACAGCTATTGTGTGAACTAGAGCAGTGGAGGGGAGTTATACAGGGTGGCCTGTATCCCATACTGTGAAGGAGCCAAAGAAGGTGAGAACTGAACAGTGTCAACTGGATTTCACAACAAGCACATGGGAACTGATAAACAATATTTTAGTAGAACGGTGTGGGAAGAAGCCCAGACTTTTGTAAGTTGAGACATGATTGGAAAGTGAAAATGTATAGATGGTGAGCATAGACTACTTCAAGACTATAAATGGAAAAAGAAAATAAAAAAGGAGTATAGTGGGGCTCTAAGCGCTGATGCGGAAAAGTGCTTATGATGTATTGCTGCCTGGAAGGACATCTGGCTATGGCAGAATATCTTATTTATTATTAGCTCTTTATAATAAAAAATGTAAAGTCCCATAAGGGCAGGGACTAGTCACTGCTGTATCCACACCCCCTAAAACAATATTTGGCTCATTATAGGACATCAATAAATATTTTTTAAATGAATGAATGAATAAATGTGAGTGTGCATGTATTCGCTGAGAGAGAAAGAGAAAGAAAAAAATGTAAAGATATACACCAAACCCTTGGACATGATTATTTTCAGGGGAATAACAATTGTGGGAGAAGAGGAAGCTTTCACTTTCTGTTATATAAATTTATATATAGATGAAATTTAGATGAATGGGTTTCAAAATAGCTAGCTTATTCTACTCAGACTAATTGTTAATACGGGATTAATTTTACCAAGGCAATTTGTTAGCAATTTAAAATAAAAAAACAAATCTAAATGCCAACAGAATGAAAAAACTCATTCATCTTATCAAGGAACGTTCTTTCTAGTAAGGACGTCTACTCGGAAGATTACCTTTAGACCAGAAGAAAGGGGATGGAATGTGCTAAATTAATTCTGTAATTATCCCCTAAAAGCCAGAGAAAATGTCTCCTTTCACTAAATAAACAAAAGGATAGATAACTTGTCACATAATTTTAAAAATTCCTACCTTTGAATGGTCTTTGCTGGTCATCGGAGGCTGCTGTTTATCCTTGCAATTGCCTTTGTCATCCACAAAGATTTTGCTACACTGATTACAGTTTTCCTGGTCTCATAAGAAACATGGCTGCAAATCACACGGTAAGTGGTTTCTTTCTGAAAACATTCTATTTACTCTCATCTATAGTGTGTGTAAATTCTTGGTAGTTTCCATCAAAAAATAAGTTTAGTCCCTAACCAGAGGGACTTTGCCATGACCCCCTTTTTCCATGTTATCTTTTGGAAGTATTCCTTTTAAAGACCCGGACTTTCTACACTCCATTTATTTAAACAAAATAAAGTTTAATACATAAATTAAAGACTACCAAACATCTATCTAAATGAACATTCACTTATATAGTTAACTGATTCCTCATCTATAAAATTATTTACAGAGTAAAATTTAAGAGGGAACTCCAGAGGTGCATTTAAAATGATTTAACTTAGACTTTTTCAAGGACACATGTATTCCAAAAAGCAAAGTGTACCCATACTGCCAAAATAAAATTTCTACTTTTCTTGCTATTTTTACTACTACCACAGAGTATTATTAAATCAATTTAGAAAAATTTTGATTTATCTCTTCTATTCTAAACAGAAAATGTGCTTTGAGGTGTAGAACAGAGAGCAGCTTAAATATTAAACCACATTTCACATTACCAACTTTGCCCTGAGACAGGATGTGTTACGAAAAATATTCTTAGCTAATATTCTATTGATATTAGTTAAAATTATCAATGTAAAGTGCAGATTCCTTAGGAAAAAATTCTTTAAATTTTTTTGAAAATACAATCTATTCATTTTCCTCTGTATGCATCAGTCCATCATTTATTTAATTCCCCTAGAAATAGGACTGCCATATTTTCAAATGGTGGAAAAGTCCAATGTTTTCTTTGTAGTTCTGACTTTGAAGAAAAAAAAATTATGAAGAGCTTGACGTTTCTGTTCACCAGGTGTCTTCTCTAGAAATTAGCCCAACAAAAAAGTGGTAACATTCTTGCATTCTTGAGCAGGATTATCTCCTCCTACCTGTCCTTAGGAATTCTCTTTCAAATAACTGAGTATCTTTGCACCTGAAATTAGCCACACATAAGTGAAAGTACTTTTTGTCAAACTCATGTGGAAGGCATCAGTGTCTTAGCTGCAAGCTATGTGAAAAGAAACTGAAACTCAACGGCTTAGTAGGGAAAATGATGGCAGTCTCCAGAAAAATTTACAAATTCAATTTAATAAAAATTACATTTATTAAGAACCTACAATATTCCAGGCACTGTACTGTGTGGGGAACACAAAAGATAGTAAGAATTTATGATAAATAAATCTATGGGGCATATTGTGATATACTAAGTATCAAAAGTAGAGAATAATTTTTATGTTTTAGGGAAAGTTGCAAAAAGAATATACTTGCTTATTCCTCAAGGCAGATGGCTATTACACTTTCAGTTAATTAGCATTACTTGTAAAGGAACTTTATAATTCTATGCTATAAAGCAGTTTCAACTAAAGATAATTATTGTGTAAAACTGTATTAATTGGTATGACTAAATTCTCAAGGCTAGAGCCATGCCTTTTCATGTAGGCATCATTAGAAATAGAACATAGGCACCAACTGACATGTATTAAATAATTTCTTTCCCAAAAGATAAATTCATGGCCTTCTAATCTATCTGTGACTTTGCCCTTCTATTGGTATCTTTTCTAAATTCTAATAGCGATGACAATTGATTCTGTCCTAAATACAGATATTGAACTATTTTAAATAGCTTAGAACTTATTATTAAAATGACAGTATTAATAAGCAACTAATGCTGGCAGATAAGAATGTGGAATTGATATTTTATATTCTGAGCTGTTGAACTATATAAGTAGTTAAATGAAAGAAATTTAGCAAATTTAAACGTATCCTTGTCCAAATCATTATCATAGATCATCTTTCTTCTACCCCATGTACAATAGCATAGTTACAACTGCCTTAATTTTTTTTTGCGGTACGCGGGCCTCTCACTGTTGTGGCCTCTCCCGTTGCGGAGCACAGGCTCTGGACGTGCAGGCTCAGCGACCATGGCTCACGGGCCCAGCCACTCCACGGCATGTGGGATCTTCCCGGACCGGGGCACGGACCTGTGTCCCCTGCATTGGCAGGTGGACTCTCAACCACTGCGCCACCAGGGAAGCTCACAACTGCCTTAATTTTATATAATAATTCTTTTCATTCAACTTTCTCCTTTATGTAGAAAAATACCCAGAGTATTTGTTAAATTATTCTTAAGAAGCTTTCGTATGTTTGAAATATTTCACAGTGATAATAATAATTTAAAAAACTGAAAATAAAAAAGAGAACTAAATATGCCCTGAAGATCCCTCCACAGGACTTTTTTTTTCTTTTTTAGTTGGGGTTATATGAAATAAAATACAGAAGACATATTGTAAATTGTAAAATTCTATACAAATGCTAGTTATAACTATTTATTACTACATCTTCTCTCTTCTGTGCCCTTCCCATCCATCATCTCTTTAACTCCATGTCTTTCTCCTACTGCTCTGTTGTGTGCAAGTGATGAAACCAAAACCAAAGTGAAACAAAACATAATGCCATCACTTGGGACTAGTGAATTAGTGTCTTGCCCATTGTCTTTCTTCCTGGCAGTCAGATTGGAATTTCCAGTTGTCAAACTGAAGCTTATGCCATGCAATTGCTTTTTTCCCCTTTTACGTGTCAGTTTACTTA
The DNA here is from genome assembly GCF_011762595.2 of Tursiops truncatus. NCBI lineage: Eukaryota > Metazoa > Chordata > Mammalia > Artiodactyla > Delphinidae > Tursiops > Tursiops truncatus. The sequence goes on along the minus strand of NC_047038.1, from coordinate 26,420,862 downwards.
CATGTCTGTGGAGGAATGCAAAGAAATAACACATTGATCTATAGGGAGACCCATGCCAAGTACTCAGCTTTATTTAAAAAAAATAAATGTTCTGAATGAAGACGGTTTGTAAAAAGAAGGATAGGCATTGAATCTATAGGAATATTTATGGTATGCTGAGCTGTAATGACATATTAGCAGAACCCACCTGATCTCTTTGTTGCCTGAGTCATACTTTCCAGTATTAATATATGGATCTTGTTATATTTCAGACATGGAAATAAACTTGTTCCCCAAAACTTTCTTTGGAGTGCTTTAATATTATTAAGTGATGCTTATTTTGTCTACCAGAGGGAAGATTTGACAAATAAATCTCAGCTGTGCTATTCCATCCAATTTTTTTCTTATTCTTTACTCATACCATAACAGATAGGTTTCCAAAATATCACACAGATACTGCACCTATGACCCTGGGAAAGCATACTCACTACTGATCATAGGTTTCTCAGCTGAATGTATCCTGGAAAGCTCCCAGAAAGTACCATTAAAAATTCATGGCAGTAAAATTTGTTCTTGAAGCTGCTGCTTCTCTTACTGCCCGTTGCCCACTTTCCTGTACCATCAGAAGGAATCATGTGTCCTGTTAAGCTATACCTGCCAACTCCTCTAAAAATTTGTGTTGCAAGAGCCAAAACTGTCACTCCCATGTTCTTGAATTTCTGTAATCCTGAAAAGCTGTTAAGTGTTGTTTTAGCTGTATTTCTACTAGGATCCAAAATACAGATTCTCAAAATTAGTTTAATGGTATTTTTATAGTAACATAAGGGAAAGTGCATGCAAACATGTATTGATTTGCTAAAAATTATATTCAGAACCTGAATTAATGTGGTTCTTAGAAGTCATATTCAGAAAAAATTATATTAGAAACAAGTTAAACATAGATCATTAATGACAATATAACTGGAGGCATACTAAGGGAATAATAAGTGATTTTGGCCTACTAACGGAGGACTGTGTGATCTCCCTTGGTAATTTACCAATTTATTATTAGAATGTTCAATATGTCATAAGATTATCAATAACTTTGCAATTCTATTACTTGTCCATGTTATTAGGGTTATTTTACTTTGAATTTACTATCTTGTAAAACAACAGAGCTGAAAACTAAAATGGCAAATTCACTTCAGAGAATCTCTGTGCATCAGTTTCCTCATTTCCATTTTTATGCCTCAGTTTACTCAGTTGCTTCAGTAACCTCAAAATGAAGTTAATATTAGCACCTTTCTCACTGAGTTATTATGAGGATTAAATGAGCTAATATATGCGAAGTGCTTAGAACAGTGTCCAGAACATAGAAACACAATAGAAAAAATTACAGAGTTCAATGGGGTTACTAGAGTTTTGCAGACAACACATTTTCCAACCTTTGGTTGTTGTCTGGTCTCACCTAACAATGAGTAAGAATCTCTAAATAACTACCACTTGACAAATTTTGGTATAGTAATCAAGAAGAGTATCACATGTATCTGAAAACACGACTCAAACACATCTCCCTTTTCCAGCTATATACCTTTATGAAGCTAAGTTTTCTTCACATACTTCAAACATAACAACAATGAAAATCCAATTATCTTCTATTAAGCTAGCCATTAAAGAGATAGTAAAATTAAAAATAATGCTAACCTTCTCACTATTTTTTAAAAAGAATATTGTTATAGTCATAAAAAGATCTTATTTATGTTAACATGTAATTGGTTTGTCATTTTTAAATAAATATTTTAAGAAATTCTCAAGTTTTAATGTCTATTATGGTAAAAACCAATAGTATTAACTCATATAAGCAAAAGTTCTTTGGAGTCCTCAGTGATTTTTAAGAGTGCAAAAGGGCCCTGAGGCCAAAATGTTTGAGAACCACTGATGTCTTAATATTCTCTGAATTACTCTGATTAAAATTTTCTGAATAGATATATAAATAATTACCAAATCTAAATAACAAATACTTCTATGAAATAGTATTTTGTGGTACAAAGAATATGAGATTAGGAGTAAAAATTCCAATACTGAATCCATTGTTAACTCTCCAGCAAAATGAAAAAATTATTTTTTAAAGTCAAAATAGTATGCCAATTCTGGCAAAATTCATGTCAGTGGTGAGAAATTTCTGTACTGCTTTCTTCAACTTCTGGAGTAGCCAGCTTTGGTTTTTACAAAAAGTAAAATAAATAAATAAAAGACTATTTTTCATATCTGGGTTGCACTGAAGCTGAAAGGTATATTGTCCTAGGGAAAGGTGAGATTTAGCTGAGAGCAAGGGCTCAGCTGTAGGAAGAGATGACCATGAGACTAGTAATTAACAGAAATCCTTGGGAAACCACGGGACTTGCCACAAAGAGATGAAATCAATTTTAGGTAAATGAAATCTCAAAGGAAAGGGTAAAGTCGAGCATTAACAAACAGGCATTGCCTAAGGTAAGTCAATTCTCTATGTAACCATGTATGCTTCTTCAAAATGGAACAATAATACTTACCTCACAGCATTATTAAAGACATTAAAATGAGTTAACGTAAGTAAAATGTCTATGTAAATTGTAAAGTGCTAAACAACGGTTAATGTTGATATTTTTAAAGTAACAAGTGGAGCCCTGGATCTGTCATCAGAACACATGGCTTTCAGGTCATGTTCCATCATTTGGATCCATCACTAACCCTTCCTAAACCTAACTTTCCCCTCCTGTATGAGGGGCAGGGACATGTTTGATTCTTGTGGGTTTGGGGAAGGGGTAGTTAGTGAGGGCGAGAGCCAGAGAGATGGTAGAAACCCGTTGCTATGCAACATGACCCCACGTTTTCAGAAAAGTCAGTAATGCCTCAGAAAATTATTGGGAATCTTGTGGCAAAAGGAGGGGGCAGAGGTTCATAGCTCAGTGTGACTAGAGGAGAAAGCTGAAGGATGGGCAGATGCAGGAATGTAGCCCGGAAAGCCAAAGAAATGATGGGAATGGCCTTGGCCAGCCCTGACTATGGAAGAGGGCTGTGAATCATGGTTAACTAAATCACTGTTCCAAATGATATCTGACTTTCACTTAATATGGTCAGAATTGTAACACATGCCTTTCTCTTCAGGTTGCTGTGAAAGTTCAATGAGATAATATGTATAGAGGCCCTTTAATACAAGTTTAGTAATCATTATTAAGTAAGATAGGAGCAAAACAGAGTCCTGTAGATCCCGCTCATAGATACAATCTGGGTGTTGAAATAGTTTTGTATCTAACAGGATTCATGCTCTGTAAAGTGAATATTGTGATGCTTTATTAAAGATTTCTAGTAGGAACTAGAAACATACTGTTCTATGGAAAGGAAGCACTTCCTTCTGTGTACTGAACACTTTGTTCCACACCCCTTTGAATTTTAAAAAAGAGGAAGTAACTTGATATTCCCTTGTATAAAAGCCAACAGCTAGTTTCTGAGAGTTAGAAAAAAATGATGCCACTATTCTGCCAAAGATCATAATTATTCTCTAGCTCTCATAACAGGGCAGTTTCAGTATGAACGAAAAGACTCCCATAGAATGTTCATGTTTACCTGAATGTCCAAATCTCATAAAACATTCTCTAGAAAAGTGTTCAGTAGCCATTAGGTACAGGTGAACAGACTTAAAGTACACATTTATAAAACAAGGCAGCAAGAATAAAAATTATCCAGGATCACTTCACAAAACCTCTGTACACTGTAGACTACTGATACATTTGCAGAAATGGGTTAGAATAACAATTGGTGATACACTTTAAGAACTATACTAGCCGACATCAGGAAAACCCTTCCACAAAACTGTAAAACTTCTTGTATGAAATAAGGAGTCTAGAATTAGGAAGTCTCCAGGGCCTTTCTGTTCTAGCAGTCTATGAATCAGTAACTTTTACTGGTAGTTAGAAGCTGGAAGATGAACTGAATTCTCCTAAAACGAAAACTTTAAGGAGAAAAATCATAAAGTATCTAGAGGTCTCTATGTCTCTTCAGAGGCACAGACTTAGGATCAAAGTCCACATCAAATGTAAGTCCATGTGGGACATGAGTTATGATGATGGCCTGTTTTTTTTTTGTTTGTTTGTTTGTTTTTGCGGTACGCGGGCCTCTCACTGTTGTGGACTCTCCCATTGCGGAGCACAGGCTCCGGATGCGCAGGCTCAGCGGCCATGGCTCACGGGACCAGCCGCTCCGCAGCATGTGGGATCTTCCCGGACCGGGGCACGAACCCGTGTCCCCTACATCAGCAGGCGGACTCTCAACCACTGCACCACCAGGGAAGCCCCGATGGCCTGTTTTGAATGCCTATTATGAGAAAGTCAATCTGTACTTAACGTACCTTAATCACCTTTCAGAATAAGAATGAAGTTAAACATTTTTTGAATAGTCCTGAGGTCCAGGATAACCACAAATGTCACATTCTCATTCTTGAACAATTTAATCTGGGCCACTGACAAGCTTAAGAAGGTATTCGATAAAAAGCAATGGCACCAATAATGATATCCTAGAGCATTAAATCTAGGGTTACTGCACGAAATGGGACGACTGGACTGTGTGGGCATTGTATGGAGTTGAATTCGACTCATCAAACAAAGAGAAAGAGCAGAATATTGTTTAAAATTCTCTGAAATAGGGACTTCCCTGGCAGTCCAGCAGTTAACACTCAGTGCTCCCAATGCAGGGGGCACAGGTTTGATCCCTGGTCCGGGAACTAAGATCTTGCATGCTGCATGGTGCAGCCAAAAATAAAATGATCTGAAATAGATGTACAGATACACATTTTTAAAGATCACAACTGTGAAACCACTGGGAAACCTGAGTGTAGAAAGAAAAATTATAAGCTTTAAACTTTGAGTTATCTTTGGTTACAATGAAAAGAAACTATAGAAAACCACGGTATTTGATGACAAGCCTTGAGAGAAAAGAATCTTGTTGACACAACTGCTTTGCAACTTCCATAAACAGTGCTGAGTATTACTCATTCCAGTAACAGAAGGAAGAGCACAAAGAACCAGGCTGTTAGGAGACTGGGGGTTGGGACGTGTGTGCAAAGGATTTAAGAAAGATGCTTTTAGTTTATAACACACTCTTCTTCTTATTATCTTGAATGACAGTTCCTGTGTTTAATTTTTTTTGTTTGTTTTAATTTATTTATTTATCTTTGGCTGTGTTGCTTCCCAGGCTTCCTCTAGTAGCGGAGAGCAGGGGCTGCTCTTCGTTGCGGAGCGCCGGCTTCTCATTGCGGTGGCTTCTCTTGTTGCAGGGCACAGGCTCTAGGCATGTGGGTTTCAGTAGTTGTGGCTTACCGGCTCTAGAGCGCAGGCTCAGTAGTTGTGGTTTAGTTGCTTAGTTGCTCTGTGGAATGTGGGATCTTCCCGGACCACGGCTTGAACCTGTGTCCCCTGCATTGGCAGGCGGATTCTCAACCACTGCACCACCAGGGAAGCCCTCCCGTGCTTAATGTTTATTGAGGGGGGCAAAGGTCCTCAGAGTTATTCACTTGAAACTACAAAATCTGTTTAATCTACCAGAAATGTAACTTTTAACCCAGAGGCTAGGTCAACCACAAAGCTTACTAAAAAGGCTTGCTCATCTAGGCTGTAAACAAAGCCACCAGCTAAGTGATTATTAACCCATCATTCTAGGAATAATCTCACCAGCCTTGTGTTAATTAAACTCACCACATGGCATAGCTTCTCTTCGTAGTCAGAAAGCTACAGTCACTTTGGTTCAGCTTTCCATTTCGCAAATCACTAAAATAAAGGCTGCCTCCAGCCACTTTTAATCCAAATGCAACATAAAATTTCATCTTCACAATAGCCACATGCAGATAGCCTGGTGGACAACAACCAGAAATGAGGTACCTTGGTGAAAAATTCAGGTGGACAACGAGTCTAAATATCAATGAATTCTCGGGCTTCCCTGGTGGCGCAGTGGTTGAGAGTCCGCCTGCCGATGCAGGGGACGCGGGTTTGTGTCCCGGTCCGGGAGGATCCCGCATGCCGTGGAGCGGCTGGGCCTGTGGGCCATGGCCGCTGAACCTGCGCGTCCGGAGCCTGTGCTCCGCAACAGGAGAGTCCACAACAGTGGGAGGCCCGCGTACCGCAAGAAAAAAAAAAATCAATGAATTCTCATATAGTTCTAAGAAAAAACCAAATAACAATCACTATGCTGTACAACGTGAACAGGGCAGATGTTTTCTTCCCTGTGATCCATCTTCCTCATTCAAATATGAAAGAGAGCAATGTAAACATTATAGTTTGTGAAGGAAGTAATGTCTACTACAGGGAAGAACACTTAAAAATGCAGGAAATATCTCTGTGTCTACTTCTCTTCCCAAGGTAGCCCTTTGCTTAAGTAAAATCTCATGACTTAGTCAAAGATGCTATGTTAGGAGAGTACTGAGCTGAAATCCTTGGTATGAAATTAAAAACCAGACCAAATCAAGTATTGTTATTCATTTTAAATAGTTCCAATTACTAAGAGTTTGTAATCAACGAAGAAATGTAATTTAACACTTACTTTTCATATTTGAAATGTAAATAGAAGGATTATTAACAAGTATTTTAATTATTCTTTTAGGATTAGCTATTGGTCCATGTTTAATTACGGCATGTGTTACATAGTATCATCCCATTAGCTCTATCGTTATGCTTTTTTTTTCAAATATATTAGATATGTTCTATAGTTGTGTGATGGAAGTAATGGTAGATTCAACTCCCCTCAATCACTGTGATATTTTCACTATGGGAAAATGATAATATTAGAGCAGTCTTCATACTTTTACTCAGATACTCTAGAAAACAAGAAAGTAGTTTGATAATAATTAGATAGCATCGAAGAATTTTAGAATACTCTGAAACAAGTAACATTAAATTAGAATGCTTTATCTGATGATTTATTAAACATGTTAGTTTTGTTTGATTTTATGAAAGTAATTCAATTTAGTACTGGTTAAATTCCTTTCCAGTGTACTCCATAGAATGATGTAATTTGTTGAACTGCGTACAAAAATGTTACGTGAACTATGTGATGATTAATTTTTGTGTCAACTTGACTAGGCCGTGCTACCCTGATATTTGGTCAAACTTTTTAAATATTTCTGTGAAAATATTTTTAGATGAGATTAACATTTAAATCACCAGACTGAGTGAAGCAGATTATCCTCCATAGTGGGTGGCATATTCCAATCAGTTGAAGGCCTTAATAGAAGAAGACTGACATCCTCTGAAGAAAGGGGAATTCTCCCAGTATACTGCCTTCGGACTTGAACTGGAGGGTCTATAGCCTGCTGGCTTATCCTGCAGATTTTTGGACTTGCCAAAATCCACAATCATATGAGCCCATTCCTTAAAATAAATCTCTGTCTCTGCAATTATTTATATTAAAAGTAATTAAGTTAAACTAAATTAAAATTCACTTTCTCATTTATATTAGCCACATTTCAAATTTTCAATAGTCACATATGGCTAGTGGCCACTATACTGGATAGCACAGATATAGAAAATTTCTATCATTGAATAAAAGTTCCATTGGACCACATTTCTCCAGAGTAAGGCTGTCTAGATTCAAATTTTACTTCCAGGGCTTATTACCAATGTGAACTTTGTGCATGTAGTTTCCTCATATGTAATATAATAGTAGTAGAATTTACCACCTAGGGTTGTTTTGAGAATTAAGTATTATAACTTACGTAAAGTACTTGGTTTTTTGTAAGTATTCGATAATTGTTAGATTTTACTGTTAGTAATAGTACCATAGTCCCCAATTCTAATAAAATGTACATTTTTCATAACTTAATTAAAAAATTGTTTAGTATTATATAATTAACTTATATATTTAATATATTGGATTCTCTACTATAATGTCATCTTATAATCAATAAAATATGAAATATATTCCCAGAGCAATGTATATATTTGAAATTTGCATATCAAAGTGATATAAAATTCTAAAAGCACCATAAGATATAAACTAGGCAGGAACACTGAGATGAATAGCTTGGAAGAAAGATAATTTGTTTTTATTTTATGTCATAACTATAAAACTTCAAATTTATGTCCCTATCCTTCATATTATGAAAGATTTCCAGCAAATATTTACTTGTCTGTTTAAAGATGGAAGACCCAGAGCTCTTTAGGTTTCTTCAGTTCTATAATTAACTTTCTCCTTCACTCCCCTCTCCTTCCTCCCTTCCCTCCCTCCCTTCCATCCCAAACAGTGTGCTGCTAAACAAAGGTGAACAAGATGTAGTGGCTTATCTCAAGGAGTTTACAGCCAAATAATAAAGGATAAGGTAAAGATCTAGGTAATTTCAATTCAGCGTGTTAAGTGCTTATATAGGAGTGATGACAGTGTGATATGGAAACTCAAAGGTTGGCATTTCAAGAAAGTTCAAAGAAATATTCCCTGGGGAAATATTTAAGCTGAGTTTCGAATATAGAATAGAAAGGCGAAGAGGGTAGGAAAAAAACCTTTCTAGCAGAGGTTAAATGATGTAAACAGGCACAATGGTGGAATTTTAAGTAGCTCAACATGGCAGGCAAGAGCCAGGGTTGAGGATGTTGGGAAGGGTTTTGTGTGGTTAAAGGATAGCTAAAACTAGCTAACTGGAATGTCACCTGATAGGACTTTGCCAGTAGAACTCTATAGTTTTCAAGATATTCTAGCTCTCAAGTTATAGCAAGAGAAAGTTCCTCTACTAAGGAATGCAGAACCATAAAGTTTCAAAATATTGAATGTGGGAGAGACAGGCAGAGAACCCAGGTGCTGTCCACAAAGGTCAGGACTAGGCAATGAGGGCACTGTACAATGGGGAAATGGAGCCCAGCTATAAGAGAGGGAAGTCCTGAAATAAAAGGTAAGAATGGCTTCCATTCAACAGGAGAATGAATGCAGTGGTTATGCCAACACAATAACATTCTATACCATACGAAAATTTGTATTTTAGGATAATAAATAATTTACTTGGTCTATGTACTTATGATGCCAGCTACCAAGTATATATTTCTTTTCTTTTTTTTTCTTTGCAGTACGCGGGCCTCTCACTGTTGTGGCCTCTCCCGTTGCGGAGCACAGGCTCCGGACGCGCAGGCTCAGCGGCCATGGCTCACGGGCCCAGCCGCTCCGCGGCATGTGGGATCCTCCCGGACCGGGGCACGAACCCGTGTCCCCTGCATCGGCAGGCGGACTCTCAACCACTGCGCCACCAGGGAAGCCCCTAAGTATATATTCCTAAGAAAAAGATCCATTTTCAATGCAGTGGCTGAAAACTCAAATACCACACTCTGAATCATGAAAACTTAAAAGTTAAATATCACCCAATTAAGTACCAACAATTAAATACTGCTCTTTAATGTAATTTTTCAACATGGTCCGCACATGTTTCTGAATCTACTAACTGTAGGCAGTAGAAGTATAAATAAATATGCATAAAAATAAAGACTGTCAATGGCTCAGCTTCCTTTGCTTTGGCCCAAATTCAATATATTTTGAGCAAGAGGAAAAATAATGAGTGAATTTTTCCTATTCATTAACAACTTTACTCTCCTCTTGGACCTAGCATGATCCAAGATTAAATGAAAAGAGGAGGCAAAAGCAATTAATGAGATAACCAAAGCAAAGAAGGGTAGAGAAGAAGGAGGCCAATTGAGCTATAAATGGAGTAGCCACTTTTTCCTCCTGCTCAGAAGAGAAGAAAGCCACCTTAAAGAAAGAATAGTTGTATTCTCCCCTATTCCATTCCTCATTTTATTTTGTTACTGAAATTAATTTAAAGTAAATGTATCCAATCAACGATTTTTCCCTGGTCATGATTAAAAATAATTTTTGGATTATTTTGGAATGGAAGAAGTTAAATATCTTTCTCCTTTGAGGAAGCTTTACATGTAAGCAAGGACTCATGTCAAGGGGTTCAGAATACCTGCAAGAAAAAAGTAATAACTGTAAGAACAAATAAACAAATAAAAATTAGAATAGAATCGAAAAGCAGGAAACATCTTGATTCAGGAGAAATTAAAATACAGTTTAATTGCTGAATCAAAATACACTGAAATGTAAACATAGGGGCAATGAGATTATTAATCTCAATCAGGAAAGAATGATGAGAATTAATAACAAACCAACAAACAAACCAAGACTGGAACTGAACAACACAGCCTCAAAAGCGGCAATGAGGAGAATCCACTTGAAGGTCAGAAGAAAAGGAAAGGATGCAAGAAATGAGAGAAAAAGAAAATAGCTCAGAGACGTCAACAATTTGCTATTACTTAGATAGCTGGCAATTATCTAATTTTCATTTTTAAGCAGGGGATTTAAGAGTGTAAATGTATCTTTAAATAATTAAAGCTGATGCATGGACCAGAAAATTGGTTCACTCAGCATACTAAGTCCCTGTCATAACCATGATAAAGCTAAATATTATTAGTGAAGCTTAGACTCTGGGCAACTGAAGGGAAATATGGGGAAAAGGATGTTATTAATAAGTCATATTATGTGAAAGTCCAGATTTTCCCCAAGAAGTTAATGACCAAACATATACGAATTCCTGGAACCACAGTATCAGCCTAGATCTGGCAAAACCTATAAAAGTCATTCCCTAAACAATTTTTTTCTTTTATAAGCTAAGAATTAGCTTAGGCTAAATTTCTACAGAATATCATCAACTTATAAATGGCCCAAAGCAGACTTTTCTAGCAAAAGTTAAGACTCTACTCTTACTCACATTCTACCTTTCCACTCATGAACATCAAAACTACAGTCTCATTTGTCAAACACACTTGCTTTCCGATAGTATATTCTCAGCTCTGCAGACCATTGGCAAGACCCTCCCCCATAACACGGAGAGGTTCCCACCACACTCTGGATCAGCCCCCATCCCATTTGGTCTTTTATTCCTATTTAAGTCACACACCAGGTGAAACCTGGGTTTCCTCAAATCTGTGTCTCCAGTTGCACAAAGGCTCTGTATATTCATTCCTCCTTTTGCTCCCCCATCTCCAACTCCTCCCTAACACACTGTGTCCTCTTGGAGCAGTTAGAAGAGAAGTTAATTCAATCTCTTCTTGAACGTGATCTTTATCTTCTTGTTGCCACTGAAAACTGGCTTTCTTCTGACAACACTCCTTCCCCCGTAGCTCTCTCAAGAGGTGGCTCTTCTTTCTTCCACACCTCTCATAACGCTGGGCCTGGAAGTGGGCTAAATACCCTACTTGCACTTCATAACTACTTCCAAACTTGCACTACATAACTACTTCCAATTCTCTTTCTCCTCCGTGTAAACCTGAACTTTGAATCCCATGTTATCAGACTACAGAAGATACTGCATCTCATTTTTTCATACCACTCTTCTTCAGTTTTTGAAGATTTTGGCTCTTAGTTTACTGTAAAACACTCTTCAACTCAACTTCGATATCCAGATGAATGATTCTCCAATGCCTTGAACTCAGTTCCTTGACATCCTCTCCTCCCATGATCTTGTCTCCCCAGCTACCAACTCCTGTGATCACATCCTAGAAGATCTTATCATTATCATTTATGGAAACCCCACTCTAATCACAATTTTAAGCACCTCATTCTCTTATCACTGACTCTCCTTTTTTCCCTGCTCATTCCTTCAAGTACCTAATTAAAAAAAAAAAATCTGTGCCCACTGAGACTAGCAATCAATTTATTCTTTTCACTATCCTTATACCCATTGCCTAATTTAAATCCCATGTGCATTCTTTGTAATTACTTCCTTGTATATGTATGCAACTCTCTTTCCTTCCCTCTAACTTTATCACATTCTTTTGGTAAAAGTTTAATTTTGCCTAAATCCAACTCTCTGCCTAAGCCATTCCATGAAAAAAGAAAAACCTAAAATGACGTGTACTAGTCTCACTTTAAAGTCATGATCATGAATCGCAAGTGGGCCCTTAGTGCTGGCCATCAATCCTACTTTATTTTCCTTGTTCCTAGACAAACTTTTCATACCATACTCCTCTCCTCAACCCTCTAACAGCTCCACTGTCATCCTCACTCTCAGCGCATAAAGTTACTTCTTAATTCACAAAGGAAACAGAATGACTCAGATTCTAACTTCCACAAAGGACCCACCCCAATCTACCACTTCCTTGTCTCTGTGCTTATACGCTGTGCCTTCCTTCTTAATTCATGGATAAGGCCAATCCTCCACCTTACACATTAGAGTTCATCCTCTGTTGTCTACTCCGGAACATCTTTCCAGAAATTCTGCCACTCTAACTTCAGCATCAGCAAATTCTTCCTTTCTACTGAACCAATCCCATCAGCTTAATAACGCTGTTGCTGTTATTTACTCCATCTTATGAAATACCTTTTCTTGACCCTACTTCCCTTTCCAGGTACTGCCCCATTTTTTTTACTTCATTTTTACATCAAAACCCCTTGAAATATTTGTTGACACTTGTCTCCACCTAGCTTTCTCCCATTCTCTCTCTTTTTTTTTTTTTTCGGTACGCGGGCCTCTCACTCTTGTGGCCTCTCCCGTTGCGGAGCACAGGCTCCGGACGCGCAGGCTCAGCGGCCATGGCTCACGGGCCCAGCCGCTCCGCGGCATGTGGGATCTTCCCGGACCAGGGCACGAACCCGTGTCCCATGCATCGGCAGGTGGACTCTCAACCACTGCGCCACCAGGGAAGCCCTCCCATTCCCTTTTGAACATATTTCTAATAGGTTTCTCTACCCACAACTCCACTAAAAGATCACCATTGACCTCCATGTTGTTAAATCCAATGGCCCATATTCAGTCTTCCTCCCACTTGGTCCATGAGTAGCTTCTGGCAACTTGATCATTTGATTCTCCTTTACACACTTACTTCGCTTGGCTTCCAGAACACTCTCTTGGTTTTCCTCCTACTTTGCTGGCTGCTTCTTTTTAAATAGTACCCTTTTGATTCCCTTAATCTAACAGACATCTTAACTCTGGAGTGCCCAGGTTCAACTTTGGATCTCATATAATCTCATGGCTCTCAATGTCTTTCACTTATACCTTCAGATATATAATCTCTCTTCCAAACCCCAGTTTCTTGTATTTAATTGCTTTCCTGAAAACTCCATTTTAATCTCTAATATGTGCCTCATACTTACCGAATCAAACTTTTTATTTACCTCCCTCCTCAAAAGACATAACTGATTTAAAACAATAAACAATTTAAATAAAGCTGCAGTGAACATTGTGGTGCATGACTCTTTTTGAATTATGGTTTTCTCAGGGTATATGCCCAGTAGTGGGATTGCTGGGTCGTATGGTAGTTCTACTTTTAGTTTTTTAAGGAACCTCCATGCTGTTCTCCATAGTGGTTGTATCAATTTACATTCCCACCAACAGTGCAAGAGGGTCCCCTTTTATCCACACCCTCTCCAGCATTTATTGTTTGTAGATTTTTTGATGATGGCCATTCTGACTGGTGTGAGGTGATACCTCATTGTAGTTTTGATTTACATTTCTCTAATGATTAGTGATGTTGAGCATCCTTTCATGTGTTTGTTGGCAATCTGTAAATCTTCTTTGGAGAAATGTCTATCTACAATAGCCAGGACATGGAAGCAACCTAAGTGTCCATTGACAGATGAATGAATAAAGAAGATGTGGCACATATATACAATGGAATATTAACCATAAAAAGAAACGAAATTGAGTTATTTGTAGTGAGGTGGATGGACCTAGAGACTGTCATACAGAGTGAAGTAAGTCAGAAAGAGAAAAACAAATACCATATGCTAACACATATATATGGAATCTTAAAAAAAAAAAAAGGTTCTGAAGAACCTAAGGGCAGGACAGGAATAAAGATGCAGATGTAGAGAATGGACTTGAGGACACAGAGCGGGGAAGGGTAAGCTGGGACAAAGTGAGAGAGTGGCATGGACATATATACACTACCAAATGTAAAATAGACAGCTAGTGGGAAGCAGCCACATAGCACAGGGAGATCAGCTTGGTGCTTTGTGACCATCTAGAGGGGTGGGATAGGGAGGGTGGGAGGGAGATGCAAGAGGGAGAATATATGGGGATATATGTATATGTATAGCTGATTCACTCTGTTATAAAGCAGAAACTAATACACCATTGTAAAGCAATTATACTCCAATAAAGATGTTAAAAAACAAAAACAAAACAATTTAAAATTGTGTATTCTAAACCTTGGAGTTTATCTTTTACTAAACCGGAATATGAATTGATCCAAGAAAGTAAGAGCAAACAAAACCAGTTTTCTGGTGCAAACTCAATTCAGGGATTCTCTATGTCCTTGTTTTGAGTGCATGCTCAACCCTTTCTCTGCTTTCCCATTTATCCTAAGTATATAACATGATTCTCAAACTTCCCCTAAAACAGCAATTAATAGTGTCTGGGTTTCATATTACTTTTCTTCTGAAAGTCAGTACCTCTGAAAACTTAAAATGAATTTTAAACATTCTTTCTAACCTTATGTAATTAATTAAGGATACCAACCGAGGGAATTAAATGTCAGATAAAACCAAATAATTAGGGAACGTGCTGCCCATTATATCCTCACCATAATTCACAATGTAAATAAATGCAAAATATGATGCTTTAACCTAGAAAACACATACTGATCATACAGGTAACAACTCTGACTTAGTCTGACCTTTTTCTCATTCATGTAATAAACAGGTACTGAGCAATTTCTGTGGATAAGGCACAACTTTTGATGTCATGAATAATGCCAAAATATATAAGAAATAAAGAGCTAAGTAAGGAGGATAAGACATATATAGAAATAAATGCAAGACAAAAAATTCTTTGTGTGCTCTGAAGAGGAGGAAATTAATTCTGGCTGGATAGACAGAAAGAATGTCACATGGTTTACAATTTACTGGAGGGTAGAGTCTGAGTACTGGCTTTCTACTTCATACAAGAACACTGAAATAAAGGTTTTACTTTAAAGGTTATTGAATGAATGAGTGAATGAATAAATGAATGAATTTTGTGTACTTGAATCAGATTGACATTCAAAAGAAAGAGAATGTATCTGCTACCTCCTGAAAAAGAGGACATTTGCATGTAGAGGTAGATAACAGTGGGCAGATGTATTCCAAAGGGCAATCTGGTTTGGTCAGCAAAAAAAAATTTGAAGAACATTCAGAAAACACATCTACAACTTTCATTAGGTAGCTGCTTTTCACACTTCACACTTCACACACAGGCACCTGAGTTCGTAATTTCTGGTGCACATAATAGCTACTTAAGAACTAAATAGGGCTTCCCTGGCGGCACAGTGGTTGAGAATCTGCCTGCCAATGCAGGGGACACGGGTTCGAGCCCTGGTCTGGGAAGATCCCACATGCCGCAGAGCAGCTAAGCCCGTGAGCCACAACTACTGAGCCTGTGCGTCTGGAGCCTGTGCTCTGCAACAAGAGAGGCCGCGATAGTGAGAGGCCCACGCACCACGATGAAGAGTGGCCCCTGCTTGCCGCAACTAGAGAAAGCCCTCGCACAGAAACGAAGACCCAACACAGCCATACATACATATATACATAAATAAAATAAATATTAAAAAAAAAAAGAGTGGCCCCCGCTTGCCGCAACTAGAGAAAGCCCTCGCACAGAAACGAAGACCCAACACAGACAAAAAATAAGTTAAAAAAAAAAAGAACTAAATATATTGAATGCATACATGCATAAGTGAAGGCTGAATGTTAAATAGTATTCTCGATCAACTCAACCTGTATATTTTCTATGTAGCATAATGTGAAGTTATCTTACTCATTGGGTTATTTGTTCCCTATATACTGCACGCTGGAACTAGAATATAAGTTCCATGCAGGTGAGGGCCTTTTCTGACTTCTTCATCATTGTATTTTTGGTGCACTGCAAAGTGCCAGATACATAATATGACTGAAATAGTACAGCATGAGTGTTTTAGCATAGGGGTGTGGCAGAGTGAAGAAGGCAATAAAGTTAACTATTACAAATGAGGAAAGTTGACTTGAAAAATGGACACATAGCTAACAACTGATACTTTTTGAATATTCACAACTTGTGTGACATTGGGCAGGATGCTATATGGGATTTATACATTAAAAATCAAGCAAGGAATATAAAAAATTATAGTGTCTTTACCCTCTGTTCATAAAATGAAGACAGTAATATGATCTTCCCCACTATAACCCATAAACACAGAAAAATATATTTTTCATTAGACATAGAGAATTGTTCAGAGAATGTTACTACATAAAGAAGAGAAAATTTTAATAGATAGAATTAAAAATAATGTTCTAATTAAAAAAATAATTTGGTTTCTACTTTTTATACTATGCTGAAATAATCTAACCACAAAAAAAAACTAGTACATATTCTTTTAGAATTAGAATCAGATTCACTGTAGGCTTTAACCTAAAAATAATTAGAAGGGCACTTTCATTAATCATAGAAGTGAAGATATTTTATTAGGGCTCAAATACCAAAACATTTTTGTTTTGCAGCTCATAAAAGCAGAATAATAATGAAGCAAAATAAATTAAAAAAATACTTCTAAGGGGCTTCCCTAGTGGCGCAGTGGTTGGGAATCTGCCTGCCAATGCAGGGGACATGGGTTCGAGCCCTGATCTAGGAAGATCCCACATGCCGCGGAGCAACTAGGCCCGTGAGCCACAACTACTGAGGCTGCGCGTCTGGAGCTTGTGCTCCGCAACGGGAGAGGCCACAACAGTGAGAGGCCCGCGCACCGCGATGAAGAGTGGCTTCCGCTCACCGCAACTGGAGAAAGCCCTCGCACAGAAACGAAGACCCAACACAGCCAAAAATAAATAAATAAATTTATATATATTTAAAAAAAATCTCTAAGAATGCAATAAGTATTTGGTTGTTTCAAATGAAATATTAATGTGTCTTTAATATCTTCTGTTCATATGTTCACATCCCCACTTTTAGTTATATCGCATCAAAATCTGTGAACACAAGAATATTAAGGCATCTAAAGGACACGGAAAACTTAGTGAGAATTAGGTCCTGCTGGGTTAAGCAACAGAGTAATACTGAATGCCTAGAAAGCAGAGGTTAAGAAAGAGAACTCAGAGAAGGAGGTGTAGTTAACAAAGATGGATTTTGTCCACTTTAAAACTTGGCCTAGAATTGGTTCTAAGAAAAAGTTACATTAAAGAGTAAATTCAAAATGGATTACAAATTTAAAATAAGAGAAAAATTTTTTTCATGTTAAATCCAAATATTTTGACAGGCTGTATACATACTTCTTGAATTTAAGTATATATGTTTAAAGCAGACTATTCTTGGGGTAAGGTTCTTAGGGACCCCTTACACAATTGATTTTCTTTTTCTTTTCCAGTTTCTACAAGGCCGTCCTGAAGTAAACCTCCAGGTTTCAGAGAAAAAGGAGATAGCCTTCCGCTAAGTAGCCTTTGAAGGTTTATTAATAGATAAACAGATCTTTCCGTTTGGTTCTACATCTGAATTTCTTTGCTCTTCACAGAGTTGGGAACACTGTAGAGGCTCATAAATATTTCTAGAAAGAATGAATGCCATCTTTCCAGATGTAAATGTGATGTACACAGCAACATGAGAACACCCTCTATATTCTGAAAATAAGATGCACTAGTCAGAGTTTCTAAGGACTTTGAAAGTTGTAAAACAAAAAAGCCACTTTTCAGTTACATAAATAAGCAAGTCAACGTGTAGTTCTTTGGCATCTCAGAGAATTTAAAATGACACAAGCGTCACTTCTTCTGTGTTCATGTTTTGGTTCATCAAGTATTTATTTAGTTTCTACCATTTGGAAGAAAACCTAGGACTTTAAAAGATGGGAAGACATGGCCTATCTGCCCTCAAATGATTTACAATGAAATAAAGTATCTGATATTTGTGTGTTCCCCAGAAGCCCCCAAATAATCACAATTCAAAACAGATGTGCTGTTAAAAGTTATAAATTGTCACTTAATTCAAGTTAAAAACATGAATTAAATACCTAATATATAAGGCAGTACATGAAACTCTATGGTGGAAACAAAAATAATACACAATTTATACTTTAAATTATAATCTAGATGAAGCAATAACTCATATACATGAATTACTGAAAGCAAGACAAAATGTTAAATTAACATTGCCAAGTTAAACCTGCAATTCAAAAATAAGAACACTCAAAATATTATCATTCATTATCAACTGTAGCACAATTCTGAGATAGACATTATTATTATAATTACAGATTATAAATTAGAGGTTTACAGAGGTAAGAAATGTATGAAAGGTCATGTTTCCAGAACATGGATTTGCAGGGATGATGGTGGGAGCAGGATAGAGAAAGTGTCAGGGACCTGACTTCCCTGAAATATGATTAAACTGTTGAGATGCTAAAGGAGGAAGACGGGATACCAGTTACAAGGAATCTTGTTAGGTAAATGTGGGATGAGTAGTGAGTAATAAAGGCAAAGAAAGATTAGATCCTGGGGAGACTTGAAGACCTAGTAAAATGATGGTAACAGCCTCTGAATTCATGCTTCCACCCCTTCTTCTCACTTTCCATATTGTTCTACTCAGACTAATTTATTAAGCAGCTTCAGGATCAATATTTTACAAAATAAAGCCCAATGACATAATCCTGCTGTTAAAAAAAACCCAGTTACCTACGAAGTACACATAGTATAGACACTGCAGAATATAAGCCCACTTTGTCACTGTTTGAAATAAACCCCAAACAACATCACTCCTGTGACTTTATTCAAAATGAATCATTGTTCTGGAACCACTTCCATATTTAAAGGCCCATTTCAAATACCACCTCTGCCATGGAGTTTCCCTCTCTACTTCAAACACAAAGTAGAATACAATCAACAATGACTAGGGAATGTTCTTAGATTTGTCAAGGAGTGGATATGAGTGATCTTTTTACAGTATTTTTATTTTTGTGAGTGATCTTTTTAGATCTTTAAGTTGATATATACACAATGGGCAGTGCTGCTAGAACTTGAGTTTTTTCTTAAAATGGAAAAGTCATAAAACTATGAAAAAAATATTTACTACATGTTTATTTAAATAGCACCCAAGATATATGTTCCATCATAGCCTAGAATAGGTAACTTTTGGGTACAGCTAATATATATATGATATGTGAAGAAAATATTTGGCCTAGTCAACATCACCAATTAACAAATAAGAAATTTCAAGTACTGATAACGGTTATGGAAAAAACCCAAAAATGGTAGAAGAGAATGTTTCCTTCCCTACAGAAGTAATATACTTGTGAGTTATTTATGACTTCATTCTAAAATACTATCTTATCTATAAGAGCCTGAATAGGAAATTACTTGTTGAGATTTATATTCATTCATAACTATAAATCAGCAAATCCAAATGGTTTATAATCACCAAGAAATTTGAACCAGGAAAAAATTAAAAATTATTACTTTTTACTTCGGAATCTTCTTTACAATTAACACTGTAGATTTGAACATTCCCTGGAACCCTAAAGCTATACAAAATGTCATATTTTATAATGTCTAGGCAGCTTTACTTATTTTAAAACCAACCACTTAAAACTTTCTATGCCCTGATAATAGTTGCAAGCATGCTGTATTCTAGGATTTTTTCCAAGCATATCATTAGTGCTAACCTTATAGCCTTGAATTTTATTGTGCTTCACTGATATATATATATTCCAGGAAACATAACAATTACATTACTGCAGGAGCACAAAGGGAGGAGTGCAGCCCAGTGCTGTTCCACATCCTCTTCCAGGCTTTTTGGATAATATCTGTCTTTGTTCTTAGAATTTTCTGTATCTCTTCATTTGGCTTTGCTCTTATAATTTTCTGTATTTCTTCACTGCAACAGATGTTCAACAAGTTTCTTAAAGTCCACCTTTAAGAAATGTGTGATCTCATCTATGACACCATTTTTTTTCTGGCTAGAAGTGAAGATACAGTGAATACCAGAGACCATCTCTTTCCTTTATGCTTGACTTTCATCAGAGGAGGGAAAAAAGGCATATGGACAAAAGATGAGGAAGCACACGCTAGAATCTGCCATTTCTCAACAAAGTTCATGATCTGCACACAGTGAACTAGGACTGGTATTCAATGACCCACTGTCATTCCACAGATACTCACTGATGGCCCCTTCAATGTCCAACTTAGACAGGAATGATGTACAGCCGAGTGTTAGTGAGGTTTGACTCTAGGCCTGTCCCTGTGCTAAGGGCTTTACCACCTTCTTCCTATGTATTTCTCATAATGACCCCATGGGTTAGGTATGCTACTGTCATTTTAAATATGAAGAAATGAAGGCATAAAGAGATGAAGCAGATGTTCTCATCACTAATAAAGCACTTTTGAAATGTATAGAGTTACCCTACTCTATACATATCATATTAGTTCCTTATGCCTCCCAACAAGCCTGCAGAGCAGATGAAGATCATTGTTATTATGGCTCAAAGCCTCTCCTCCACTTCATATTTAAAGGCTCTTTGGAGGAAAAAAAGTATGGAGGGATTTTCTTTCCTAGGTTTTTCCTACTTTTAACCTGGGAATGTCTGGGAATCAGACATTGTAAATGCCAAGACACTAGGGGTCCACAGAAATGCGTGCTACACAGATGCAAACTACATGGTTTCTCAGGAAATAAAAAGAAGTTCTAATAAAACGTACTGAAAAGTGATTACACAGGAATAATAATATGGGGCTGTCTGAAAGGAGAAACCTGCTTCTGAAAGAACAGCTTCTCTATTTCCCTCCCTTTGAAGGGATTTCAGCTGTCCAGAGCTGTCCTGAAGGAAATCCATCACAGAGAGGAAAGGACATTTCTATTCTACATCCTCCCCATTCTTTTTATGCTCCCCCTAAACCTGCCTCCTCTTGCACCCTCATGGTTGCTTTGCTGCCAGCTGGTGAAGGGAAAGCTATTCCTAGTACAGCAGATGTAGGAAGCACCAGCCAGATGAGCTCTGGACCTGGCAGTCGGTTTGGTTTGGTAATAAGGAAACAGCTTATTCCTAAGAGAAACATAGGAACGGGACACTGAATCATTCTGAGAAACGTTATGCAACAGCTGTGAGATAAATCTTGAAAGAAAGAGGGGGAAAAAAGGTAGGAAGGGAAGAAAAGAAAGAGAAAGAGAGAGAGAGGTTGGTTTTGTTTCAAAAGGCCTACAAATTCTGGAGTTATGTAAATTCTATTTGGTTCTGTAATATGAATATCAAAATGCTGCTCACCAGCTCCTTAGGCTTCGGTGAAAGTGATTGTGTTCTCTTTATTTTTTTTTATTTTTTGTTGTTGCAGTACGCAGGCCTCTCACCACTGTGGCCTCTCCCGTTGCAGAGCACAGGCTCCGGATGCGCAGGCTCAGCGGCCATGGCTCACGGGCCCAGCCGCTCCGCGGCATGTGGGATCTTCGCGGACCGGGGCACGAATCCGTGTCCCCTGCATCGGCAGGCGGACTCTCAACCACTGCGCCACCAGGGAAGCCCTGTTCTCTTTATTTTTATAGTCACTGATTATAAAGGCTTGCGTATTAAGAGGCTATGCTTTTCTGATTATCCATAACTAGGCATAGGAATAAGAATTATTTTTTTCTGGAGTCTGTTCTGGGATGGCATCCTATTCTTAAAGAAATCTGCATACAGTTGAGCACTGGCATACTGGTTTGGCCAGGATACTATGTAATTCTGTTTATGGCACCCTCTTGTCCAACTCTGCACAAGTCTGGGGGAAGGAATCGAGGAATAAAAGAAAATAAATGAAGGTTTCCATGTTTGAAGAAACAAATGTAAAAAAGGGAAAGGAACCAGAATCACAGAAGTTAAAGATATATGAAAAAGGCATTAAAAGCCCAAACGGTAAAGCTGTAAAGAGCCAGACAGCTCATTTTATTTCTGAAGAGTTTGCTAATAGAAGGTTCTTATTTGGATTGATCTAGGCTCTACTTGTCTGGAGTCTTAATAAATGCAGACTCTCTTCTACATTATAGTTCTTCAAATATGTGAAGACAGTTACCATGTTTCTGAGTTGTCTCAGCTATTTCAGCCAATCCTCACGCTCTGCGGTTGTCAGAGCTCCCCTTGGCCCGCAATCCAGTTTGTTGGTGTCCTTCTGAAAAGCTGGCATGTGAATTGAACCTAATACTCCAGATGTAGTCTGAACAGTGCAAAGTTCAAGTGGGACTATTACCTTCCTTGATGTGTGATCTACACTTTGTGAGGATTCACATCAGTTTATTTGGAAGTTCACGTGGGTGGCATATGATGAGTTCACAGGCAGCTAAAACCCTAAGTTATTTTTTTTCATGTATAATTGTCTTAAGCCAGGTTTCCTGCATTTTGCAGAAGAACAGTTTAATTGGTGAATCTACACAGAGAATTTCCCATTTCCTGATTTTTTTTCTCATTCTTCCTGCCATTTAATGACCCAGAAGATACTTGATTTTGTCATCCAGTATGTTAGCTATTCCTCCTCTGTTAATTTTGGTAAATATGTCTTCACTTGAATCATGTGTTAAAGACTTTGAGCGGACAGCACTAACTCAGAGCAAAGTCTTATAAAATGTTAGTGGAGACCTGCCCTCAGATTAACTTTGATTTATCACTCAATTCACTTTGAATGGCTCATTCAACTTTTTACTTACCATTAAGTCTATTTTTTTTTTTTACTTAAAAGGATTGACTTTTCTATAAACTTTGTTGAAACTGAGCTATTGTATACCTATAACTTCCCCTGATGTTGGCATGCCAAAAGAAAATTAAGTGATATTTGGGGGGCATGATTTCTTCTCCATGAATCTGAGGTAGATTCTAATGATCACTGATTACTAACTTAATAATAATCAATTGCCTAGTCAAGTAGAATTTTTATTCAGGGTACCATAATCAATTAAACAGTCTTGTTCCTAAAATCCAGACTTTTCTCTTTTTGACATTGGAATACTACACATATTCAATATTCTGATACATTTACTTTTCAGGAGTCTTCAATAGATGCTTTTCAATTTTTTCACACACGTATTAATGTTCAAAATATGGCAGGTAATTTAATCCACTGTGGATTTTCAATTCAGCTAACTGTTCTTAAAATCTCTTAACCCCCGGATGAGGTAGTGCTGAAAGCAGTCACTAGAGGGCAATAGAGGGCTGAGAAATAGGTACCAGACTGAGTGACAGCTGGTAGGGCCAAGACACCTGTAGGCTAGAGAAGACCAGCACTTGGTAGGAGAGGCATATCTTTTAGGCTTATCCAAAAATTCCAGTTTAGATACATGGTTCACATAAAAACTGGGACATGATCAAGATGGATCTGCCAGTCAGCACTCAGATGGAGAATACAGCAATGACACACATTTTTAGAAGTTTGATATCAATGTCAGAAAATATCCTTGACAACAGGAATCTTGGTGTCATGGTTGAAGTCTGTATTCAAAGCTAAGATCAAAATAGCACAGACTCAGCCATAACAGCTACAATTTATTGAGTGTCTACCCATATATCTAGCAATAAACCAACAATATCTCTCATTCTTGGAACAGCCTTTGGAAAGTAATAGCATCCTCATTTCATAAAAAGGAAAGTGGGGTTTAAGAAATTTAAGTGGAAGAACTGGAATCTGGATGGAGGTCTGTTGAGCTCCAAAGCATGTGTTCTCTATGCTGAAAGATTGTAGAGTATCCTGATTCAATAATTAGAACTCTGGGAAGAGAGTATGGCAAAAACTTATGACAATCTGCTTCAAAGACCTGCCCTTCTCTCTTAGAACTTGTGGAGAGTGGACACATCTTCTCATTTATCTTGGGCTTCTATTTGCCAGTAATTGTAATCATATTTCATCAATCTTTTACAGTTTGAAGTTCATTCTGCTTTCCAAGGAGACTGTAAACAAAATACATTCTATTTTCTTTAAAGTCTTGAGGCATATGTATACTTTGTAAACATAATATACCATTTTTTTTAGTTCTATGGATTTAATACAAACTTAATGCAATATTCTCAGTAATAGTTTGAATTTCAAATAGGACCTGTACCTTTTGGCCCCAAATATTATCCACATAAATGCAGCACCAGATGGACCTAGTGAAAATGCATACTAATTAATTAAGGGAGGAAATATTTAAAGAGGTAAAAAAGTATTTCCAATTTTAGTATCTGTAAAAAAAAATTATTAATGATAGCATAAGAAATGATTTTAAAACTGCTGAATGTTAAATAACTTAGATGGAAGTGAAGATTAAGTGCTCTGGGGAGAAAATAAGATTCAAAAAGTAGCAGAAGTGATGATAAGGTCACTGATGTCAAAGATGCGGGACATGTTTAAATAAAATAAAATTGTTTCAAGAAATGTGAGATTCAAAAAGGCAATGTTTTTAAATATATTGAAAGCATTCTACAACAAGCTTTAGGACTAAGTAAATGAGTATGGTTCCTTATAACTTTACTGTTCTGGGTTTCTAATGGCTTTCTCAGCAAAGAAGTAATTAAAATAATATATTAAAACCAAAATCTATTTTAGACTTTCTGAAAGGATGTCCTCTGGTTTCCTAGAGTCACTGACATCTCATTAGATAGCTGAACACATCCATTACATATCTGAATATACAGAAATCTATTAACAGTGGTCTCCCTTCTCTTTGCCTCCCTCCTTCCCAGCAAATAAAAAATATTCCTTGCAATCAATACAGATTTTTCCTTGAAATTAATATATAAGTTTTCCACAGTAGCTTTCTCTGATCTTAAAAAGTATAATCTGAAAGGAGTATGAAATAGAACAAAATTTCAAGCTTATGTAAATAAACCCATATTTCATATTATTTGCTTGTTTTCATCCTTAATGAGGATATAGATTTCAAATACTTATAAAAGAAAATAAATAAAATGTTTATTTCAAATTCTGCCTTAAACAAAATACTTAGGAAGCTCTATGTTTCAAAAAACCAAAATATCTTCATTCACTTAAAGTTCAACATAGATTATACTTTAGAAGCCCACATCTATCTCTTTTATCTCTCACTGCACTAACTGTCCCAAGGACAAAGATTTCCATAGTTACAGGCATTTTTTGATGTACAGGTATTACCAATAGGTGGGAATTTATCTCATAGTAGCGAGAGAGATGAAGCCAGTTCATACTGGCCAGCAATCCACCAATGGCCCACTTACTGAAAATAGAGCCATGCCTTTTAAATTTGTGCTGTTTCTGAAAGGTCCATGGACATTCAACACCTACACCCCAGGAGCCAGATGTCCGGAAGCTCTTAAAAATAATTTCCAATTTGTTCTAATGCAGTAATGCTTCCTCTTTATTATTCTCTGTGCACTTATCTGTCTTATGTTATTTCTGGTCTCCTTCTTTTCCCCTACAAACAGAGCTATGTTCTTTTTTATCCCCCCTCTCAGTTTCTTGACTGTTTTCTTTAGCATATGTGAGCACACAGCATCTGTTTCTGAGTCTATGCCAGATGGATGCAATTAATTATTGGATAAATCTGAGGAAAGGGAGATCAAGGTACTTTTAACATAGGCAGGGGATAATGGAAGGGTAGAACAGGAACTGAAAAACGGAGACACTCATTATCAGGAACACACTAAAGCCACTTCTCAGAGTTTTGTCAGATCCAGTGGCACTTATGTCTAGTTTGAGAAAGTCCTTGAGCAGTTACGGCAGATGTATTACACTTACCTCCCCCTCCCCTCCCCCAAATTCTCATTAAAATCTATTAAAATAAGTGGACACACTGGTTATTAGTTACATGTTAACTCAACCGATTAACCAACTTCTTTTAGGTCCTAAATCTACGTGGACTCATGGTAATCTAAGTGATTATGTAATTAAAAAGAAAATTTGGAAAAAAGAATCAACAGAAATACTCAGAAGCCCAGGTTCCACGCCATCTTGCAGGGGCTGTGCCAGAGTTTTTATTATAAGAGAAACTACTAGGCTGCAATCTGTTTGGTTTTTCCAAGCACCAAATTCATATGACTAGACCTCAGTAAATACCATGAAAATAATAATGACATGTGCAGAGTGCTTTCCAGTCTACATATTGCTTTATTTAAACTTCATAATTGTTATAATCCTCATTTATGGTTAAGGGAACTGAATCTTAGGGAGGTAAAATGAATTAGTTAGGATCACATAGTGAAAGACAGTGTTTTAAACCACAACTTTCAAAGTCCAAAATGAGACTTTCTGATCCCAAATCTTGTGTTATTTCTACAATGTCGTGCTGCCTTTCTTCAAAATCCTTTAACAGATTCTACATTGTAGGAACAATAATGTTGCTATTTTTTAATATTTTTTAATGTGATTTTTAAAGAAAATGTTGCCTTTTAGTATCTTCCAGCAACAGGGGCTATGGTTTAACATTTTATGAAGATAATGTTTCTAAGCCATTTGTAGTATGGTAACTGAGTCTTTTTAAACCAAAAGTTTAGAAATGTTATTGAAATCTACTTAAACATGCTTACTCGGTTCCACTTTATTTTATTTGGTCAGAATTTTTTTTTCTGTGTATTGAAACTTGCAGTTTCTGTAGACTGTAGCCTTAGCAAACCTAAAACCTCACCCAGGGATCCTCATGGTTACTGACAAGTACTTACCTAAATGTGCCAACAACTCATGAATAATGTAATGCCTCAGGATAAAGAGCACTGATTTAACCAAAATGTGTTAAGAAAATAAAGTTTCAAAGCACACTAATTTTGATTACCTTTGATTAAAGTGCTGTTACAATTATACAGGTTTCTGAACTAAAGATAAAGGACATATATTCATTGAGATGAGGGAAAAATAGATAACCATGTCTTTAATTAGACAATATAATCTCTAAGTTAATGTGTTTTCACATTAAGCATGTTTGAGCTCACACTTTTTATAAAAAGGCCTGAAATATCTCTATAGCTGAAATATTCAAAAAAAAGTTAAAGGCAATTGCTCAAATTTTAAAGCAAGTATGTTCACTCTGCTTGGGGCAAAACATAAAAATATTTAGCTGAATAGGGAATAGTTTATGAAGTTCTGAGCAGCTAAAACAAGAGTGTTTTTTATAAAAACATTGCAAATGACAATTTTGTAATTTTAATAGAAACAAAGAATACCATGAACAAGTCTCTTTCTTAGAGATTTTGATCTTGTCCAGAGGCCAAAATAAATGGACTCTTTGATCCTCACTGATCCTCTGATAGTACTGTACAGGTGCTTCAGTGAAAGGACTGGAAATGACCTGTGAGCTGCCTATTTATGATGCTGCCCTAACTCCACCAAACTCTTCCACTAGTGGCCTGGGATGAAGGACAAGGCCCTACACTTGCCAGATGGCCAGCATTAGATAAATAAGCTATGGAGGCTCCTGGAAACTACAGTGAGGTGTGGTGGTGTTCCCTGCTTCTGAACACTTGGGTAGGGTTTGGGGTAGGAGTGGGGAAGCTTGCCTTGGAAGCCTGGGGAGTCAGGCTACATTTGTGCAGGTGGGAGAGCGCATATTTTGTAGTAGAGGCTTGTTTGTGGATGAACGTTTACTTCTGTGGACCAGCTTCTCTTGACTTAGCCCAGTATTCAAGTGGCTATGAGAAGAGAAAGCAAATTCCACCCTATCCTGGGAGACACACTAACCTTATTTTGTGAATTTGGAGTCCTCTGCCTCATACAGTCCGGCTGAGGTACTGAAAGCAAGAAAAACCATTTTGAAATATAAATTAGATCATGGCACATCTGCTCAAAACCTTTTCTGTGGCATCTCATCACTCGGGTTAAGGACCATACATGGTCTGGTCCCTGATTTTGCCTCTGTTCTCATTTCCTACCATGTTCTGCTCATTCACTCCACACCAGCGTCCTGACCATTTCTCAACAACACCAAGCCGGCTCCAATCCCAGGCCCTTTGTCCCTGTTGTTCCCTCAGCCTGGACCAACTGTGGGCTTACCTTATTCCTCATTTCATTCAAATTGCAAATGTTTCCTCTTCACAGACACCTACACTGTGTGCCCTATAGAAATAGGGCAATTCCTCTCACTCTCTTTTTCCTTAAGTTGCTTTATTTTTTTAATAGTATTTACGACTTCTTAACATTGTATCATCTTTTTATTAATATACCTATTAGGTATAAAGTGCCATTTTTATAGGTTAAAAAGTCCCAATATCAGAAACTTAAATGATACTGCCTAGTAGATATACATGCAACCTGTTTATCTTCATTGATGTATTTTTTTATGTGAAAAAATTTCATGTAAATTAACTTCTATTAGGAAGAATGCAAGTTGGTTGGATTATTCTATTCTATTTTATCTAGTCTATATTATTTTATAAGTTTTGTTTATTTTGTAAGGAAATTAGCTATTGTCACAAAATGTGCTTTTTGAATCACATACATTTATTATATATAAATTAGAGTATATCTATATAAACCATTATATAGTTTATGAAAACTAAGTGCTTTGCTAACATTTACTTCACATTGAGTTCTTATTACATGTGTAACCCAATCATGATGAAACAGAAAAACACTCCACAAAACAAAAGCTCAAGGAAATAAGGCTAAGGAATGAATTAAGGTATTTATAAGTTATGAAAATGATAGCTTATGGTAAGTATTCTAATCCCACTGAATATAAGTAAGGACAGAAGAAGCTTAACTGGAATTTAAAATTGGTAAGGAAGGGGAACTTTCTTGCTTATGTGGTTGAAAATAACCATCATTTTTTTAAATCAGAGAAGTATTCGGATTTTCTTCTCTGGATTTTTTTTTTTTAATGAAAATTACCTTTTGGAAATTGTTTAGCTATCATGTAACTCCAACTTAAGCAAACTGACTATGTCCAAAGCTGCTACAGAAAGAAACAAAACTCATTCCCAAGTTGTTCTGGGATAATAACACATCATCTTACTTATGAGAAGACAAATTACATAATTCAGCCTCTCCCTATTGTATCTTGATTTTAATCAGAAAATTAATATATTAAGAAATGTAAAAAATAAAAAATCTTTTCACTTATAATAAGTAAAATTAAACTATTCAGTAAGGATAAAACAGTCTTGTAACTTTAAAAGTTTTGATTTGAAATTTATAGTAGAGATATAAGATAACTGTTTATCCACAGGATATACTGATATTAGTGATAAAATACAAGTGGATATAAAATATCTGGAAAATGCACAATATATATTTATGCTTCTTTGCCAGTTATATCCAAATGGTAGCTCTTTGGATTATAGTCTGATGATAATTTCTCTTTTTCCCTTTCTCTTTTCGTTGTCTTTATATTTCCAACTGACTTAGGCCTCTCTCTAATTATCTGGAACAAGATATAATTTAAATTATAACCAAGTATTCATTGAACCCCATCTCTTAAACAAGACTAAATGGGTAGATGAGACAAGTTAACGAAACAGACTTGAATTGAAATATAATAATTTTTCAAGTCAACACTGGAGAAGTTGAATATTCATTGAGCTATATGCCCAAGCTTAAAAAAAATTAAAATATCTTTTAAAATTTCTTTGTCTAAAAATATGAGAATAATATTGGGGAGGATAGTGATTTTGCAAGAAAGTGAGATAAAGCCGACTCCATAAAAAAAAACACTTAGAATAAAAAAAAATTAGGATCCAAATTATTCATAATAATAAAGGAGCCTCCTTTTTTTTACAGGGTGTTGTTAATATATTGTTCCCTTAGAACATAAAGAGTTAAGAAAAAAAGAGGATCTAAGCTATGAAAAGCAAAAATATTAAGAAATATTACAAATATACTAGAAACAATTAAGACACATATTCACTTGATAAATAGTGACTGTTTACTATATGCCATGTAATGTCAGATACAAGGCAAATTAAAAATTTTAAGACAAGGCCTGTGCCTTTGAAGATCTGTAGTACTGGTAAGTGTCAATAAAATGTGTGAATAAAAAAGGAGAAACCCGTCTGCAGGAATAAACAAAGGAAGTAAAATTTGACTTGAGTTTTGAAGGATAAATCACAGGATGAGAAAGGGGTAAAAGGCATTACAAAAGGAACAGCATGAAAAGGCATAAAAGTATGAAAAAGAGATAAGTTCATGAAATGGTGACACGATCAGATGTAAGTAGGTACTTGGGTACTTGGAGGAGTGATGAGAAAGGAGTCTTGGAGGAGTGATGAGAAAGGAGTCTGGGAGGATAGCAAGAGGCTGGTTTGTGAGGGGACTTTTGTGCCAGGCAAGACGTAGGCGCCCCATTGTCGAGAGTACCATCCAATATGCAATTTAGTAAGGTAATTTCAGTGGCTTAATGAAAAAAAATGGCAGAACGAAGAGAATGGTGGCCATGGACCATTTCATAAGCTGTTGCAACTGTACAGGTAAGACGAACCTACATAATTATGTATTTTGTCGTACATAGAGAATACATTTTACTTTAGAATAATTAGTGTTTTAAATAACTGTGGGCTGCTCATAATTATGAAATGTTTTTAGGCAAGGCTAGGTTTATGGAGGCAGCCTGAGGAGGACTCATTACATAGCAAGTTAATAGCATTAAGGCTTCAATGTGATGTCTGATGCTTTGGGATGATGACAGTTCTTTTATATTCAGCTCTGCCTAAGGTATTTTTTAATTTACATAGCTTTTATTTACATATCTTATTTCCATTTTATTTATGTATCTTTATTACCATCTCTAAACATCTTCTTTTAAAAAATTAATTTCAGAAACCTCTCCTGAGAAAAGTGAATACAAAAATAAATCCTGTATGACTGCAAAGCTAATAAGCAATACATTTTATTGGAAAATAAAATGTAAAATTAAGTCAGCTAGCCATTTATTTGAGAATGGCAATGGGTCTTTAAAGTTCTTCTGCAACAAATGTGCCTTTTAATTCCATCGAGTAGGAAAATTTTAAATCCATCTTTCCAGTATACAACATTGAAAAACAAAACCTAACAACTCCAAGTTCTCTCTCTATTGTTGAGCACAAAACCATACGCACAAATGCACAACATATGTTCTCATAGTTCATGCCCACTGATTTGTCTGTATATTGAACACAATGGTTTTCTTCTTTTACGTTTCTTTAAAAAAAAAAAAAGTAACATTAACTTGCAAGAAAGACTCCAAATTGCCTATGTGAGGAAAAACCTTAAAAGTCAGACAGAATTTCATCTACATGGCTTAAATACATCTTTTAATCTCATGATGTAATGGCAATTGTAAAACTTTTATGCATAAATAACAAATCGGTCAAGCACACAGACCTTCTAAGACATCCTCTCTGGACAACATCCCCTAAGTTAGGAGTCAGTGATTACCATTCTATGTTCCATGCTAAGGTGCTCAAGAAAACAGCTTTGTATTGTGTGACATATACAAGTGCAGCAAATCTTTTTAAATTTTCATGTTGTTTTGGGAACCTTTTTAAAAGAAACTGTAAGCCAGCATACGGAAAATTATAAACATGGCCCAAGTCTGCCTGGAATCTAATTAGGGATGCCTTCCAGCTGTTGCCAATGCCTGGAGCCTCTATTTCATCTTACTCTCTCCTTCCAAACTGCCATGGAAAAGAAAGTTGAACAGCAGTTCTACTGATGCAACTTGAACTGAATGAGGCGGCCCAGTAAAAAAGGAGATGAAAAATCAGCCACCTTACTTAGTGTTCCTGTACATAAAGCACTGCACTATGAAAATCCAGTCTAACTGGGGAGAGTTACAGAAGCAAAATTAGTCCTAAATAAAAAATTATATGCTTAACCAGTAGCCAAGAACAGTGTTATCAAGGTTATGATTAAAGACAGAATTCAGTCTCATGTTTCCCCATGTGTAGAGAGGTTAAGGAATCCATTAATTATTTTCCTATTTGTACTACATTCCCCAAACCAGACACCTATGATAATTAAAGAAGGTCTGTAAACCATTAGCTTTGATAAATGTCAGGTCTCTGCATCACAGATTTGCTCTTTTTTCTCTCAATATATTAACCTGAATATTTTGTCTTTAGCTGTTATATATATATATATATATATATATATACACACATATATATATACTAATGTATATATAACAGGGCTTAAGGCATAGCATATTTGGAAAACACTGATCTGGATCTTTAAGGATAAATAAGATTTCAAATAGGCTAAGAAGAGGGCAACTGTGGCACGATTTTACCTCTCTCTTTTGTTTAATCACTTACTTTCCGCTAAATTTCCCTCTATTTTCTGCTATGCCTTCACCCACCTCTTCAAGTGTTTGTCTGTATCTTGAAAATACGCTGCCTTTGAACCTGCTACTTTTTAAATTACCACACTATTTCTCTCCTGCTTTTCTTTCAAGACCAAAGCCGTCACACAGGTTGCACACACTCTTTTTATTTTTATACTCCACTTACTCTTTTAATAATTTCTGCAGAATCAAAACTATTTGAGTTTTGGGAGGGGGATAAAATGATGACTTTCTTCTTAAAATAATGACTTTAAAGCACTATAAAAATTGTAATAATAACTAGAACTGTCTGAAAAGAATGTTTCCTTGCAGGCAAATGTTGTTAAATTAAGTAATCTGCCTCAAATTGCTGCAGACATATTTTTGAATGGCTCACCCAGAACATATACCTCATAAACCAATAGCATACTGTGGGGTTGGGGTGATGGAGAAATGATTTCTGTTTACCCTCAGTGCAGTGTTCCGTCCCATTAACAGCTTTACCTCTAAATATGCATGACATTTCCTTCAAAAAAAATCTTCTGTTTAATGTTTCAAATGCACAGACCAGTCCTGACCTAGTGAATTAATTCCCTAATATTGAATCATTCTGGCCAAACATGAGTCAGAGTAATAAAGTTCCCCAAGACACTTAGCTGTTAGAACATCAGGGACATATGTGAACTTGTGAACAATTTCACAGTCTCAAGGGAGACAGAATATTTAACTTTTATGAAAGGCCAGGGTAAGAGAGAAACAGCATTTCATTTGTTTCTTATCTTTTTTAAAAAATTGAAGTATAGTTGATGTTATATATGTTATAATACAATATTATATATGTTACAGATGTACAATATAGTGATTCACAATTTTTATGTTTCATGTTTTATCTTTTATGAATTTCAACATTTATTAGAGGAACCTCAGTTTGCTATCTTTTTTTATTTATATAGGTACAACGATCAGGTATAGCATTTAAACACAAATTTTACAGACACTCGCTAATGTTTCACTTTCTATTTATTTAGCTTGATTTTTTTTAGACCATTTGGCAACTACAATCAACATAGGATTAACTATTTCATCAGAATGTTGTATATGGTTGCATAGTACCAAATAGTATTTTGTTTCTGAAAAATGGAGTACAAATATGAAGCCAAATAGCGTGGCTTAAAGTCAGAATATTCTCCACTTTGAATTTTGATTAATGCCTATTTTGGTTAATGTTACTATGATCTACCAATCACCTGAATAGAACTTTTCTGAAAACCGTCTAGTTTCTCCTCTACTTCAAGCTATGTTCATTCAGGTATTAAGTAATGTCCATTCTATCACTAACTGTCTCTTAAATTTTTGTTCTCTTTTCCTGTCTTACTATTTGACTTATCAACTTCTCATTTCTCATCTGAACAACTGATTCTCCTGCTGTAGAATTAGAGAAATAATAATGAGTCATTTGAAGTATAGTAGGCATTTTATAAAGTCTACAAAGGAGAACAAATTCTAAATGTTAGTTCCCAATAACTGTTCTACAACATGTTAACTACAACTTAGTTATTGAATAGCAATTTCCTCCTACTCTTTTCTCTCTACTGGGATATTGAAATGGTATTTGATGACAAGAGAAAATCTTGAAAGTCTGACACCTGAAAAGCCTTTTCTGCTGTATAGGCATTGTGGTTTCATTATTATTTTCCACGTACCTCCATGTCCCCTCCTTTGGGTGTTAAAGTCTTGCATGCCCCCTCCACCGTAGTATTATAATACCTCAAGATTATTACTGAATTGCCTCATCTTTAAAAGCTATTATCGATTCTTTAAAAGCATCAAAATGAACATCATAATTTGTAAAAAAAAATATATGCTGTAATCAAAATGCCTGTTTTTCTAAAAATAAAAGCAGATATTCTATTTTTAGTCATTTTAAACTGAGAAACAAAATGGGTGTGCCTTAAATTAAAAACAATGTAATATAAGAAGCATTAATATCATAACTCTAAAATTACAGGTGCAGGGCCAACCACAAAGCACTGTCCAGACTCTTTGGCACTGACATTAATCCAAGAGAAAGGGAGATATGTGTAGGTGTGTGCATGTTTGTTTGCAGACACTTGGTATTTGATCTGTCTGAAGGAGCAGCATTTTCAGCATGGTGGAAATAGAGGGAAATGTTGAGTTCATACTTCGGCTCTTCTTGTTGGTTTCTTTTTTCATCAACCATCTAAGAAACTCTGGATGTGCAGAGTTTGTGCCTGTAAATCCAATCCGGTAAAGTGATGGGAATGGTGAATTCACCCAGTCAATGCCATCCTGGGACAGCCTTGGGGCCCATGGACAGCCATCCTTGCCCTAAAAAGCCTCTTCCTCCACAATTACCTGTGCTGCTTTGTCTTTGTTTTTAAATATTAGTAAGTGGCTGAGCCAGAATCAAATGCTCAAATGCAGATCTTCTGACCCCCATCTACTACTCTTTCCCCAAACTATACTGTGAAATGAAATATATATATATTATATATATAATGAAAAAAAATATTACTGCAATCCTTCAAACCTCAGGGAGTCAGGCAAAGGAGAATGGAGAAGCAAAGGCTAGTTTTCATTGATGGGCTTTGAAGTGTACAATGTAATTGTCAAAGAAGTTCCTATAATTTGTGATCAGTAGTAACTTTACCTGTTTGAGTGAGCACTTTTATTTTATTTTTTTGATTTGTTTTTTTTTGCTTATAGCAGAATGAATGACCTTGAAGTTGTACTTGATTCCTCTTTTTCTTTCCAACCATCCAACCCATTTGTAGTCCATCCAAAAATTCTGTCTACTCTACCTGTGGAATGTACTTAGAATTGACCCCTCTCCATCACTCCTCTCCACACCCCATCACTTCTCACACAGGTTAGTGCGATGGTCTCTTTACTAGGTCTTCCTGCTGCAGACCTTACCTCCAGGATCTATCCTCAATAATCTGCCAAAGCAATTCTGTTAACACCAAAGTTGGGTCATGTCACCCCTCCGCTCCAAGCCTTCCAATGGCTCCCATTTCACTCAGAGTGGAAGTCAAGATTCCCTGCCTTGGCCTTCATTGCACTACAGGATCTGGCTCCCTTAACCGCCTTGACCTCACCTCCTCCTACTCTCCCCTACCCCCTCTCTGATCCAGCCTAGCTGGACTGGCCTCTTGATGGTACTTGAGCATACCAGGGGTGCCCCTGTCACAGGGCCTGTGTGGTTACTGTCTGCCTGGAGCAACAACATACGAGACTCCCTCCTTCACCTCCTTTCTTAGTGAAGCCTTCCCTGACCTCCATGATATTGCTCTCTTCACCCTTAACTCTTAACCTCTTAATTCCCATCCTGTTTCCTGCTATGTTTTCCTTCTCAGGGCATATTGCCCTCTAGCACACTATATATTTTATTTATTTGTGTCTCCTTGCACTAGAATAAATCCCACGAGAACAGGGATTTTTGGAGGTTGTGTCAACTGATATGTTTCCCAGTGCCTAGAACAGTTTCTGGCAGAGTAGGTGCTCAGTATTGAATGAATGAATGAATACTGAATGAATTTCAAGGAAACAAAAACAAGAAGCCCAATTAAATCAAGGGTCATTACCTCATGAACCATCAAATGGTAATGGGAAGCTTCATGAAGGCTTACACTGAGTTTGACAAATTAGTCAATGCATAGTTTTCTTCCCTGTAGAATATCTAAGGATATGCATTTAACTTTGGGAATCTCCTTTACAAGAATGAGAAATAGTAACATTCACCTACCTCACAGATTTGTGGTGAGGATTAAGTGACAATATAAACATTTGCCTCAACAAAACTCTAAGTTACTTATGTTTTTTGTTTTGTTATTTTGACATCTGAGATCATTCAGAGCCGTATCAGAAAACAGAACTGAAAAGTTCTATTGTTGGAACCAAATCACTAAATTATTCTAGCAATTCTCAGACTACTGATCCAAATGGCCCAATTTTCTTTTAAAGGCAAACAATTACAATGAATTCCTCAGCTAATTCAGACTATGTACAACACTATAGAAAATTAGGATATACATGTATTCATCAGGAGACTGATGCAAATTAGATCAAATCCATAGTTTAATTTAAACAAGACCCTGAAATAAATGTCCACTTTCTTCAAGTTGTCATTGTAGTAGAAAAGTTCTAAAAGAAAAGAGTAGTGTGCCAAAATGTCTATCTCCTAGCATCTTTAATTTTAGGATTTAGTCCTTAGAAATTCAGTTGCTTTTTGCTCTTGAGTCAACTGCTTTGCCCAAAATAGGAATCTTTTTATCATTCATTCTATGGGAGAGCAGAAACACATTAATAGAGAAGGTGTCTCTTCAAAAGTTAGACCTTTGAGACCTGAAACAAGCTTTCAATTGTAGAACATAGGAGGAAAAATGCACTTGCAGCTTGGATAGTACTTAATTAAATAGTCATATGCACAGAGTAGGTGTTAAATAAATGGCGAAAAAAAGAGAGATAAAGATGGTAATAAATAGTCTTGGAACATTAAAGGCTAAAAGTATATTGCAGTGTTAATCAGTATGGTTTCTGACGAGCAACTTCACTATCACCAAGCAGCCTGTTAGTGATCTGGCATCTCAGGCCTCACCCTAGACCTTCTGAAACAAATTTCTGGGGAAGAGCCCAGAGGAATAAATGCTCTAACAAATTCTCCAGGTGGTTGATAATTTTATTAATAATTTAAGTATTCTTACAAATTCTAAAAGGTAAACTAATAACATTATCCTTAATTTATATGTGAAACAAATGAACAGCAAGAACAGATTCCAGTTTTCCCAAATTGAATGGGAAAGCCAGTTTGAAATGAGTTTCTGGTTCTTAGAATAACTATATTTAGGTTTTTGTTGTTTTACTTAAATAAGATATTCATTTATTTCTACTCTAAAGATAAGCTATGCAGCTATACCTAACCCCTCCTGTCAACCATCTGAATAATGTAGTGGAAAATCATAATTTTGGGGGTTGGAATTCTAGTCTCATTACTTACTATGGGATTTTGGCCAAGACACTTTACTTCTGTGAGCTTGATTTCTTCTTATGTAAAATGTGGATATTAATAATTATCCCCAAGTTATGAGGCTTAGAGAATATATTGAGATATATATATATAATACATATATAGATAAATAGATTAGATAAAATATATTAGAGAATAGTATACGTATACAAAATATATTCCTTAAGTGTCACATAAATGGTACATCTCCACTCCCAATATTTTATCTTCAACTAAATGCTTTAGCTAGAAAATGTACAATTAAATTAATTTTATAGCATTACAAAGACAACCAAACAAGGATCAAAGAAAAAACTGATTTCAAGTATTTGAGCTTATATTTTTAAGTGTGTTAAAAAATCTAAACTAAATTAAACTTTAATTTGATGAGTATGAATTACTCAGTTTACATACATTTATTATGGCCTTATCTATGCAAGAACCTGATGTGTTCAAAGGATATAACACTGTCTTTAACCTCATGATGTTCAATCTCAAAGATAATTTTTAAGTCTAATAAAACAATTAAAAAATTCTTGAGCTCTTAAGATTCAAGAATATGGCACAATCTTTTTATAAATTTGTAATAAATTACAGATTTATTAAAAATCTTAAAATTAATGATCATTTATAGTATACATTTATAGTATAATATACTATATTATAATATAGTATATGTTTAGTATATTATAATATAGTATATGTTTAGTATACATTATGGCATACATAATACAATTAATATAGCATCATATTATACTATCAAAATTACACTATAGATTGATAATTATAGTATAGACTAATATAGTATAAATTAATAATTAGAGCGGAGCTCGCAAGTACAGATAACTCATGAATTTTTGCTAGATAGGAGAGCAGAGAAATTGGGTCAATTAACTTTTTTGCTTTGCTTTTGTTTGTAGACAGAAGGAACTTAAATTCATTTACATGCTGATGGAAATGATTTTGTAGAGACATAAAAATTAATAATGAAGGAGAGAAATGGTAAAACTGTAGGACTCAGGTGCGTGAGGAGGGGAGAAGGAGCTCTGGGAGCCACGTGTCTTTGACGGGTTCGAACACTTCAATGCCCTACTGGAGGAAGGAAGGCAGAGACATGGCTGTCGATGCCCGTAGGTCAGGAAATGTTACACTGGTGATAGGAAAGAGATAATTCACTATTGCTTCTTTCCTCTCAGTGGAATTGTGAAGAAAAGTAATGAGCTGATGAGGGGATATTGGCAATCTGAGGAGATGAGAAATCTTGAAATAGTAGTTCTGAAGAATTGGACATATACTAGAGGAAGGTTAGAGGATCACTGGGGCATTTATGCGTGCCTATTTCGGATTTGTGGTCATGAATTTAATTTAATCGAGTATTGGTTGCCACTCAGGTTCCTGCTACTGTGTCCACCTATTGGTTGGACCTTCTCAGACTCTGAACGTTGCCAAACCATGCTTATCCAGCTTGTATGGACACTGTGCATGGAATAACCCAGTACTCTCACAGGGTCCTGTTAGTTTCCCCAGCCTTTTTCTCATCCAGATCTGGTTCCCTTACTCTCTCCAGCAAGCTGGAGAACGACCAAGTATTGAGAAAGCGTATCAATGTATCTCCTCAGCAAGGGTACAATGACCTAGCAATTATTTTCTGGCTTTTCTCCTGCCAGGTATAGGTGGTTAGTAGACTGGTGTTGGTGATATGATGGATACATGACACTGATTCTGTCTGGTCAGTGGAGAGAAGAGTCCCATTTATTGCTTTAAAATGATCAATAATGTTCTTTGTTGGAAAAAATCATGTGCAACATGCCTTTGAATTCTAAGAATTCTATCACTTTTTTGGCTGCCACATTTTATTACACCCAAGAAAATGTGTATAAAGGTGTAAAATGATCAGGGAAGTACTGAAGGGGAGATGAGGGACATAGAAGGTCTGCAAGGATGCAATGGTGTTTCCCAGAGGAGAATGAAGAACATTCTAGCAAAGGGAATTCTGCTTAGAAGGGAACAGGGGGGTTAAGGAGCATAGCCCTTGTGGGAAAGTATAAGTACCCTGGCAGTGATAATCCACAGAGGGTATAAATGGAAAAGTGTTGGGAGATTGTACCCGAATCTTGTCAGAGGGCAGATTTTGAAGGTCCTTATATGGAATGCTTAGGAACTGGGCTTTAGTCTACAGGTAATGGCAGTTTCTAAAAGATTTTAAAGCAGGGAGTGGCATGATTTTGACTGTGCTGCAGAGATTTCACTCAGGTCTTAGGGTGGAGTGTGGATTCAAATGCTGCAGGCAATATAATCATTTAGGAAGTTAATGAAATAGTGATCATAAAGTACGTGAAATTTCAATCACCATGAAGCCTAGAACAATGTCTTATTTTAAAACTCTTTATTGCACACCTACTGAGTGGTAGTCCCTGGGGTGAGCAGCATTCAAAGCTGAATAAGATGTAGTAATGATATTCAAGAAAATGTTTTAAAATGATTGTTGATTGAAGGAATTTGAAGTAATTAATCACTGGCCTTTCCATTACCCAATTTTTAATTCTTCTCATTTAGTGTGGTACTCTTAATGTCACTGTTTAAACATACATCTACTTTTGCTTGTCACAGCCTTAGCAGGCTTCCAGCAGATTTGGCCAAGCATGACGACAGCAGCATGCCAAGTGTGACAACCAGCAACAACACACACAATCTCCAAGTGTAGAAACTTAAAAAATATACCCTTAATCACCTTCCTGGACATTTCAGAACAAAAATATACGAGAAATCCTGGTGGGTAAAATATATTAAAATTGAAACATGGAATTTAACTTTTTGTGCTTACAGATTGAAACTGGAAAAGAGATATGAGTATACCCACAGCTTTTATAAAGAACAAGTAGTCAGTTCTTTTAAAGTTAGTATGTGATTAAACATTATGGAGCTATAGCTCTAAATGTAGAAGAATGTTTACTTAAAAACTATGTAATACTTAAACGTTTTCAAACTATTTTCATATATGTTATCTCAAGTGCTATAACCTTTGAGATTATCATTATTCCTATCCTACAGATGAAAACATGGAGTCTCCGAAAGATTAAATTACTCATTCAAGGGTCATAGAAATTTGCTGAATCAGTACTGTAATTCGGATTTCCTCACTACATATTTTATGTCTTTTCTGCTCTGTCACATTGCCTGCCAGACGGAAATATTTAAATGATTGTTTGTTCATTTTTTCATTCATTCATTCGTTCCTTACATGTATTCTTTGTGCCTATTAGTACAAAGCACTAGATTGGCTGCTGCGTGATTTATGGAGGTAATAAATCAGTCTTGCTACTCAGGGGGCCAGTGTGTGAACCAGGTGGAAAATCATGCCTAATATGACAGTAATAGAAATAATTATGTAAGGTCATCATTGGAATAAGTATTTCTGGCTAAGGAATCATGGAAACCTGTATAGGGAAGGTGGTATTTTAGCTGAGTCTTAATGACTTAATGAGTGGCTGGCATTTGGGCCAAGTGAGATAGGGTGTGAATTCCAAGGAGTGGAAACGGTATGTGCAGAAGGAGGGAGAAAGTCAAGTATAAGCCGTGCTCGAGAAACAGTGAATCATTCTTTTCTCTGGAGTAGAGAGTTTGAAGACAGAGAAAGATAAGGCTAAAAATTTTTTTGAAGACAGGACTAAGGTACTTACAAATTTCATGGCAGATGGAATGGGGTGATGAAAACAACAAGGGTTTTGTTGAAGCCACACGAGTTTAGGTTCCAATATAGGTTCTGCTGCTTAGAAGCTGTATGACCACCCACAACTTGTATAATTTCTCTAAAACATTCATGTATCATCCATAAAATGAGGATATTTGTTAAATATGTGATACATATTTTTTGAAATAATAAAAATATTTTACCTTCAGGGTGGATGTGAAGATCAAATATCAGGATGTTTGAAAAGCAACTAGCACAAGAAGTCCCTCAGTTAAAATCACTTTCTTTCCCCATTCTGTGGTAGTCAGTGGGAACTAGGAATTCCCTAGTTTGCCGAGGGTGGTGATGTAGTGATAGTCATGTTTGAGTAAAGCCAATGTGTTGGGTGAATTAGAAGACAGAGGGAATAAGGGAAAAGACACAAAAAGTGTTTTTTGCAATACAGCACACAGGGAAATGAATGTCTCAATGAAGTTACACTCCTGGGCATATTTAATATCTGGAATGAGAAAAGAACATTGCAACACACTCTAATTATATCAAAGTAAAGTACGGAAAAAGATTACATAAAAACTAATTCCATAATATTGCTATAGGAAAAAGTCCAAATGAAACTAAACTTTGAAATAAAAGACGTTTTCATGCTGAGCTCCTATTAGAAGCAGGGGCTCCAAGCCTTTTGGTCCTCCCTTCTTTGATCTCTGGGAGAGGCCATACGGATGAAACAAAATGATCCGAACCCTCGGCACCTGGATATATTTCCACCTTTCAGGACAGCTATTCAGGAAACTCACCAGAATTACCTGAATAGGGATTCACTTCAAAGGGTGTCTTTTTAAAAAGACTCATTTAAAAGTAGGGATTTTGATCATAAGGGTGTGCCAATAGCTTACTTGACCATGATTCTACTGTCAGAAAAATCCATATGTTCAAATAGGAAAAGGCAGCTATTTGTTGAATGGTGTTGTCTTTTGAGCCACTCTCTTTGAAATGGATATGTGAAGTTTCAAAGCCACCCTCCCCATTTGCTCTTACATTCATTTTCTAAAGCCGAAGTGAGGCTTGGGAAAAACTCCTGTTTCTTCCAAACTTCTAACCATAAACATTTTTCTAAATATTTATGTATTAACTAAATATTTATGAATGTAATAAGTGAACTCTTAGTAACTGATCTTTATTGTGTACTCTTAAGTGGTAGAACACTACTTAAAACTAGGTCTTGGATAACAGAAGTGGATGGAAGAGGAAGCATGCATGACCCTTGATGTTTATGATCTAAGTGGGGGTGGGGGGGTAATATTTCTGAATGTACCACATGCCTATGAATTGGAATGATCAAACCCTACTCCCCTTTGCTTTCTTGAATCTTTCTCCTGTGAAAGTGACTGAAAGAATTCAATTACTTTTTCAGGGTTTTCAACACTAGGGTAATTGTTAATTGATAATTTCATATCTAAAAAGAATATAAACTACTGGGAGACACATTCCTTTGCTTCTATAGCCCACTGCAGTCCATAGAGGAGGTCTACATAGACCTTGCCTTCCTGGACCAAACCCCCAGACTTCCTGACTATGTGCCTGACCAAACCCCCAGACTTCCTGACAGTGTGGCTGCAGTGGTTGGCTATGGACAGGCAGGAGGCCCAGCTCAATCAATCTCTAGAAAGAAGCTATAATTAAAACTTGACACTTAACATTTCCCAAGAGATCATCTGGAAAAAATCCCACCATACTTTTCAGGACTTTTTATTTGAATCTTCATCCTAACTCCAATCTTTCCAATGTATCTGCTTTCATTCATATTCTAATCTCTATATATCTCTGTACATTCTCTGCTCTAATTAAATCCTTCTCCCCTTCTAACTCCCTAACTCCTTCCAAGGAGCCTTCTGTTACTGAAAGTCTGTAATTAGCAAAATCCTCTATGATCTCATTTCTTTCCTGGACATTTCTTCCACCTTCTTGCTCTAGCTGATTGCTGGCTATCCTCTCAACTTAGCGCTGGTCTTCTACCCATACCCCAATTATCGAAGAGTCTGAAGCAGGGACTGGGTATCTTCTTAGTTCCTCACTAGCACTTCTACACAGTTTGGCTCCTGTTTCTTTCTTTTTTTTTTTTTTTTTTGCATTATGCGGGCCTCTCACTGTTGTGGCCTCTCCCGTTGCGGAGCACAGGCTCCGGATGCGCAGGCTCAGCGGCCATGGCTCACGGGCCCAGCCGCTCCGCGCCATGCAGGATCTTCCCGGACTGGGGCACGAACCCCTGTCCCCTGCATCGGCAGGCGGACTCTCAACCACTGCGCCACCAGGG
Source organism: Tursiops truncatus (assembly GCF_011762595.2). NCBI lineage: Eukaryota > Metazoa > Chordata > Mammalia > Artiodactyla > Delphinidae > Tursiops > Tursiops truncatus. The sequence goes on along the minus strand of NC_047038.1, from coordinate 26,377,691 downwards.
AAGCCCTCCTGTTTCTTTTTAAAGGTGCAACTTTTTTGAAAAGTCAGGCAACAGATTAGAGACTCACTATCTTTCCTGTTAGAGTCCTTTATCCAATTCCAGGCCCTGCCCTCCCACCGCTCAGTCATAGATGATTCCAGCAACTGGCTCACTCTATGCTCTTTAATACAATTTCTCCCATTATTCTTAATGGTCTAAATATCCACCCAAGTGATCCATCCAACTTCCTGCCCTTCCAATACCTTGCCTTCCTCACTTCCAAAGATGTTTTCCTCCAACTCACTTTAGCACCATTCCCCTATCATTTCTAAAAACTGCACTACTTATGAAATTTTGATTCCAAGCATGCACTTCTCCAACTACCATTATCTATCTTTTCAGCTTTCCAAGTATACTGTGGTATCCTCACTTCAACCCTAGTCAGTCAATCCATTGACCCTGGCACTTTTTTAGAGAACATAAACCCCTTATAGTTTTCCCCTTTTTCTTGCCAAGTTTAGAGTCCACAATCCCACTCTATTCATTTGGCAAAGGTCCAAATCTAGTTAAATCCACCTCTTCAACAGCGCTTCTTCTGCACACAAGTACCTGAACATGGCGCAAGAAAAACAAGTGATGACTCGTCTCTGTTTAAATTTATGACCACAAATCTCAGATGGGCTCTCATTGCTGCCCAATATTTTTACAGTACTGCTCTACTTAATTCACTTTCTCCCTTTCCTAGAATATTTTCTATCTCTGTCTTTAAACCTTAAGATCCTCATTCTCATCTAATGACCTCATTTGTTATTTCACTTAGAAAGTAGAATAATTCAGAAGAGAACTACCTCATATTCTCCAAAACCAAATCTTTCAATCTCTTTGAATCTGTACATCCATACCCTCCCTTCTTTCATATTAAAGTGAGTGAACTGGTAAAGAATAGCTAAAGCATTTTGGAAGAAGAAAAAGTAAAAGGACTTACATTCCAGATATCAATATTTATTATAGAGCTATAGTAGTTAAGAGAATGTAGGATTGGCACAAGAATAGACAAAGAGACTAATGGTGCAGAATACAGTCCAGAAACAGACCCAAACATGTATATTTATCTGATTTATGAAAAAGATGACACTGTAGTGAGGTAGAGAAAGTATGACATTGTTAATAAATAGTGTGGATCAAATGGATTTACATATGGAAAAAATATGCTTGAATCCTAACTTATACCATATTAGAAATTAATTCCAGATGAATTATAGATGTAAATAGAAAAATAAAGCTATAAAACTTAAAAAAAGGCCACTGTCATGATCATGATTTAGTCAAAGATATCTCAACTAGGACATAAAGAAAAAGATTATAAATAAGCCTACAATAAAGTTAAAACCCTCTGTTCATCAAAAAACTTAATTAAGAGAGCGACGAAGCAAGCCGCAGAATGGGAGAAGCCATTTGCAATACAAATATCTGACAAAGGAATAGAATATAAAAATAACTGCCACAAATCAATAAGGAAAAGCCAGCATCTGATGAAAAAACAGGCAAAAAAATTGAATAGATACAATGAGATATCCAAACAGTCCACAAAAATATGAAAAGATGCTCAATTTCTTTAGTAACCAAGGAAACACAAATCAAACCATTTTGGTATACCAGTGCATAACAACCAGAATGACTAAAATGAAGAAGACAATGCCAAATGTCAGCAATGATGTGAAGCAAATAGAACTTTCCATACATTGCTAATGAGAGTGTATAATGGTGGAACCACTTTGGGTAACTGCTGGACAGTATCTACAAAAACTGAACATACACATCCTGATAATCCAGTAATCCCACTTTTTGATAGATACCCAAGAGAAACGTACCCCTGTATTCACCAAAAAACATTTGCAAATATGTTTACGGCAGCACTATTAATAATGGTCCGACACTGGAAACAACCCATGTCTTTCAACAGAATGGATGAATAAATTACAGTATATTTATATAAAAGAACACTATTCAGTAATTGGAATAAATGAATTATATCTACAGGCAACAACATGGATAAATTTTACAAACATAGTGTTAAGAGAAAGAAGCCAGACGTGAAAAAATACCTTCTTTACAATTCCATTTATATGATGTTTGAAAACAGGCAAAATTAATCTAAGGTGTTAGAAATTGGGAGTGTGATTACCCTTGGCAAGGGGCAGGGGTTGTTTGTAAAAATAAATTGATTTATCAAATATTCTATTACAAATACACATTATTTGAGTTACCTTTGCATTTGTTAAAAATGATCATCATGGTATTTCAAGTGGGAAAAATGAATAACAAAATAGTAAAAACACAAAATTATTGCCCAAGATATGAATTCAGCTCAGACTGCCAATCTTTCCAACTCTAAAGTCTGCATAAAACACATCTAAATTTTGCAAAACTCATAATTCTCTTTCTGAGGCCTTCACTATATTCTCTTTTAAGAAGAAATGATGTCATGTCTACATGTCTTTATTTGAAAAACTATTTTTAAAAAAAGGTGAAAAAATTACTTTGAAATAAACCAAATGTAGGCAGCTGCTTTCTCAATCAACCTTTATATTACCAGTCTAACTTTGAACACCTACACTGTTGTTTCTCAAAGTCCAGTGTACAGAACTTCTGCATCACTACCTCTCTTGGAATCTACTGCCACAACTATTTAAAACAGGGTAACAATAGTTACTACCTCATAGAATGGTTATAAAGATTAAATGAGATAAAAATGCATTATCTTGGAACACAGTAACTGCTCAGTAGATGCTAGCATTTAATACTAACACTCAATTTATATTAGTACCATTATTAGAATAACCTGGTATGTTTGTTAAATTACTATTAATTTCTGAGCTCACCCCCAGACCACTGAAGCTGAGTCATTGGTTGGGCCTGGAAATCTGCACTTTAGCTACTACCATTTGGCTAATCCCTTCTGTGCAAATTTGAGAATCACTGTCCAGAGACTAGGGCTTACTTATTTGTTCCTCACAGTTCCAATACAGGGATCTGCACACAATGAATGCTTATTGACAGGCTGGCTTATGTTCAATATTGCCAGACTGATATGACATAAATTATTAAAGAATCTGGAATTTATTAAGATTTGTGCAGTATAAGGGAATAGATTTTTACATTTTGACTCCAGCAAAATATAAAGGGAGGATTGTTTTGTTAATAGTATCAAAAGTAGCTCCAGCTTCAATCACTTAAAACTCTTTCTTTATAAATGTGAAGATATTTGAATTCTATCATATTCCACATAACTTATTCTTTCCCTTAATATAACTCAGTCCATTTACATTTTTATTGCTTTTTTTAACTTTAGAGGATCCAGAAATCATAGATATGTACTCATGGAGAGGACAAATGACCACATTCTCTGGGCTTGCATTATGAATATTAGACCCAGAACTAGGCTTCTATAACCACTTTCTTTCTTACATCTGTGTTCATTTAAGGAAGGTTCCAGCAATTTGTCTAAAAGGAGAACTGAAAGTGCAAATGTCTTCAACTGTTTAATTCAAACAGAAATTTAAGTCAAATCACAGTAGTTATTTGAAATTTTTGTCTATAAGACAGTTATACAACTTATTACACTGAACAGAAAATTTTAATAGGGAGAATAAATCTTCTCATGAGATGTTTGCATTGAAAAGACAGGAGGGTCAACCTTTGACAGCAAAGAAAATGGAGGATTTATTTCCACCCTCATGTCTGCTTCATGTATTAACATAAAGATTAAAGGATAAAACCTAGATATTTTATCAGTGCAAGATAATGTTTAGGAACTAAAGAAGAACTTCTTTAGTGAAAAGTCTTAAACGAATGTTCTATTGTGAAAGATAAATTCATACAATTTAGTTACACGTTTTTCAATTACTCTTGGTTATCTGAATAAATCTAAATTCTATAAATTTAGTTTAAGAGGTTCAAGGAGACTTTATGACTCATTTATTTCATAAACCAAATATAAGAGTGTTTGGATTAGACATGAAGAACTTGACCCACAGGCCATCAAATGGACTTGTTATTTTCCAGCCAACAATCTTCTCCTTTATAAATACCAAATGCCCTTGACTTTCTGATGCCACAGTTAACCTTTAAAATGACTCTGAAGTACAGTGAGTCTTCTTTACTCTCCCACTAAAGAGAGGAAAGGACTGTTTTTTTTTCTTTTCTGGCAGTGATGCTAACTTGTGACAGTTTGCTAAGCAGTAGAAATCGTATATTAAGCAAAAGTCTCTGCAAGACAGAGATTACTACAAAATAGTCTTTATTTTTCCAATGGATACTGGCTACTCTTATAGGATCCAATTCCAAGAACAACTTCACTGAAGCAAGGGTCCCCTGGAACTGAAATCACAAGACTCATACACTGAAACCACTAAGGCTTTTCTTCCACCTCTGTCCAGTGGCAGCTGGACCTCTGCGTCTCCTAGTTTATCTCAGTTCCACAGGCTGAATTTGGACATGCAAATCAGTTATAGTAACCTACATTCTGACAGGATAGAGTAAAAATATGAAAATGAGTGAACACCCTAAGTAGAATATTTAGCTGTTTAGCAAAGCAATGATAATACTAAAAACACTTACTTAAGCATCCTAATAATCTGCTTTTTCTTAGAGTTAATCAGAAAATTCCCAGATGTGTGAGGAGCAGCAGAAAACTTCAGATGACGTTTAACTCATGCTGAGCATTTACAACTGTTATCTTCTCCCATTTTGAGAACTACCCTGGTAATTACACATTGCCTTCCTTAGTGATCCTGTCGGAGAAAATTACTTATCAAAGACCCAAATAGAGTCACATGTACACTGGTCAGATTTTACACTGCCTTCCATACGTTTCTTTGGCCCCTCTTCTCTCTGTGATTACCTGTGGCTTTGATTATTCAGTCCCAGATTTAAGAATAAACCAAGAGGGACTTCCCTGGTGGCACAGTGGTTAAGAATCCGCCTGCCAACGCAGGGGACACAGGTTTGAGCCCTGGCCCGGGAAGATCCACATGCCGCGGAGCAACTAAGCCCATGCGCCACAACTACTGAGCCTGCGCTCTACAGCCTACAAGCCACAACTACTGAAGCTCATGTGCCACAACTAATGAAGCTCACGCGCTTAGAGCCCATGCTCTGCAACAAGAGAAGCCACCCCAATGAGAAGCCCGCGCACTGCAACCAAGAGTAGCCCCTGCTCACTGCAACTAGAGAAAGCCCATGCACAGCAACAAAGACCCAACGCAGCCAAAAATAAATAAATTTATAAAAAAAAAGAAAGAAGAAGAAACCAAGAGTCCAGAAAAAATTTGGTCTGTTTTTCTTATCAATGATGGTGACTGTGAATTCTATTGTGACACCTGAAACAAAATCTGAACATGCTCAAAAGCCAAAATAGATTTAGAAAAGGAGAACACTTCTGGAGACCTGTGGTTGGTAGGTGGGAGTTTACAAGTTCTGATCTCATTTTAAAACTCTGAAGGCCCTTCACAGCAGGCTCTGAGAGTAAGAAAAATGAGACTAAACTAGTGATGAGACTTTCAAGATCATCAACAGGACATCCATTTTAATTCCCACCACAACTAAATGCATTTGATCCATTCATTCATTCACTCATTCATACATTTAGTTCCCCATATCTTCTGCAACTCCAGTAAGTTAGGAGCTGGATCGTAATTAAGTGCTTAATATATCTCCGAGGAATAAATATATGAAGCAGTAATACTTACTTTCCAGTAATAAACTGACTCCTGGACGGTGTGCAAATAGGCTGGACATAGTAGTTCTCCAGTTTAACTCCTTCGGCAGCAAGCTTGTCAAGAGTGGGAGTCTTTATCTCCGATCCGTGGTAACCCACATCTCTAAATCCCTGATCATCCGCTAGGATGAAAATGAGATGGGGCTGGGAGATGGTAGTTATGCTGGGCTCTGGTCTCTCTCCAGTTTGAGGTCGCATAGCCCCTTCCTCTTCCTCCTCCAAGCCCTGGCCCCAGGACAGGTAACCGTAGGTGAGGAGGCTGAGGACCCAGAAGCCTGCCAGCACCCCCATGGCTAGCATCTTTCCGGGCCAGACCCAGGCCTGCGGAGGAAGTGGCGGCGGCGGAGGTCCCGCGCAGCCCCTGGGGGCCATTCACTCTGGTCCCGGCTGAAACTCCAAGGCAGAACAACGCACCGCGCGCCGCCGCTGGCGCACACATGCACGCAGGAGGGGTAGAACCAACAGGCGGTGGAGGTGGAGGGGTCTCCGCCTGGAAAGAAGTCCGTGCTCCTCTCAGCTGTCAACACGTCCAACAACTTTAATCTTCTACACGTGGTGGCTTAGGGGATGGGACGTGTCAGAGACCAAGGAGTCGCTTTTCTCCATCAGATCGCACTTTTTCCTCCTCCTCCTCGCTCCCCAAAGTAGCTTACACACAAAAAGTTAATGCCTCCACCCAAAAGTTCTCAAGAGAAAAAAAAAAATCAAGTAAGGAATTGATAATCACCTTGGGCAGGAACTTTTCGTAGCCATAACTTTTCGCCCTCGAGGTGGAGGAGTGAGGTTCTCCCAGGGGCGCGCGCACCGTTGGTTGCGGGGTCGACCGTAGGTCCGGCAGTCCGATCACCTGGAAAGTACTGGGAAGTGGAACCGCCGAAAAAGAGCTCTTACCCATGCAGATAACAAGCAGCATGCAGTGAACCGGCCTCCGGATCACTCTCTCCACTTTTCCAGAGCTATTTCTCTCGGTCTTCTCCGAGGCGTTTGCCAATCTCCCCGACACTCACCAGGCGGCGAAATGACAAAAACAGCCCGCTTTACTGATCTCCCTCCACCGCTGACCACCTCTTCTCCGCAGGAATTTCGAGCAGCGGTTCCTTCTCTCCGCTGCTGGAGCGCACGGGGACCGAAGTGGGTCCCTGACCCCGTGCACGCTCCACGCCAAGCCCACTTGGTCTCCGCGGGGTTGGTGGCCCGGCGGAGGCGCCGCAAGCTGCGTGCGTTTTGTCAGAGAACTTACTTAGTTTTGGCACTGGAGTTCTCTGCTGCCTCCACCCTCTTTTCTCTCCAGTGAATCACAGAACTGTACTCTCTGCTTTAGCTCCCCCAGGAAGAGGGGGAGGGTAAAGCCGGTTTAGAGGTTCGATCTTTTTCCTTTTCGGGAGGAGGAGGGAGGAGGGAGGGGAGGTTTTGCCGGAGAGAGAGCTGCCCGCTGCTTGAGCCCTGCTGGATCCAGGGGGATCCGCCTGGGCTACCGCTTCCCTGGGTCTCGAGGACTGCCCTCCATCCTCCGGAGAGGGGGAAAACGGCGGCGGGAACGGGGAAGGGTGAAGTGGGCGCTTCTCCTCACGGGTCTGCAAATCAAGAGACCGCTCTCCCATTCCGAATGCTGTGCATGCAAACTTTTTCTAGCTTCTGGAGGGAGTGAGAGAGGAAGAGCAGGAGAAACAACAAATTGCGTAGATAACACTCCTTCCTTCCTCTTCTGGTTTTCCTTTTCTAGTCTCTCTCCTCCCCCCAATTTTTCCTACTTCTTTTATTCCCGCCTCCTTTTTTTTTTAAACAGTCCCGACTACAAGTTAAGTTGAATTCCCTTTCCCTATTGCTGGCCTTTACAGCCTGACTTCCTCATTAGCGTCTCTCTACCCGAAGATACTGAAATCGCCTTCTCCTTGCATTTCCACAAACTGACCCTTAGCGTGTCTCAGCCAAGAACATGGGGAGGAAGAGGAGTTACACATCTCGCCCTCAGGAACCACGAGGCCGGTCTGCACTCCTGCAGTACAGAAACCACCATTTCCCATCTAGAAATTCGGGAAACTTTGTCCCCCCCGCGTTTTTTTATAACTATGTGTAGTAAAGCAAAAGCTTGTCCTGATTATGAAGATATGCCTGCTTTTACTAGAGTCCTGTTTTTAAATCTCTGCTCAAAGACAGGAATGGGATTTATAGTATCTGTAGGGGGAGGCAATTAATGCCAAGAGCCACCGAGACATGCTTTCTCCCCTCCCCAAATTCATTCAGTAGTTATTTATTGAGCACCTACTATATGCTGGCACATAAAATGTCAGATTCTCCCAATTGCCTAGGTATAAATCTAAGTTTCATTTAGCCATTTACTTATTTTTATCTACTTATTTTATTGAAGTATAGTTGATTTACAATGTTATATTCTGTCCTGTTGCTAAAGTTCCTGTTAAGTTTCTAAGCAAAACATTAGTCAAATGGAAATTTAACACCGTTGAAACTTGTAGTGTGCACTATGCAGTTATTTTTGCTAACATGTGTAGCCTTCTACTAGTCTGTTCTCTTCCCTGAGGCCATTCTGGTTAGTCTGTGGAGAGATGGGCAGTTTTAGAAGACCAGCTTGGAAATGTGATCTTGGCAATTCTCTGAGTTAAATCACCAAATGTGTAATGAGTGAACTGAGTATTGGGAGATTGAAAGCACTGTGAGGTAATGCTCCCAGCTCTGTGGGTCTAGCCAGGTGCTTGAGTAGAAAAGATGAAAATAAACATTCAGATCAATCCAGGTACCTTTAGTTGGGGAGGGTCAATGACATAATACAAGAAGTGTCCGTGTTGCTATACAAGAAAGAGGGCCATTTTCAGTTCACATTTCAAGCAAGAGTAAAAAAATAAACGTTAACATTTACCAAATACTTACCATGTGCTAACCATAACACTCTATGTACTGATAAACACACACACACACATATCTGTAAGTATTTATACACTGTTTTATACACTTTGCCTCCTTTCCTTCTCCACCAACCTTATAAGATATCCACCCATTCAACAAATATTTGAGGAGCTGGGCCAGTGCTGGAAGCTGGAAATATAATCGTGAACTACGTCAGGTATAGCCTCTGCTCTAGTGGAACTTACATTGTGGTAGGGAAGAAATATACTGATAAACTAATCATTCCTAAACTCTAATACTTACTATTCTGTGGTATTCTGTATAAGTATCCAGATAAGTATTCAAAAGAGAAGGAACAAAATTCCAAGACATTTTAAAACAAAGTAAGCTGACTTAGTGTGGTTAGTGGGTAAGGTGGTACAAGGAAGTAACCTTAAAACTGAGGGAGATGTTATATTGTTTATTATCCTCTTTTGCAGGAAATTTAGACTTAGAAATCTGTCTGACTTTAAAACCCATATTTTTCAAAAGCTGTTCTTCCCACAAGTGGCTTTAAGATGTTTTCCAGCCATACAGCACAGAAAGAACACAGCTGCCAGAGTCAGAGAATTCTAATCCCCACACAAGGCATGCAGACTATCCACACACAGGATGGAAAGGCAGAACTCAGCCCTAAAAAAGCCATTTCTGGAGTAACACTAAAGGAGACTAAGAACTACTTACAGTTAGTAATAAGAGCCAAGAAACAAGAATGGTCATGCCATGGTAGACCAAAGGAGATGTGACTCAAAGGGGAAAATCCATCAGCTGAATGCCCCACCCACGGTAGGATATAGGTAAGGATTATTTCCACATACATAAGACTTGAGAATGAAATCATAGGCTGTTGAATGGCCTATGCTTTATTGTACCTATATTGATATTTTAAATACATAAACTTTGCATTTCTAATTATAGGATTGGTTTCATGCACTCTAAGCAATAGTTTTTTTTTTTTTTTTTTTTTGGTGGTAAGTGGGCCTCTCACTGTTGTGGCCTCTCCCGTTGCGGAGCACAGGCTCCGGACGCACAGGCTCCGCGGCCATGGCTCGCGGGCCCAGCCGCTCCACGGCATGTGGGATCCTCCCGGACGGGGCCACGAACCCATGTACGCTGCATTTGCAGACGGACCCTTAACCACTGCGCCACCAGGGAAGCCCTAAGCAATAGTTTTAACATCCTTATGAAATCCCAAGTTAAAGATCCTCAATAACTTATGGTTCTTTCCTGAGCTGGCATCTTGGTGTTCAGGCATCAGGTTCCCTTGTGGAATCACATCTTAGGTTTATTTTGGCTTGGATGTGGTCACATTGCAAATACACTACTCTAGTTATGGAATGATTATATAAAAATTAAAGATACTATTTGATTCAGTTAAAAAGATGAGAAAAGCAGAATTGCTTAGAGGTGAAATTAGTGTGAACCAATTATTCAGGTAAAGCTTAATCAGGAGATGGGATTGAAGCTATGCCTTAAAGTATGATGGAAATTTGGAAAGGAGGAGAAGTTAAAGGAAGGACATTTCAGATAAAAGGAAAGAGAATACCAACTGGCCAAGACACAGTTGGACTGGGAGAGTTTGGAAAATAATGTTAGAATGTTCAAGTGACACCAGATATTGAAGGACTCTGAAAAGCTATGAAGGGATGGACCTTGATTCTGAGGACATTAGGAGTGATGAGGTCCTTTAAACAGGACATAATATGATAAAATATTCTACTAAATCTTATTTAGGTTATTTCTGGGATTTGTAGAGATAGAAGCTACAAATGAATTGCTTCAGTCCATAAAAGTTTGAAGAGTTGTAGTTTTACCCTGAGAAGACTAAGTCTATTGAAGTTTTTTGTTTTCGAGCAAGACGTGATGAAAAATATAAGAAATCACAGGATATTTTTAGGGAGAGATTTGAGGGAGTAAAGACTAGACTCACACAACTGCCACAATGTGTAAAATTTCTACAGCAATATATATTTTAGGATAAAGAACTATGCTATGGCTATGCCATCTGATGGGAGATGGGCATTCACTGAAAGTTTAGAAAGAAGTAAGTAATCAACTAAGAGGAACACATGGGACAAAGGAATAAGGGACACAAGATAGGACCTCCTTTGATTGGATAATGTTAAAGGAAAAAAAGGAGTAGGGTAAATTGGCAGGATGGTCACTACTAGAGAGGGGAGATCAGAATAAGGCACCACAGTGTGGCCTGGGGCTCCCCAGGGGACAGACCAAGGGTAGTAGATGGCTAGGAGTGGAGGGTGGAATGAAGGAGTGGATATGAGGAGCCTATCAGTAAATAGAGAAGCTAAGAAAAATCACAGATAAGCAGTAAAATGTGTAGTTGCACAGAATTTCTTTGAAACATTTATGTTAAGCCTCACCATAGAGATGACATTTCCTGTAGCACAGTATGCATGGACAGAATTGCCCTAGCTTACAAATTGCATACATATAAACAAGTTTTGTTTTTTGGTGTTTTTTCCCTAGTAGGATAGCATGCCTACTACACTGTTTCCTTTTCTTCTGTAGGTTATTTATTTTCAACTAAACATGTACTCAGATGCTTAAAAGATACAGCTAATTTTTAAATGCAGCTTTAAAAAAATGTGAAAATGGTCAATCTAGGGATCTACAGACTATTAAAAGATTTAAAATCCTAATTGGTGCTTGTTTGGGTTTATAAGTATATTAAGTTCTTAAAAATGAAGGCTATTACTAAGTTTAAGTTCATACACAAATTGTCTAAAACAAGTTTGTCCTAATATAGTCATCTTCACATGAATTCCATATAATAAACTCCTTATTAATCATTATTAACTCTTTTTGAGGCTATGGATCTAAGGCTACTTTGAGCCATTGTCACAAGAAACAACAGCTCGCTGAATAAGACCAAGTAGGATGGTTAAATGCCTGGTTTAGTAATTGAGATCACTTCCCCTTTTATGGAAAGTCTCTGTTGAAATAAGCTATAATAATTTATAAAGAAAACATGAGACACCAAAGTTTCAACTGTGTAAAACTGTGGTTACCCAAAAGTAGCAAGGTTTTTGACATGAGAAATTCAGAAAATCTGAAGTCTCAAAGAAGAGATCTTTCTTCCATTCTATAAACATCTTTATGTGAAAGCAGACTTTTAAACAAAATGTTTATTATGGGAAAGCATGGTAATTTCTATAATTTTAAAATCTGTTTTATTGATTAAATTGTAAATAAAATTCTATATCATTTACATAGCAATTTTCTGTTTACAGTATCAATTCCTAAGCCCGGCTGCTCAATAGAATCCTTTAGTGATTTTTTTAAAAAGGAAATTCCCAGCTCCACCCAAAACCTAAATCAAAATACTCAAAGTCTGAAAATATCTATATTAGAAAAAACTTTCCGGGTGATTCTCATGTGTGTTGAGTTTTGAGCACCACTGATTTAGAACCTAAAGCATCAAGAAGCTTTAATGCGATTGCTTAATGGATAAGGTTGGTGCCATCTACCAAATATAATATGGGAAACACAGCGGAAAAATAGGTGGATAAGTCTAGAGTCAGCACATCTGAGGACTGAGCACCTAGTTCCTGTAAGATGGCAGGAAGAAGCACAGTTGGGATATGGCTAAACCACCAGGATCTAGAAAAGAAGGGAGAGGCATTAAAGTCTAAGGGGGTGATTATGTGGGACAGCAGTCTGTGCAGGCATTGGTGGATTCAGAAACACTCAAAGGGAAGACCAGCAGGAAGAGCTAAGTTTGGAATCCAGCTCCTCCATAGATGTCTTTGGGTAAAATTCCTGTTACTATCCCTGTGGCATGGACCAAAGGTGTAGGGTGGTGACCTCCTGATATTGATGTGGTGTGGTGTCTGGTCTCAATGGGGCTAGACAGATGTGAAATCCAAAGTCAAGGCTCACCAGTAAGAGTAAGTGCTTGATCAGATATCCAGGGAAGTAGCATATTCCTGATTATGGACTTTATGAATCTATAACAATCATATGAATTTAAGAATATAAGAATCAATTGAATCAAAGAATAAAAATTGTATGAAATTTATAAGATATTCAGTAGTAAAATAAATAGAAGTTAGTGACTGGAGAAAAAGAATGAGGGAGGAATGAATGATTATACCTAGTTTCTGGCTTGGAGAAATTGAATGAATAGTGGTACCATTTATAATGGTAGGAGTCATGAAAGCACTAGCAGGTTTGGGAGTAGACAGCAAATAATTACTTTAATGTTGTTGAATTTGAGGTCTGTGAGCCATCTCAATGAAGGAGTGCAATAGTTAGGTGGATATATGGGTCTGGACCTCAGGGAATAGGGCAGAACAGAAAATTTCATCCACACCTAGAGTGGGTAAAATTTCCCAGAGAAAGGTGGAAAATGGGAGTGAGAAAGGGCCTAGGACAGAACTATTTAAGGATAGGGAAGATAAAATGGGGCCCACAAGGAGACTAAGAAGTAGCAAGAGAAATATAATGGCAAAGGGGGCGACATTTATTGAACATTACTTAATAATGGCATGGTGCCAGCACTATATGAAGCGGTTTTTCATGAACCGTCTCAGTGCTCTTCACAACCATACTTTACTTATACAGGTGTTATTATTTTATAACAAAGTGGGGAGCAAGAGAAGGACATCAAAGATAATAGTATATCAAATAGCCAAGAACCAGAGAACCAGCACACCAGGAAGTGGGAGAGGTCAATAGAGTCAAGAGTAAAGAGGACAGTGAGATAAAGAACACAGTAGGTGTTAGTTCATTGGGATAAGTTCTCTGCGAATAGCTTACCAAAGCTTATTTCTCATCTGTGTTTACCAACATTGACAATGATAAAGCTCTAAAGTTTTGAAGTATTGATAACAAAGTAGGTTGAAAAATAAAACAAGGTTTTAGTCCAAAATCTATAAAGAAAAACCCTAATAATCATCAAATAATATAAATGTTAGAATAAACTAGATGAGACGTGTGGAGTCCTTACAAAGAAAAGTATATATTTATATTGGAAGATGAAAAAATTTGAATAAATGGTTTTGAATAAACTTTCTTCAAAACGAAGTACCAAATATTGTAAAGATAGTTAAAAGCATGCATCTAGCGCCATTCTGCCCATTTGCTAGCTAATAAGTTACTTATCTTCTCTTTGCCTCATTTTTCTCATTTGTAAAATGGGGATAGTAACAGTACCTAATGGATAGTGTGGCATATTACTTAGCTGTTGCCAAACAGTGCTGCTTAACAAACCACTCCAAAACTCAATGGCTAAAAACAACAATAATTTAGTCTTACAGGTCTGTGCATCTGCTCCAAGTGTTTCCCATCTCCTGCGTTCAGTGGGATAGACGCAGGTTCTTCTCATGGCAATGGCTGAAGCACAGAGAGCAAGCCCAGCCAAGCAAGCACATACCAACACTCAGCTTATCTCCTCATGTGCCATTGGCCAATGCAAATCTTATGACCAAGCCCAGAGTCAAGGGGTAGAAAATACACCCTTCCCAGGATTAGGCCAGGACAAAGCTGTGGATACAGGAAGAGTTGAAGAAATAGGGCCAATAATTAAATAGACCAAAGTTGTTTTTTTTTTTTTCAAAGTTGTTTTGAGAATTAAATGAGTTAATATTTGAAACGCACATAGAACAATGCTTGGTCCATTGTAAGCATTATTAATGTTTGTTTTAATTTGCTATTACTATGATAATTATTCCTAAATTATAAATTATTCCTAAGTTTAATGAGTTTAATGTCATTGAGTCAAAACCTCTATCTGATGATAATTCAGAACTCAACATAAGGTAATCTCAAGAAGAAGAGTTATAGGAAGGCCCCAGCCTTACCAGGTAGTAGAACATATTATTGTACAACAATAATTAAACACTGATTAATTAAAGAAAGAAGAGGCCAAAAATGGATTTGATGTTATAGGAAAACATATACGAAAATAAACTTTTCAAAATGAAAGGTTAAAGACAGAGTGATGAACATAATACTTGGATAATTATGTAACCATACTAAAAAAAATGAATAATTAGCACACACCAAGAGAAAAACATATCTAGTTGAAGTTGGAGAGCTTAAAAAAATTTAAATGAAGGAAACTCCAACAGAAAATTTAATTGACTATATGTCAGGTATATGGGGAAACTTTTATTTTCAGTTTTTAAATGATACAGAAATTTCAATGGTAAATGACTGATTATGAAATACTTTTAACAGACTATTACATCAGAAGTTTTAATAAAGGTGCCAAGATTCAAGCTGTGATTTTCCAAAGAGGTATGCCAGAACAAGATACCAGTTTTCAAAGGAGATTATTAAAAACAAGTTTGACAACTCTTAAAATTCTCACCCATGCCAAGGCAACAAAGGGTCAGAGTGTGTGGAGATTAGAAAGGATTTGTGAAGACATATTTTTATAAAGTTGTTGGTGTGCCCTGAGAACACCTAAACCTGCCTCTAAACCTGCCTACATGGGTCCAAGGTGGGAGATACTGACTCTGAGGTCCTGTGGTCTGGTACCTGGTTGTTGCTTGAGACACATCAGGACAGGGTGTCAATGAACCAAAGGAAGAGAGGGGTTTACAGGGGCTGGCCAGCTCTCCCAGAGTTTGGTGGGGCAAAGGATGCTCGAGTGTTCCCTGGAAACCAGATGTGGGCCACATGTGAAAGGAAGCAGGCCTGGAATTGTCTCAGGTCCTGTTCAGGAAGGTCTCCTGCAGGCTCAGGCAGACTTCCATAAAGAGAATCAAGGGGTAGCTCTCCATTCTGAGGGGCTGACTCTTTAGAATATGCCTAGAGACGCCTGTTCCCATGTCAAGGGAATTGCAGATAAGACACTGTGGGGGGCCCACATGAAGAAAAGTCACCCTGAGCACCTGCTAGGCCCAGATGCATCAGAGGCATCATTCAAGAACCTACTTGACTCACCTACCTGTTCTCCCTCCCTGCACACCGATCCTAGAGGAGTAGAAGTTGAAGTTAACAAGCTAGAGAAGGAGAAGTGGAAATACAAGGCAGGGAACAGGGAACTGGAAAAATACTCTAGGTTTCCAGGCTGAAGTAGTACTGATCTGGGGAACAGACAGAAGATTTGCTTTAAATGAAGCTCAGAGTTTTCCTAATTATATATGATTGGGGATCCTAATTCTGAATTAAGATCAGGTTCTGTGATGTACCACGACCACAGATTATTTGTTATTTGTGAGTGAGTCTAGAAGTCTGAGGGCAAGAGACATTAGGCCCACAGAATTTAAAGAAACACTGAGAAATAAAAACAAAGTTGTTAGAATCTGCTGGTTGTGCTTGTTCAACGTAATAGATATACAATTTTAACTGTGTGAAAATTAATTTACAAAGCTAAACCCTAAAAGGAAAATAAGCTGGTAAAATACTTCTAGTACTATAGCAAGAAAAGAGATCATATGTTTTCCATATAAAGAGTTCATTCGAATTTATAAGAAAAATATCCTGACCACCAATAATTAGTATGTAAAGAAGTTGGGCAATTAATGCAAATAGAAATGGATCAAAAGAAAGTAAAAACATTTATCTTATTTGTAATGAAAGGAATATAAAGTGAAGCAAATTATCATACTTTTTTTTTTTTTTTTTTTTTTTTTTTTTGCGGTACGCGGGCCTCTCACTGTTGTGGCCTCTCCCGTTGCAGAGCACAGGCTCCGGACGCGCAGGCTCAGCGGCCATGGCTCATGGGCCCAGCCGCTCCGCGGCATGTGGGATCTTCCCGGACCGGGGCACAAACCTGTGTCCACTGCATCGGCAGGCGGACTCTCAACCACTGCGCCACCAGGGAAGCCCTATCATACATTTTTATACCTATTAAGTTAGTAAAAAGAATGGTATATGATATATAATATTAGTACGATTGGCGTGAAATTGGTACTCCTCTGAGAGCATTGGTTTGATATATCCTTTAAGCATAATACGTATCACAATATCGTATCACAAACGATACAGATATCTCAACATATTAGCTCAGTAACAGCATTCTTTGATACTATCCTAAGGAAATAATTCAGTGGAATAAAAAAGGTATATTGATGCAAACGGTCATGGGAGCACTATTTATATATAATGCAAGGGAGTGAAAACAGTTTAACGGGACACAGCGAGAAGGAAAGCCTCAGAGTTGTGAATCAGATGTGGTTTCATGGTCATATTCTTCCTTCTGTCTCTTTGTGATTTGGGGCAATTCACTTAACTTTTCTGAGCCTCAGTGACATCAGGTAAAAATAAAGAGTGAGAAGAATTCTAGCCCTAAAATTATACCCTCTGTTTCTTCTTTTTATTCCTTTTCTCTCTCCTTAATAAAAGTACAGGCTTTCTAGGCCTTAAGCCTGTTAGATACCAGCTAAATTGATAAGGTCAGAGAGATTTCAAAACAGAAGCCAGCGAAGAATTTATGTATTTTCAAAAAATACTATATCATCTTCTCACAGTGAAATTACATATAGGTATTCACTGTAGGTTCACATATCTTGTTTTATTAAAAAATATCCTCAAATTTTGTAAATATGGTACTTCTTTCCTTACTTGAAAAATAAAGTACATTTGAAGACTAGATTCAAGTTTAGTTCTGTTGTCCACCATGGTGCTATCTCTTTGAGTTTCAGTTTTCAGCTGTGAAGAAAGAAAATAATAACTTCCCCATCCACTTTTACAGCGTGGTTCTAAGAACCAAATTGAGATGATAAACATAAAAGTGTTTTGAAACTATCAAGCACCATATTGGTCTTTCATCTCTCCCCAGTTTCCTTAATTTTTCTGACTTCAGAAAACACTTTGCCTCTGGGGTCTCCTGAACAAATGAATGACTCTGTGCCCATCTGAAAAGAGTGGGTGGAACTCTAAACCTAAGCCAGTGGTTGTGGAAAGAGTCTGGTTAACTTTCCACATAAAAATAAGAGTTATGGATACTAAGAAGTCCACAACCAGCCAAGATCAACCCATAGTGAAAGATCATTACAGAATCACAGCTTTCTAGTATAAGGTAAACATCCTGGCTAGGCCCACCCCTAACATTACAGAGCTGGTGTCAAGATTGAAAATGGAGGCCTATGTGCCATATATCTAAATATTTAATAGTTATGTCAAGCTAATAAATTGTTAAACAAAATAGGTTCTACCCTCCTATCTACAATGAATTCCTCTGGTTGGCTTCCGTTTGAAATCTCTGACTTCATCAATTTAGCTCATATCTAACTTGTTTCTGCCCTAGAAATCCTGCATTCTCCTATTATAGGACGAGCAAAGGAATATACATGGGAAACAAAGATATCATTTGAGAGCTGGAATGTATATTTACCTTCAAAATGATCTGGAAGTCTATCAAGATTAGAATTCCTGGACTTGTCAGAGTTCCCTGTCATTAGTTGGTGGTTTGAGTGGTCCTAAGTTCATGTTCATGCCTTTCTTTTCCTGTCCCTGCTCCTGCACCAGAAGGCCTTTAGATTCTTAGTGTGCAGACACTCTAGACCACAGGACCAAACTGTCCATATCCCCATAAATGGTTGTGTTCTCTCCTTGATCCAGGGAGCATACTATAGGTGTGTGGTCCACCCTCAGGAGAACAGACCTGCAAAAGGGATCTTTGCATGGAATTTTTGGGTCCCAAATGTGATCTAAAAGGGGGTATGTGGACTCTGTGTAGGCTTCCTGCCCTCTGGGAAGGAACAGAACTGAAGGAGGGCTGGAGAGTAGGCCCTTTACAGGATGGGAACTGGGGCAGGTGCTCCTCTTGCTCAGGTCTACAGTACTCTTTCTGGCTTTTTGATTTATCAGCCTCTTTAACTGCCCAATCTCTTTCTTACTTCCACTTTAACCACCCTTAGGCTCAGTTTCACTTTGGGCCTCCTAATCCCTCAAAGTGGGAAATCTTTGCTCATGTCCTACTTCTACTTTCATTCCTACCAAATATATTTTTGTTATAGTTCTTTCAGTGGATGA
Organism: Tursiops truncatus; assembly: GCF_011762595.2. NCBI lineage: Eukaryota > Metazoa > Chordata > Mammalia > Artiodactyla > Delphinidae > Tursiops > Tursiops truncatus. The sequence continues at coordinate 26,359,084 of NC_047038.1, read as the reverse complement.
TCATTTCCTTTCTTAACATGTGTAGGCAGGCCCCTCTCCTATTTATTCCTTCACTCAGCTCACATCCTCTCAATCAATTCAAATCAATTTCAAAAATATGCTTGTTTTATGCCTTTGTTTTTTCCTTCCTCCTGCTTTGCCATTTGTTAAACTATCCCCTATCAAGGGTCCACTATAATTGTCAGTCATTGGAGATACATACAACAGAGCATAAGACAGGCACGGTCCATGCTTTCATGGAGATTGCAGTTTACTGGTAGAATAAATAATGGCTGATTAGCTACAATTGTGATAAGTGCTTTGAAGGTGATATATCTAGTTCTATGAGAGTCTAAAACAGGGGTCCTAATCTATATGGGAGAAACCATATGCCAACTTTAGGTAAACAGCTCTATTTATTTTCTTTACTTTGGCTTCCGTGCTGCTGAGTATTGCTTGATTTCATGCTATTCAGTCTCAGGGGAGTTTTTCTTGCTGTTTAGTTATCCTTTTAATGATTTTGAAGGTTCTCTCCCACAGCTTTTGAAGACTAAAATGTAATCAATGTAAAGTAGGCTGTGATGTAATTGTCACCTACATGTGGTAATCTCATGCCAGAAGGATACAGACAAATTTAACAGAGAAAAGGTGACAGATGTAGGTTTTCCCCTTCATATTGGAGCCTAGATACTCTCAGCTTCTATCTACACCTGCATAAAATATCTCTTAAGAATCATCATATCTATATACCTTGATTCATTTCTCACTGCTTGACCTTTTATTACTATGCACATTATAAGGAAAAGAGAAAGCAGTTACCTTCACTAGCAAATGCAGCCTGTCTGGCTACTGAAAATATAATAATAAATTCAAAATAATAAACTAGCATTCTTATTTTTTTGATCATTTTCTTATAGTTTTGGTTAGTGTAAACTACTCACACATAAATTGCTAATCTGCTAATGCTTGGATGAAATAATACAATAGAGCTGGAGTTTCTGAACCTAGAATGCTGAGAATGTATCCTGAATCCATGTTAATATTACTGACACCATAAAACTAGGATGAGCTGTTAAGTTTTAGGTTTACCTCTGAAACTGCTTCTTCTAAAACTGTACCAACTATGGATGCTACCAGAGAAGAGGACGACTGGAAGAAGACCCCTAGGGTTTCTAAATGCTATGATCTGAATGAATCACCCCAAAATGCATTTGTTGAAATCCTAACCTCTCAAAGGTGATGGTAGTAGTAGGTGGGGCTTTTGGGAGGTGCTTAAGCCACGAGGGTGGAAATTTCACGGGGAGTAGTACCTTATAAAAGAGGCTCCAGAGAGATCCCTAGCTGCTTCCACCATGTAAGGACATAGCAAGGAGGCACTAGATAGGAACCAAGAAGAGAGACTTCACCAGAACACAACTATGCTGGCACTTTGATCTTGGACTCTTGGCCTTCAGAACTGTGAGGAATAAATTTATGTTACTTTTAAGCTACCCAGTCTGTGGTATTTCGTTATGGCAGCCCAAATGGACTAAGACACTAAGTAATGAAAAGGAGTTGGTGTCCATTTTTGTTCCACATATAATTTAAAACATCAAGATCCTATGTCATTATAAGGAAATCCAACTTAGTACTGATCTTTCCATTATAACCACCTTAATGCCTTCTTGAATTTCAAATATCAAAAATTTCATTTTCCCCTAATATTTGTGATGTCGTGAGCTTTTTTTTAGGCTCACCCTCCTGTGCAGACTGGTCATAAATTCTTCCCTTCTCTGTATGCTGCCCTTTGCAAAGCTTCTCCTATCAAGAGGAGGAATCAATATTCCCCTCCTTGAATCTGAGCTTGACTATGTGACTTCCTTTGTCCAATGGGACCCAAGTACACTTAAGGTAAACAGAGGCTTAAAAAGTGTTTGTACCTGGGGACTTGCCTTTCCTTTTTCTGTTTTTCAGAACCTTGAGATCTCTGTGATAGAAACCAGAACTAGCCTACTGGAGGATGGGAAACTGCATGAAGCAGACACGAATTGTCTCTTGTTCCAGAGATGAAGCCCAGTAGACCTAACTAGTTATGAATGACGCCATCCAAAATCATCATCCCCAGCTGAGTTACCTTCTGACCATAGCGAAGAACTGCCCAGCTTACTCAGAGAATCATGAGCAAATAAAGTGGCTGTTACTTTAAGCTACTCAGTTTGGGTGTTGTTTGCTATATAGCAAGTCACACTGCCAAACAACCCTGTAGTTAATTTGCCTCTGCCTGTACCCAGGCCACGATACAAGGCCTGACAATAAAGGGCCATATTCGATGGATGCTCCTCCTAAAACAGCAGCATGCTGAAGTGAGAGTGGAAAGACCAACAAGGACTGATTCCAGGGACCAAAGTGAGGAGGAAATGAATTGAATGGCTTCTTAGAAAAGAGATGCAAACTAGAGGGAAAAAGTCACCTGGGAATAAAAGTTATGAACATAATGGACATGGTAGAAAGTCTATTCTGACCTTAACTTTTGTCATATAATAAAAAGGCCTTTTTTGAAAGAAATTCCTTCAATATTATGCATACAGAGTTTCAACATATTTCAGGCACATATCAGTAAATATTTGTGGAAGAGAAGTAAATTCAATGGATATTTTTCCATTAGGATATTTCAAGATTAATAATAGCATACTGTCCAGTGCTATCCACTTTTAAAAAATACTTGATGTCAGATTTTTGGGGCTTAAGAAACATAACGATATCCTAGTGATATCTTTCTTTAAGAGAATACAAATTATTATTATTATTATTTTTTTGCCTCAGAGAACATTAATTGGGCATCAAGAATGAGATGATTTTGTGAAAGCATTGTGCATAGTACCTGGCAGGATGTGATATTTTCACCATAACTCTTTTACTGAATGGCTTACTAGTCCTAGGCACTTTCTTCACACTGTGTGTGTATTAACATATTTAATCCTTGCATCAGCCTTATGAATGGGTAGTGTCTTTACCTCCATTTTAGAATTAAGGAAACTGAGACAGAGGTAAGTTAAGTAACTAGCTACACAGCTAATATATTGGAACAGAGATTCGATTTGGTCTCCCAACCCACCTCTCTAAAACTAACAATTTTGTTTAGTACTTTTATTTTTCAGGAATTTCAATAAGGTTTTACCAGTGAGTCAAGTTTTTTAACGCTCATAACATCCTCTGAGGTACTGTCGCCATTTGCATTTTATAGTAGGTGCTCAAAATGTGCTAGTTTTGTGTCCCTCCTTTCTCTTTTTCTCCCCTTTTCCCATTTCTGCCCTCTCAGCTCCTGGTTCTACAGTGACTGGAAGAGGACCTGTCTCCCAACGCACCCAACTTTCTCTGCATAGTCTCACCTGAGGTGCCAGGTGCCGTTCTTTCTTCTGCTTCATTTAGTCTGCTGTTGAACCCTGGTAGTGTAGTGTAGCTCTGTAACTTCTGTTTGGTACTTTCTTATATTTTCTGTCTCTTTGTTGAAGTTCCCACAGTTCATCCATTTTTCTACCAAGTTCAGGGAGCATCTTTATGACCATTATGTTGAACTCTTTATCAGGTAAATTATGTACCTCATTTCATAAGGTTTTACCGAGGTTTTTATCTGTTCTTTCATTTGGAGCACATTCCTCTGTTTCCTCATTTTGCTCAACTCTCTGTTTCTAGGTATCAGATGAAAGAGCTACCTCTCCCAGTTTTGAAGGAGTAGCCTTGTGTAGAAGATGAAACTTACTGTTCAACCTTGCCCCAGCTCTTGGTTGTCTCTGGAACCTTTGTGATTGTCCAAGCAGGCTATTTTATTTTTAATAGCTCCCAGTTGTTGAGGGTGTGCCCAGACCTGTCAGTTTCCCAAGGGGAAGAAGCTTAGCACATTATTTCAGACTAACTGGAAGCCAGATTCTCAGGCAGCAGCTTTTAAAGTATGAAAATATATATAGTAATGTGGGACCACAATGGTAAATTCTGCTGACCTCCAGAGCAGGGGATCTGGAGGTACCTCTTGGGTGACAGCTGCAAAAATTGACGTTCCACGATTGTGTAAGCTCCCATCTGGGAGATACCAGCCAGCTGGAGTGAGGTAGAGGAACAGCACAAACTGAGAACATCTTCCTAGCCTCTAGATGCGTGGCAAACCTAAAGCCTGCCCCTCAGGCTGAAGCTCCAGGATGAGTAAATAGGCCTCTTTCACAGAAAGACTGTGGAGGAGTTTCAGTCTGTGGTCCGTGCAGTGCCCTGGAGGTGGTAGCCTGGCAAGAACTGTTTCTCCAATTGTTACAGTCCCCTGGGACCCCGGAATGCAAGTCCCACTGGCCCCCAGAGCCGGGCGATGAAGGGGCATCCCCTGGGCAGCAGCTGCAAAAACTGGGGCACCAGACACGTGAAAGAGTTTCCTCCAGAAGATCCTGACGCTCTGGGGCAGAGGAAGAGTGTGACGACAGCGCCCACCCTCTGAGTCTCAGGGGAGGTTGACCATCAGCCCTTAGATGTGTGTTGAATTAGGAGCCTGCCCTTCAGGCTGCAGCTCTGAGGGAAAGCCGATAGGCTCCTTTCACTGAAAAACTGAGCTCCTGGCTCTGTTGCCTCTTCTGTGCCCTGAGAGTGGTAGCAGTTTAAGGGCTCTTTCTCCCTTGGTTATAGTCCCGTGGGACCCACCAGCATAAACCCGCCTGGTCACCGGAGACAAGTGATGTAGAGGTGTCCCCTAGCAGCAGCTGCAAAAATCAGGGTACCAGACAGGGGGATGAACTCCTTCCCGGAAAAGGCCGGTGAGCTGGAGGGGGGTGGGGGGGAGCACAGCTATGGTGGCGGCCGGCCTCCGTTCCCCGAGAGGACCTTCAGAGCCTCTAGAAGAGTGCCAGTCAGAAGCCTGCCCCTCAGGCCAAAGCTCCAGGACAAGAAAACAGGCCGCCTTCTCAGAAAAGCTGTAAGTTTGCTTCAGTCCGTGGTCCTCTGTGCAGCACCCTGAGGATGGTAGTCAGCTGAGAACTCTCTCACGGATCGTTACTGTCTTGTGGGTCCCAGGGACGCAAGGCCCCCTGGACGCCAGAGCCAGGTGATGAAGCGGTGTCCCCTAAACTGCAGCCGCAAAATCCAGGGCACCAGACGTGTGTAAAAGCTCCCCTTCGGGAGCTACTGGCGCTGTGGAGGGCGGTAGAGTGAAGATGGCGCCCACCGACAGGAAAAAATGGCGCCAGGTGGCGTAGGTTAAGGTGGAGGGGGAACACGAAAAGGTCACCTGCCAGCACCTCTGTCCCCGGAGAGTAACCTGACAGGCCCTGCCCCTCTTGCAGAAGCTTTAAGTGTAGCAACTAAATCTCCTTCATCCATAGTCTCAGCACTTTTCAAACTGCTGCTTCTGCGCTGGGACCTGGGGCGAGTGGCTCTGTGCGTGCGCCTTTAAGAACAGTTTCTGGTTCGCCACAGCTCCTCGGATTTCTGGATGTGACCCCGCTGGTTTTCAAAGACGTTTTAGGGGCTCCCTCTCTCAAGTTCAGGTCTTTAAAAGCTGGGGGGGGCCCGATGTGGGGTGTGAACCCTTCACCCCTCAGGAAGAAGTTCTGAATTCCGCTCTGCGGTCGAGGCGTGCTCAGGGCATGTTTATCGCGAGACTGTGTCTCAGCCTCTCGTACTGTACCTGTACCTCGAAGTGGCCCTTTTCTCATTTCCTGAGGCGAGGGAGCTGTTTGGCTAGTTTTAGGGTCTTCTCCAGAGGGAACGGTTCCATATGTAGCTGCAGACTCAGTGTGTCTGTGGGAGGAACGGTGCCGTCCTGGACCACCTCTGGCCTGACGCCGTCCTGTGTGGTGTCCGCTGGGCCTGAGGCGCTGTGATGGAGCCCATCCCTTTTGGTCATAGACAGGCTCGGCCAGACCCAGATGAGATGCATTTATGTATTATAACATGGGAAGATCCCACCCAGACTCATGGACCCTGGAAACAGCTGGTAACTATTACTTTGTGTTTGCTTCACAGACATGTAAAGGGAGGCTTTGAGTTGTTAGTTGCCTTCTCAAGGTCACATAGAAAAATCCTTGACTAAAGAGGCAATGAAAGGACAAGCCTTCTATTGCTTCTGCTTTCGTGCTTTCCTTTTTCATGACATCACGCCCTTTATTATTTATTAAAGTGTCTTCCTTCTTGTTTATAAATTAAATGCCAGAAGATTTTAGCTTAAAGTTAAAAAACATAGTCCTCTGTAAAATATTATTAATGAAGTCAGTTCTTACGCTCAATTATTCGGAAGGAATTTGATTTTAAGAAAATAAGTGGAGGAGAGACCTTCAAGATGGCGGAGGGTAAGAGGCGGAGATCACCTTACTCCCCACAAATACATCAGACATACATCTACATGTGGAACAACTCCTACAGAACACCTACTGAACGCTGGCAGAAGACCTCAGACCTCCCAAAAGGCAAGAAACTCCGCACGTACCTGGGTAGGGCAAAAGAAAAAAGAAAAACAGAGACAAAAGAATAGGGACGGGACCTGCACCAGTGGGAGGGAGCTGTGAAGGAGGAAAGCTTTCCACATACTAGGAAGCCCCTTCGCGGGCGGAGACTGCGGGTGGCGGAGGGGTAACTTCGGGGCCACGGAGGAGAGCACAGCAACAGGGGTGCGGAGGGCAAAGCAGCGAGATTCCCGCACAGAGGATCGGTGCCGACCAGCACTCACCAGCCCGAGAGGCTTGTCTGCTCACCCGCCGGGGCGGGCGGGGCTGGGAGCTGAGGCTCGGGGGCTTCGGTCGGAGCGCAGGGACAGGACTGGGGTTGGCTGCGTGAACACAGCCTGAAGGGGGCTAGTGCACCGCGGCTAGCCGGGAGGGAGTCCGGGAAAAGGTCTGGAGCTGCCGAAGAGGCAAGAGACCATTGTTTCAGGGTGCGTGAGGAGAGGGGATTCAGGGCACCGCCTAAACAAGCTCCAGAGACGGGCGCGAGCCTCGGCTATCAGCGCGGACCCCAGAGACGGGCATGGGACGCTAAGGCTGCTGCTGCCGCCACCAAGAAGCCTGTGTGCAAGCACAGGTCACTCTCCACACCGCCCCTCCCGGGAGCCTGTGCAGCCCGCCACTGCCAGGGTCCCGTGATCCAGGGACAACTTTCCCGAGAGAACGCACGGCGCACCTCAGGCTGGTGCAACGTCACGCCGGCCTCTGCCGCCGCAGGCCCGCCCCGCGCTCCGTGCCCCTCCCTCTCCCCGGCCTGAGTGAGCCAGAGCCACCTAATCAGCTGCTCCTTTAATCCCGTCTTGTCTGAGCGAAGAACAGACGCCCTCAGGCGACCTACACAGAGAGGCGGGTCCAAATCCAAAGCTGAACCCTGGGAGCTGTGAGAACAAAGAAGAGAAAGGGAAACCTCTCCCAGCAGCCTCAGGAGCAGCGGAGTAAATCTCCACAATCAACTTGACGTACCCTGCATCTGTGGAATACATGAATAGACAGGAATCATTCCAAAATTGAGGCAGTGGACTTTGAGAGCAACTGTAGACTTGGGGTTTGCTTTCTGCATCTAATTTGTTTCTGGTTTTATGTTTATCTTAGTTTAGTATTTAGAGTTTATCATCATTGGTAGATTTGTTTACTGATTTGGTTGCTCTCTTCCAGATATATATATATATATATATATATATATGTATATTATATATATATATATATAGTTCCTTTTTCTCTTTTTGTGAGTGTGCATGTGTATGCTTCTGTGTGTGATTTTGTCTGTATAGGTTTGCTTTTACCGTTGGTCCTAGGGTTCTGTCTGTCCATTTTTTTTTCCACTAATGTGAACCAATTCATTTGATTTTAATTACAGAAAAACATGGCCACACTTTGTCTAAATACATAGCCAGCTATTGAATAAAAAGTAGTTTGAAACATTTCACAGTCAAAGCAGTTTTTGTACAAATGACCTAAAATATTAGGTGTCTTTTGTAGCATAGCTCTATCATCCAGTCAAATTAAAGTAACTTGAACCCTCTGTTTTTCTTAGTGTCATCACTTCTTTGCTAGCCAGTTTTCCATCGTTCTCTAAAATAATATGGCTCTTTTATAACCCCATAACTATAATATCCCTCCGCCCAAAAGTCTCTTTTTACTCCTTATTTACTACATATTTACGTTAACTAGCATAAATGTTATGGCTCTATTAACCTCCCAACTCACTAAAGAAGTGTTATCTACCCTATTGTTGATGTCACAGCCTAAATTCATCATCTGTTATAGCACATTAGAGATTATATTATTAGTTATAACAATTTGATTGTTTCCCCTGTCAAACATGGATGATATCTTCCCCAGAGCAAAGCTCCTGGAATATAATTAATTCCTTAATAAATATTTAATAAATAGATGACAGTGTCATATCTCCTCTATTTGAAGGCCAGAATTAGGGAAACTGCTATCAGGTTTTCACTTCTGGGTCAAGCAGCATAAGACACAGCAGCTGAAAGTGTGTGAAACCAGAGAATATTGAGGAGTTTGTTTTAATTTGTGACTTTCAGGTCACAAGGAAAAATAGGTATACTCAAGTTTTCTCCAGTGATGTGGTTTATTAGTAGATAAAGACAAAATGTATGGAAGGAAACAAAGAAAGCGTATCAAGAGCCAGGCAGCTCTCATGAAGCTTCAAAGCAATAGCCACTGCTGTTTTGGATTCAACAGCAATTGTAGTGGATCAGCAGTAATTTCACTAACTCAGCCATGGCTCTGGTGACCCAACCCATTTGTCTAGTGGACACCCAGTGCTTACTACTCTAGTGACTTTGTGACCCAGCTCCTCTTACCTCTGATATTTCTAAATTTGCTACTCTGTATACTTCCTTTGCTTCAACTCTGGGTTTTTCTCTAATCTACTTCTGCATCATCTGTCCGCTTTTTATGTACTTACATTCTACATTTTTCAAGATTGTAATTTACTGAATTTTTTCTAATAGGTAGAATACGTAATATCAGGTCTCCTTATATGTTACTGGACTTCCTTCACCTAGCCTGTAGATGGTTCTCTTTACAGCATTATCTTTGCTAATTAAATCAGTTTTGGTCAATATAGCAAGATCATGAAGCACTAAGTAGGCAAAATAAGGCATAATTTCTGTATGTATGATAATGAAAGTGTGGTTATGTTAAATACTCTTATTCTGGAGATACATGTGCTGAAATATTGGGGGGGATGCAAGGTTTAGATTTCTGCAACTACTTTTCAATGGATCAGCAAAGATATATGTGAGAGAGAGAGAATGTTAATTACTGGGTGATAGGCAGAGAGGTGTGTATTATTCTATTCAGTTTTTTTTTCTGTATGTTTGAAATTTTGCGTAATAAAGTTGCAAGAAATAAGGAAAACATTAAGGAAAAATGACTAAACTGGATGCTTTTCATGCCAGGATTTTTTAAAGGTTGTTCTCTGTGTTTTAAGACATACATGGGAAGAAATTAAAAATGTAAGGTTATTGCTGTGGTTTTATCATGTCTTATATGAGTTTGGCTCATTCCATTATTCTAGGTAAATATTGAACATTTGTTGCCTGTTCAGGGTGTTGCCAGAATTAAGGTGTTAATATCTTCATAATTCTCTGAACTCCTTAGATGAGAAGTGCTATGCAATTGAAACATATTGCTGAAATGGTGATCATCACTATTAACCTTGCATGGCACCTTGTATTTGAAAGTGCTTGGTAACCATTTTCTTTTAATTTTAAGTAACATGCCCAAGATGACATATATATATATATTTTTTTTTTTCTGTCATAATATTGACATTCAGTCCAATAATCCTCCACTGTAACAGCTCCTTTACTTTACAGTGAAAATTGATTTGTATATGTTTTGCCTCTGAGTCCTTGTGGGATTTTTTTTTTAATTCAAACAGAAAGTCACAAAAATTATAATCATCCTCATCAGTTCACTCAGTCCCATGTAATTAATTTTTTTTATCTTGATCTTTTGTTAGCACTTTTATGAATTCATCAGTTTTCCATTAGAGTTCTGAAAATGCTTATTGATTCAGTTCAGCAGTATAGTCAGTTACCAGAAACCTGTACTTGTCAGTCTTTTCCATGAATTCCTTGAAGATGAAACCCTTTTATAGGAACATTTTTGCAAAAACATCAGAGTACACCCGAACTGTCTGTAAATGACAAGAGACTTAAAAATGACCATGGATAAAGATTTGATGAAAGTTCAAAATAATGCAATTGACAAGGAAATTTAGTTATTTCTGAGATATACATTTTCAAGTAGTAATTAGAATTATGATGTAACATTATACCAGAACATATAAGATTTTTAGAAATTTCATGTAATGTCTGAAACATTTATATTAACATATATACATACATATAACCCAAAGAAAGTTTAGTATTAGTTGTTTTCTTGGCTTGTTTTTTTATACTGCATGTTCTTATTAGTCATCAATTTTATACACATCAGTGTATACATGTCAGTCCCAATCGCCCAATTCAGCACACCACCATCCCCACCCCACTGCTGTTTTCTCCCCTTGGTGTCCATACGTTTGTTCTCTACATCTGTGTCTCAACTTCTTCCCTGCAAACCGGTTCATCTGTACCATTTTTTGAGGTTCCACATACATGTGTTAATATACGATATTTATTTTTCTCTTTCTGACTTACTTCACTCTGTATGACAGTCTTTAGATCCATCCACAACTCAACAAATGACTCAATTTCGTTCCTTTTAATGGCTGAGTAATATTCCATTGTATACATGTACCACAACTTCTTTATCCATTAATCTGTCGATGGGCATTTAGGTTGCTTCCATGACCTGGCTATTGTAAATAGTGCTGCAATGAACATTGGGGTGCATGTGTTTTTTTGAATTATGGTTTTCTCTGGGTACATGCCCAGCAGTGGGATTGCTGGATCATATGGTAATTCTACTTTTAGTTTTTTAAGGAACCTCCATACTGTTCTCCATAGTGGCTGTATCAATTTACATTCCCACCAACAGTGCAAGAGGGTTCCCTTTTCTCCACACCCTCTCCAGCATTTGTTGTTTGTAGATTTTCTGATGATGCCCATTCTAACTGGTGTGAGGTGATACCTCATTGTAGTTTTGATTTGCATTCCTCTCATAATTAGTGATGTTGAGCAGCTTTTCATGTGCTTCTTGGCCATCTGTATGTCTTCTTTGGAGAAATGTCTATTTAGGTCTTCTGCCCATTTTTGGATTGGGTTGTTTGTTTCTTTAATATTGAGCTACATGAGCTGTTTATATATTTTGGAGATTAATCCTTGGTCTGTTGATTGATTTGCAAATATTTTCTCCCATTGGCTTTTGGTCTTGTTTATGGTTTCCTTTGCTGTGCAAAAGCTTTTAAGTTTCATTAGGTCCCATTTTTTAATTTTTGTTTTTATTTCCATTTCTCTAGGAGGTGGGTCAAAAAGGATCGCGCTGTGATTTATGTCATAGAGTGTTCTGCCTAGGTTTTCCTCTAAGAGTTTTATAGTGTCCGGTCTTACATTTAAGTCTCGAATACATTTTGAGTTTATTTTTGTATATGGTGTTAAGGAGTGTTCTAATTTCATTCTTTTACATGTAGCTCTCCAGTTTTCCCGGCACCACTTATTGAAGAGACTGTCTTTTCTCCATTGTATATCTTTGCCTCTTTTGTCATAGATTAGTTGACTATAGGTGCGTGGGTTTATCTCTGGGCTTTCTATCTTGTTCCATTGATCTATGTTTCTGATTTTGTGCCAGTACCATATTGTCTTGATTACTGTAGCTTTGTACTATAGTCTGAAGTCAGGGAGCCTGATTCCTCCAGCTCCATTTTTCTTTCTCAAGATTATTTTGGCTATTTGGGGTCTTTTGTGTTTCCATACAAATTGTGAAAACTTTTTTTCTATTTCTGTGAAAAATGCCAGCAGTAGTTTGATAGGGATTTCATTGACTCTGTAGATTGCTTTGGGTAGTATAGTCATTTTCACAATGTTGATTTTTCCAATCCAAGAACATGGTATATCTCTCCATCTGTTTGTATCATCTTTAATTTCTTTCATCAGTGTCTTATAGTTTTCTGCATACAGGTCTTTTGTCTCCCTAGATAGGTTTATTCTTAGGTATTTTATTCTTTTTGTTGCAATGGTAAATGGGAGTGTTTCCAAAATTACTCTTTCAGCTTTTTCATCATTAGTTTATAGGAATGCAAGAGATTTCTGTGCATTAATTTTGTATCCTGCAACTTTACCAAATTCATTGATTAGCTCTAGTAGTTTTCTTGTGGCATCTTTAGGATTCTCTGTGTATAGTATCATGTCATCTGCAAACAGTGAGAGTTTTACTTCTTCTTTTCCAATCTGTATCCCTTTTATTTCTTTTTCTTCTCTGATTGCCATGGCTAGGACTTCCAAAACTATGTTGCATAATAGTGGTGAGAGTGGACATCCTTGTCTCATTCCTGATCTTAGAGGAAATGCTTTCAGTTTTTCACCATTGAGAATGATGTTTGCTGTGGGTTTTTCGTATATGGCCTTTATTATGTTGAGGTAGGTTCCCTCTCTGCCCGCTTTCTGGAGAGTTTTTATCATAAATGGGTGTTGAATTTTGTCAAAAGCTTTTTCTGAATCTATTGAGATGATCATATGGTTTTTATTCTTCAATTTGTTATTATGATGTATCACATTAATTGATTTACGTATATTGAAGAATCCTTGCATCTCTGGGATAAATCCCACTTGATCATGGTGTATGATCCTTTCAATGTGCTGCTGGATTTAGTTTGCTAGTATTTTGTTGAGGATTTTTGCATCTATATTCATCAGTGATATTGGTCTGTATACTTTTTTTGTAGTATCTTTGTCTGGTTCGGGTGTCAGGGTGATGGTGGCCTCAAAGAATGAGTTTGGGAGTGTTCTTTCCTCTGCAATTGTTGGAAGAGTTTGAGAAGGATGGGTGTTAGCTCTTCTCTAAATGTTTGATAGAATTCACCTCTGAAGCCATCTGGTACTGGACTTTTGTTTGTTGGAAGATTTTTAATTACAGTTTCAATTTCATTACTTGTGATTGGTCTGTTCATATTTTCTATTTCTTCCTGTTTCAGTCTTGGAGTATTATACCTTTCTAAGAATTTGTCCATTTCTTCCAGGTTGTCCATTTTATTGGCATAGAGTTGCTTGTAGTAGTCTCTTAGGTTGCTTTGTATTTCTGCGGGGTGTGTTGTGACTTGTCCTTTTTCATTTCTAATTTTAATTATTTGAGTCCTGTCCCTCTTTTCCTTGATGAGTCTGGCTAATGGTTTATCAATTTTGTTTATTTTCTCAAAGAACCAGCTTTTAGTTTTATTGATCTTTGCTATTGTTTTCTTTGTTTCTATTTCATTTATTTCTGCTCTGATCTTGATGATTTCTTTCCTTCTGCTAACTTTGGGTTTTGTTTCTTCTTCTTTATCTAGCTCCCTTAGGTGTAAGGTTAGATTGTTTACTTGAGATTTTTCTTGTTTCTTGAGGTAGGCTTGTATAGCTATAAACTTCCCTCTTAGAACGGCTTTTGCTGCATCCCATAGGTTTTGGATCATCGTGTTTTCCTTGTCATTTGTCTCTAGGTATTTTTTGATTTCTTCAGTGATCTCTTGCTAATTTAGTGACGTATTGTTTAGCCTCCATGTGTTTGTTTTTTTACCTTTTTTCCCTGTAATTCATTTCTAATCTTATAGTGTTGTGGTCAGAAAAGATGCTTGATGTGATTTCAGTTTTCTTAAATTTACTGAGGCTTGATTTGTGACCCAAGATGTGATCTATCCTGGAGAATCTTCTGTGTGCACTTGAGAAGAAAGTGTAATCTGCTGTTTTTGGATTTAATGTCCTATAACAGTCAATTAAATCTATCTGGTCTATTGTGTCATTTAAAGCTTCTGTTTATTTATTTATTTTCATTTTGGATGAACTGTCCATTGGTGTCAGTGAGGTGTTAAAGTCCCCCACTATTATTGTGTTACTGTCATTTTCCTCTTTTATAGCTGTTAGCAGTTGCCTTATGTATTGAGTTGCTCCTATGTTGGGTGCATATATATTTATAATTGTTATATCTTCTTCTTGGATTTATCCCTTGACCATTATGTAATGTCCTTCATTGTCTCTTGTAACAGTCTTTATTTTAAAGTTTATTTTATCTGATATGAGTATTGCTACTGCAGCTTTCTTTTGATTTCCATTTGCATGGAATACCTTTTTCCATCCCCTCACTTTCAGTCTGTATGTGGCCCTAGGTCTGAAGTGGGTCTCTTGTAGACAGCATATAGATGGGTCTTGTTTTTGTATCCATTCAGCAAGCCTGTGTCTTTTGGTTGGAGCATTTAATCCATTCACGTTTAAGGTAATTATCGATATGTATGTTCCTGTGACCATTTTCTTAAATGTTTTTGTATATCCTTTTCTTCTCTCCTGTTTCCCACTTAGAGAAGTTCCTTTAGCATTTTTTGTAGAGCTGGTCTGGTGGTGCTGAATTCTCTTAGCTTTTGCTTGTCTGTAAAGCTTTTGATTTCTCCGGCGAATCTGAGTGAGATCCATGCTGGGTAGAGTAATCTTGGTTGTAGTTTCTTCTCTTTCATCACCTTAAGTATATCATGCCACTCCTTCTGGCTTGTAGAGTTTCTGCTGAGAAATCAGCTGTTAACCTCATGGGAGTTCCCTTGTATGTTATTTGTCATTTTTCTCTTGCTGCTTTCAATTAATTTTCTTTGTCTTTAATTTTTGCCAGTTTGATTACTATGTGTCTTGGCATGTTTCTCCTTGGGTTTATCCTGGGACTCTATGTGCTTCCTGGACTTTGGTGGCTATTTCCTTTCCCATGTTAAGGAAGTTTTTGACTATAATCTCTTCAAATATTTTCTCTGGTCCTTTCTCCCTCTCTTCTCCTTCTGGGACCCCTATAATGCGAATGTTGTTGTGTTTAATATTGTCCCAGAGGTCTCTTAGGCTGTCTTCAGTTCTTTTCATTCTTTTTTCTTTTTTCTGTTCTGCAGCAGTGAATTCCACTTTTCTGTCTTGCAGGTCACTTATCCGTTCTTCTGCTTCAGTTATTCTGCTATTGATTCCTTCTAGTGTAGTTTTCATTTCAGTTATTGTATTGTTCATTTCTGTTTGTTCTTTAATTCTTCTAGGTGTTTGTTAAACATTTCTTGCATCTTCTTGATCTTTGCCTCCATTCTTTTTCCGAGGTCCTGGATGATCTTCACTATCATTATTCTGAATTCTTTTTCTGGAAGGTTGCCTATCTCCACTTCATTTAGTTGTTTTTCTGGGCTTTTATCTTTTTCATTCATCTAGTACATAGCCCTCTGCCTTTTCATCTTGTCTATCTTTCTGTGAATGTGATTTTTGTTCCACAGGCTGCAGGATTGTAGTTCTTGCTTCTGCTGTCTGCCCTCTGGTGGATGGGACTATCTAAGAGGCTAAATGGGCAGGACTGGTGGTGGGTAGAGCTGACTGTTGCTCTGGTGGGCAGAGCTCAGTAAAACTCTAATCTACTTGAATGCTGATGGGTGGGGCTGGGTTCCCTCCCTGTTGGTTGTTTGGCCTGAGGCAACCCAATAGTGGATGCAACGTGGGCTCTTTGCTGGGGCTAATGGCAGACTCTGGGAGGGCTCACAGCAAGGAGTACTTCCCAGAACTTCTGCTGCCTGTGTCCTTGTCCCCACGGTGAGCCACAGCCACCCCCGGCTTCTGCAGGAGACCCTCCAACACTAGCAGGTAGGTCTGGTTCAGTCTCCCCTGGGGTCACTGCTCCTTCCCCTGGGTTCCGATGCACACACTAGTTTGTGTGTGCCCTCCAAGAGTGGAGTCTCTGTTTCCCCCAGTCCTGTCAAAGTCCTGCAATCAATTCCCACTAGGCTTCAAAGTCTGATCCTCTAGGAATTCCTGCTCCCATTGCCGGACCCCCAGGTTGGGAAGCCTGACGTGGGGCTCAGTACCTTCACTGCAGTGGGTGGACTTCTGTGGTATAAGTGTTCTCCAGTCTGTGATTTACCCACCCACTAGTTATGGGATTTGATTTTACTGTGATTGGCCCCTCCTACTGTCTAATTGTGGTTTCTCCTTTGCCTTTGGATGTGGGGTATCTTTTTTGGTGAGTTACAGTGTCTTCCTGTCGATAATTGTCTAGCAGCTAGTTGTGATTCTGGTGTTCTCGCAAGAAGGAGTGAGAGCACATCCTTCTACTCCGCCATCTTGGTTCCTCTCTCTCTGTCCATTTTTTTTTAGAATAGTTTTTAGCAGTTTTTTCCACTTGCTCTCATTGGTGAATTTGTTTTGTGGTTTGGATGCTCTCTTCTTTCTTTTTTTAAATTACTTTTTAATTTCTTTATTTTTCACAATTTTTTATTTTAATAACTTTATTTTATTCTATTTTCTTTTCTTTCTTTCTTTCTTTCTTTTTTTTTCTCACTTTTTTCCAGAGCCGTGTGAGGCTGATAGTGTCTTGGTGCTCTCGCCTGGTGTCAGGCTTGTGCCTTTGAGGTGGGAGAGCCGAGTTCAGGATATTGACCCACCAGAGAAATCACAGCTCCATCTAATATTAAATGGTGAAAGTTCTCCCAGAGATCTCCATCTCAACGCTAAGACCCAGCTCCACTCAACAACCAGCAAACTAAAGTGCTGGACACTCAATGCCAAGCAACGAGCAAGACTGGAACACAACCCCACCCATTATTACAGAGGTGGCCTAAAATAATAATAAGGTCAAAGACACCCCAAAATGCAACGGACACGGTCCTGCCGACCAGAAAGCCAAGATCCACCTCATCCACCAGAACACAGGCACCAGTACCCTCCACCAGGAAGCCTGCACAACCCACTGAACCAAACTTAGCCACTAGGGGAAGACACCAAAAACAACGGGAACTACGAACCTGCAGCCTGCATAAAGGAGACCCCAAACACAGTAAGTGAAGCAAAATGAGAAGACAGAGAAACACACAGTAGATGAAGGAGCAAGGTAAAAACCCACCAGACCAAACAAATGAAGAGGAAATAGCAGTCTACCTGAAAAGTAATTCATAGTAATGATAGTAAAGATGATCCAAAATCTTGGAAATAAAATGGAGAAAATACAAGAAACTTTTAACAAGGACCTAGAAGAACTAAAGGGCAGAAAAACAATGATGAACAACACAAGAAATGAAATTAAAATATCTCTAGAAGGAATCAACAGCAGAATAACTGAGGCAGAAGAACAGATAAGTAACCTGGAAGATAAAATAGTAAAAATAAATACCTCAGAGCAGAATAAAGAAAATGGAATGAAAAGAATTGAGAACAGTCTCAAAGACTTCTGGGACAACATTAAACACACCAACATTCAAATTATAGGGGTCCCAGAAGAGGAAGAGAAAAAGAAAGGGTCTGAGAAAATATTTGATGAGATTATTATAGTTGAAAACTTCCCTAATATGCGAAATGAAATAGTTAATCAAGTCCAGGAAGTGCAGGGAGTCCCATACAGCATAAATCCAAGGAGAAACATGCCAAGACACATATTAATCCAACTACCAAAATTTAAATAGAAAGAAAAAATATTAAAAGCAGCAAGGGGAAAACAACAAATAACACTCAAGGGAATCCCCATAAGGGTAGCAGCTGATCTTTCAGCAGAATCTCTGCAAGCCAGAAGGAAGTGGCAGGACATTTAAAGTGATGAAAGGGAAAAACCTACAACCAAGCTTACTCTACCCAGCAAGGATCTCATTCAGATTCAATGGAGAAATTAAAACATTTAGAGACAAGCAAAAGCTAAGAGAATTCAGCACCACCAAACTAGCTTTACAACAAATGCTGAAGGAACTTCTCTAGGCAGGAAACACAAGAGAAGTCAAAGACCTACAGTAACAAACCCAAAATAATTAAGAAAAAGGTAACAGGAACATACATATCAATAACTACCTTAAATGTAAGTGGATTAAATGCTCCAACCAAAAGACAAAGACTGGCTGAATGGATACAAAAACAAGACCTATATATATTATGTCTACAAGAGACCCACTTCATCCCTAGGGACACATACAGACTGAAAGTTAGGGGATGGAAAAGATATTCCATGCAAGTGGAAATCAAAAGAAAGCTGGAGTAGACAGCCTTTCATATCAGACAAAATAGACTTTAAAACAAAGACTATTACAAGAGACAAAGAAGAACACTACATAATGATCAAGGTATCGATCCAAGAAGAAGATACAGCAATTGAAAATATTTATGCATCCAACATAGGAGCACCACAATACATAAGGCAAAGGCTAACAGCCATAAAAGGGAAATACACAGTAACACAATCATAGTAGGGGACTTTAACACACCACTTTCACCGATAGACAGATCATCCAAAATGAAAATAAATAATGAAACACAAGCTTTAAATGATACATTAAACAAGATGGACTTGATTGATATTTATAGGACATTCCATCCAAAAACAACAGAATACACTTTCTTCTCAAGTGCTCATGGAACATTCTCCAGGATAGATCAAATCTTGGGTCACAAATCAAGCCTTGGTAAAATTACGAAAATTGAAATTGTATCAAGTATCTTTTCTGACCACAGCACTATGAGAATAGATATCAATTCCAGGAAAAGATCTGAATAAAATACAAACACATGGAGGCTAAACAATACACTACTTAATAATCAAGAGATGATTGGATAAATCAAAGAGGAAATCAAAAAATACCTAGAAAAAAATGACAATGAAAACACGACGGCCCAAAACCTATGGGTTGCAGCAAAAGCAGTTCTAAGAGGGAAGTTTATAGCAATAAAATCCTACCTCAAGAAACAAGAAATATCTGAAATAAACAACCTAACCTTACACCTAAAGCATTTAGAGAAAAAAGAACAAAAAATCCCCAAAGTTAGCAGAAGGAAAGAAATCATTAGGATCATATCAGAATAAATGAAAAAGAAATGAAGGAAACAATAGCATAGATGAATAAAACTAAAAGCTGGTTCTTTGAGAAGATAAACAAAATTGATAAACCATTAGCCAGACTCATCAAGAAAAAAGGGAGAAGACTCAAATCAGTAGAGTTAGAAATGAAAAAGGGAAGTAAAAACTGACACTGAAGAAATACAGAAGATCATTAGATTACTACAAGCAACTATACGCCTATAAAATGGACAACCTGGAAGAAATGGACAGTTTCTTAGAAAAGCAGAAGCCTCTGAGACTGAACCAGGAAGAAATAGAAAATATAAACAGCCAATCACAAGCACTGAAATTGAGATTGTGATTAAAAATATTCCAAGAAACAAAAGTCCAGGACCAGATGGCTTCACAGAAGAACTGTATCAAACATTGAGCGAAGAGCTCACACCTATCCTTCTCAAACTCTTCCGATATATAGCAGAGTGAGAAACTCCCAGTCCCAAACTCATTCTATGAGGCCACCATCACCCTGATACCAAAACTAGCGAAAGATGTCACAAGGAAAGAAAACTACAGGCCATTATCACTGATGAACATAGATGCAAAACTCCTCAACAAAATACAAACAAAGGGGATCCAGCAGCACATTAAAAGGATCATACACCATGTCAAGTGCGGTTTATCCCAGGAATGCAAGGATTCTTCAATATACTCAAATCAATCAATGTGATACACCATATTAACAGATTGAAGGAGAAAAACCATACGATCATCTCAATAGATGCAGAAAAAGCTTTCAACAAAATTCAACACTGTTTTATGATAAAAACCTTCCAGAAAATAGGCATAGAGGGAAGTTACTGCAACATAATAAAGGCAATATATGACAGTCCCACAGCCAACATCGTTCTCAGTGGTGAAAAACTGAAACCATTTCCACTAAGATCAGGAACAAGACAAGGTTGTCCACTCTCTCCAGTATTATTCAACATAGTTTTGGAAGTTTTAGCCACAGCAATCAGAGAAGAAAAAGCAATCAAAGGAATCCAAATCAGAAAAGAAGAAGTAAAGCTGTCACTGTTTGCAGATGACATGATGCTATACATAGAGAATCCTAAAGATGCCACAAGAAAACTACTAGAGCTAATCAATGAATTTGGTAAATTAGCAGGATAGAAAATTAATGCACAGAAATCTCTTGCATTCCTATTAACTAATGATGAAAAATCTGAAACAGAAATTAAGGAAACACTCCCATTTACCACTGCAGCAAAAAGAATAAAATACCTTGGAATAAACCTACCTAAAGAGACAAAAGACCTGTATGCAGAAAGCTATAAGCCACTGATGAAAGAAATTAAAGGTGATACAAACAGATGGAGAGATATACCATGTTCTTGGATTGGAAAAATCAACATTGTGATAATGACCATATTACCCAAAGCAATCTACAGATTCGATGAAATCCCTATCAAACTACTGCTGGTATTTTTTACAGAAATAGAAAAACTTTTTTCACAATTTGTATGGAAACACAAAAGACCCCAAATAGCCAAGGCAATCTTGAGAAAGAAAAACGGAGCTGGAGGAATCAGGCTCCCTGACTTCAGACTATACTACAAAGTTACAGTAATGAAGATAGTATGGTACTGACACAAAAACATAAATATAAATCAGTGGAACAGATAGAAAGCCCAGAGATAAACCGACACACATATGGCCATGTTATCTTTTTTTTTGCGGTACGCGGGCCTCTCACTGTTGTGGCCTCTCCTGTTGCGGAGCACAGGCTCCGGATGTGCAGGCTCAGTGGCCATGGCTCAGGGGCCCAGCTGCTCTGCGGCATGTGGGATCTTCCCGGACCGGGGCACAAACCCATGTACCCTGCATCGGCAGGTGGAGTCTCAACCACTGAGCCACCAGGTAAGCCCATGGCCACCTTATCTTTGATAAAGGAGTCAAGAATATACAATGGAGAAAAGACAGCCTCTTTAATAAGTGTTGCTGGGAAAAGTGGACAGCTACATGTAATAGAATGAAATTAGAACTCTCCCTAACACCATACACAAAAATAAACTCAAAATGGGTTAATGACCTAAATGTAAGGCCAGACACTATAAAACTTTTATAGGAAAACATAAGCAGAACACTCTATGACATAAATCACAGCAAGTTCCTTTTTGACCCACCTCCCAGAGAAATGGTAATAAAAACAAAAATTAAAAAATGGGACTTAATGAAACTTCAAAGCTTTTGCACAGCAAAGGAAACCATAAACAAGACCAAAAGACAACCCTCAGAATGGGAGAAAATATTTGCAAATGAAGCAATTGACAAAGGATTAATCTCTAAAGTTTACAAGCAGCTCATGCAGCTCAACATTAAAAAAAAAAACAACCCAATCCAAAAATGGGTAGAAGACCTAAATAGGCATTTCTCCAAAGAAGATGTACAGGTTGCCAACAAACACATGAAAGAATGCTCAACAGGGCTTCCCTGGTGGCGCAGTGGTTGAGAGTCCGCCTGCTGATGCAGGGGACACGGGTTCGTGCCCCGGTCCAGGAAGATCCCAGATGCCGCCAAGCGGCTGTGCCCCTGAGCCATGGCCACTGAGCCTGCGTGTCCGGGGCCTGGGCTCCGCCACGGGAGAGGCCACAACAGTGAGAGGCCTGCGTACCGCAAAAAGACAAAAAAACAAAACAAAGAAACAAATAGAATGCTCAACATCATTAATCATTAGAGAAATGCAAATCAAAACTACAGTGAGGTATCACCTCACACCAGTCAGAATGGCCATCATCAAAAAATCTACAAACAATAAATGCTGGAGAGGGTGTGGAGAAAAGGGAACCCTCTTGTACTGTTGGTGGGAATGTAAACTGGTGCAGCCACTATGGAGAACAGTACGGAGGTTCCTGAAAAAACTAAAAGTAGAACTGCCGTACGACCCAGCAATCCCACTACTGGGCATATACCCTGAGAAAACGATAATTCAAAAAGAGTCATGTACCACAATGTTCACTGAATCACTATTTACAATAGCCAGGACATGTTAGCAACCTAAGTGTCCACTCACAGATGAATGGATAAAAATGTGGCACATATGTAAAATGGAATATTAATCAGTCATAAAAAGAAACGAAATTGAGTTATTTGTAGTGAGGTGGATGGACCTAGAGTCTGTCATACAGAGTGAAGTAAGTCAGAAAGAGAAAAACAAATACTGTGTGCTAACACATATATATGGAATGTATAAAATAAAAAATGGTTCTAAAGAACCTAGGGGCCGGACAGGAATAAAGATGCAGCCATAGAGAATGGACTTGAGAACAAAGAGAGGGGGAAGGGTAAGCTGGGACGAAATGAGAGAGTGGCATGGACATATATACACTACCAAATGTAAAATAGATAACTAGTGGGAAGCAGCCACATAGCACAAGGAGAGCAGCTTGGTGCTTTGTAACCACCTAGAGGGGTGAGGTAGGGAGGGTGGGAGGGAGACGCAAGAGGGTTGAGATAAGGAGATATATGTATATGTATAGCTGATTCACTTTGTTATAAAGCAGAAACTTACACACCTTTGTAAAGTAATTATACTCCAGTAAAGATGTTCAAAAAAAAAAAAAGGAAAATAAGTGGAATAGGCATTACATATGCTTTTATATTTTGATGGAATATGATGCTTAGCCCCCCACCCCCTTCCAGTCTCTTAGGAAGCTTCTGATTTTAAGTTGCTGGGTCAACTGTAGCAATAATAACGTATTTTGGCAACAGTAAAACATATGCAGATGTTTTACATTATTCCCTGTCCACAGTGGAGGAAACGAATATTGCTGATAAGAGTTTTTTTTTAAATGTCTTTTAAAATTACATTCCATATTTAAAATGTTGTTTGTCAGATTTTCATATTAAAATAATACCATGGGAATGGCATTTCATTGCTTTAAACTATTGTAATTTATATAATTTCCTGTTGATATCAAAGATTTGGCTCATAAAAATAAGATTTTATAGGTCATGTTTCCCCTTGTGGCCCTTTGTGTTTACTTGGCATTATAAATAAAAATATAGATTATCTGCAGATGTTTCTATTAGCATATTGAAAATTCTGAGCCATAAATTCTGGTTATAAAGTAGCGTCTGACTCTGGTTTACAATAAATATCTGCCTTAAAAATTTTTGGAGACAAAATGAAAGTATTTTGTTTCTTTCAGTTTAATACCACATGGAAACTAGTTTTGAAACATTCATAAATTTCTTTTCATATGAATGAATTTAAGGAACCTGCATTTCCTTTGTGATGATATGTTAATAGTTTTAGTTTAAAAAGTACATGTAAATATACATTTAATCATATAGTATCATTTTTGTGGAAATATCCAATTAACCTATCTGAATTGAACATAAAATAACCAATAATTATGGGTGTACAGCTATTATGGGAGCTTTTAAAACTTATTAATTGTTAGGTGGAAAATAATTCTGATTTGGTTAAGTATTCTTTCCCTCACTGCTATAAACTTTAATGACATTTGTAACAAGAGAATCTCTACTTCCTATCTTGTGAAGTAGAAAAAGTCAAAATTCAAAGGAAGGAAGTAAATACTTTACAATGTTAGAAACTTTCTGAATATACTTTAGACTATATAAGGAGTGGTAAGCAAATAGTGGTGTTTCAAATAATTTGAGATTAAATGGGAAAAGACTGTAGAGGAATAATGGAAGAATAATTGAATTTTTAGAGAAAATCAATATACAAATATATATTACATAAAAATGGAAAGATAAAAATGGGAGTATTGTCTCATTATAGATTTAAAATATATTTTATTTAAGTCACTTTCAATAAAAAGGTATCATTTTCCCACACTATTCTAATTTTAACATTTTTGATGTTATATGTATTAGTTGAATTTCTTAAGTCAATGTTATTTTCTGGAAATAACTAGAGGAATCTGTTATGACAAGGTATATTTTGTGTTTTGATTCCTTTTAAAGATCCATGTTGTTAACCTAATACATTGATTCAGAAATAACAAACAACTAGTTGAATCTAGTTCCACCGTTAACCATATCTTGAAGCTTTATAGAGCAAACGATTAGAGCAAGTTTTAACAAAGGGTATTTGCCTGCCACCCACTCACACCCTAATCCAATTAAAACATGCATGAACAACCCTCAGAATGGGAGAAAATATTTGCAAATAAAACAAAGGACAAATAAAGACAAAGGATTAATCTCCAAAATATACAAACAGCTCATATAGCTCAATATCAGAAAAACAAACAATCCCATTAAAAAATGGGTGGAAGACCTAAATAGACATTTCACCAAGGAAGACATACAGATGGCCAAGAGGCACATGAAAAGATGCTCAGCGTCACTAATTATTAGAGAAATGCAAATCAAAACTACAATGAGGTATCACCTCATGCCAGTCAGAATGGCCATTATCAAAAAATCTAGAAACAATAAATGCTGGAAAAGGTGTGGTGAAAAGGGAACCCTCCTGTGCTGTTGGTGGGAATGTAAATTGATACAGCCACTATGGAGAACAGTATGGAGGTTCCTAAAAAACTAAAAATAGAACTACCATATGACCCAGCAATCCCACTACTGGGCATATACCCTGAGAAAACCATAATTCAAAAAGAGTCATGTACCACAATGTTCATTGCAGCTCTATTTACAATAGCCAGGGCATGGAAGCACCCTAAGTGTTCATCAACAGGTGAATGGATGAAGAAGATGTGGCACATATATACAATGGAATATTACTCAGCCATAAAAGAAATGAAACTGAGTTACTTGTAGTGAGGTGGGTGGACCTAGAGTCTGTCATACAGAATGAAGTAAGTCAGGAAGAGAAAAACAAATACCGTATGCTAATGAATATATATGGAATCTAAAAAAAAAATGGTACTGATGAACCTAGTTGCAGAGCAGTAATAAAGATGTAGACATAGAGAATGGACTTGGGAACATGGGATGGGAGGGGGAAGCTGGGGCACAGTGAGAGTAAAATCTACATATATACCCTACCGAACATAAAATAGTTAGCTAATGGGAAGCAGCAGCATAGCACAGAGAGATCAGCTCGGTGCTTTGCGATGACCTAGAGGGGTGTGATGGGGAGGATGGGAGGGAGGCTTAAGAGGGTGGGGATATGGGGACATATGTATGCATGTGGCTGATTCACTTTGGTGTACAACAGAAACCAACACAGTACTGTGAAGCAATTATACTCCAAAAAAGATCTGTTTAAAAAATTTTAAAAATGTAATTGTGAATCACTATATTGTACATCTGTAACATAGAATATTGTACATCACTATACTTCAGTTAAAAAATAAATTTAAAAAAATGCATGAAAAGAATATACAACAAAACATCAAAAGTATCTTGAATGTAGAGTTACTTTGCCTAGATGTTGCTCAGCTTATATGTTTTCCCACGTGGAGTATAAAATTTAGTTTTCAAAGTTCCAGAGAAGTGCACATAAGATGAGGTTTCCTCTATGTATATTTTTATTAACCTAATATTAAAAATAGGTTACTTTGCAAAGTGATGAATTACTTGGGCTTCCTCCAATTGATTTTCTACATTCAGCAATTATATTAAAAAAAAATACAGATCTGATCATGCACCAGTCCTGCCCTACATCTACCTTAAATTCCTTTTGTCCAGAATGTTTATTTTAGCTTATAATTATTTTTTATATATATATATATATATATATATATTTTTTTTTTTTTTTTTTTTTTTTTTGCGGTACGCGGGCCTCTCACTGTTGCGGCCTCTCCCGTTGCGGAGCACAGGCTCCAGACGCGCAGGCTCAGCGGCCATGGCTCGCGGGCCCAGCCGCTCCGTGGCATGTGGGATCCTCCCAGACCGGGGCACGAACCCGTGTCCCCTGCAACGGCAGGCGTACCCCCAACCACTGTGCCACCAGGGAAGCCCTAATTATAATATATTTGATTAATACCTGCCCCCGCCGCCACTGAAGTAGGAACTAGGTCAGGTTTTGCTAGGCTTAAGTCTTAGTGCAATGTCTGTTCTATAGCAATACTTAATGAATATCAGCTGAAGGAAGGAAGAGGGGTCATGGAAATTGATGTTGCATGGAACCGGGGTCCTTTCTATCATGCTGGCCAAAAGGTTCGTTTGGTTTTTTTCTGCAAGATGGCTCTAGTAGCACTTAGATGTCTTTAACTTCATTTGAAACAATTTTGTTAGATTGTATGTGACAATTGTCATATCAGCGTGCATTTAAGAAAAGATTTATCAAAATTGGTGAATTTTTATGTAGCCATTTTAATACTGAAGATGGAAGAAAAAAGCAACATTTTTGGTATATTATGCTTTATTATTTCAAGAAAGGTAAAAACGCAACTGAAACACACACACACAAAAGATTTGTGCAGTGTATGGAGAAGGTGCTGTGACTGATTGAAAATGTCAAAAGTGGTTTGTGAAGTTTTGTGTTGGAGATTTCTTACTGGATGATTCTCCGTGGTCGGGTAGACCAGTTGAAGTTGATAGCGATCAAATGGAGACATTAACTGAGAACAATTAAAGTTATACCATGCGGGAGATAGCCGACATACTCAAAATATCCAAATCAAGGGTTGAAAATCATTTGCACTTGTTTATGTGAATCGATTTGATGTTTGGGTTCCACATAAATTAAGCGAAAAAACCTTCTTGACTGTATTTTCGCAGGCGATTCTCTACTTAACCGTAAACGAAAACGTTCTGTTTTTAAGACAAATTGTGACAGGTGATGAAAAGTGGATACTGTATAATAATGTGGAACGGAAGAGATCATGGGGCAAGTGAAATGAACCACCACCAACCACACCAAAGACCAGTCTTCATCCAAAGACGATGGCGTTGTGTACACGGTGGGATTGGAAGGGAGTCCTGTATTATGAGCTCCTTCCTGAAAACCAAATGATTAATTCCAAGTATTGCTCCCAATTAGACCAACTGAAAGCAGCATTCGACGAAAAGCATCCAGAATTAGTCAATAGAAAACGCATAATCTTCCATCAGGATAACGCAAGACTGCATGTTTCTTTGATGAACACCAAGTAAAAACTGTTACCAGTTTGGCTGGGAAGTTCTGATTCATCTGCCATATTCACCAGACATTGCACCTTCGGATTTCCATTTATTTCGGTCTTTACAAAGTTCTCTTAATGGGAAAAAATTCAATTCCCTGGAAGACTGTAAAAGGCACCTGGAACAGTTCTTTGCTCAAAAAGATAAAAACCTTTAGGAAGATGGAATTATGAAGTTGCCTGAAAAATGGCAGAGGTAGTGGAACAAAAGGGTGAATATGTTGTTCAATAAAATTCTTGGTGAAAATGAAAAATGTGTCTTTTATTTTTACTCAAAAACCGAAGGCACTTTTTGTCCAACAAAATACATTGTGTCTAATTATCTTCAGTGGGTATGAAGGTCCTGGGATCTTTGGTATCGTTTGTTAGCTTTGAAAAATGCCTCAGTTAACTCCACCCCTCCATCAGTGCCCCCCATCCCCTTGCCCCCTTGGAAGTGAGAGACTGATTGGGAAGTTTTGGGGGCTGCTAAAGTCCATTTAATGTCTGGCTGAAAAAATGCTTTTGTCTTTCTTAGGCACACTGAGATAACTCTTGTATTCATTAATTTGCTCTTCTATCCTCACTCAACAAATATTTAAGAAGTATGTTACAACAAACACTAGAATAAAGAGTAATGAAGGTTTGACTATGTAGCCAAGTCTACTTTTACAGTTGGCAATATGGCAGCAAAAAAGCAAATGTACACTGGCTCACAGACCAATTTCCTTGCTTGAGACTCACTCACCTGAGAGGACTGTTACCTTTTCAGAAAGGATGGGTTGAAGAATTAAAGTGCAGTTTAACAGGCTGAGCAGAGATTCTTTCCTCTTTAGGAATATGGAGCCCAAATTGAAAAATAACCTGCCAACCCTACCCCTTCATCCCCCTGTGGAGAGGAAAAGGAAGAAAGAGAGAGAGAATATGAGAGAGAATAAGAGAGAGAGAAAATAAGAGAGAGAGAAGAAATGGACAGAGATACAAAGAAAAACCATTCTGTACCACTGGAGACATTCTTTGAAGGTTCTCTCTCTCTCTCTCTCTCTCTCTCTCTCTCTCTCTCTCTCTCTCTCTCTCTTTTTTTTTCAGACAATTCCAAAACAATAGGAAACATCCCCGACTCTGAAAGATGCAAAGAAATCTGCTACTGGTTCTGTGAGGAAACAAGGATTTATGATAGCTTTTGACATTGAATATAGTCTCTTTGGGCAGCTGGGTTCTGCTTCTTCAAGCATGTTTCAAGAGGTGGGAATAGGGCCATGAAAAAAGGACAGAATCAGAATCAGATGTATTGAGGCTCTGCTCTATCAGTTGCTAGATAAGACCTTTAATAATGTGCTTAGCTTGTCTAAATATTCTAGGTTCTATGTGGATGGGCTAATGTCCTTTATAAAGTTATTGTGAGGATTATATGAAACAATTGGCATATCACACTATCTTCAAAGTGTGCTTTCCATGTTAGCGTGTTATTTCTACTCTCCTAAGATTTTTCAAAGTTCAGGTAGAGATACGTAATTGATGTGGGGGTGAGTGATAATCTCATGAAAAAACATGGAGGTATATTTAGGGTGTACAATTATTCTTGTGTAGGAAATTAGAAGTTTGAGGTCATAATTGAAGTTTGCATTGCTTCTTCCTACTGACAGTTGGATCTTTCAAACAGAGACAGTAAAAAGTGAAAGATCTGCTATGCATATGGTATAAGTGAGTAATAGTTTTCTGATGTATTCTTGGCTTTTAGTTAGGTATGGGGTTAGGGATGAAGAGCAATCCAGAAAAAACAGCTTTCATTCACGGGTGTGAATGCCAGGAGGTGGGGATCATTGGAGGCCATCTTAGAGGCTGCCTTTCACAGTAACCGAATTCCTACTTCTAACAAGAGCATGAAGATAATTGGAATTACTACCATTTTCAGGAAGGACCCTGCATTACCACTGCAAATGTAGTGTTGTTTTGAGCTAATTATAATTTATACTTGCTGAAATGTATGCACTAGTTAATGCATTTGTAGACTTGACCTTAAAACTTAACTTTTACGACCTTTTATTTTTTGTGTATTTACTGCCTTTCTACATTTTTAATGGTATTCTGTTTTTATCAATTCTTTGTTACCACTGCCCCATCCTCCCCTGATGGAAAAGAGAAATGTAAATATGTTTCAGACCTGGCATAGGGAATTGGATGCTGTATTCAGTTTAGGGCCAAGAATGATAAACTGTAGTTGACAGCTTGAACCCCAAAGATCATTTCCTCTGAAATATACTTTGAAAATACAAGTAGTCAAGATTAGGATAAAGTTGTTTTTTTTTCCCAATTCTAAAATTTTCTTATTATAATTAGGCAACTTACTGGGACAAGGACATTCAAGTTTTCAGTTTCTCCTATAGATAAGATTTAAAGGAGACAATGAAATCAAAGTATATAGCTGGAAGAGAATCTTAGAGATGACTTACTCATTCTCTCACTTTACAGATACAAAAAGTGAGCCCCTACAAGCCTCAGGTTCAAAGATACCTCAAACACAGTAATGTAAAACCAGACTCATGACCTTCCCTGCAAACATGGTCCATTTCAGTCAACGGCATATGCAAGCCCCAAACCTGTAGGTCCCTGTGGACACTCTCATCCACTATATCCAATTCATCGTGAAGTTCTATTCATTTCACTCCTCAAATAAAGTATATTTGAATCCATTTACTTTTTTCCTATGAAACACGTACCTGGTCTAAATGACCATAAACTACATTCTGGATTCCTGTAATGGTCTCTTCCCTGATTCTACTCTTGCACTTTTGTAATCGATTCTCCCCAGATTAGCACAATAATTCTTTTAAATGCAAATCTGATGCCATCACTTCCATTTCTTTACATTGCTGTTAACTTCAAGACCAAAATTGTTAAGAAGCCCTCCCAATATCCTGCAGGATCTGGCCTCTTCTGTCATATCTGATGATTCTCTCTTCCCCTTACCTAGGGACCTAAAGTTCCTTTTTAAACTACTCTGCTGCTTCAGGGCCTTCCTTTAAAGACTTTCCTCACCTGGACCAGTGTTCTCTGCTCCCTGTGTCCAAACTATTCATATCTTGGGTCAGATATAACTTCCTCTAAGAAGCATTCTTTAACCTTTCTGATGCAGTCAAGTTTCCCTTATATTCTAATGTCACATTTGTAATTATATTTTTAATTTGTGTGATTATTTGATTACTTCTTATTTTCCTCACCAGATTGTGTTAGGAGGACAGAGGAAATGAATGTTTTGTGCACCATATTATTTCACTATTGGGCACAGAATTTGAGATCTAGAAACACTTTTGTGAACAATGTCTGAATGAATGAGTTGCGTCTTGAACTCAGGTCCCTTAACTCAGGTCCGGTGTGATTTCTACCACATTTTGCTGCCTTTTCCTCTCTTGTTAAATAAATAATTCTATCTTTTAATTGAAAGTGGAAGAAGCATAGGAGTTTTAACTTGATAGTGAATTTAAAAATGGGAGGTGAATAATCACTGAAATGAAAAACCAAGGTCAATTGTTCATAATGGAATTGCGTAAATAAAAAAACGAAGCACACACAAGACAGTGCTAAAAAATACAGAGGGACATGGGGCAACAGGTAAAAATTAGTTATTTTAGCATTATCATGCTAAAATAAAAGCAGCGACTATATGTGTATGTTATAAGTGGGCCCAGTGTAGAAAGTAAGTTAGAAGGACACAGGAGCGGAGAAAAAGCATCTGTCACACAACCATTGCTAGCATACCTAAGAGAGATACGCAAAGCAATGGCTTCTTTTTAAGCTCTAAAATGTAATATCCCAGACTATTCACTTTTCTCTAGTTAGTCCTGAAAAACTGTACAAACACTGATCCTATTGATATTTGGTTATGGCATTCTCCTCTACCCTCACCCTCTGGAAAGATTAGCTTAAAGTAAGGAAAAAGAATTTTGATGACCTACTAACCTAGTTAGATTATTAGAGTCAGACTTTGGCCACAAAATGATTCCCTGTGATTCACACTGGGCCTTGAATAAATATCCTAAAACTTTTGGCACAAGCTTTAAAACATTTTTTTGCACAATATTTTTTCCCAAACAATGAGAAGATCTACCTTGAAAGTTATGACTGAGGTGCTTGGAATTCTGCTGTCTCCTGTGGAGGAGGCAAATAGAAAAGACTGCCAAAAAAACTAAACCCCTGGAAAGGATGGACTTTAAGCCCTCTCTCAGGAAATGATCATACTCTACATCTCACACCTGGGTAGAGGTATGCATTCTTACTAACATCCTGAGTAGGACTGTGTTATTTTAAAACTGGCAAATGAAAGACTTGCCTAGACCATATCTGACTGTGTAATTGTTATTAAGGATGATCACTCTAACAAGAAATTGCTTTTGCACAAGTATTCACAGGCACCAATTCAATAATTTTTGGATTCTATGCAACAGTAAAGTAATAAATATAATTTTAAAAGTACTTATGTTTGGAAAAAGGAAAAATTAGTGTCTAGAGAGAAAAGAAGAAAGAAGAAGTAAGATATCTGTATCTTTTTTACTTCATACAAAAATCTTTGCTATTTATATATAGTAGGTCAAAATTTTTCAAATAATGACTTATATGAAAATCTTAATTTCTAATGAAAGTGCCGAACTTGGATTTGATCCTGAACACATAGGCACATCGTGTCTGGTTGTTCAACCCCAAGGAAGCAGAATATATTAAATGAGGAATTGTATTTTCAACTTAAAAAAATCAATAATTGGGGATAGAATTTTCCTTTGCTATTTATTTTATATTACATGAAAACCCTTCAAGAAATACTTTACTTGTGATATTTGAACAGCGAATATCAGTGGCATTGTCGAAACTTAAGGCAATAATGCAAGTTATTTGCATTTTGGGGGCTTTAGTTTCTTAATCCATAAAATAAGGATAATTGTTCATTCCGTATATATATGCCTATTCTAACCACTTTATATAACAGTATTAAAATAAGCAGCAAAATTAAACTATAAAGGAAAACTAGGGAAGTAGGAAATTAAACACACCCCAAACATACACATACACACAGAAAGTAACTCACTTTCCAGGTCTCCCCACCTTTTTGTTAAAGGAAAAGTAAACACATTTTTGGTTTTCAAAGGTCTATCTTAGAAATGTTACTGTATCAATGACTACATTTACTAAGTAAAAAGAAACAATAATAAACTTCCCGATGCCATGGCTTAATTTAGTATGGGTTTCATACGTATCTCAATGGAATGTTTTTCTGCCTATAGACCCCGTTTCCTAAGGTTCTATGAAGCAGAGTTGGGCATCCTCTGTCCTTACTCCCCCAGCACCAATAAAAGTGTTAAAGCCTGTAGCCTGCAGTAGAGAAGCCACAACAGATAAAACAATAAGTGTACCTTTTATAACTGGAAAAGTTTCATGGTGTAAGAAGATAGTACCGTTTAAGTAAAATGAGGATTTGATTATTTTAACTATGATTTGCAGTCACTAAGTACTAATTTTATGATCTATAAAATAATTGATGAGAATCCTGAAATGCCTTATTCCAATTTCAAATTATAAATGGAGGATTTATAAAACCATCTACCAAGTTTTTATGCAAAGAGGGCAATATTTTGAACAGTTATAAAGCTCATGGGATTTATCAAAGCAAAACAAATTAGAAGCATTCTCACTTTGCTTAGCTCTACAAGGCATAAACAGATTAACTGGTCTTTCTTTTATTTCTGAGATTTATATCTGATAGCTTGCTCTGAGCAATATGATTATGAGTGGAGAACAAGAGAATTTCTTATTCCTTTTAAATTCACGTTACTAAATCTCAGGGCTGCAGCCATTTGCTAAAATGCTCAGAGTTTTAGCACTTAACACCATCCTGCTTTGTGTAGATTAAAAATACACTCATTGACTACATGAATGAATAATTGTCAGAAATTGAATAGCTTATATGTTAAATTTCCATCCTTGAAAAAATATGCTGTTTTTGTTAAATCTTGAGATCTTTCTCTTAACCTATTTTTTGGAGTTCACAAGAGGCACAATATCAGACAATAGGTCAGAATTTAGAAAACATGGTTTCTCTGTTAAAAGAACATAACAACATAAAGAGAGTAGATATGTCTTACTTTATAGAAATTAACCTGCCCAGCATGTGTTATAGATAAAAAGAACAATGGGGTGGATGAATAAACCAATACGTCAGCTTATCTGGCCTAAATCAGATTTGTAATGGGCATTTTCCAAAGTGGGTGTGTTTTTCTGGTTTCCCGTCTGCCTGGTCCTCCTGATTTAGTGATGTGTTGTGGACTCCCTCCATTTGCAATCATTCTGATTCATTTCCTGGCTTTTAAAGTTCTTTCCTGGAATATTTTCTTCTTGGGCTGCCATCTCAGAAGCAGACCTCTCTTCCTTCTTTGGACTTATTCCAAAATCAACTATGTGCAACTCAGGCCTTTGTGTGAAGACTTGACAAACCAAGGCCCAGATCCATTTACTTTTAGCTGTAAAAGATAAAATAACCAGACGGAAGCAAAATACCTCCTTTAGTCTTTTTTACCTTGGTCTTTTAAACAAAAGTTTTTAAATAATTTTATTGGCTTGTAGGAAAAACACAATTGATAGTGTTGACTAAGAGGATCTGTAACAATGAGAAAGCATGATAGGCACATTATTTTTATTTTTTTATTTTTTACATGTTTATTGGAGTATAATTGCTTTACAATTGTGTGTTAGCTTCTGCTTTATAACAAAGTGAATCAGTTATACATATACATATGTTCCCATATCTTCCCTCTTGCGTCTCCCTCGCTCCCACCCTCCCTATCCCACCCCTCTAGGTGGTCACAAAGCACCAAGCTGATGTCCCTGAGCTATGCAGCTGCTTCCCACTAGCTATCTATTTTACGTTTGGTAGTGTATATATATCCATGCCACTCTCTCGCTTTGCCACAGCTTACCCTTTCCCCTCCCCATATCCTCAAGTCCATTCTCTAGTAGGTCTGTGTCTTCATTCCTATCTTACCTCTAGGTTCTTCATGACATTTTTTTTCTTAAATTCCATATATATGTGTTAGCATACGGTATTTGTCTTTCTCTTTCTGACTTACTTCACTCTGTATGACAGACTCTAGGTCCATCCACCTCATTACAAATAGCTCAATTTCGTTTCTTTTTATGGCTGAGTAATATTCCATTGTATATATGTGCCACGTCTTCTTTATCCATTCATCCAAAGAGGGACACTTAGGTTGTTTCCATCTCTGGGCTATTATAAACAGAGCTGCAATGAACATTTTGGTACATGACTCTTTTTGAATTATGGTTTTCTCAGGGTATATGCCCAGTAGTGGGATTGCTGGGTCATATTGTAGTTCTATTTGCAGTTTTTTAAGGAACCTCCATACTGTTCTCCATAGTGGCTGTATCAATTTACATTCCCACCAACAGTGCAAGAGGGTTCCCTTTCCTCTGCACCCTCTCCAGCATTTATTGTTTATAGATTGTTTGATGATGGCCGTTCTGACTGGTGTGAGATGATATCTCATTGTAGTTTTGATTTGCATTTCTCTAATGATTAATGATGTTGAGCATTCTTTCGTGTGTTTGTTGGCAGTCTGTATATCTTCTTTGGAGAAATGTCTATTTAGGTCTTCTGCACATTTTTGGATTGGGTTGTTTGTTTTTTTGTTATTGAGCTGCATGAGCTGCTTGTAAATTTTGGAGATTAATCCTTTGTCAGTTGCTTCATTTGCAAATATTATCTCCCATTCTGAAAGTTCTCTTTATGTCTTGTTTATGGTTTCCTTTGCTGTGCAAAAGCTTTGAAGTTTCATTAGGTTCCATTTTTTAATTTTTGTTTTTATTTCCATTTCTCTAGGAGGTGGGTCAAAAAAGATCTTGCTGTGATTTATGTCATAGAGTGTTCTGCCTATGTTTTCCTCTAAGAGTTTGATAGTTTCTGGCCTTACATTTAGGTCTTTAATCCATTTTGAGCCTATTTTTGTGTATGGTGTTAGGGAGTGATCTAATCTCATACTTTTACATGTAGCTGTCCAGTTTTCCCAGCACCACTTATTGAAGAGGCTCTCCTTTCTCCACTGTACATTCCTTCCTCCTTTATCAAAGATAAGGTGACCATATGTGCATGGGTTTATCTCTGGGCTTTCTATCCTGTTCCATTTTTCTATCTTTTTGTTTTTGTGCCAGTACCATACTGTCTTGATTACTGTAGCTTTGTAGTATAGTCTGAAGTCAGGGAGCCTGATTCCTCCAGCTCCATTTTTCTTTCTCAAGATTGCTTTGACTATTTGGGGTCTTATGGTAGGCACATTAATTCAGCATTACGAGGCACTTCTGTGTCCAGTGCACAGTCTCCAGTCATACATCCTGGGTCTTCTCCCTGTATCTTCCAGTAAATCCTTAATTGATTCAGAGCCTTACTGGATATCTCCATACCTCATTTCCATCCCTTGTATAAATGAGGAAAAAATTATGGTCACTACCGTCTTTTAGAAAATAGCTATTTAAATGTTTTGTTCTCTTTTTTTTTTTTTTGTGGTATGCGAGCCTCTCACTGTCGTGGCCTCTCCCGTTGTGGAGCACAGTCTCCAGACACGCAGGCTCAGCGGCCATGGCTCACGGGCCCAGCCGCTCCACGGCATGTGGGATCCTCCCGGACCGGGGCACAAACCCGTGTCCCCTGCATCGGCAGGCGGACTCTCAACCACTGCGCCACCAGGGAAGCCCTGTTCTCATTTTTTAAATCCATCAGTCTGAAGATTCACTCACTACTCCTCTAAAACTTTTGAATGTTTTAACAATCCATTTGTTGTAGAGTATAAGTAGCAAAAATAATTGCAGCTGTCCTTCGTATCTCAGTCTTCACTAAAACAAATTAATACTTGACTTCAAGCTGCTAAGCACCTAGAAGGTCTCAGAGGAAAGAATTAATGATTTTGTTTGCATCTTGTTTTCAGTTGGAATATAGTGGTACAAAAAGTATATTCTCAAGTTATGAAAAATATTCATGGTTATCTTTTAGTAGAAATATTTATTTTAGAATAACTAAAGTTCAATCTATTTATTTGTGCAATACAATTGCATATACTTATTTTTGTGTTAGTGACTGTAGAAGAGCATGCTTGCATCTTATTATTATTTTTTCCCAGCACATAATGGAAATTTGGAGATGTCCGTATGGTTTTGACTTCATGGTAATGATTTTTGTGCTTATGTAGGTCTTCCAAGTGAACAGAGAAAAATTCTCATTCCAAGACTACTGGTGTTAACCAACTGCCATTCAGATTTGAGGTCTGGGTAAAAAGAGAAGGAGAGAGAATGAGTATAGCACATAATCCAGAATGTGTAACATATTCTTCATATAAGCAGTCTGGTACATGGAACTCCTCCAAGCAAAATTATGCATCATGAATCTGTAAGAACACACTGCAGATTTAAAAAATGATTTCAGTTTCATTTCAAGGGTGGAGTGCCCCACAATAGAGATTATAGTAGGCTAGTGGCAACATGTACAGTAGATTGGCTCCCAAGCCTAGTTCATTGCTGGAATCTCCTGGTGTGACCCCAGCAATGCTAAAATCAGAAGTTCTAGCATATGTCCTGAGAATTCTATTATTTTAAATATTCAATATTTTAAAAATCTCTCTAGTATGGGAGTTATCCTTGTAGTGGTCAGAGAGTACACATGAAGTCAGAGAAGCCAGGGTCTAATTTTGCCAAGTCTCACTTTTCTTGTGATTAAATGGAGGGAAATGATACCTGTTCTGTAAAGTGCTGCAATATGAGAGTAAACCATATGCAAAACACCTGCTAAAAAATTGTCTCTCAGAGGATAACCACTCTTTTAAAAATTGATAATAAATGTTATAATGCAAGGTGAAGAACTTCAACCAGGAGAACAAGATTTGTTAAGTGGGACTAGAGAAGAGTTCAGAAGCTGAGGGTTAAGAAATAATGTAATAAACAAGAAAAATGGTACATGAGGAAGTGGATGAGCAATTCATAGTGATGACAGAGATGCTGATGTGGGACGTGTGAATAGTATAGGTCAGAACCATGGAGAAAGTGAGAACCAAGTTGTCAAATATTGTTGAAGGATCATCCTGGAGAGAGAAGCAACTCAGAACTCAGGGAGAAAGTCCCTGAAACCTAAATCAAGAACCAATGCAAAGAGCCTGGACAGCAGAGATCAGAACCTTCCACGTGTGAGAATGTGGCATATAGTCCAGCACTAGGTTACTGTTGGTACAGTCTTCCTAGATTTAGGGGATGGGAGCAGGGAATGGGGAGCACATAATTATGGATCATGAGTGAGCACAGGCAGTGCTGGACCATAGTGTCTGAGGTGATGGTACAATTCTCTCCATTTGCTTTTCTGTGGATATTAAGAAACTGATCAAAAGACCAAGGCAGTTGATATTGTTCTCACATTTGAGCAGAACATGAGGAAATAGATGTGTCTTTCATGACAATAATATGACACCATATTTTTATTAATTAGTGTAGAAGATTTTCTCTCAACATAAAGGTCGAAAAAAATGGGCGGCTTTGGATCTGAGAAAGGCAAAGACTTTCCTTGTGAGGAAAATATAAACTGAGACTTAGAGGTAAAAGTAACAGCATCATTTCAGAGGAGAAAGTGGTCAATCAACAGAGTTACGAGTAGATTGGAAGTGGATGCAATGATTGAAAATAGAACAATTAGAATATTACTGCTACATTTATTTGGGTGTTGCACTTACTGAAATTTTACTATCTAGTCCAGATCATAGGATAATATTAGATTTTAAAAAGCCAATTTTTATATTATTTTTTCCTATTTGATTTTGGTAAAGGCATTTTATTCCTTTGAGGTTCATAAAATTATTCACATGGTTTTAATCTTACTATTTAATTGTGTAAGTACCAGACAGAACTAGATTAATTTCTTGTTTGAATGTTGTTTACTCAAAATGTTTAACGATGTCATTTGAATACTTTGACTGAGGCATGACCATTTAAAAGCCTTCACAGAATCTAGGAAACTTTAGAGATCTGACTTTCTCTTATAACAAATATATTAAGATGTTACCTTTCCACATTAAATATTTATACATAATTAAATAAGTTGAGTTTCAGTGCAGTTGAAATAACGTACAATTTTGTACATACGTTATTATCAGTTAATAATAATTTCAATTTATAATTTTCTTTTCATATTTTTGAGCCCATAAAAATTTTAGAGTCTTGAAAATCTGACAAGCACAAAATGCAGTGCTTTTAAAGATTTATGGAAAAACAATTGGTCTAGGAGTAGGGAGTATTTTACATATGTAGGATAACCTCTTAGAAAAAGTACATCTTAAGACTCATTACAAAGGAGTAAAGAGAATATTTGTTGATCCATTAAATATCCCATTTCTCAAAATAATAGGATTTAGTGATTAGTTTGGGGGGTTGATATATTTACATTTATGTGGTTTCTTTCCTGAAGTATCTTGTAAACTACTTAAGACATATCTTTCTTTTTAGGCCTCGTTTTATCCTCAGGATCAGTCTAGCAACTTCTACTTAGTAAGAGTTTATAGATTAATTATTCCTTCAAATCTAACCACCTCCTTTATTTGTTTTTTTCGTTTTGCTTTAACATTGTGAGTATAGTTCCTATGTTGGTGGCAACTTGCAGAAATCATGAAAACGTGTCACTAATAGATTGTGCAATATTTAAGGATTTACTGTGACTTCCTATGTTCTAACCAACAGAAAAATATTTTAACAGGTCAGCATATGGGTCTTTGTATTAAAAATAACCTTCTCAAAGTTTACGTCTTTGCATATTATTGAGTCTAATGCCAGCGCTGAGCTAATATATAAGTAGAAAAAAAACATCTGCCATTTCACAGACTTGCTAATAAAATTCTGTTACAAATTAACTGACCCCTTTGCTAAGAATTTTCTAGTATGAAGAAAATTTGTCTTATAAACATAGTAAAATCCAATATGTATAATATTTATGCCAGATCTAATTTCATCTACTTTTCCTTTTCAACTGACTGTTTAAAATCAAGTGGTGTTGAAAGGCATTGTGCCACATCTAAGCCTGAGATGGCTTAGAATTGTAACTTGGGTGGAGGTGCAAAAACAAACTGGTTCACAGGAAATTTATTGTAAAAAGGCCACAGGGACCACTAATTTCATGGTGCAGAGCAGATTCAGAAAGTCACCTAAGCCTACAATGTTGCTGTCTTCGTATAGTCAAATAAAAAGATACAGTCGATATAATGGTGGAAGAATGAAATGGGTAAAATGGGAATAAATGTCCTAAATTATTATTAAATAGTGGAATTGACTTTTATTTTGAAGTTAAGTTTGTTTTTCTCTATTTTTGCTAACTTATTTTAAAAGAAAATGATATTACCTGTTAAAATGTCACTCATTTGGAAAAATATAAAAAATGTACCACAGATATTATCTCTATATACAAGTAAGGGGGATTAAATGAAAAATGTTATTTTACTATATGACATTTGGGAGAAAGAGAACAATGAAATCATTTAGCAGTTTTTGAATTTGTAAAAACATAATGTGAAAAAAGTAGCCAGCATATCTAGCCAGCCTACATCATTACAGATTCTTACATGTCTATATTACTAAGAAAGAAACAAAAACAAACGAAAATTATAGAGGATGACATACACCATCTTACTCATAGCTTTCCGTATGTTTCCTTAACAAGTTTTGGTTACATCTAAATGCTTCTAAATAGGAACAAAACAACTCATTAGATTTTTGCCTGAGCATGTGCAAGAAAGTATTTGTTCCTTAGAGAAAAGCAAAGGGAATGATATAAAGAGTGCAGAGAAGCAAGGAAAAAGACATCTGTGTGGTCTGATAGAATAACGGGTGCAGAGTCTTGTAGAGAGATCCTTATGTATTTGAGAATGTGCTGGAACCCATGACAAGAACTTAGTCTAAGTAAAATAAAAACATTGCCAAATATAGAGGACCACAGAGTAGGGTCCCAAAGTATATTCGCTGAACCTAATTGGATAGCTTTCAATGTATTTGAATATCTGGTTCATGTTTAAAAAAAAAAAAAGCACTGTTGAAAAAATCGGTAGCTGCTGCTCTCCTTCCCCAAAGCTATTACCATGGAAACCACACTCCACTTTTAAACAAGTATGAGTGTTTTGGTCTCACGTACTTAGTGATACTCTTTTGGCCATTTTCAAGATGGTGGTTTTTCTTTCCCAAACATTAAAGCCCAAATCCTGATGTAAGAAGCCCTGTGAAGACAAAACAAGGTCTCAAAACCCTTTGTTAAATGGAGATGAAATACCTACCTTTCAGTATAGCTATGAAGATTAAGTAAAATGATGTTTTAAAACAGACTAGTATAATAATTGTGTTAATAACACTAATAACAACTGTTATGGCTGAATTGTGTCTTCCTCAAAATTCATATTTTGAAGCCCTAATTTCTAGTACCTTAGAATGTGAATCTATTTGGAAATAGGACCTTTAAAGGGGTGATTAAGTTAAAATGAAGTCATTAGGGTGGGCCCTAATTCAATCTGACTAGTGTCCTTATAAGAATAAACTTGGACACAACAGAGAGACACTATGAATGCTCCAGCACAGAGGAAAGACCATGTGAGGATAGTGAGAGAAGGCGGCCATCTGCAAGCAAAGGAGAGAGGCCTTGGAAGAAACCAAGCCTGCCAACACCTTAATCTTGAACATCTAGCTTCCTGAAATGTGAGAAAATACGTTTCTGTTGTTTAAGCCACCCAGTCTGTGGTATTCTGTTACTGCAGCCCTAGAAAACTAATATAATAACAGGGATTGAAAACTTACCATAGTTTTTACAATTACTACTGTTCCTTGGTACAGTCGCTGAATCAAATTAGAGGATGGGTGAGGATGTGAAGGGAGCACTCCTCCACCTTTGCCTTTAACATCCTGGTAGACCAGCTGTAGTTCAGGCAATTAATTGTGTCTTAGTATTGCAAGAACAGAGAGAAACAATCTCTGACAGTAACTGACAGGGTCCTTCACAGTTTATCTTTGGTGTGTTACTTAGCTCTGGATGGAATCTACCTAATTATCAAATAATTATTATTATTTATTATCAAATTATCAAAATCTGCATATTATCAAATAAAATTATCAAATAAAATCTGCATATTTTATTAAAGTTTTATTCACCATTCTTCCTATGGAAATTTAAATACACAATAATGACTCAGATTTTACTTTTCTTTCAAATTTTCTTTCTTTCAAATTTTGAGCGTGGAGTGAATGGAAAGGAAAATCCATTCCATACAATGTATTTGTTTACTGTATTCTTGCAAGGCATCCTTCATATTGGTTCAACTTGGAAGATCTACCACTGTTTTCTAAGTAAGGCCAGTTTTACTTTCTCACATTTTAATACAGATTTATTTATTCTGGTGAATATGGTATGTTTATTCTTTCTTTCTTAGCAAGCAGGAAGAAGTCTGAACCCCAATTAAAAATGCAAATTTGGGTTTCCCTGGTGGCGCAGTGGTTGAGAGTCCGCCTGCCGATGCACGGGACACAGGTTCGTGCCCCGGTCCGGGAAGATCCCACATGCCGTGGAGCGGCTGGGCCCGTGAACCATGGCCGCTGAGCCTGCGCGTCCGGAGCCTGTGCTCCGCAACGGGAGAGGCCACAACAGTGAGAGGCCCGCATACCGCAAAAAAAAAAAAAAAAAAAAAAGCAAA
Source organism: Tursiops truncatus (assembly GCF_011762595.2). Taxonomy (NCBI): domain Eukaryota; kingdom Metazoa; phylum Chordata; class Mammalia; order Artiodactyla; family Delphinidae; genus Tursiops; species Tursiops truncatus. Next base: position 26,317,378 of record NC_047038.1, on the reverse strand, counting down.
TTTATTCTAAGTCCAAAATTGGGGGAACCACTAAATAGATGGGCAAAAGTATTATGATGCTTTAAGAATGCCAGTAAAATTTCTGTTGGTTAAGATTTCTGTACGTGTGTATATATTATATATGCATATATATGTGTATTATCAATTACATATTAAAAGTCACCTATACTGTATGTTTACCTATCCATCTCTCTGTTATCTTCTATCAAATCCATTTTAACTTAGGACGTATGTATAGATTAGGTGATGACTAAACCTTAGAAAATTAATTAAAATGATAATTCTTTCTATGAGATTAAACATATCTCAAGCTATAGATACCAACCCACATGTTAATTTCAGTGTTGATCTTTTCCTTTAAAGAACAAGTCTGATTACCATTTGTAAATTATTTTTAAGGCAGTTAAATGACTAATATCTTGGCTCATTTACCTGAGAGAGAAAGCAAAATTGAGAAGACTCATTCAAAGGCATATTGACTACAAACTGTGGTAATGCTAGAGTTTCTAATAAAAATCAAATATGTAAGGTTTATTTATACACATTACTAATGCCTTGGGACATCTTAAATTTGCAGTATGTGTACACTAGTTTTTCTGCAATTTAATTGAATAAGGCATACTTTGTAACCTGCTTGTTTTGGTTACTGTTAGTTTCTTCCTGACTCTTCTAGTTTTTCTTCCCATGGTCAGTTAGTTTTTTATGTTTGTTAAAACACATGTTTAATCACAAAATGACATCCTTTAAACCAAGGAATAGATGTCTTTCATAAACTATCGTAGTATTACTAAAATTGTGCTAATTTTGTATTTTCTTTGCTGTGTATTTTTAAAATAAGCTTTGACAAGCCCTTACATTTATTTTTTCTCTAACCCTGCATATTTGTTATTTTGAAATCAGATACTGTTGCTTTTATACTCGGGTAAGAGAATAATTTTGCGTGTTAAAGAGCAGGTGAAACATTTAAATATTTTTGTTTTTGCATTGGAATAACTTACTTGGAAAAATAAATCAGTATAAACTAATATTTTAAGATTTTCTAGGGGCTTCCCTGGTGGCGTAGTGGTTGAGAGTCTGCCTGCCGATGCAGGGGATGCGGGTTCGTGCCCCGGTCCGGGAAGATCCCACATGCCGCGGAGCAGCTAGGCATGTGAGCCATGGCTACTGAGCCTGTGCGTCCGGAGCCTGTGCTCTTCAACGGGAGAGGCCACAACAGTGAGTGCGAGGCCCGCGTACCGCAAAAAAAAAAAAAAAAAAAAAAAGATTTTCTAGGTGCTTAATGCATAGTAGAATTGTAGTAGTTTTTGTTGGATGCATAAATGAACAATAATAATTTAAAATGTAACTACCATAATTTGGAAAAAACTTAAATTTTTAGTTTATCATTTTTTAAAGGAAAATATACGATATATACGATATATTTTCCTACCACTTTTATAGATATTTTGACTGACAGATTCTTTTCTCAAAAAGTAGCTCATTTGTAATATCATGAAGGTAGTAGTTTATTGAGAGTAAGTTTTGATAACTTGTCAATAGTAGTTGACTTCCACACTGTGACTTGTACTCACATTCCATTTGAAAACTGATCACCTTCACTGTTACTGAGAGTATCTGCCTATAGAGCATAAGAATACTAGATCACTCATTCTTGATTTGTTCATTATGAGTTTGGCCATTAGCTGATGACAGTGGCTGTGGTGGTCATATGGGAGGTTTTTTTTTTTAACATCTTTATTGGAGTATAATTGCTTTACAATGGTGTGTTAGTTTCTACTTTATAACAAAGTGAATCAGCTATACATATACATATATCCCCATATCTCCTCCCTCTTACATCTCCCTCCCTCCCACCCTCCCTATCCCACCCCTCTAGGTGGTCACAAAGCACCAAGCTGACTCCCTCTGCTATGCGGCTGCTTCCCACTAGCTATCGGTTTTACATTTGGTAGTGTATGTATGCACATGCCACTCTCCACTTTGTCCCAGCTTACCCTTCTCCCTTCCCATGTCCTCAAGTCAATTCTCTAGTAGGTCTGCGTCCTTATTCCCTTCCTGCCCCTAGGTTCTTCATAACCTTTTTTTTTTTTTTTTTAGATTCTATATATATGTGTTAGCATATGGTATTTGTTTTTCTCTTTCTGACTTACTTCACTCAGTATGACAGACTCTAGGTCCATCAACCTCACTACAAATAACTCAATTTCGTTTCTTTTTATGGCTAATATTCCATTGTATATATGTGCCACATCTTCTTTATCCATTCATCTCTCAACAGAAACTTAGGTTGCTTCCATGTCCTGTCTTTGAAAATAGAGCTGCAATGAACATTGTGGTATGTGACTCTTTTAGAATTATGGTTTTCTCAGGGTATATGCCCAGTAGTGGGACTGCTGGGTTGTATGGTAGTTCTATTTTTAGTTTTTTAAGGAACCTCCATACTGTTCTCCATAGTGGCTGTATCAATTTACATTCCCACCAACAGTGCAAGAGGGTTCCCTTTTCTCCACACCCTCTCCAGAATTTATTGTTTATAGATTTTTTTAAGGATGGCCATTCTGACTGGTGTGAGATGATATCTCATTGTAATTTTGATTAGCATTTCTCTAATGATTAATGATGTTGAGCATTCTTTCATGTGTTTGTTGGCAAGCTGTATATCTTCTTTGGAGAAATGTCTATTTAGGTTTTCTGCCTATTTTTGTTTTGGGTTTTTTTTTTTTTTTTTTTTTTTTTTTTTTTGATGTTGAGCTGCTTGTAAATTTTGGAGATTAATCCTTTGTCAGTTGCTTCATTTGCAAATATTTTCTCCCATTCTGAGGGTTGTCTTTTCGTCTTGTTTATGGTTTCTTTTGCTGTGCAAAAGCTTTGAAGTTTCATTAGGTCCCATTTTTTAATTTTTGTTTTTATTTCCATTTCTCTAGGAGGTGGGTCAAAAAGGAACCTGCTGTGTTTTATGTCATAGCGTGTTCTGCCTATGTTTCCTCTAAGAGTTTTATAGTGTCTGACCTTACCTTTAGGTCTTTAATCATTTTGAGTTTATTTTTTTGTATGGTGTTAGGGAGTGTTCTAAATTCATTCTTTTATGTGTACCTGTCCAGTTTTCCTAGAATCACTTATTGAAGTGTATGCCTTTACTCCATTGTATATTCTTGCCTCCTTTATCAAAAATAAGGTGACCACGTGTGCGTGGGTTTACCTCTGGGCTTCCTGTCTTGTTCCATTGATCTATATTTCTGTTTTTGCACCAGTACCATACTGTCTTGATTACTTTGTAGTATAGTTTGAAGTCCAGAAGCCTGATTTCTCCAGCTCCATTTTTCTTTCTCAAGATTAATTTGGCTATTTGGGGTCCTTTGTGTTTCCATACAAACGGTGAAGTTTTTTGTTCTAGTTCTGTGAAAAATGCCAGTGGTAGTTTGATAGGGATTGCATTGAATCAGTAGATTGCTTTGGGTAGTAGAGTCATTTTCACAATGTTGATTCTTACAATCCAAAAACATGGTATATCTCTCCATTTATTTGTATCATCTTTAATTTTTTTCATCAGTTTCATATAGTTTTCTGCATACAGGTCTTTTGTCTCCTTAGGTAGGTTTATTCCCAGGTATTTTATTCTTTTTGTTGCGGTGGTAAATGGGAGTGTTTCCTTAATTTCACTTTCAGATTTTTCATCATTAGTGTAGAGAAATGCCAGAGATTTCTGTGCATTAATTTTGTATCCTGCTACTTTACCAAATTCATTGATTAGCTCTAGTAGTTTTCTGGTAGCATCTTTAGGATTCTCTATGTATAGTATCATATCATCTGCAAACAATGACAGCTTTACTTCTTCCTTTCTGATATGGATTCATTGATTTCTTTTTCTTCTCTGAGTGCTGTGGCTAAAACTTCCAAAACAATGTTGAATAATAGTGGTGAGAGTGGAAAACCTTGTTTTGTTCCTGATCTTAGTGGAAATGCTTTCAGTTTTTCACCACTGAGGATGATGTTGGCTGTGGGTTTGTCATATATGGCCTTTAGTATGTTGAGATAAGTTCCCTCTATGCCTACTTTCTGCAGGGTTTTTATCATAAATTGGTGTTGAATTTTGTCGAAAGCTTTTTCTGCATCTATTGAGATGATGATATGGTTTTTATTCTTCAATTAGTTAATATGGTGTATCACATTGATTGATTTGCGTATATTGAAGAATCCTTGAATTCTTGGGATAAACCCCACTTGATCATGGTCTGTGATTCTTTTAATGTGCTGTTGGATTCTGTTTGGTAGTATTTAATTGAGGATTTTTGCATCTAAGTTCATCAGTGATATTGGCCTGTAGCTTTCTTTCTTTGTGACATCTTTTTCTGGTTTTGGTATCAGGGTGATGATGGCCTTGTAGAATGAGTTTGGGAGTGCTCCTCCCTCTCCTATATTTTAGAAGAGTTTGAGAAGGATAGGTGTTAACTCTTCTCTAAATGTTTGGTAGAATTCGCCTGTGAAGCCATCTGGTCCTGGGCTTTTGTTTGTTGGAAGATTTTTAATCACAGTTTCAATTTCAGTGCTTGTGATTGGTCTGTTCATATTTTCTATTTCTTCCTGGTTCAGTCTTGGAAGGCTGTGTTTTTCCAAGAAATTGTCCATTTCTTCCAGGTTGTCCATTTTATTGGCATATAGTTGCTTGTAGTAATCTCTCATGATCCTTTGTATTTTTGCAGTGTCAGTTGTTACTTCTTCTTTTTCATTTCTAACTCTATTGATTTGAGTCTTCACCCTTTTTTTCTTGATGAGTCTGGCTAATGGTTTATCAATTTTGTTTATCTTCTCAAAGAACCAGCTTTTAGTTTTATTCATCTTTGCTATTGTTTCCTTCATTTCTTTTTCATTTATTTCTGATCTGATCTTTATGATTTCTTTCCGTCTGCTAACTTCGGGGTTTCTTTGTTCTTCTTTCTCTAATTGCTTGAGGTGTAAGGTTAGGTTGTTTATTTGAGATGTTTCTTGTTTCTTGAGATAGGATTGTACTGCTGTAAACTTCCCTCTTAGAACTGCTTTTGCCGCATCCCATAGGTTTTGGGTCGTCTTTATTTCATTGTCATTTTTTTCTAGGTATTTTTTGATCTCCTCTTTGATTCCTGCAGTGTTCTCTTGGTTATTAAGTAGTGTATTGTTTAGCCTCCATGTGTTTGTATTTTATACAGATTTTTTCCTGTAATTGATATCTAGTCTCATAGTGTTGCAGTCGGAAAAGATTCTTGATACAATTTCAATTTTCTTATATTTACCAAGGCTTGATTTGTGACCCGAGATATGATCTATCCTGGAGAATGTTCCATGAGCACTTGAGAAGAAAGTGTATTCTGTTGTTTTTGGATGGAATGTCCTATAAATATCAATTAAGTCCATCTTGTTTAATGTATCATTTAAAGCTTGTGTTTCCTTATTCATTTTAATTTTGGATGATCTGTCCATTGTTGAAAGTGGGGTGTTAAATTCCTCTACTATGATTGTGTTACTGTCTATTTCACCTTTTATTGGTGTTAGCCTTTGCCTTATGTATTGAGGTGCTCCTATGTTGGATGCATAAATATTTACAATTTTTATATCTCCTTCTTGGATTGATCCCTTGATCATTATGTAGTGTCCTTCTTAGTCTTTTGTAATAGTCTTTGTTTTAAAGTCTATTTTGTCTGATATGAGAATTGCTACTCCAGCTTTCTTTTGGTTTCCATTTGCATGGAATATCTTTTTCCATCCCCTCACTTTCAGTCTGTATGTGTCTCTAGGTCTGAAGTTTGTCTCTTGTAGACAGCATATTTATGGGTCTTGTTTTTGTATCCATTCAGCCAGTCTATGTCTTTTGGTTGGAACATTTAATCCACTTACATTTAAGGTAATTATCGATATGTATGTTCCTGTTACCTTTTTCTTAATTGTTTTGGGTTTGTTATTGTAGGTCGTTTCCTTCTCTTGTGTTTCCTGACTAGAGAAGTTTCTTTAGCATTTGTTGTAAAGCTGGTTTGGTGGTGCTGAATTCTCTTAGGTTTTGCTTGTCTCTAAATATTTTAATTTCTCCATCGAACCTGAATGATATCCTTGCTGGATAGAGTAATCCTGGTTGTAGGTTTTTCCCTTTCATCACTTTAAATATGTCCTGCCACTCCCTCCTGGCTTGCAGAGTTTCTGCTGAAAGATCACCTGCTAACCTTATGGGGATTCCCTTGTATGTGTTTTGTTGTTTTTCCCTTGTTGCTTTTAATATTTTTTCTATGTATTTAATTTTTGGTAGTTGGATTAATATGTGTCTTGGCATGTTTCTCCTTGGGTTTATCCTGTATGGGACTCTCTGTGCTTCCTGGACTTGATTAACTATTTCCTTTCCCATATTTGGGGAATTTTCAACTATAGTGTCTTCAAATAGTTTCTCAGCCCCCTTTTTTTTCTCTTCTTCTTCTGGGACCCCTATAATTCGAATGTTGGTGTGTTTAATGTTGTCCCAGAGTCTCTGAAACTGTACTCAATTCTTTTCATTCTTCTTTCTTTTTCTGCTCTGTGGTAGTTATTTCCACTATTTTATCTTCCAGGTCACTTATCCGTTCTTCTGCCTCAGTTATTCTGCTATTGATCCCTTCTAGAGAATTTTTAATTTCATTTATTCTGTTGTTCATCATTGTTTGTTTGCTCTTTAGTTCTTCTAGGTCCTTGTTAAACGTTTTTTTGTATTTTCTCCATTCTATTTCCAAGATTTTGAATCATGTTTTCTATCATTATTCTGAATTCTTTTTCAGGTAGACTGCCTATTTCCTCTTCATTTGTTTGGTCTGGTGGGTTTTTACCTTGCTCCTTCATCTGCTGTGTGTTTCTCTGTCTTTTCATTGTGCTTCACTTGCTGTGTTTGTGGTCTCCTTTTTGCAGGCTGCAGGTTCATAGTTCCCATTGTTTTTGTTGTCCTCCCACCAGTGGCTAAGGTTGGTTCAGTGAGTTGTGTAGGCTTCCTGGTGGAGGGAATAGTGCCTGTGTTCTTGTGGATGAAGCTGGATCTTGTCTTTCTGGTGGGCATGCCCGTGTGTCGTGTTGTGTTTTGGGGTGTCTCTGACGTTATTATGATTTTAGGCAGCCTCTCTGCTAATGGGTGGGGTTGTGTTCCCGTCTTGCTAGTTGTTTGGCATAGGGTGTCCAGCACTGTAGCTTGCTGGTTGTTGAGTGGAGCTGGGTCTTGGTGTTGAGATGGAGATCTCTGGGAGATTTTACCCATTTGATATTACATGTAGCTGAGAGGTCTCTGGCGCACCAGTGTGTTGAACTCGGATCTCCCACCTCAGAGGCACAGGCCTGACGCCCGGCCGGGGCACAAGAGCCTGTTATCCACATGGCTCAGAATAAAAGGGAGGAAAAAAAAGAAATAAAGAGAGAAATACTAAAGTAAAATAAAGTTATTAAAATAAAAAATAATTATTAAAAATCAAAAAAATTAAGAAAGTAATAAAGAAAATAATGAAAGAAAGAAGAGAGCAACCAAACCGAAGAAGATATCCACCAATGATAACAAGTGCTGAAAAGTATACTAAAAAAAAAAAAAAGGACAGAGAAAATGACACAGAGAAGCATACACATACACACTCACAAAAAGAGAAAAAGGGAAAACATTATCTATATCTATATCTATATCTATATCTATATCTATATCTATATCTATATCTATATCTATATCTATATCTATATATATATCGTTGCTCCCAATGTCCACCGCCTCAATTTGGGATGATTCCACAGGCATTCCACAGATGCAGGGTACATGAAGTTGATTGTGGAGATTTAATCCGCTGCTCCTGAGGCTGCTGAGAGAGATTTCCTTTCTCTTCTTTGTTCTCACAGCTCCCGCGGTTCAGCTTTGGATTTGGCCCCGCCTCTGCGTGTAGGTCGCCTGAGGGCGTCTGTTCTTCGCTCAGACAGGACGGGGTTAAAGGAGCCGCTCTGGCTCACTCAGGCCGGGGGGGAGGGAGGGTTACGGAGTTCGGGGCGGGCCTGCGGCGGCAGAGGCCGCCGTGACGTTACACCGGCGTGAGGTGCGCCATGCGTTGTCCCGGGAAGTGGTTCCTGGATCAGGGACCCTGGCAGTGGCGGGCTGCACAGGCTCCTGGGAGGGGTGTGCAGAGTGACCTGTGCTCGCACACAGGCTTCTTGGTGGCGGCAGCAGCAGCCTTAGCATCTCATGCCCGTCTCTGGGGCCCGCGCTAATAGTCGCGGCTTGTGCCTGTCTCTGGAGCTTCTTTAAGCAGCGCTCTTAATCCTCTCTCCTCACGCACCAGGAAACAAAAGAGGCAAGGAAGTCTCTTGTCTCTTCGGCAGCTCCAGACCTTTTCCCGGACTCCCTCCCAGCTAGCCGTGGTGCACTAGGCCCTTCAGGCTGTGTTCACGCCGCCAACCCGTCCTCTCCCTGGATCCGACCGAAGCCTGAGACTCAGCTCCCAGCCCCGCCCGCCCCGGCGGGTGAGCAGAGAAGCCCCTCAGGCTGGTGAGTGCCGGTGGGCACCGATCCTCTGGGCGGGAATCTCTCCGCTTTGCCCTCCGCACCCCTGTGGCTGCGCTCTCCTCCGTATTTCCGAAGCTTCCCCCCTACGCCACCCGCAGTCTCCGCCCGCGAAGGGGCTTCCTAGTGTATGGAACCCTTTCCTCCTTCACGGCTCCCTCCCACTGGTGCAGGTCCTGTCCCTATCCTTTTGTCTCTTTTTTTCTTTTGCCCTACACAAGTACGTGGGGGAGTTTCTTGCCTTTTGGGAGGTCTGAGTTGTGCCCTTGTTCAAGTAGGTGTTTTGTAGGGGTTGTTCCACATGTAGATGTATTTCTGATGTATTTGTGGGGAGAAAGGGAATTCCCACGTCTTATTCTTCCGCCATCTCGAAGCTCCTGAGGGTGTGTTTTTTCTTTCTTGACACCATCCTGAAAAGTTTAGGAGTTGCTTTAAATTTCCTCTTTCCTCGTCTTTCCTTCCCTTCTGGATTGTGTATATGAATATCATTTTATAGCTCCATCATTGTTATAAATATAAACAGGAAACATTTATAGGGTACATTTTGTATTTACATTAATATATTGAAAGCTTTCTGATCCAAGCAATTGTGTCTTATCAACTTATTTTCTCCTACTTATATCCATTATAGGCTTTGGAATCAATATCAGATATTGAATATCTGTCGAATTAATGATTGGCCTGAGTATCCTTCTGAGAAGAAGTGTTCCATTATTAGCTGTATGAGGTAATGCTTAATTTGTTTTAAATTATGCTTTCAAGTTTTAAAGCATAGTCCTTTAACCCAGTATTTCCAGATTGGTGAACATACCTTATAGATACCATTTATGTGTTTTTAGAAAACCCATAAATGTCTGAATATATCTGGAATTGATCAGATTAAAATTTTTCCATTAAGAGAAATGGGCAAAGACTGAGTGCTTGCTGAAAAATAGAGTTGTATGTGTAGACTTGAATTTGCAGTTTGAGAGATGTGCACCCTGTGGGCAAATCGTGGTATCTGCCTTCTATGAACTTACTAAATACTTGAAACAATCAATTGCATGTGTATGAAACAATTCTTAGACTTAGCTGATACGTGGTTAAACAATCAGAAGAATGGTACAGATAGTAAGTTCCATAAGAGTTCAAACACTATGGTCTGGAGGGGGTGAGAAAAATTTCACTGAAGGAAGTGGGACCTTAGAAAAGTTGTGAAAAATGCTTGGAAGCTGATGCAACATTGTATGGTTCAAAGTCCTGGGATACTGCTACCAGCCTGTGCTGGTATCACACTATCCCTAGCCTTGGGGAGCCGTTGACTATGTATGGTCTCATTAGTCCAAGACGTGTGGGACACCTATCTAATAAGCTTCCATACCATCAAGGGTAGTATTTTTGTACCAGATTAATAGTTCCGGTTGCTCTTCCTCCAAGAAATGGATCAGTGCTATCATATGTCATATCCCTGTTTAGCACCATCGTAACTAAAAATTTGATTTCAAGAGTACTCATCTTCACAGAAACTCTCATCCTTGTACTGTTCTGTCCAACCCTTAATCTGATTCTCCTACTCCCGTCCCATTTCCCTTTAGAGCCCTTGTTCTTGGTCAGAAAACTACCCTATATGTTCCAGCTCTTCTAGGAACATTCTCTTAGATTTTCATCTTAACAAAAATTGCTTGTCCCTTTATAACTGTAGGCTTTAATGTGGCCCTCTCAAGTAAAAGCTGCTTGTTCTTTCTCACACTGACTAAATGAGGTATAAGATAATGAAATAAAAATTCAAATTTTAAGGCAAAACAAGAAAAACTTAAACATAAAATTTTTCTTTGCCCTTTGGACCTCCTCTCTCCTCTCCAGTGTGCATTGTGCAACTGCATTATGTGTTAACTACACCTCCCAGTGGCAGAAGTACCTGCTCAACCATAAAGATCAATTTTTCTCCTGCTGCTGCCAGCCATATAACTCCTTAGAATATAACATTCCTTTCTAAATCCTGTAAGGGGTCACGATGACCCACCACTCACCTTGTACATGCAGATATCTTTGGTGAGCTTTATGGATAGTGCTAACGTATCATTTCCTTTAAAGATAGTGACTGGTGCAGAGCAGGCTGGTCAGAAGACCTGGGGAGATACTGTGAAGCACCTAGTGCAAGTTCTTAGCTTAAATACTTATGACCTTATTAATGTTACTAGCTGTATTACTTGTATTCTGCCCATTTTACAAGATTATTGTCTCTTGCATTACTAAACGTATGTCGGACCTTCAGATAAAATTAATCATGATTAGGTGACTTGAAATGATTGACCAAATATATAGTGCTATAAGATCAATCAGTCACGAAATGCCTCCCAAACATTTGTTGAAATTAAGACTGAAAAGGGAAGGGATTGTAAAATGAAGAATGTTGCCAACCATCCAGTCCTACAAGAATCAAGCCATTAGCCACTATAGTCACTGACGTATGATACACCCTGAAACGAATTCAGGGTGAGGTCAGAATGAGGCACTTTGTGCTCTGGGAAAACTTGCAGAGCTGGCCCTCAGATAGAAATTTTTAGGAGAAAATTTTATGAACCCAGTTTCTTGCATCTTCCCATACTTAGAAAAGCGCTAAAACCATTAACTAAGGTGTCTATTCTTCATGACTAGCAGCAACCATCTACTGAGATGTGTGCTTGACTGCACATACCCCTTTTGCCAAAATCACATACATAACTAGCCTCCCCCCTTACCTCATCAAAACAGTTCTCAGAGCTCTCTGAGAGATTGTCTCCCAGGTTATAATCCTCAGGTTGGCTTGAATAAAATTTTCCATTTCTTTCTCAGATTGACTGTTGATTAATTTTTCATTGACAAAGAGGTTGGGTTGGTGTTTTCTTTGATTTTTATTTCCCCTACTAGCTCTTCATTCTTCTCCCTCCTGCAAATGCCTACTACTACTCTTGAGGTTCATGCCACCAAATTATATCCCTCTTCCGTATTTTTTTGTCATTGTTGTCTATTTACCTACTTATTAAAGCCCTTTTATTTAAGAATATAGATTCCTAAATTCTGTGTATTTCTTTGTGACTTCAGAACCACATAAATAAATCATTCAAAATTATGGCTTTTTGGTGCTTTGGTCTTCTCATCTTCAGATTTCTTTTTATTTCTCTTGTCCAGCCACTTTCATACTGGGTTTTTTCAGAAAATATACCACTTCTGAAATCTTGGTTTTCAATAACCCATTCACCCATAACCACTATCTACTTTTCTGGAACATTTATTCAAGTATCTCTACTGCCAAAATTTTTCAAGTACATCAAGACTGTAATCCCTACTCACATCTTTTTGGTGGTCCACTCCAAGGTTCATTTTTTTCTCCTATTCAGCCTACTTTGTCTTTATTCTAATTACTTTGTTGCAGTTTTCTTCAATTCCTTCTGCCCCTGTTCTTCCATTTCATTTACCTTGCAAAATGCTGCCATTTGCTTTTGTGACTGAACTTCAGTTGAGAATATTTGTTAGAGAAAGACCACATGGCTCTGTAATTTAAAATATCAAACTTCCACTCAATACTATTCATTGACTGCCATTTTCTTCTAATGGGATCATGTTTCCACTTTCAAGATAAAACTTCCCTCTCCAAACCACCTATAACTTCTCCTTCACTGTTACTCTCAATGGATCATTGTGCTGTTTTATTTCTTCCCCTTTCATTTTCACCAAAACCCCCGGTTACCGGATTTCCAGGCCCACCATTCTGTGCCCAGCATTCCACTGAAATCTTAGCTGGATCAACAGTAACCTTCCACTGTCTACATCTTGCTCAATTTCCCATAGATGGATAATTCCTTTTTTTTTCCCCCTCACCTTTGTCCTTTGGCTTCTGCTTCACGACCTATTGATTTTCTTTAACTTAATGGTACCTTGTTTGTTTCCTCTGCTGGCTACTCCTCCTCTATTAGACCTTTAAATGGCCCAGGTTTCCTAATTCTGGGTCCTAGATCTTCTTTGTGTCTTCAACATACTTTTTCTAAGTGATCTCATCATTTGACATAGATATGAATTCAGTATTTATTCTGATGACTTTCTAATGTTTATATTTATCCCTGAGCTCTTGACTTGTATTTCAAACGGCTTATCTGACATCACAACTGGATGCTTCACATACCTCTCAGGCATATCCTATTAGGAAGCAGAAACTCATGAGTTTCCATTCTAAATCTCCTCCTTAAACTCCTCTCTTTCTTTGACACCTTAGCAAATAACATCAAAATCCATCTAGTTGTCTCTTCTAGAAGCAAAAGAGTAATTTGTTATTTCTTTTCCTTGCTATACCAATCTATCAGTAAATTCTGTTGATTGTATCCCCAAATTATTCTCCAAATCTGTCTGTCTACTTCTCATCTCCACTTATCTATCTCAGTTCAGGTCACTATACTTTTTTTTTTGCCTTAAATATAGCTTACTAACTTATTTTTTTATGTCTATTATTGTTCCCTTCAAATCATTCCCTACAAAGAAGCGAGCATGATTTTTAATTAAATCTAATCATGCCATTCCTGTGCTTAACACCCATCAATGACTTCTAATTATACTTAGAATATAAAGCAGACTTCTTTCCATGACCTACAGAATCACACATGCTCTGGTCCCTGCCTACTCTTCAAATCCATTGCAAGCCACTCTCCTAATAGTTCACTATGTTATTGATACTCCGGTCTTTTAAAAATTTAATGAGCCCATCAAGGCTTTTCCCATCCAGACTTATTTGTAATCCTTGTTGCATCAGTATGAAAATCTTTCTGTAGGATTCAATTTCAATGCCATAAAAATTTCATTTTTGGGCTTCCCTGGTGGCGCACTGGTTGAGAGTCCGCCTGCCGATGCAGGGGACACGAGTTTGTGCCCTGGTCCGGGAAGATCCCATGTGCCGTGGAGCAGCTAGGCCCGTGAGCCGTGGCCACTGAGCCTGTGGGTCCGGAGCCTGTGCTCCGCAATGGGAGAGGCCACAACAGTGAGAGGCCTGCATACTGCAAAAAAAAAAAAAAAAAGAATTTCATTTTTGTCTTCCTCATTCCCTATTGATTTCCCAGCATCTAGAATGGTGCCTGTCACACAGTAGGTGTTCAATAAGCATTTACTGAATTAAATACATGAATACATTTCATCCCTAAGGTTTTAGCTGAAATTTCCGCTCCTCAGATGGGCCTTTGCTAAATCCTATTTCTGAGGTAGCTCCTACTCCAGATTAAATTACATTTCATCCACCCCTTACCATTGTCGTAGTATCCCATAACATTTTAATTTTCTTCCTAGCAGTTTTTATAATCTGCAATTATCTTGCTTATTTATTTACTTGCTCGATTATTATCTGTGTTCTCTAGTAGAATACAAAATCAGTGAGGGCATCTTCTGGCTTGTGTATCACTGAAACGTCAGTGCCAAGCACAGTATCTGCGCACAATAAGCCTGTACAAAACCCCCCAGGAAATATTATGAAACAAATTAAAAAATAAGGAAACAAGCAAGAGCAATATGAAAAGATTTCTGAGGAAAAGATGAGGGAAGATGAAGGCAGACTATGATAAACACAGTTTAGTGAAAGTAAATATAAAGAATCTGTTGTTTACCCCATTAAGATTACTTATAAAAATGCCAAATTGCACAGGTTCTTTTATTACTCATCTGGAGAGTACAATTTGTTCTTCCCCTTTATTTTTCCTCCTTTTTCTGAGCCAATTTCTTATCCATGATAAATGTTCTCCCAACCCCTAGTCATGCTGGTTGAAATTTTTTTTTTCCAGTCTTTGATGTGGAAAATTTTCAGTGGCTTTGGAAATGTAAATAGATTAGTCAGACTTTTTTTTTTTTTCCCCTCTGCTAAACCAGGAATGTATTCCTCCTCCGATAGGATTTTATCTAGATGTTTAGTAATCCTGCATTTTATGCATGCCTGAACTTAACTCATAGCTGTCCCTATGCTGTTTTATGGTTGTCTGTCTTTTCTACAAAAAAATATTGTCTACCATGGTTTTGAGTTTTTTTTTAAAATTTATTTATGGCTGTGTTGGGTCTTCGTTTCTGTGCGAGGGCTTTCTCTAGTTGCGGCAAGTGGGGGCCGCTCTTCATCGCGGTGCGCGGGCCTCTCACTATCGCGGCCTCTCTTGTTGCAGAGCACAGGCTCCAGACGCGCAGACTCAGTAATTGTGGCTCACGGGCCTAGTTGCTCCGCGGCATGTGGGATCTTCCCAGACCAGGGCTTGAACCCGTTTCCCCTGCATTGGCAGGCAGATTCTCAACCCCTGTGCCACCAGGGAAGCCCCATGGTTTTGAGTTTTTAATTTAAGATATCCGTTCATCGAAAAGTGTACAAAATATGAATATAGAGATCAATGATTAGCCACCTTTCAGATCAAGAAATTAAAAATTACCAGCACCACAAAAGACCTATTTTTAATGCACTCCCAATTGCTTTCATTTCCCTCCTCCACTATAGTTTGGTTTGATTTAAAATTCACACAAATAGAATCGTAAAATATGTATTTTTTTTAATGCCTGGCATCTTTCTTGCAACATTATGTCTCAAAGATTCATTCATGTTGTTATGAGTAGCAGTATTTCATTCTTTGTCATTGCTGTTTTTTGTTACACTGCACAAGGTTATCACAATTTATCTATCCATTTCATTACTGATGGCAATTGGGGTTGTTTCCAGTTTTTGGCTCTTATGAATAATGCTGAAAATTCTTCTACATGCCTCTTGAGATACTTGTGCAAGCATTTCTTTCGGGAACGTCCTGGTAATGGAATTGCTATCTTACAGGGTATGTATATATTCAGTTTTAGAAGATACTGCTTAACAGATTTCCAAATTCTTTGTATTGATTTAACATTAAGCAACAGAATATGAGAATTCCATTGTTTCATGTTCTTGCATCTCTTGATACAGAAAGTCCATTTGATTTTAGCCATTCTAGTGGGTATGCAGTAGTATTTTACTGTGCTATAATTTTCCGGGTGACTAGTTCTGTTCCACACTTTTTCATAGATTTATTGGTCATTTGGATATGTCTCTTGCCCATTTTTCTTTTGGGTTGTGTGTTTTTTCCCTATTGATTTTTGTATGTATGTTTTATTTATCCTGCATATAAGCCCCTTCTCAATCATATGTGTAGCAATATTTTGCTCATTTTTTTGACTTTTTTTAACTTTCTTAATGCCATCTTTTGATGAACGTAATTGCTACATATTAAAGTGGTTTAAATGATCATACCTCACCCTTATTGTTAGAACTGTTTGCTTCTTTTGTAAGAAATGAGCTACCTAACTCAAGGTTGTGAATACATGATTTTGTATTATCTTATCAAACTGTATTGCTCTCCTTTTCATATCTAGGTCTACTCTCTATCTGGAATTGTCTTTGTTTGTGAGATATGGGTAACATTCATTTTTTTCCATGTGGGTGTACAATTAAACCAACACCGTTTATGGTAAAGCCCATCCTTTATTCACTGTGTTTTAGGGCTACTTTGCCATAAATCCAGTGAGTATACTTATGGACTCTGTGTTCCATTACACTGGTCTATTTTTCTATCCTTATGCCAACAAAACACTGCCTTAATTATTGCAGCTTTATAATGTCTTGATTTCAGTAAAACAAATCCCACCTTATTTTCCTTCAAGAGTGCTTTTGCTATTCCTTTTTCTTTTTTTTAAAAACTATTTTTTTTTAGAGCAGTTTTGGGTTTACAATAAAATTGAGAGGAAAATACTAAGATTTTTCATATATTCCCTGCCTCCACACATGCATAGTCTCTCCCATTATCAACATCACTCACCAGAGAGGTAATTTTTTTTACTAAGAATGAACTTACAGTGACTCATCATAATCATCCAAAGTCCATTGTTTACCTTAGGGTTCACTTTTGGTGTTGTACATTCCATGGATTTGGGCAAATGCATAATGACATATATTTATCATTATAATGTCATACAAAGTATTTTCACTGCCTTAAAAATTCTCCGTGTTCTGCTTATTCACCTCTTCTTTCCCTTTTCCACCCTTGGCAACAACTGATTGTTTTATTGTCTCCACAGTTTTGCTTTTCAAGAATGTAATATCATTGAAATCATACAGTACATAGCTTTCTCAGATTGGCTCCTTTCACTTAGTAATATGCATTTAACATTCTTCCATGGTTTTTCATGGCTTGACAGCTTATTACTTTTCTGCATCCTCACCAGCATTTGGTGTTGTCTGTGTTCTGGATTTTGGCCATTTTAATTGATGTATAGTGATATCTTATCACTGCTTTAATTTGCATTTTCCTAATGACATGTGATGTGGAGCATCTTTTCATATGCTTATTTGCCATCTGTATATCTTCCTTGATGAGGTGACTGTTAAGGTCTTTGGCCCATTTTTTACTTGGGCTGTTTGACCTTTGGCTGTTCTTAGCCCTTTGTGTTTTCTTATAAATTTTAGAATCACTTTGTCTAGCTCCACAAAAAAAACAAAAACAAAGAACGTGTTGAGATTCTGACTGGGATTGCATTGACTTTATAAATCAATTTGGGGAACTTAACTTCTTTATAACATTGACTCCTCCAATATATAATCACAACATTTCTTTACATTTTTGTAGCTCTTTTAAAATTTACATATAAGATTTATAATTTTCTATGTGGAAATGTTGCACATATTTTGTACATTTATTTTGAGTATTGATATTATTTGGTGCTATGTAAAGAGCATCTTTACATATATTTTTAAAATTATGTGGTTGTTTCTATTTAAAAGTAAATACAACTATTTCCTGATGGCTAAAACATCTCTTTTTGAAAATATAATGGTAGGCAACTGAGGGACTATGTAGAGAATAAAGGTAATGCTGAATATTTAAAGGTAAAATTCACATAGTTTTTGATGTTACTTGTGAATCATTCATTCATTCATTCATTCATTCAAACCTTGATGAATACCTTCCATTTACCAGATACCATGAGATTCATGAGGGACATAAAATGGTCCCAAATACAATGTAACAATTCTGTAAAAGAGGCATGTATAGTACTGTATACATGCCTCTTTTACAGAATATATATATTTTATATATATATTTATATATTTTATATTTTATATATATTTGATGTTCTCTCTCTCTATATATTCTCTCTGTACATATATACACATTATGACATATATATAAATTTTCTTTTTTCATGTGTATCATCTAATTTAATCCCTTTGACAGTCTTGCGAATTTAGTTTTATTAATTCTTGTGGTTGGAATGGAAACTCATACAGGATAGATAATCTCTCCTTAGGTCCCACAAGTTATAATTAAGGGGCTGGTACTCAAACTCAGGTCCTGGTCTCTGAGGGAGGAGCCCATTCCCCTGTATCATAAACTTTCCTTGGCACTGAAGTCCCACCAGTCTATAAGGTGCAGGGTTCCCAGGGGAAACATTCTGATAAATAGAGGTCAATGATGTGATCAGCATGCATTCCCCTGGAATGTAAACTCCGTGAGAGCATGTGCATAGTAGATGACATGGCAAGGGAATGGCCTGCACAAATGAAATGATTACAGGCATCTCTTTGATCTTTAATGGTAAGTTTAGTTTTCTAAGTTGTTTTTCTCCAGCTTGCAAGCTAGGATCTGAGTCACACCACAATAAAGCAGTTGAAAGCACATTTTAGCTCAGACTTAAAGATCCTGAAAATAATCATAACAATTTTGAAAGCAAAAAGTGAATCATTTTTAGATATCACTTTATTCAAGTCATTTGCTGTAACTCCTTGTCATATATAATTAACTGGCTCATCAATTCACCTTCTGACCCTCAATAAATTTGAGAAACTTATAAAAAATATGTAATTCTCATTTGAAAGGTATATTGGACTGTATCCTCATGCCTATATCACTAGTACTTTGTCAAAACCTTGGGGAATGTGAGTTATCTGTTTCAAATCAATGGAGTAATTTTAGATATAATTTACTTAATTTCTTCTGTTAGTTACATATAACATGACAACAGTAATTGTAAATTTAATTCAGAATTTTTTTTTTTTTTTTTTTTTTGCGGTACACGGGCCTCTCACTGTTGTGGCCTCTCCCGTTGCGGAGCACAGGCTCCGGATGTGCGGGCTCAGCGGCCCATGGCTCACGGGCCCAGCCGCTCCGCAGCATGTGGGATCTTCCCGGACCGGGGCACGAACCCGTGTCCCCTGCAGCGGCAGGCGGACTCTCAACCACTGTGCCACCAGGGAAGCCCAGAATTTTAATTTAATTTACAAATGTGTTACAGAATCGTAGAAATGGAATATTTTTCATATGTAAATATGAATTTTCTAGGTTTTCTATTCTGTTTTAGAGGGCTGTTTATTTCTGCTCTAGTAATACAAACCTACCCTAATCATTATAACTTTCTGCATTTTTAAGAACTGAGGTAAAATTAACATAACATAAAATTAATAATTTTAGGATATACAAATTAGCCATATTTAGTACATTCACTATATTGTGTAATCACAATCTCTATCTAACTCCAAAACATTTTTGTCACTCCAAAAGAAAATCCCATACCCATTAATAGGTCAGTCCCCAGGCCCCCTATCTCCAGACCCTGGAACCATCAATCTGCTTTCTGCCTCTATGGATTTACCTATTCTGTATATTTCATATACATGGAGTCATATAATAGGTGACCTTTGTGTCTGGCTTCTTTCACTTAACACATCGTTTTCAAGGTTCATTCATATTGTAGCATACGTCAATACTTCATTCCTTCTGACGGTTGAATAATATTCACTGTATGGCTGTACCACATTGGTTTATTCATTCATCAGTCGATGAACACTTGGATTGTTTCCACCATTTGGCTACTGTGAAGTGCTACAATGAATAAAATATTCTTTAAAGGTTACTTGTTTTTTATCTCTCACCCAGTGCACCATTACCAACACTGGTCATATATACACAATATGAGTCTGATGACGGTACTTCATAAAAGAAGCTATTCCAATATTAGTCAGCAGTAATTGTTGGATAATTTCTATATCTAGCCAAAAATTAGTGTTATCTAATTCCATTAAAATCACTTTAAAATGTATATGCCTATAAATCACTCAGAGGAGAAACTGAAAAAACATGCTTAGGATGATGCTTAGAAGAAACTGAAAAAAACATGCTTAGCTGCATATGATCATATTTAAAAAAACAATCAATTTATCTAATATTTTTTAATTAACTAAAAAATGCTTTGACTCCTTTTTACTCTAATGGGAAATCCTTAACTTATGCAGCTCTATGAACCTTGATTTCATTTACTTGGTAATTCCTAGAAATTTCTCCTCCTCAGACTATTCCCTGCATTCACAGGGATTTTTTATTTTTGACATTTGCAAGAATTTTTGAAAGCTATCTTTTTACTTAGAGCTGAAAATTCTGAAGTATTTCCTTGAGGATTCAAATTTTGTTTGTGTGGAAAAAGAGGGGACCAGGAGGAAGGAACCAATTCTAATAGTATTGCAGAAAGGCTACTGTTTAATGCTCCTCTCCTCTAAAAATAAATGCAAACCCCAAAACTAGCAATTTTTTTTTGCACTTTGACCTTGAATGCATCACATCACATCCTGTCAGTCACTCATTGACATTATTTGTCATCTAGAACATTTCATAGTATCACTTATGTCTGAGCCACTTCCCCTAATAAGGCTTTTAGGTGGATATGGATATGTAATAAATCCAAGTTTTACTCTCAGGTGAATTTACATTTTCTTGGCTATAGATAAGCAGTAACTGAAGTGAAAAGCTGTCTCTTCTTACCCCCTTTGGATGTAATGCCCCTGAAAGTGTCTCTTTGCCACCTCTGTGCTATTGATGGTGTCATTAGCTCAGTCTCAATAGGGACAAAGCATTTTATACATGGAACAGAAATGCTTTTGTACTGCTAGATGAGTTTTCTGGGATTTCAAACACTGCCAGTTTTATTAAAGATGGATGCCTACACAGTGTAGGAACATTAATTGAAGTTTGTTCAAGGTACCCATTGTGAGAAGCTTGGTTTTTAAAAAATACCTTTATTTTCTTTTACTAGACTTCATTACAAAGGTTTCTTGCTTTATCTTACTTTTCTAGGCTTGTCTGTATTTTCACTTTGGCCAAAGCAAAAGATGAGTTCCAGGTTGTAAGCAAACATCCAATAGGCAGGACTAAAATTATTCGCAAGATAGCCTTTTGGAAAATAGTCCTTCTATTACAGACTGTTTGCGTACCCCAAATTCATGTTGAAACCCTACCCTCCCTTCTCATGTCATGGTATTAGGAGGTAAGGCTGTTGCGAGGCAATTAGGATTAGATGAGGACCTGAGGATAGAGCCCTCATGAATGGGATTTAGCACACTTATAAGAGTCATGAAAGAGCTTGCTTCCCTTCTCTGCTCTCTACCATGTGAGAATGCAAGGAGAAGTTGGCTATCAACAACCCAGAAGATGGCTCTCACCAGAACCTGACCATGCTGGCTCCCTGGTCTCAGACTTTCAGCCTCCAGAACTGAGAAGAAATAAACTTCTGTTGTTTATAAGCCACCCAGCGTATAGTGCATTTGTCATAGCAGCCTGAATGGACTAAGGCTTTGCTTTCCACTTAGAGTCTCTTATTTTATGAGACTTTATAAGAAAAAGAATGTTCTTAATAAGGCATTCAGTGCATTTAAAGGGCAGTGTTATTTATCTGTTTCTTCTCATGTTTGAAATTGTCTTATGTTTCTTTGGTCAGCATAAATCAGGTCAGTGTTCTGTGGCCTGGGTGTAGATATGATATACACCTCCTGTGGTACACACAGGATAAGGGTCTGTACGTGATGCAGGATTCTAGAAAGGGATAAGTTGCTACAGATGTAAAATGAGATGAAGTGACTTGCCTGAGGTCAGGAGTACACCCAATGTCAATATTGGCAGAAGCAAAGTATCTACAGATCCCAAAGTCATGTTTTTTCACACAGTATTTTTGATGTAAAGGTGTAAAGAATTGCACAGGGGATGGCAGGGGCATGACATCAATCTTGATATGATTCTCCACTTACATGACAGTTGACTCCACCAAGAAATAAAGAGTGGTACTTGTTTTCCTATTAAAAATTGCGTAAACGGCAACTTTTTAAATAGTCTAGTCTTTTCTTATAATCAAGTTCCTTTGTCTAATAATTGTAGAAAAGAAAGGTGAAGATGTACAGTAACTTTTATAAAATAAGCAGTGATAACAATTTGATAAATGTATTTTGGATTTCATTTAAGCATTACTCCGTTAGATAATATATAACAACAAGAAGAGTAGAATAAACCATCTGGGTTGAAAACTGTAGGAGAAAGAGACTTAGTTGGAAGCTTGTACATTAAATGAAAATATTGTACTAGAAGAGTTTGATTTTTGCATGCATGGTGGCAGGCAATTAATTTCTTGGCTGTGTTAACTCATGTTTTTTAATTCAAAGCTAAACGTCTGGCATTTGAAAGAATGCTTAAAAATGCAACTTATAGATAAGCCTATTTAGAATACAGTAAACTGAGGGCATCGGGTAAGTAGAGTTATGAAAAAAATCTATGCTTGTAAACACCATGACTTCTTTCCCTGCCCTCAACTCTCTTCCCACCCCTAATGCATCTCTTAGGGGACTTCTTTTTCAAGCAATCATTTAATGAGGGGTTACTATGTGCCAGGTGATTTTCACAGATTATTACATTTAATTCTCAAAACAACCCTGTGAGTGTGAAGGTTAACTGGAACTGCTGTGAAACCTTTTTTGACGTGGAACTCACTCTGAATTGACAACTCAAACCTGGCATATTTTGTTCCAGAATCCAAAAAGACCCACCAAGCGTTGTGTCTCTTTCTTTGTGGTAAGTGAGAGGGTATAGCAAATTTCTCTCACTTTCTAAGTGATAGCCTGACATTTCTTAGACATGGACCTCTGAAACTTCTCCAGTTTATCTTTCACGCTCTGATGTGCATGGGTCTTATTAAGGCATCTAGGGTTCTTCATTCCTGACCCTAAGCTTCATTTAATATAACACTGTCAATACAATAAACAATCCAGCATGACATTCTATGGCATATAAAGACTATAGGGACTCTATGATGAGAGAGGGCCTGAGGCAAAATGGTAAAGATACACTTTGTCTCGGAGAAGCTACTTCTCATTATCTTTTTAGATTTTTAAAAAATGCGTTAAGCCAATAGTTGTGTTCTAGTACTGGGGACTATAGAGGTTTTTCCTTATATGGAACTGCAGATTAAGTTTGTGATAAGGCTCAGTCATTTTCCAAGACTTATCAAGCTTTGCACCAGCCAAACAGGCTGTTGAAATGGGCATATGGTATGAATCAATTCTCCTGCACTTAAAACATCTTTTGTTATGGACTTAATGTTTTCAGTTTACCCAGGCAGTGGTATCACTTTTAGATTGCTATATTTTGAGGAGGGTGGGGAAGAAGGGGTGAGGGGAGGGGAAGTTTACTGAAAGCAGAGAGAATATCTATATGGAGAGGGCCACTGGACAGAAGCTGTGACATTCAGAGGAGACGGAGCCAACTCCCGGCCTCCATCAAGGAGGGACCTAGGTAGGGCTTCCCTGGTGGCGCAGTGGTTGAGAGTTCGCCTGCCGATGCAGGGGACACGGATTCGTGCCCCGGTCCGGGAGGATCCCACATGCCGCGGAGCGGCTGGGCCCGTGAGCCATGGCCACTGAGCCTGCGCGTCCGGAGCCTGTGCTCCGCAACGGGGGAGGCCACAACAGTGAGAGGCCCGTGTACCGCAAAAAAAAAAAAAAAAAAAAGTAGGGACCTAGGAAAAAACACAAATGCCCTGAACTCATCCTTCTCTACCCTCCCAAATGTGCTGATGCCTCCTATTGGCCAAACCAACCAGAAGCCAGAGGGGGCTGCAGCTATCAGTGCGTGCCACAGAGATCAGCCTCTGGGAGAACGAGCAGAATAAATAAGGATGAGAGTATGATGGGTGGGAATACTGATTACTGAAAATAGCCAAAATACAGGCCTTTCACAATTTAAGTACATTGCTGCTAGTTGTGAGAGGGAAATGAACAAAGCTGTAAAATTATGACGTTTACAGCATCTTACACGTTTCTTTCAAGCATGAATCTTGGTCTACATTTTACTGACTCTGTTCTTGCATGTCACTGGAAGCTCAGTTAACTTCTGTGACCAGTTCTGAATTCTGTACTTGGGATCACCCTTTCCATCCTTCTTTGTTTAAAGCTGGTCATTTGAACCGCTTCCTACAAAACGGCTACATTTTCAAGCATCTAGATCTGAAGATGCAAAATAAGTAAATAAAAAAAAATAAAAATGCTTTGATTTCCAGGATCTTATTGGCTGGATAAACATCATTCCACCGAAGCTCTTCTCCATTAAAAATCTGCTCATATCTGTGTCTTTTCTCTCAGGGATTGACTAGGGATTATTTCTGTTCTCTCCTTTGGTTGGATGAAAGTATTTGGGGATGACACTTGCAAGTACCTTATGCCTCTCCTAGCTATTTCTTAAAATAACTATATTTGCTTGTTATTATTTTCTGTGTCATGTAATCAAATATTTACCTTCTCCATAGCAGCAATAACTGTTCTTAACACCATTTACTTGCTTCTACAATAGAGCTCTTTTGACTAATTCTTTTTTTTTAATTCTTTTTTTTTAATGTCCAAAAATGTGCGTTTTACATTACATGTTGGAGGGAGCTGGTGCCAACCAAGTGGCTGTGGAATGGAGAAGTTTTTGTTCTGTTTTGTTCAATCTTGTGTTTCTGGGTGGGGTTTTGAGCTCATAGATTGTGAAATACCAAAATCATATATGTGGAATCTAATGTACAATTATTTCTAAATCATAAATAAGCTGTAAGTAGTAAATTGAGATTCCAAGTATTTTAAGACACAACAAAGCAATACCTCTTTAATTTTCCACCTCAAAGAAAGCCCCTCACCAATCAAACGTTGTTTGCCTCACATTGAATTCTAAATAATGCAGGGGAATTGACATTCCAGAAGAAAGATACTCCTAAGACTGACAAGAATCCTCATTCCTGTCTGAATTTATATAGGCTAGAGTTTGAGTTTAACAACTATAGGAAAATTTAAAGGGAATAATTTAAAACTTAGAACATGTATTTTCTCTTACATTGGTTAAAGGACTTTGGACTACAAAAAAAAAAAAGAAAAAAAGAATGAAATCACCCATGATAAAACATCGGGTTGAGTTTTGCTGTTTCTTTACATTTTAAGCATTCCAGCTTTCCAAATTTGAATGAATAATATTTAAGTGGGATAATTGTTACTGTTCATACTGCTTATCTTTCAAAAGAGAACATTGCATTGTTTGTGGAACCTTAGTACTGTGGGAAATTATTGTTTTTCATTCAATTTACTTGCTCAAACTTTTTGGTGAACATTGCATACCCTAGCAGAAATGGTGTGGTTTAGAAAGTAGATATTGTACTCTCAGTGACTCAAACTCTCTACTCAACCAAACCCAGGGTGAAAATGTCTGTTGGAACACAGAACTCCTTGTCCAGTAAGTGCACCCCTTAAAGAAAGGAATTTGGAAACTACAACTACTTAAAATTTAAGGCTGTTTTTAAGGGAAGAAGAATATTCTTGTTTGATTTTATTTCATGCAGATTTTGCTTTTACAAAATGTGGAACAGATGGAAAAATTCAATTACCATCGTAGCAGTTTTTGCATATCCCATTTGAAAGATAAAGATGATGAATATAACTTCCAAATTACCATTAATTTATGTGTTTCAGTGAAGATCAGCTGGTGTATTATTCCTTAGATAATGAAGCATTTTTAAAGAATTTTTATTATGGCAAATTTTAATTGTATAAAAAGTAAGAGAATAGTATAATGAAATCCCATTACTCATCATCAAGCTTTAAAAATCTTGAGCACAGAATTAGTATTTTCTATCATAATTTCAGAAAATTGGAGAATTATAAAGTCTATAAGACGTCAGCCAAATATTATGACAGTATTTTGCAGATGTGGTGGTTGAGAGCTAAAGAAGTTGAACGAGAGCCATGTAGGGAGCCTAGGTCCATTCCTGGAAAGTGGTAGGTCACCACTACTATTGGTAGTAGAGAAACTTCATCTTTGGTGAAAAATCTTTATCAGAAGTAGAAGAGCTTAGGGAAATGGTTGAGAAGCACGGATGTCTAAACCCCCCAAAGAAGGTGGAAACATTAACAATTAGAACCACCAGCTCTCAGAGGGACAATCTGAAGTGGACAGTGTGCGGCCAAATCCCCAGATCCAACAGTTCTGTAAGCAGGATGTCCCCAACAGGCTGACACTCAGGACTGGAAGACTGCTCTGGTTTGTCCTAAGAGCCAGCTACTCTGTGGTAGAATTATGGGTAGAGAAGAGCTGAGGCAGTGAGTGACAGATACTGAGGGGGATTATGCAGCCAATTACAGGGGGGAAAGAAAAGAGAGGCAGAAGCTAAGATCAGAATCAGAGATCAATTTTGATTGCCCTCCCGTTTGTTTGTTTGTTTTAACATCTTTATTGGAGTATAATTGCTTTACAATGGTGTGTTAGTTTCTGCTTTGTAACAAAGTGAATCAGCTATACATATACATATAATCCCCATATCTCCTCCCTCTTGAGTCACGTGTTTTTTAAAAATGCTAACTAAAAGAATTTTGGACTTTGATGATTACCTCTTTGTTTATGCATGAATTCTTTATGTAAGTGTCAAGTGGTGGTGCAACTTCTTGTACTTTAGAAACATCTGGAAGCCAGTACTCGTGCTTGTGTAGAATCTTCACTGAGATTTTTTTTCCAGGACAGGGCCTAAGGTTCCAATAAGCAGGGCTTGCCTGAAACTCTGACATGCACGTGCCTACTTTTTTTTTTTTTTGCGGTATGCGGGCCTCTCACTGTTGTGGCCTCTCTTGTTGCAGAGCATAGGCTCTGGACTCGCAGGCTCAGCGGCCATGGCTCACGGGCCCAGCCACTCCACGGCATGTGGGATCTTCCCGGACCAGGGCATGAACCCGTGTCCCCTGCATCGGCAGGTGGACTCTCAACCACTGAGCCACCAGGGAAGCCCACGTGCCTACTTTTAATCAAGTGTACTAGAATCGTTTATCCACCGACTTCCTTTGAAGATAAAATGAGACAATAAAGTTTTATGTTTCTGTTATAGAAATTCCTAGTCTTTTAAAATATTACTTTTCTCTCCATTTTTTTTCTCTGAAAGTACTAATTAGGTAATAATCTCTTTGGCATGTCTTCAAATTGTGTTCTTCAAATTATAAAAAATGGATCACTTTTGGCCATTTTCTAATTTCACAAATGAAAAACATAATATTTTAAAAATAATATTACCTTATAAAGCAAAATATCTTAAAATCTGGGCAAATATTTTGCTTATTTCTTCTATTTTAACACGTGTGTTTTATAAAATCTCAAATCCTGTTGTAGTCCCTGAGTGTACATAAAGAATGCTGAATTTAGGCTACTATTTGGTCAATTGGTAGGAAACATCTTTCAATTAATACAGTTTGTTGTTTTAGAAATTCAAACAAGCATATAAGCAATATCTCATTCAAAACTGAGTCTTTCGCAGTTTAGGAGTAAGTTAAATCAGACAACAGAATTTTTATGAGAATCAAAGTGTCTAAAGTGAGACTGGAACACTTACCAAAGAAAAGAAGTTTTTTTTTTTTCTTTCTATAGTTCCATAGTTCAAAAAATATGTGAAGCAATCAGCAATCATTAGCATATTTTTTCTGGCATAGTTTTTCTGATTAGTCCACTCTAATTGAAGAGTAACCTTAGGGAATAGCTCACAAGGTGTTAAGTTTGATTGGAGAAGAGCCACACATGGATCAGGGGACATGGATTCTATCAGTGTGGTTTAGCTGTACATTGCTCGGTGGCATCTGATGGGGCAGCCACGGAGAAACACAAGTAGGTTGGGGATAGTAAGGGAAGGTCAAAAACAGGAAGTACATGTATGGTGCACAGATAGACTTCACTTAATTTGCATTTGTGCCTTTGGCTGATTTCATTAGGATAGTAACATTTCCATGTTTTCCTCTGTCCCTTGATTTGCTATTCAACAACGCTTATAATCAAGACTTTGATTCTAATGCCTGTCTAAACCTTTTCTCTAAGTTTAAGTACTTTGTCATTTGTCCTTACCTTAGAGGAACTGACAAACTATACATTGTCACACTTAAAATCTTGGCTTTGTATTCTTTTGATCAAATATACCCACTTTTCTTACTCAACCTCATACCAAGACTGAATTAAAATTTTTTAAAGAGATTTCTTTTGGTTACTGAACGATTCCCTAATAAGTATTGGTGTTGAGGACAGAAAGCAAATTACCTATTTCTGCTTATTTTACTGCTCTGTTTCCAATGTAGGATGCTTATTCATTCAGCTACAGTAGGCCAAAAAAGAAGGGTAGTTCCAGCTGTGAAAAACTGATAATCTGAGCTTTTCTTGGACTAGAGGCTGATGAGTGAATGAAGATAAATATATCTGAATATTTATGAACACTATATATTCTAGATTTTGACAGTTTGATTTCACTCTCGCTTAGCTCTTTCCAAGTGACCAAGTAACCACTTGATGTATTAGAGCATTTTTAAAAAGGGGAGGGGGGAGACCCTCAGAGTACCTTTTTTTAAAATCACAGCATATGCCACCTTCATATGTCTTCCTCTACTTCCCCCCCCCCCCCACCAGGTTACAAATATTCATCAGTCATTTCTACCTTTACCAATTAAACACTGATGAATTGAATGCCATTGATTACGAAGTGGTACACTGAAATACTATAATGTTAGATTGCATATCATTTAAAAATATCTTGATTACTTAAAAACTCAACTCTTCAAATATTCAGAACAAAACTACTGTGTTTTTACATTGATAAATTTCTAAACATGTCATGTTCTTAGAAAATAACTAATAGACTTGGAAGGTATATCATTATTGTCTATGTCTATCTCTCTCTAACCTGCTTCCTCTATTTGTATTTGTGTAAATATGTATAAAAATGTCTATAATATATACTAAGTATATTTTAAATGTTATAAATATATTGTCACAAGAAAATATAAAGGTTTGTTTATGATCTCAAAACAAAAATGCATTAAATGTTTGAAGTGTGTTTTAACATATGTGTGAACTCGTTGAAGCCAGAGGTGAAAAGGACTTTGCAGTGTAGTAGAATCAGTTCTGGTCTTTCTTTGTCTAATAAGTAAAGTGTCCTGTTTCTATGGAAATTGCTTTTGGGGAAAACAGTAACTACTATTTTAAGTATTAAAATACCCATGGTATCATAAAGTCAATAGAATGATTTACTGTTTAATGATAGAAACACTCTTAACATTTAAAATATATTGTACATTTTGAGCACAGCACATATTTTATAGCTTAAAACTAAATTTCAAGGAGTTTCTTTTGTTATTAAACGAATGGTAAACTCAGTGCCCCTCCAAACATCTACTATATATTGCTTTTAAGAAAAATATTTTTTAAATTGTGTATAATATTTGGTAGTACATTGTGAAAAAAAGTCCCTTTGACCAAAGTTGGTCAAATTGGCCTGGATGGTAACGCCATAAAAGAAACAAGACAAAACAAAACTACGTTACCACAAAAAATAGAGACAATTTTTGTTGGAATAATTTTTACAGGTGATTTTTAACAGATTAAATATGACATATATGTTTTCATGTAATTAAATTGCATAATATTTTCTTTCATTTAGCCAAACATTACCTATTCTCTGCTAAATTAATATGACCCATTACATTCATGATGTACTGCAGAAATGCTCACTCAATTTCAGCATCTTCTATAGCACTTGTTGGAAAATATAGTAACTGTCTTCTTCAAAGTCAATGCAACTGCATCTTTGCAGCCCTGCCCAGAGCTTTTTGTAGATCATCTTGCTGTTTTGCATAGTACAATGATTATGTTCTCATTTGTCTGGATTAGCCATTGCTCCACACCACACTTGAGCAGGTGGATTCTGGAAGGCAATGGGCAGAGGTGGCAGTCTTTTCTTTTCAGATGTTCACGCCTCAAGGCATGTCCAGATTTGCAAAAGTTAAGAGGATTGGTGTTAGCTGGCTGAGAAAACAAGGAAAGGTTTGTTAACCAAAAGTTGAAGGAGCCTTCCTTCCTTGGTCTTCTGCCAGCTTTGGGCTCTTAACAAATCATTTGCAGACTACCTTGGTGCCTTTAAGATATATTAACAATATATCAGGCATTTCTTTCATCCTCCTTATTTACTTTCTCCTTTCTCTATTCCTTTCTCTCCTTTGTCAATAATGGGTTTGGGGAAGGGCTCTGTCAGATTTCGGGAAGTGTTGCCTCACTCAGAATAAAACTGATGTCAAGGGGTGGTGTCAGTGGAGATTTTCAGTTAAAAGCCTTCAATCAAAGCTCTATATTAAGGCAAGGGATACAATGTGAATGCTGATGTCACATAGGGTAACAATCCTTTGACCTAAAGCATATCATCTGTCTTTGTTGAAGTAATATTTCTTTTATCTTTCCTAAAGTAATTCTTTATGAACCACATGAGTTAGCAAGGTATTACACCAAAATAAACCACAAATCAAAACTAAAGCAAAACCCCCCAAAATTATGTTAATCACTTACCATCAAGAATCTTACATTGTAATAATATTTAAGGGAACTCTAAAAGTCTCCTTGATTTCTGAATTGCAAGCTCTATTTTCTAGATTTGTGCCTACTGATAATTTAAAGTTGATAGTTAGATCCTGTCTCCTGCTATCTATACTTTAACTTATATGGTACAAAAACATATTTCTGATTTATTTAAACAGTGTATTATATAAAAATAAATCTGTGTGTATTAGAAAATATTGAATATAAAGAATAATACATTAATTATTCAGGGTGTCCCAATCCAGAGAGGCTTCAAAATAAGAAAACTAAAACAAAATGAAAGAGAGAATTTTCAAATAAATATAGACAAAAATATCCCAGACGTGAAGAGAGACAAAAAATTTTTAGGTTAAAGGGGCTTGCCTGGTATCAGGCAGGATTAATGATAAGACCTACACACAAAGATATCCTGATGAAGTTTCAGAATTCTAAACCTAAACAGAGAATCCTAAAAGAGAGAAACAGATAACCCACAAAAAAAAAAAAAAATCAAGAATCTGACAAATCAACAATTGTAGCAGGAGAACATAGTTCTGTGGACTATGGCTTCTTCCCCATGTTTATATCTGCTTTCTGAATTTCAGAAATTAGTTACTATTATCATATCTGTTGATAACTCCAATGCTTATCTTTTATTTTCTTCACTATTGGGGTGAAGAAAATAGAAGACATTTGAAAATTAGTTTTGAAAATTAGTTTTCTGCCATATAATATTCTCTCAAGAGGGAAGAAGTCCACTACCCTGACCTAAAATTTAGAATCTTTAGATTCCTTAATCAAAATGTCTTCATTTAACTTAAGTAGATTTGTGATTGCTGTCTGGCCAGGACTTATATTGTCACCTGCCCTTTGTATTTTTGTGTCACTCAGCTGCCTGATTTCAATATTTTGCTTCAGAAGATGATGATTATCTTTCTGAATGGTACAGCTTACAGTGCTCACGATATTGATGTTTTTACCTTGGTGAATATTTCTTAATATGATGACAGTGCTCTTCTGACTCACAATAAAATTTTAAAATATAAAAAATAGATTAAAGGCTATTACTGCACGTAATACTATAAAATTGAACATGCTGTAGTGCTATTGATGCTTTTGAGCGTGGAGGTTGCAGTCCAGTCGCAGTGATGGGTAAGGCTGGTTGTCACAAATCTGTTTCTCAGCAGTGAACTTTATCCCACTTAAATTGTCCAAAGAAATTCCAGAACATATAACAAAACGTCTCCTCTCCATTTTTATGTGAGATGAAAGAAAAATACTGCAGTAAGGATTTTGCTGACAAGTACATTGGAGGATCAACTACTATTTAGTTTTTATTCTTTTACATTAACAATGAAACAAAGCCTTAGGCAAACACTGATTCACTAGTTGTTACATAATTTTTTGACAAGAAGTTATATTATGAAAGCTCCCTTCTCAGAAGTAGGTATTTTCTTAGGAGTCTTTAAGATGTTTAAGTCTCTCTTCACACATTAGCTACTCTATAAATACTAAATGCTTTCTGTAACAGTGCCATGTGAAGTTCTTTATCAAAGCCTCACAACAACCCTATAATGAATGTTCAATCATTATCCCCTTCTTTCAGATGAGGAAATGGTAGCTTACAGAGATTAAGTAGCAGGGACAGGGTACTAACCCAGGCCCAACTATCTGTGATCCTGCTGTGCTCCGCTCCCTCTTTTAAATGAAGGTATTTCCTGTTGTACATGTCTGATTAGGAACCCTCTCAGAGGGATTATTGTTGAAGAGCTCTAAAGAAGTTGCTAAGAACTTTCATAAGAATCTCATGTAAATTTCATTTCATATATAACTGTGTTCATGAACCATGTTAACCTAAAAAAATGGACTGCCAGATATTTCTCCAGCAAAAATGGGTTTATTCAGGATCAGCAGAGAATTGCAGTTTGGGGTCTGCAGCCATGTTGAGCCACACGCAAGTTCCCACACGGGAAGGGAAGGAGAACACTTTTATAGAGGGGAAAAGGGACTTGAGAGGGCTGTAGTAAACAACGGGTCTATGGCTTTTCATTGGCTGAGTCCTTGCCAGGAAAGAAGAGGCATCTTTTTTCTTCCTGTTGGGCTCTGCTCTCCTTATAGGGCATGCAAGTTCTCCCAACCCTATTTGACTGAGATTTCTGTTTATTAATTTTTTACAACCATTATGCAGGCTCAAGTCTCTTTTTGAAATCCTCTCTGTTACTGTACAACCTCAAAACAATTGCCAAATCCTGTTGTTTAGTATCTGTCTTCTCTACAAGGTAAGCTTTTGTCTTGTGAAGCAAGCACCATTTTGGTCTAATGATATTTCTTGTGTCTAGGAAAGTGTTTACTTAGAGGAGTTACTCAATAAACATTTGTTAGTGTAATGATATTTTTCTTACCTGTTTCCCCTTTTCAACTCCTGCTGTCACCAAAGATGAAGATAGAGTCTTCAAAACTTTTCACCTGGGCTGTTAAGTACAGTCACCTTCTCTTGGTTGACCTTTCAGTCTTCAGCCTCTTTCTGTTTCTCAAACCTGCCAAGCACATTGCTGCCCCAGGACCTTTGCACTCACTGTTCACTTGGTAGAAACAATCTTCTCCCAGGGGGCCATGTTGCTTGCTCCCATACCTCTCTTGGATCTCTGCTCAAATGTCCTCCTATTAGTGAGAATGCCTGTTTAAAATAGCAGCCACTCTCCACCCATGGCTGGGTATCTGATTATTGAGATTTCATCCCGCTGTTTAAGGTTCAGCTTAATTCCTTAGGAATAGCTCAGGGTGAAGCCAGTGGGGTGGTAGTGCATACAATCCCAGAGGTAGGGGGTCAAATGTCGAAGGCCTGAGAGACAATTTTGAGAACTATAACTTTTGCTATGAATGGGAGAAGGAGTTATTGAAGGAGAGAAATGAACAGGGAGATCAATTAGAAGGATATTTACTACTCTAGGTGAGAGAGACAGACAGACAGAAAGAATGGTATCTTGGAACCAGGTGTTAACAGAGGAAGATATGGATAATGGATAATATATGCCAATGAAATAGATGTAGAGTGTGAGACAAAGAGAGGAGTCTAGAATGACCTTAAGGATTATGGCCTGAGAAATTGGAATGGTGGAATTTTTATTTACTAAGTCGAGAAAAAATTTGGGGGAACAGTTTTTAATGGGATGATAAAGATTTCAATCTAGGACATGTCAAGTTTGAGAAAATATTTGATATTTAAGTAAAAGGTGATAAATAACCAAATAGAGGGGTGAAGTAGACAGTTGCATGTAAAATTCTGGCATTTAAGGAATAAATCCAGACTTGGGATATGAATGTAGAAGTTGTCAGTGTGTGTGTGTGGTGAGGCTGGGAGAGATCACTAAGAAGTGAGGGCAAATAGAGAAGAGGTTCAGGCTGAGCCCTAGGACACTTCAGCCCTTAGATGCGGAGAAACCAGCAAAGGAGACTGGGAGAAAGCAGTCAATGTGATGGTAAGAGAACAAGTAGAGTGAGCTGCCTCAGAAGACAAAAGAAGGTGTTTCAAGGAGGAAGGAGAGATCAGCTGGGTCTGTACTTCTGATGAGTCATATAAGGTTTGGACTGAGAAATGACTAGTAGAATGAGAAACATAGAGGTCATGTCCAGCCTTTAAAAGAGTTCCGGTGTAGGTGAAAAAATCTGGTATTCAAAGGAGGTGATAGGATGTAACCCAAGAAAAGAAAATATGTGCAAAGAGGACGGGAGTGTGAGGCAGATTTTGGAGAAAACAAGTAGTTCCCTTTCTAAATGAGAATTAATGGGTAGTTCCTGGCCATCAAAGACTCATTACCTGGCGTAGGTATGGGATGCATATATGTATGCATATATTTATGTGTGTGGTTGTATGAATGTGGACCATTCAAAGTTTAAGAGCAGGACAGTAACACATCCAAAATTATGCTTTAAAAATATTATGGTGGCATCAGTATAAGCAATGAATTTAGGAGACATAATGATTTCTCTAAGGGAATAGTGAACTGAATTAAAAAAATAAAGCTAAATTCAGCTTCACCTTTTTCATTGTTTCTTTAGATTTTTATTCAAACAAGCAGAGTTGACACAAAACAGTCTTGAGAAATGTGGGTAGTGAAATAACAATTGAAAATACATGGTTTAAGCATGAAATTTAAAAAAATCAGATTACAGACTTAGATTTAGTGTTTGTGTGTTTTATAAAATCTCAAAAATATATAGAAAACATTCATTTTGAAATTCTTGAGAAAAGTGTACTTCATAATCTATGGCAAAGATGTTTACTAGTTCATCTAATATAAAAGTAAATATTTAACTACAAAAAAATGTTTCATATGTGGGCTGGTGAAACTGCTATGAATTATTCACTCCGTAAAATATATTTGTGTTTGTATTTTCATGGTCCATACAGCACTAATGTAAAACAGATTTTTAACAGTACTTGTACATTTGACAGAGCTGTCGTGGAGCTAATGTAATAATCCTGTATCCGTATATGATCAGTGATGTAATCATTTGATGTATATATTAATGTTAAGTAACTTATACCCAGAAACTGGTGATATTATAAACTGATTTTCCAGAATAATAATATAGTGATTGGAACATTGGATTAACTGTCAGGTAAATTAGACCTGGTTAGCAACTCTGGATCTGTTTCATCATCTCAGAAAAACAGTATTTACTTTGTCTTCTTTTTAAGGTGGAAGGAAGGATCAAAGAAAAAATAAGATACATCCTCTTCCAGTGCATCATTAATGTTTATTAATATTTTAATACTATTTTATATTAATAAAGTAGAAATTAATTTTAATTTATATTATTTCTCAGTTTGTAAATTGTACCAAGAACCTGTATATTAAAGTGTGAGTGTATATGTGTGTGTGTTTAAAAAAGAAACATTAGTGGAACAAGAAAGAATATTTTGGTATCTCATTTTTATTTGTTTCAGCAGATGTATTCGATTTTAAAATAGTAATATGAAATAAGAATTGAGCTGCTGAAATATTTTATAAACTATCTTATTACAACCAAATCCAGAGATCAAGTGTCACTTAGCTTTAGAAAACAACTTCATTTATTAAAAGAAAAACAATCTGTCTTTCTTTCATATGACTAATGATAAGTATATGTTAGTTTTCCTCATATGTTTGCTAGATTTCTTTTCCCACCCTATATGTGATGACTTAAATTCTGTAATTTCTGCCACATTTGGGTCCAGATCTTCACTCCCTCACAATGTTGGAATGCCTATTGTTTGCCTGCTAATCTGTCTCACGCATTCCTTCTTTCTCCTGTGCTTGAGCTCCATTTGTTCTTGATTCATATTATACAATTTGAAGAAAATCAGTTTTCAATTTGGCCCACTACAATACGCACATATCCTTAGCACACTCTAGACACACTGGAAGAGAATTTATCATTTTGGCCTCTGATGGGTGCTCTTTCCCAAGAAGGCTTATGAATACATTTATTTTACAAAGAAAAAGTAATAAAAAAGACAGTCTACCTTTAGGACAAAATAAAGTACAGGTTGCTTGTTGGTGTCACCCCAACTCTCTATGGATCTCTTGCATTTTCTGCATGCCTTGTGAGTCTTAGAAGATAGATGTATCTTCTTCTTCTTTACTCCCTCTTGAGTAAAAGGCAGGTATGTTTACTGCTCATTATCAAAGGTTCAGGTTTCCTGAACTAAAGGTTTCTTTCCTATAATGCAAACAACTGCATATGCAGGTGTCACCTAGTCCTACTTTCATCACCCTGTGGGAACTGGGGGCTTAAGGAAGCTACACAAATATGCAGGCTACTTGTTGCACGCTATAGACTGTACGTTTGTGTCCCTCTAAAATTCATATGTTGAACTTAATCCCCAATGTGATGACTATTTGGAGGTGGGGCCTTTGAGAGGTGACTCCATCCTCATGAATGGGATTAGTGCCCTTATAAAAAAGACCCTTTTATAGAGAAAGAAAAAGAGCTCCCTTGCTCCTTCTTCCATGTGAGGACACAGAGAGAAGATGGCCACCTATGAAATAGGAAGTGAGTCTTCACCAGGCACTGAATCAGCCTTGATCTTGAACTTTCTAGCTTCCATAAGTGTAAGAAATAAGTTTCTGTTGTTTATAAGCCTCGCAGTCTATGGTATTTTTGTTACAGCAGCCTGAACAAACTAAGATATTGTGCTATGAGTAATAAAACTATTTCTCAAACTGTGGCAAGCTAAATAGTTAGCTTTCAAGTAAGATAGAATCTAATGACCTTCAGAGATTTTGACAGTTTTGGTGATGAAGATGGGATGCTGATAGAGACATGGCTTTCTGGAAGAAGGATGAAGGCCATGTGGGCCAATTAATGAGATCTGAGAGAAATCCATAGGTATCAGTAGCAAATGTCTTGGCCAAGTTGAATGGTCAACTGGGCAATAAAAGATCCTCTACTTTATTGACTGTTAATGAGGAGGAATTGGGGAAGTTAACTACAGACTAAAGCATGTCTTGGTTGTTCTTAACTCCCCTCTAGGTGGGAAGAATTCTTTATCAATATGGGGGACAGTCTCAGTTCTGCAGTTCAAAGATTCTTCATGGGTAGCCAGAAGGTTCTTCCCCTGTGATGGTTAATTTTATATGTCAACCTATCTAGGCCCGCATACCCAGTTTTGGGTCAACTACCAGTCCAGATGTTGTTGTGAAGGTATTTTTTCAGATGTGATTAACATTTATATTAGTAGACTTTGAGTACAGCAGATTACCCTCTATAATATGGGTGGGCCTCATCCAACCAGTTGAAGGCCTTAAGGGAAAAGACTGAGGTCCCCCAGGGAAGAAAAAAATTGGTCTCTGAATGCTGTTGGATTCAAGACTGTAACATCATCTCTTCCATGGGTCTCTACCCTGCCAACCTGCCTTGCAAATTTAAGACTTGCTATTTTCCACAAACATGTGAGCCAATCCTTTTTGTTTTTGTAACATGTTTATAGGAGTATAATTGCTTTACAATGGTGTGTTAGTTTCTGCTTTATAACAGAGTGAATCAGCTATACATATATGTATATCCCCATATCTCATCCCACTAGCTATCTATTTTACATTTGGTAGTGTACATATGTCCATGCCACTCTCTCACTTCGTCCCAGCTTACCCTTCCCCCTCCCTGTATCCTCAAGTCTGTTCTCTACGACTGCATCTTTATTCCTGTCCTGCTCCTAGGTTCTTCAGAACCATTTTTTTTAAACATCTTTTTTGGAGTATAATCGCTTTACAATGGTGTGTTAGTTTCTGCT
The DNA here is from genome assembly GCF_011762595.2 of Tursiops truncatus. Classification (NCBI taxonomy): domain Eukaryota; kingdom Metazoa; phylum Chordata; class Mammalia; order Artiodactyla; family Delphinidae; genus Tursiops; species Tursiops truncatus. The sequence goes on along the minus strand of NC_047038.1, from coordinate 26,279,895 downwards.
TTATAACAAAGTGAATCAGTTATACATATACATATGTTCCCATATCTCTTCCCTCTTGTGTCTCCCTCCCTCCCACCCTCCCTATCCCACCCCTCTAGGTGGTCACAAAGCACCGAGCTGATCTCCCTGTGCTATGCGGCTGCTTCCCACTAGCTATCTACTTTACGTTTGGTAGTGTATATATGTCCATGCCACTCTCTCGCTTTGTCACAGCTTACCCTTCCCCCTCCCCATATCCTCAAGTCCATTCTCTAGTAGGTCTGTGTCTTTATTCCCATCTTACCCCTTGGTTCTTCATGACCTTTTTTTTTTTTTTTTAGATTTCATATATATGTGTTAGCATACGGTATTTGTTTTTCTCTTTCTGACTTACTTCACTCTGTATGACAGACTCTAGGTCCATCCACCTCACTACAAATAACTCAATTTCGTTTCTTTTTTATGGCTGAGTAATATTCAATTGTATATATGTGCCACATCTTTTTTATCCATTCATCTGTTGATGGACACCTAGGTTGTTTCCACGTCCTGGCTATTGTAAATAGAGCTGCAGTGAACATTGTGGTACATGACTCTTTTTGAATTATGGTTTTCTCAGGGCATATGCCCAATAGTGGGATTGCTGGGTCGTATGGTAGTTCTATTTTCAGTTTTTTGAGGAATCTCCATAGTGGCTGTATCAATTTACATTCCCACCAACAGTGCAAGAGGGTTCCCTTTCCTCCACACCCTCTCCAGCATTTATTGTTTGTAGATATTTTGATGATGGCCATTCTGACCAGTGTGAGTTGATACCTCATTGTAGTTTTGATTTGCATTTCTCTAATGATTAGTGATGTTGAGCATCCTTTCATGTGTTTGTTGGCAATCTGTATGTCTTCTTTGGAGAAATGTCTATTTAGGTCTTCTGCCCATTTTTGGATTGGGTTTTTTGTTATTTTGATATTGAGCTGCATGAGCTGCTTATAAATTTTGGAGATTAATCCTTTGTCAGTTTCTTCATTTGCAAATGTTTTCTCCCATTCTGAGGGTTGTCCTTTCGTCTTGTTTATGGTTTCCTTTGCTGTGCAAAAGCTTTTAAGTTTCATTAGGTCTCTATTGTTTATTTTTGTTTTTATTTCCATTTCTCTAGGAGGTGGGTCAAAAAGGATCTTGCTGTGATTTATGTCATAGAGTGTTCTGCCTCTGTTTTCCTCTAAGAGTCTGATAGTGTCTGGTCTTTAATCCATTTTGAGTTTATTTTTGTGTATGGTGTTAGGGAATGTTCTAATTTCCTTCTTTTACATGTAGCTGTCCAGTTTTCCCAACACCACTTATTGTAGAGGCTGTCTTTTCTCCATTGTATATTCTTGCCTCTTTTATCAAAAATAAGGTGACCGGGATTTCCCTGGTGGCACAGTGGTTGAGGGTCCGCCTGCCAATGCAGGGGACACGGGTTCGTGCCCCAGTCTGGGAGGATCCCATGTGCTGCGGAGCGGCTGGGCCCATGAGCCATGGCCACTGGGCCTGTGTGTCCAGAGCCTGGGCTCCGCAGCGGGAGAGGCCACAGTGGTGAGAGGCCCGTGTACCACACACACACAAAAAAAACATAAGGTGACCATATGTGCCTAGGTACATCTCTGGGATTTCAATCCTCTTCCACTGACCTATATTTCTGTTTTTGTGCCAGTACCATACTTTCTTGATTACTGTAGCTTTGTAGTATAGTCTGAAGTGTGGGAGCCTGATTCCTCCAGCTCCGTTTTTCTTTCTCAAGATTGCCTTGGCTATACGGGGTCTTTTTGTTTCCACACAAATTGTGAAGTTTTTTGTTCTGGTCCTGTGAAAAATGCCATTGGTAGTTTGATAGGAATTGCATTGAATCTATAGATTGCTTTGGGTAGCATAGTCTTTTTAAAATGTTGATTCTTCCAATCCAAGAACATGGTATATCTCTCCATCTGTTGGTGTCATCTTTAATTTCTTTCATCAGTGTCTTATAGTTTTCTAAATACAGGTGTTTTGTCTCCTTAGGTAGGTTTATTCCTAGGTATTTTATTCTTTTTGTTGCAGTGGTAAACGGAGTGTTTCCTTAATTTCTCTTTCAGATGTTTCGTCATTAGTGTATAGGAATGCAAGAGATTTCTGTGCATTACTTTTGTATCCTGCTACTTTACCAAATTCAGTGACTAGCTCTAGTAGTTTTCTCTAGCATCTTTAGGATTCTCTATGTATAGAATCATGTCATCGGCAAACAGTGACAGCTTTACTTCTTCTTCTCCCATTTTAATTCCTTTTTTTCTTTTTCTTCTCTGATTACTGTGGCTGAAACTTCCAAAACTATGTTGAATAATAGTGATAAGAGTGGACAACCTTGTCTTGTTCCTGATCTTAGAAGAAATGATTTCAGTTTTTCACCATTGAGAATGATGTTGGCTGTGGGAATGTCATATATCACCTTTATTATGTTGAGGTAATTTCCCTCTATGCCTACTTTCTGGAGGGTTTTTATCATAAATCGGTGTTGAATTTTGTCGAAAGCTTTTTTTGCATCTATTGAAATGATCATTTGATTTTTCTACTTCAGTTTGTTAATATGGTGTATCACAATGATTGATTTGTGCATATTGAAGAATCCTTGCATGCCTGGGATAAACCCCACTTAATTATGGTGTATGATCCTTTTAATATGCTGTTGGATTCTGTTTGATAGTATTTTGTTGAGGATTTTTGCATATATGTTCATTGGTGATATTGGCCTGTAGCTTTCTTTCTTTGTGACATCTTTGGTTTTGGTATCAGGGTGATGGTGGCCTTGTAGGATAAGCTGGGGAGTGTTCCTTCCTGTGCTATATTTTGGAAGAGTTTGAGAAGGACAGGTGTTACCTCTTCTCTGAATTTTTGATAGAGTTCGTCTGTGAAGCCATCTGGTCCTGGGCTTTTCTTTGTTGGAAGATTTTTAATCACAGTCTCAATTTCAGTGCTTGTGATTGGTCTGTTTATATTTTCTATTTCTTCCTGGTTCAGTCTTGGATATTTGTGCTTTTCTAAGAAATTGTCCATTTCTTGCAGGTTATCCATTTAATTGGCCTATAGTTGCTTGTCATAATCTCTCATGATCCTTTGTATTTCTGCAGTGTCAGTTGTTACTTCTCCTTTTTCATTTCTAATTCTATTGATTTGAGTCTTCTCCCTTTTTCTCTTAATGAGTCTGGTTAATGGTTTATCAATTTTGTTTATCTTCTCAAAGAACCAACTTTTAGTTTTATTGATCATTACTATTGTTTCCTTCATTTCTTTTTCATTTATTTCTGATCTGATCTTTATGATTTCTTTCCTTCTGCTAACTTCGGGGGTTTTTTGTTCTTCTTTCTCTAATTGCTTTAGGTGTAAGGTTAGGTTGTTTATTTGAGGTGTTTCTTATTTCTTGAGCTAGGATTGTATTGCTATAAACTTCCCTCTTAGAACTGCTTTTGCTGCATCCCATAGGTTTTGGATCATTGTGTTTTCATTGTCATTTGTCTCTAGGTTTTTTTTTTAATTTCCTCTTTGATTTCTTCAGTGATCTCTTGGTTATTCAGTAATGTATTTTTTAGCTTCCATGTGTTTGTATTTTTTTAGATTTTTTCCTGTAATTGATATCTAGTCTCAGTGTTGTGGTCAGAAGAGATACTTGTTATGGTTTCAATTTTCTTTAATTTACCAAGGCTTGGTTTGTGACACAAGATATGATCTATCCTGGAGAATGTTCCATAAGCACTTGAGAACAATGTGTATTCTGTTGTTTTTGGATGGAATGTCCTATAAATATCAATTAAGTCCATCTTGTTTAATGTATCATTTAAAGCTTGTGTTTCCTTATTTTTTATTTTTTTAATTTTTTTTCTTTTTTGCGGTACGCGGGCCTCTCACTATTGTGGCCTCTCCCATTGCGGAGCACAGGCTCCGGACGCGCAGGCTCAGCGTCCATGGCTCACGGGTCCAGCCGCTCCGCGGCATGTGGGATCTTCCCGGACCGGGTTACGAACCCGTGTCCCCTGCATCGGCAGGCGGACTCAACCACTGCGCCACCGGGGAAGCCCGTGTTTCCTTATTTATTTTCATTTTGGATGATCTGTCCATTGCTGAAAGTGGGGTGTTAAGGTTCCCTACTATGATTGTGTTACTGTCAATTTCCCGTTTTATGGCTGTCAACATTTGCCTTATGTATTGAGGTGCTACTATGTAGGGTGCATATATATTTATAATTGTTATATCTTCTTCTTGGATCGATCCCTTGATCATTATGTAGTGTCCTTCTTTGTCTCTTGTAATAGTCTTTATTTTAAAGTCTATTTTGTCTGATATGAGCTTTCTTACTCAAGCTTTCTTTTGATTTCCATTTGCATGAACTATCTTTTTCCATCCCCTCATTTTTAGTCTCTGTGTGTCCCTAGGTCTGAAGTGGGTCTTTTGTAGATAGCACATATATGGGTCTTGTTTCTGTATCCATTCAGCCAGTCTATGTCTTTTGGTTGGAGCATTTAATCCATTTACATTTAAGGTAATTACTGATGTGTGTGTTCCTATTACCATTTTCTTAATTGTTTTGGGTTTGTTACTGTAGGACTTTTACTTCTCTTGTATTTCCTGCCTAGAGAAGTTCCTTTAGCATTTGTTGCAAAGGTGGTTTGTTGGTGCTGAATTCTCTTAGCTTTTGCTTGTCTATAAAGGTTTTAATGTCTCCATCGGATCTGAATGAGATCCTTGCTGGGTAGAGTAATCTTGGTTGTAGGTTTTTCCCTTTCATCACTCTAAATATGTCCTGCCACTCCCTTCTGGCTTGCAGAGTTTCTGCTGAAAGATCAGCTTTTAACCTTATGGGGATTCCCTTGTATGTTAAATGTTGTTTTTCCCTTGCTGCTTTTAATATTTTTTCTTTGTATTTAATTTTTGGTAGTTTGATTAATATGTGTCTTGTTGTTTTTCTCCTTGGATTTATCCTGCATGAGACTCTCTGTGCTTCCTGGACATGATTGACTATTTCATTTCCCATATTAGGGAAGTTTTCCACTATAATCTCTTCAAATATTTTCTCAGTCCCTCTCTTTTTCTCTTCTTCTTCTGAGACCCCTATAACTTGAATGTTGGTGCGTTTAATGTTGTCCCAGAGGTCTCTGAGACTGTCCTCAATTCTTTTCATTCTTTTTTCTTGATTCTGCTCTGCAGTAGTTATTTCTACTTTTTTATCTTCCAGGTCACTTATCTGTTCTTCTGCCTCAGTTATTCTGCTATTGATCCCTTCTAGAGAATTTTTAATTTCATTTGTTGTGTTGTTCATCATTGTTTGTTTGCTCTTTAGTTCTTCTAGGTCCTTGTTAAATGTTTCTTGTATTTTCTCCATTTCATTTCCAAGATTTTGGATCATCTTTACTATCATTACTCTGAATTCTTTTTCAGGTAGACAGCCTATTTCCTCTTCACTTGTTTGGTCTGGTGGGTTTTTATCTTGCTCCTTCCTCTGCTGTGCGTTCCTCTGTCTTCTCATTTTGTTTAACTTACTGTGTTTGGGGTCTCCTTTTCACAGGCTGCAGGTTCGTAGTTCCCGTTGTTTCTGGTGTCTGCCTCCAGTGGCTAAGTTTGGTTTAGTGGGTTGTGTAGGCTTCCTGATGGAGGGGCCTGTTTTCTGGTAGATGAGGCTGGATCTTGTTTTTCTGGTGGGCCGGACCACGTCCGGTGGTGTGTTTTGTGGTGTTTGTGACCTTATTATAATTTTAGGCAGCCTTTCTGCTAATGGGTGGGGTTGTGTTCTTGTCTTGCTAGTTGTTTCGCATAGGTGTCCAGCACTGTAGCTTGCTGGTTGTTGAGTGGAGCTGGGTCTTAGGGTTGAGATGGAGAAATCTGGGAGAGCTTTCGCCATTTGATATTACTTGGAGCTGGGAAGTCCGTCGTGGACCAATATCCTGAACTCAGCTCTCCCACCTCAGAGGCACAGAGCTGACACCCAGCCAGGGCACCAAGACTGTGTCAGGCACATAGTTCAAAAGAAAAGGGAGAAAGAAAGAAAGAAAGAGAGAAAGAGAGAAAGAGAGAGAGAGGGAGGGAGGGAGGGAGATAAAATAAAGTTATTAAAATAAAAAATAATTATTAAAAATTTAAAAAGTAATTTAAAAAGAGAAAGAAGAGAGCAAGGAAACCAAAGAACAAATCCACCAATGATAACAAGCGCTAAAAACTATGCAGAAAAAAAAAAAAAAAACCCTCAAAAAATGGAAAGACAGATCCCTAGGACAAATGGTAAAAGCCAAGCTATACAGACAGAATCACAGAAAGAACCATACACATACACACTCACAAAAAGACAAAACGGAAAAAAATACATATCCACAAAATCCACCACCTCAATTTGGGATGTTTCTCTATCTATTCAGTTATTCCACAGATTCAAAGTGCATCAAGTTGACTGTGGGGATTTAATCCGCTGCTCCTGAGGCTGCTGGGAGAGATTTCCTTTCTCTTCTTTGTTCTCACAGCTCCCAGGGTCTCAGCTTTGGATTTGGCCCCGCCTCTGCATGTAGGTCGCCGGAGGGCGTCTGTTCTTCGCCCAGAAAGGACGGGGTTAAAGGAGCAGCTGCTTCGGGGGCTCTGGCTCACTCAGGCCGGGTGAGGGAGGGGCATGGAGTGCGGGGTGAGCCTGCGGTGGCAGAGGCCACTGTGACGTTGCACCGCCTGAGGCGCGCCGTGCGTTCTCCCGGGGAAGTAGTCCCTGCATCACGGGAACCTGGCTGTGGCGGGCTGCACAGGCTCCCGGAAGTGGAGATGTGGATAGTGACCTGTGCTTGCACACAGGCTTCTTGGTGGCGGCAGCAGCAGCCTTAGCATCCCATGCCCGTCTCTGGGTTCCGAGCTGATAGCCGCGGCTCGTGCCCCTGTCTGGAGCTCCTTTAAGCAGCGCTCTGAATCCCCTCTCCTCGCGCACCAGGAAACAAAGAGGGAAGAAAAAGTCTCTTGTGTCTTCGGCAGCTCCAGACCTTTTCCCGGACTCCCTCCCGGCTAGCTGTGGTGCACCAACCCCTTCAGGCTGTGTTCTCGCAGCCAACCCCAGTCCTCTCCCTGGGATCCGACCGAAGCCCGAGCCTCAACTCCCAGCCCCGCCCGACCCAGCGGGTGAGCAGACAAGCCTCTCGGGCTGGTGAGTGCTGGTCGGCACCGATCCTCTGTGTGGGAATCTCGCTGCTTTGCTCTCCGCACCCCTGTTGCTGTGCTGTCCTCCGTGGCCCCGAAGTTACCCCCCTCTGCCACCCGCAGTCTCCGCCCACGAGGGGACTTCCTAGTGTGTGGAAACCTTTCCTTCTTCACAGCTCCCTCCCAGAGGTGCAGGTCCTGTCCCTATTCTTTGTTTTTTCTTTTGCCCTACCCCGGTACGTGGGGAGTTTCTTGCCTTTTGGGAGGTCTGAGGTCTTCTGCCAGCGTTCAGTAGGTGTTCTGTAGGAGTTGTTCCACATGTAGATATATGTCTGATGTATTTGTGGGGAGCAAGGTGATCTTCACGTCTTACTCTTATGTCATCTTGAAGGTCGGATCCCTCATATTTTTAAAGGCTCTTATAATCTGATATGAAAAAGGCAACCCATGCAATAGAAAACAGCAAAGATGATGAACAGGTGAATCATTGCAGAACATCTCTCCCTGCTAACTTGGAATCACAGCAGAATATCTCAGAATGCCACAAACCTAACTTTCATATGCACTGGGAAACCAAAAAATTTGTGTGACTCACTTTCTTGCCATATTTGCCTTATTGTGGTGATCTGGAACTGAACCTGAAATATCTCAGTCATGTTTGTACTTTGTTTTGGCAGCCCAGCTGACTCATAGATTTTCTAAGATAGACCCTAAAAATTTATGGTATTTGTTAAGTTGTTTCTGTTCAGGACCCAAGGGGCCTGGTTGAGTTCAGTACCACCAGTTTCTCTCATCCTGCAATTGCAAGTCTAATGAGATATTGTACGGAACAAATTAAATGGATTCAGTTCCAGCTCCTGTGGGTCAGATTAATCAGAGTTGGTGATGGAATGGCTTACTCATGAAAAATTTCACCAGATGTCAAGATGACTTAGAAGTGAGGGGTGGTTATTGTTGGGAGACAATATAGTTGTCTCATGTTTCTGAGGATGTTGTGAGCAGAGGCACTGACTATTGTTCTCGACTATCTTTACAAGGATGTTTGTAAAGGAACAGCCTTGAAAGACAGAGATAGTGTTTCCCTCTGGCACAGAAAGCAGGCTTGCTTATTGCTCATAATAAAAGATCTGAGTTCCCTAAGCTCAGGTTTCTTTCCTGTATTGCAACCCACGATGTGTGTGCAGTTGTTATTCAGCCTTCGTGTCGCCATCTGGAAATTGAGACTCTAGGAACTGCTATAAAATATGCTGATGCTCACACTGCTTGCAGTGCCTTGACTAATCAAGTGTTTGTCACTGACCTAGGAGGCTTGTGTCTTCTGCCAGCATTCATGAAACTGTAGCAAGCCTAACTTGTTAGCTTTTAAGCAGGGTAAACTCTCAGACCCTTAACAATACTTGAAAACTGGAGGAAAATTCTCCTTCTTATTGAAAGGAAAAACATAGGAAACAATTGAAATCTATTTCAAATAATCTGTTGGTCAATTGGGGGCCACAGTCCCCTTAATATCTGGGAAGATTTAAGGGCTTTTAATTCTCCCTCCTGTTTTCTGCACATTTCTAGATCAGTTGCAATGGATGCCTTCTGGACTCCTGCATAAACTTTATTCATTCTCTGAACGTGCTACTTATCTTGATTGTGGGGCTGCTTTTGTGGGAATATACACATGTCAAGACTCATAAAACTGTACATTATATATATGTGCAGCTTTTGTGTGTCAAGTATACCTCAATAAAACTGTAAAAGAAAAAGCAGAACATTTTTTTTTGCTGTTTGTGACTATCCTGTTAGATTACACATCTCAAAACCCACTCACCCCTAGATTTTCAATAAAGTAAAATATATGTATTCAGTAAAAATAATTTTGTATAAATATATATACATACATATATTTTTGAACTAAAGAATGGGACAAATATGACAGAGAAGAGCATAACAAAAATTCAGAAGGTAAATCAGGTTATGTAGGAGACTAGAAGATCACAAATTTTTTTTGGTCATTTTTATAATACTGTGTATGTTACTTCTACATATGGCTATAAACTGCTAAATACAACGTTATTTTTCTTTAAAGCTTTATTTTTTAAAAGGCAATAAAGATAAATTTAAAAGTCTTACATTTACTCACATTTTTACCATTTCTTCAGCATTCAGACCTCCCTCTATTTATCATTTTCCTGATGCCTGAAGGACTTTATATATACAAACTTTAATTTTAATATATATTAAAATTAAAAATGTTATATTATTTATTGTATAAATTATATGTAATTTTAAAGTGCAAATCTATTAAGCTTTTGTACATCTGGAAATATTTTTATTATATATTGTTTTGGAAATTATTTTTACCAAGTATAGGGTTTTGGTTGACATTGTTTTTCTTTCAGTATGTTAAGACATGGCTCTCCTGTTTTCTGCCTTGCCCTGTGCTGACATGAAGTATTTGGTTATCTGTTCCTCTGGAAATGACGTGTCTTTTCGTTCCCTCTGACTGCTTTGAAGATCTGTTTTCATGTCTGTTTTCAAGCAATTTGATTCTGATGTGCCTTTGGTATGATGTTCTTCACATTTGGTGCTTGAGATTTGTTGGGCTTCTTCAGATCTGTGGATTATGCTTAATTTCAAAACTATTTGGCCATTATTTTTGTCCTAGTCCCACCCTCCCCCTTCTTCTTCTTTTTTTTTTTTAAATTTATTTATTTATTTACTTATTTTTGGCTGTGTTGGGGCTTCATTGCTGTGTGCGGGTTTTCTCTAGTTGCGGCAAGCTGGGGCTACTCTTTGTGTCTGTGCGTGGGCTTCACGTTGGGGTGGCTTCTCTTGTGGAGCACGGGCTCGAGGCACGCAGGCTTCAGTATTTGTAGCACGTGGGCTCAGTAGTTGTGGCTCGCGGGCTCTAGAGAGCAGGCTCAGTAGTTGTGGCACGTGGGCTTAGTTGCCCCGTGGCATGTGGGAGCTTCTTGGGCCAGGGCTCGAACCCGTGTCCCTTGCATTGGCAGGCGAATTCTTAACCACTGCGCCACCAGGGAATCCCCTCCCCCTTCTTTTGGGGACTTGAATTACATGTACATTAGGTCACTTGAAGTTGTCCAACAGATCACTGCTCTTTTTGTGTTTTTTCAGTCTTTTCCTCTCTCCCTTTCATCTTGGATAGTTTCTGTTGCTATGTCTTAAAGTTTACTAATCATTTCTTCTTCAGTGTCTAGTCTGCCATTAACCCCATGCAGTGCACCTTGGGCTCCTAAGCGGGCGAGAGGAGCAGAGAGGGGCTCCAGCGGCTGGTGTCAGCAAACATGAATACCTGTGGGGTGAAAGCTGGTGAGATCTGCAGGATGTCCCTGGGAACTGTGCTGGCCTCGGTTGCTTCTTCAGTGGTGAAAACTTCTGGGTTTATACGTCCAAGCAGTTCACTGTTAACCATGATTGCTTCTGCTGTTGACTGTTACAGGTAGTCCCTGCTTTTCTTCCTTGTTTCTGACATCCCTGTATGTTTCACCTTTGCTGCTCTGGATGGGGTAATATCCAAGTGGGACCTTCCTGCCCTGAAAGGCCGGGGAAGCTGGTTACTCACCTGGCTTGCTCTCCCTTTTCCAGGGAGAACAACTCTTTCTAGCTAGGGAGATCCCTCTTGGCTCTGAGCAGTTTGGAAGATGGGATGATGCAGCCAGAAATGAAGCTGTCTTCTTTCTCTCTTTTTGTGGTTCTTCTCAGGTTTTTTTGTTCCACTGTGTTGCTGAAGTTTTTTGTTGATATTGTGTGAAGAGGAGGCTGGGGTCTCCTATGCTGCTGTAGTGGTCTGAAGCCTCCTCAAAAACTGCTGTTTTTGAGAGGAAACTCATTGGAGCAGATGATTAATCAATTTAAATTAGATTTTAACATTAAAAAAAATACTTCCTCTGAGAAAACTACTAAACCATTATCTGGTTTTTAATATTGACCATAGTTCAAAGTTAGTATTAATGGCCAGTGTGTAGCATTGTAAAATCTCAGATTCTATGCTTTTTTTTAAAGCCACAAAGTCACGTAAATTAGAATCATTAAATTCTAAATTTGAAACACATTCTTTTATACTGTATTCAATCTGAATACGTCTTTAATAGCACTGAGATCACTCATTTAGAATTTATTAAATTTCCCCCCATTTTATAATCTCTAATTTGAAAGCTCTTCCATGGTCAATAAAGAGTATTTAGGAAGAACATGATAGTGCCTTACTCAGAATAAGACAAGGACACAAAATCCTAATGAATCTTAATGTATGTGGAGCACTTTACACCAGCTCCCATACTCAGTTCTCATGAACAAGTAAAATAAATATGATCACTTCTAGTTTACAGATAAGAAATTGGGTTAAATGAGTTATACAGTATCATATAGGTAGGAAAGACCATTTTTCTATACTGAATCAATAAATATGTACTTTTATTTGGGGAGGGTATTATAAAATTTTTTTTCTCAAAAGCCAGTCTTTGCTTATGATGATGTACACTACCTTATTTTTTAAGAAATATTGATGAAAAACAAATGTGTATAAGAATTATTTTAAACTAGCTGTGATTTTTTTCATTAATATGTAACTACTTAAAATTTTTTCCAAAAATTTGAAAAGAATGGTAATTTATCAGGGTTCAGTTATAAAACATACTTAACAGAAAGCATAATAAATGAAATAATAGAAGAGGGAGTTTTAAAATGTACAATAGCAGTTTAGAGTAGATATCATAAAAGAGCTCATTAGACCAAATGTAGATTCTGACAACTTCCTTATTGAATCATTTCTTTAAACTTAAAGACTTTGGAGAAATGTTCTGAAAAGTCCCTCAAAGATCATCTAATTTTTCCATACTTGACTTTTGAGAGTTGCTGCAAATAATCATGTTCTCTTTGAGCCTTTTCACACATCTTATTTGCTCTCTTTCCCTGTAACCTTCTCATGGCTCTTCGCTAGCAATTGTCTATTATTCTAGATCTCACACAAGCTCAACAGCTCTGCAGGTTTTCTTCAATCATTATGCAGTGCTTGTGATGATTTCTTTTTGTCGTTTTACAAATGAAGGAACAATGAAAGCGTAAGAAAAAAAATCCTTTGTAAAAAATACGTTTCCTTCTTTGTGGTGGTCCAAATTCCACTGGATATTACTCAATTTTGTCATAAACTTGTTTCATATTGTACTATGTAATATTTCATTCATAGAATTCTCTGCAGCGCACTTTTCATATTTTCTCTATTCCTTTAGGCAAATTCTCCCAGTTTTTATTTTTCTTCTGTTTCCAAGGCTCTGCATACATTTTCACGTTTCATTAGTAGTTAACTTCAAAATGCAATTAGAAAGAATTCCTTTGAGGATAGCAGGTATAAACTGGCTTCTTTCTGCTCCATCCTTGTTAAAGAGCATGGGAAGATTCTTTTCAACTAAGAATGTTTAGAACAGAGGCCAAAAAGAAAATCTCTAGGCAAATTATTGCTATTTTGGCATTAGTATAGCATATGTATTGGTCATTAAATAAGTCATGCCCCTGCATTTGTCTTTTACGTTGGTTTAGCAATGGTAATTAACCCAGCTGAAAGACAAGCTTTTGGCACCCGGATTCTTTAAAAGTAAAAATACTACATTATGCTTCAGGTTCTCTTAGTTAACAAAATATCAGATTATTTTACTCTGTGTTTAAAACTCAGCATTGAGTAGTATACATGAAACATGACTCTTGGGTTAAGAATCATGGTACACCAAAGAATTGAGGAGAGTTTTATAAAAATATGCAGGAGACTTTCTTAAAATACTCCACAAACTATGCACCAGAGTCATGCAACTTTCAGAATGCCTGTAGGATATCTCAGTGTATCAGGTATGGCAACTTCTAATTACCGGCTATTTGATTTTTTTTTTTTGCGGTACACGGGCCTGCGCACTGTTGTGGCCTCTCCCATTGCGGAGCACAGGCTCCGGACACGCAGGCTCAGCGGCCATGGCTCACGGGCCTAGCCGCTTCGCGGCATGTGGGATCTTCCCGGACTGGGGCACGAACCCGTGTCCCCTGCATCGGTAGGCGGACTCTCAACCACTGTGCCACCAGGGAAGCCCGGCTATTTGATTTTATAAGGGCAATTATCCTGGTGAGAAATGAAGTAGAAAAATTTAAAGGTATGGACGTCTTTATGGGCATGTAAAAGAATATCCCAGGGAAGCTGCTGATGACCTTATTAATAATAAAAAGGAAACAAAATCAGAAGTATCCTGACTCTTAACAGCTGATTAGTTGTTATGTCAAGATGGTACATAATCAATGTCAGCCAAAATTTTCTAGTCGATGATTCTATGGTGAAAAGTTCTCCATATTAAGGGCCAGGGGTTGTGTAAGGAAAATTGAGAAATCCAAGAGCAGTCCTAGGCATTCACAGGTGCCAGATAGTGTAATTGTACTCCAGAGAGGAAGAAAGATTTAGAGATTATTTCACATGGTGATGCCCCCAACTCCAACATTGATTTGATACATTGATTCACCATTATGGACTACATATTAAAGATTTATTTATTTATTTATTTATTGACAAGCAAGTTCTATTTAACTGTCAAGGAACAGAAAATCCTTGTTCATAAAACTTCTTACAGAACAAAGAAAAAAGCCAAGCCATTAAGTTTAATTTTGAAAACAAAGAACAGGTAAAAAATATTGGTTAACTTGACTTATGATATTGAAAAACACAAAGAATTCAAATCTAGCAACGTATTAAAAAATAGTACATTGTGACTAAGTTGAATTAATCATCAAAGTGAAAGGACGATTCAGTGTTTAAAAGAATCTTTCACTGTAATTTACCACATTAATGGCAAAGAATGAGAAATTGGGTGATCACATATTAAAGATTTATGAGTGGTTGAGTGTGTACTCTGGTGCAGACTTGCTTGCTTTCAAACCCTAGCTCTACTACTTAATGACTATGTGACCTTGGACAAGTTAATCATATCACCTTTGTTCCAGTTTTCATATCTGTAAAATGGGGTCATAAGAGTATCTACTTTATAGTTTGTCGTGAGCAGTAAGGGGTGCATTGATGCAAAGCACTTAAATAGTCTAGTACATTTTCTGGTACTTAATAATTTTTAGCTTTAACTATTACATTGAAATATATAGTTCTAAAATATGATTCATTACTGCAATTTCAATTTATTTCTTCTTGAGCATCTTTCTGTGTTGATTCAAAACAATTAGTCAATGCATTCTTTGACTTGATACCTTATACACTTGAGTTTCAACGTCATAGGAGCAAGGTAGAACATGCCATAGAGTCAGGCAGGGAGCTTAATATCCCCCAGAGACACTGATAGGAGCTTTTGTTGGTAGGATCTAACAGCGTCATAGAGGAGGGCATTGGATTAGGAAACAAAAGACCTGATTTCTGGTTCTGACTCTGTCAGTGACTATTTGGTTTAGAATAAATAATAAACTTTAGTATGACATAATCATTATGGCCATGACAGGCTATATATCCTCCCATTCTAAGACTTCTATGCAAACACATATGATGCCTTCTTTGTGTACTTCAGTCCAGCAGTAACAGTAATATGCTTTCGTAAATATAATTTTCTTTTTTGGGGGGGCATTGTCTCCAAAAAGTAACATTTTATTATTAAAGTTTTTTCAAATTATTATTTTTATTTAAATTATTTTAATTGAAGTATAATTGATTTACAATATTATAGTTTCAGTTGTATAATAGTGCTTAAATATTTTTGTAGATTATACTCCATTTAAAATTATTATAAAGTATTAGCTATATTCCCTGTGCTGTAAAATACATCCCTATAGCCTATCCATTTTATACAACGTGGTTTGTATCTCTCAATCCCCTACCCCGATCCTGCCTCTCCCTGCCCCCTCCCCACTAGTAACCACCAGTCTGTTTTCTATACCTGTGAGTCTGTTTCTGTTTTGCTATATTCATTCATTTTATTAAAAAAATTTTTTTAAGCTCCATTTTTATTTTTTTCTTTTATTAAAGTACAGTTGCTATACAATAATATATGTTACAGGTACAATATAGTGATTCACAATTTTTAAAGGTTATACTCCATTTATAGTTCTTACAAAATAATTATATTCCCTGTGTTGTACAATAAATCTTTGTCATTTGTTTGTTCGTTTGTCTTTTTAGATTCCACATGTAAGTGATAACATACAGTATTTGTCTTTCTCTAACTTAGTTCACTAAGCATAATACCCTCTAGGTGCATCTATGTTGTTTCAAATGGTAGAATTTTATTCTTTTTCGTGACTGAGTAATATTCCATTGTATGCATATACCACATCTTCTTTATCCATTCGTCTGTTCATAGACACTTAGGTTGCTTTCATATTTTGACTATTGTAAATAATACTGCTATGAACATTGAGGTGCATGTATCATTTCGAATTAGTGTTATTTTCTTTGGATGTATACCCAGGAGTGGAATATCTGGATTGTATGGTAGTTCTATTTTTAGTTTTTTGAGGAACCTCAATACTATTTTCCATAGTGGCTGCACCAATTTCCATTTCCATTAGTAGTGTGCTAGGGTTCCCTTTTTCCCGTATCCTTGCCAACATTTGTTATTTGTGGACTTTTTGTTGATAACCATTCTGACAGGTATGAAGTGATATCTCATTGTGGTTTTGATTTGCAGTTCTCTCATGATTTGTGATGTGGAGCATCTTTTCATGTGCCTATTGTCCATCCATATGTC
Source organism: Tursiops truncatus (assembly GCF_011762595.2). Lineage (NCBI taxonomy): Eukaryota > Metazoa > Chordata > Mammalia > Artiodactyla > Delphinidae > Tursiops > Tursiops truncatus. Next base: position 26,264,029 of record NC_047038.1, on the reverse strand, counting down.
TTCTGTGGGAAAAGCCTGTTCAGGTCCTCTGCCCATTTTTTTTTTTTTTTTTGCGGTATGCGGGCCTCTCACTGTTGTGGCCTCTCCCGTTGCGGAGTACAGGCTCTGGACGCGCAGGCTCAGCGGCCATGGCTCACGGGCCCAGCCGCTCCGCGGCATGTGGGATCTTTCCGGACCGGGGCACGAACCCGTGTCCCCTGCATCGGCAGGCGGACTCTCAACCACTGAGCCACCAGGGAAGCCCCCTCTGCCCATTTTTAAATCAGACTGTTTGTTTTTTTTGATATTGGGTTGTATGAGCTGTTTATATATATTGGATATTGGGCATATCATTTGCAAATAATCTCTTATTCAGTAGGTTGTCCTTTCATTTTGCTGATGGCTTCCTTGCTGTACAAAGGCTTTAAAAGTTTTATTAGGTTCCATTTGTTTATTTTTAATTTCTTACTTTTGTCTTAGGAGACAGGTACCCACCTGTCAAATATAGCTATGATTTATGTTAAAGAGTGTTTTGCCTACATTTTTTTGTTTTTTTCTTGTTCTTTCCTTTGAAACAAATTTCTCTGTCTTCTCATTTTGCTTAACTTTCTCTGTCTCTATGAAGTTAGGTGAAACACTTACCTATTGTGGTCTTGAAGGAGTGTTCTTGTGTGGGAGTGCCCCTTTACAGTCTGCATGCGCCCAGTGGGTTTGGTGGCAGAACTGGATCTGACATGAGCATGAGTCACGTCTTTCCCCAGGGTGTACTGGCATCTGTCACCTTGGTAGGAGGTAGGGCTGCAGATGAAGGGGCTAGAGCCAGAGTCAGGTGTGAGCCAGGGTTTCTCCTCTGCTCAGTGGCCAACATCACCCTATAGGGGAGAGAGGCAGGCCTACACTGCTGGAGCAGAAGCCCTGAGGGTCAGGTCTCAGCTGGCTCTGTTCTCTCTAGGTGTGTGCTCTCTCCCCTCTCAACATAAGCACCTTTGCCCCAGAGGGGAATAGTGCTGGAGCAAGTGGGCACTCAGCATGTGTTGGAGCGTGAGCTGAGGCAATCTGAGCACCATTCAGAGCGCTGGGCCACTTCCGATCTGCTGTGTCCATGAGCACCAGTAATGGCTGCCCTCGCCCCATTGAGATGCCACGTCAGGTCTGATCTGGCCCCATCCCCTATAACTTCATACTGTCCTTGGCCACGGCAGCCTGTGCTCTAATGTGAAGGTATGCCAAGGAGCAAGTGGGTCCAGAGCAGGGGCTCAGTTCGGGCAGTTGCGGGAAACCAGTCAGAATCCTGAGCGATTTCAATTTACTTCCTCTGTCGTGTTTTGGGAATAAGCAAATGTGTGCATGCTCTTCACAAGCAGAGTCTGTGTTTATTACAACCCTCCTATAAGTCCCGTTGGTTTTCGAAACAGCTAAGGGGACTTATCCTCCTGGTGTTGGACCCTAGGGCTGGGGCACCCAATACGTGGATTGAACCAGTGACTCCCTAGGTAGAATCTGTGAGTCTGTGTAATCTTCCTCCTCTTCTGTGTCCTCTCCCGGGAGCACAGGTCCTGACCTGTTTGCTTCTCTTCCCTTCCTACCCAATTCCTCATGGATCTTTCTTATAGTCTTTGTTGTAGAAGAATCTTTATGCCAGTCTCCAGTTAGTTTTCAGTGAGAACTGCTCCACATGTAGATGTATTTTTGATATGTTCATGGCGCGATGCGACCTCTGTGTCCTCCTTACTCTGCCATCTTGATCTCCTTCTCCCATAAATATAATTTTCAATGCTGATGCTGTATAAGTTTTCAAAGTTCTTTTAAAAACATTTTAATAGTAACTACCTTAAACAATTATATTGGGCTGGTCAAAAAGTTCATTCTGGTTTTTCAGTAAGATGAACGAACTTTTTGGCCAACCCAATATTACATGAATTTATGCATGGCAACTTTGCTATTAAATCATTACACTTAAAATTTCTCCATCATCATTTAGTTTTAAGTAGAAGTAATCATTTTGCATCAATTCATTCACCCAATGCTTTAGTTTTATATTCTCCCCCTCTGCCCCCTCTTTTTCATGTTTATTCAATGTTGAATATACACTATGGGTTGAGAATTATGATGTTACACATATCATTTTATTAAATAGCTTCAGTTTTTTTTACAACACTGTCTAATCCCCGCAAGAGTATAGGAAAGAAACAAATCATCAAAGGTAACTTTAAAACAAGAAAGAAGGGCTTCCCTGGTGGCACATTGGTTGAGAATCCGCCTGCCGATGCAGGGGACACGGGTTCGTGCCCGGCTCTGGGAAGATCCCACATGCCGCAGAGCGGCTGGGCCCGTGAGCCATGGCCGCTGAGCCTGCGCATCCGGAGCCTGTGCTCCGCAATGGGAGAGGCCACAACAGTGAGAGGCCCGCGTACTGCAAAAAAAAAAAAAAAAAACAAGAAAGAAGAAGATAACATATGCATTTAAAGAAGCAAAGTTTGATTGTGAACATGAAATGAACTTTGAATTTATGAAAGGAAAGAAGACAATATTTTTACAGAAAGAAAAGCAGGGACTAAGAATCCCTTGCACTTACAAATTCTAGTCACATTGCTCTTGCTACAATTTTTAAGTTTAAGGCAAGAGTCCATTAAATGTTACTGACAAGATCTGATTAAAAATTGACACAGACATAGGCATTTAATGGCTGGCACTTACACTACTCTTAATTTCCTATCTCTCTAAAGAATGTATGAGAAGGAAAGTCTTATTGAATGAAATCTAGGCCAAGCAAGCAAATGGTGGTGGGATTTCTTTTAGATGAAGTAATTTAAAATTGAGATTTCTCAGAGAAGTATTTTTTCCTTGCAGACTTTTATAACAGTATCCTTAAAATCTGGTCATGGCAAACTGGAGAAAATGATCCTTTAAAACCTAAAATTATGCTCAATTCACTTCTTTGAAATCAGTTCTGGGAAAATATCCATATCATTTTGGAATAGCAAACAGATTTGTCTGGTGGAATTTTGCCAGAAAAGAAGTAATGTAGGCATGTTATGCTCTATTGTGGAAACATGAAGCATCCCTGTCTGCTAATGATTCATGAACAGGAAGATGAGGCATCCTTGCAGCTATTACCTCCTCTCTTAAGCTGAAATACCATGCTGTTCACATCATTGCACATATGTTCATGTTGGTTTAAATGTGTTGTCATTGTATATTATTATGCACAATGGTTAGCCTCCTATTTGAAAAAAACAAAACAAAACAAAAAACCATTATATCACATAGCACTAAGTATTTTAGCTATTACTTCAACCTAGCTGAACTTCTACATTAAAATTACCTTGGTTATGTTACTAGGTTACATTTTATCTAAAAGAAAAGCAAGTCTTTGTAAGACTTGCTTAATTCTCTGTCCATTTAATAGCTAGACATTATTATTATAATGGGTAACATTAGTAATAACAATTATCATATAATTGACAGTTACAGGAAGATAGCCAATGTGTTCATTCTATGGTATTAAATAAGGCACCTTGCTTCCATTATCTCATTTAATCTTTCAAACATTCCCCAAATGTATATGTCATACTTATTTTACATATGAGGAAACTGTAGCACAGAGAGGTTAAGCAGTGTGCCCAGAGTCACACAACTAACAATTAGCAGAGCTGTGATTCAAACACAGGTAAACTTTAATACAGGTTAAAGCTATAGGAGAAGGCTTATTGGAGGAAGTGGCTCTTAAAGTGTTTTAAAAACTAGTCATGAGTTGATGGGGAAAATACATTTCTGATATGTGGAATAATGTGGCCACCAAAGAGGGCCACTAAGGCAGAAAACGTGTGGGAAATATATTTGTATGAGCAAACTGGAGAGATGGATAGTAAAGAATGCAGAGAAAAATCCTATGTTACTCAAACAATAAAATGATTGTCTTTGCAAGAAAAAATTAATTAGTATCAGGCTTTAATATAATTCTTTGGAAAAAGTGTCTCTAAAGTTTTGAGGGGAAAATATTATTTGAAGAAGAGTACCTATATTTCACATAGGAGACAGATTGAAAGGCATTCTCAGAAATTTGTGAAATGAGAAAGAACACCACTCCCACAGTTGCCCTGGAGAAGTGAAAAAGAAAAGGAAAACCCTGAAAAAATATGCTAACTGAGAAAAAGAAAACCCTCACGATTGGGAAAGGTGTAGCATAGTAGAAAGAAATGGATGATGAGACCAGTAAAACTTAAAGCTGTTGTCTATAAGTTGTTAATATTATTACAAAATAATGCAACTGTCAAATAGTTCATAAAAGTAAAGGTAAGTAGTGTAAAGTAATAATAAAATCTGGAGCTAAGTTCTTGAATTACTCCAACAAAACAGCAAGACAAAGAAGTATGAGGGAGGTGATTAGGGATAAAATTAAGTTTTATGTTAAAATGGGGATGTGAGTAGTTATTGCTTCTTTATTTATAATATGAGAGAAATACATGTTCACATTTAAGAAATATGAAGATAATTACTAATAGAATTAAAAACAAGATATAGAACTCCTAAATCATTAAAGAAAAAGCATGAACTCAGAAACCATGTTCAATACATGAAGATAAAAATAAAAGTTAAAGAAGCATAAAAACTACTAAGGATAAAGCAGAAACTAACACACCCTTGTAAAGCAATTATACCCCAATAAAGATGTTTAAAAAAAAAAAAAAACTACTAAGGAAATATAAAATAAAATCACAAATAAGCAAGCTTATACACTTTTAAAATAAATATGATTGAGTACAAATTTTTATTAAGAGAAATGTTATAAAATAATTCAATGGTATACTATTATGAAACAAAAATCAAATGTTAAACTAAAGGAAAATTAAAATAAATATTGCAAATATTACCCAGTCATTGAAAGCAGAAAGAAATCAAGGGCAGCAGTAATAGTAACAGATCATATAATAATTCAGTGGAAAAGAATTAAAAATGTCAAAGAGAATTGTGTATATTTGAAATTGTCCAATCTACAATTAAGACATAGCAATCACAAACATTCATGTTTCAAATAACATAGTTCCAAAATGTGTAAAGCAAGAAATATTAAAAGTACAAAAAAGTAAAAGAAGGGGAAGAAGTTCCAAGCAAATAACATAGGAGGTTTTAACCTGAGTCTAATATATATATATATATATATATATATATATATATACATTAAAATTCTCTTTTATCTGGGTTTTTGTGCTTGTCCAGTATTTTCACATCTGTTACCTAAAACTATCTTTAAATATGTGAAAGGCCTGTAAACAAAGATCCACTGGTTATTACTGTGGTCCATGCTCCTAAAAAGGTGGAATAGGTAAGGTGGGCTAGAGACAAATATAAAAAACAAACGTATTTTCTAGTTACAAAGGCTCTTAGTTGCGATTTGTAGTAGGTCTGAGTACAATATAAACCAAATAACATTGCACATGAAGTAATTCACTTCTGTTAAAACTTTTGTATGCTGTTCTGGGTGACGGGTGGGGACTATCAGTGGTATTTAATATCACAAAAGAAATATAGTTGTGTTCATTTTTTTAATCTAATATTTCACTTATTTTCCATTTCCATTCCTATTGGGGATGGATTCTCTTTTACAATAAGTATTTTAACACCTATTTCCCCAAATCTGTGGCTGCTGAATGCTGAACCAGTGTAACAATATCAGCCACAGTCAGACCATAGACACAGAGGACTCAGATTAAATTGTCTGATTAAAGAAACTAGAATAAGAAACATACTTGTCAGTACCAGCTGAATGGGTTAGGAGTGTTGTGAGACAAGCAGAAAAAGAACCAGATAAGAAAGGTCAAACTTTAAAATGCCCTAGGTCCTAAGTGAGAAGCAGCTAAATCCTGATATCAGAATTATATTTTGTACATTCTTTATAGTTACTATATATAACCACAGATAGTAAATTATATATAATTCTTAATGTAGAGTGTAAGTTCAGTAAGAATTAAAGCATTTGTTTTTAGGTGGTGAAATGAACTGGGAGGATTCTGCCACCAAGAGTGAGGAAAATTGAGGTTAATAGCATTCCTTAAAGAACAGTCTTAATGAGGCTTTTGTGTTAAAGAGGTTTCCATTTTCTGCCTCATTTCATAAAGACAATAAAGAAGTTTCCAAGATCAGTTATTTCATAGTCAAGAAAAACTAACCAGATACTACTCTCTGTGGAGGAGCACAATCTCTCCTTATATGTAGAACCTGGTTACTTGTTGGGCTTGGCATTGAAGTGAGTGGAGTCTTTGTCTTCAGGCTCTGAAAGCTCAATTCATCCATCCTCCCTGTCGCTAGAGCTGTCACACTGAGACTATTCTAGAAAGGTATATTCTCTAAGGTCTTGAAACTCAGAGCAAAAGAAATCACAACAAAGTTTCAAAGTCCAAGTTCAGTATTTCTCACACGGTCAAAAAAGAACCAGTTTCAGAGTAATTTTAGAAAATGTTAAAGCAAATGGTTCATTTGCCATATCCTGGGACAGGCAGTGCATGCTTCTACATAGATCTAAGCTCCATTACACAGTCATCCCTTTGCAGAATTTCATGTTTATAGCATTTAAGTGGGGTAATTTCTTTACCAGTAGAAAGTTGTTAATTATTCTCAGATGAAGAAAAGCATGGGAATTGGAATAAAAATTGTTCTTCATTCTGAAAAAAAGCATGGTTTGATACCATATAGTTTAAATATGGTATACCTATACTGTATGATAGTGAAAGAATGAAAGGAAAGATGTGCCTATACCAGATATAAATTGCAATTTAACTTGATATAAAATATTTGATTTTGTGAGAGAAAGTATGAAATTGAATTTATCAATACAATGAGCTTTAATTTTAAAATCGTTAGCTCCAATTTCTCTCCACAAATACATTTTTTAATGACAGGAGAAAGCAATAAGTGAATTTGTAATTAAGAAGGTGCATATTCAAAGAGACTTTTTTCTTTATCATGCATGTTTCACTACTTATGTACTATGAAAAGTAATTGTCAGTATTTGTTTTTAGTTATTATACTGACATTCTATTACTCTTTTCCAATTCCAATATCAATTAAATGAAAGCTTTGCATATGTATTTTTATTGTGATCCTTTCAAAGTTACCAGTTATTTCTTGTATTAATTCCTCTGTTAGATTAAAACCACCAAATATAGGTAGGTAAATCATACTTCCCTTACAGTTTAGAAAGTGGCATTTACACTGGCAAATCTCTCAACTATCATCTATTGAGTTTAACAAGGCCATCAGTAATTGTTCAATGGTGTAATCATTTTCTAATATGTTCTTTACTAGCATGCCATAATATATAAAACCCAGAGGACTAAAAGGAATTTACAGTGAAATAGCATGAAATTAACTTGATAAGCCTTTCCATTCATCTTCAATAATGTTTTTTTTAACTTTAAACACTGGTGACTCTGTTTCAACATTGTGGAATAAGAGAAGTATTTTTCCACTCTAGTTAAATAATGTCATGATATTGTAGATTCTTCTGAGAAGCTGTACACATCTGTGCCTGACTGTGTTTAATGGGCTCAGGAAATGTGGGAAAAATGCCTTCCTTGTATTATTGACTACAACTTACATATTTCAAGTTGACTATTACATAGGACTTCTAAATATTTATTTATTTTTTCCTTTAAAGAAGAATGCTGAGATGGAGAGAAATATCTTTAAGAATTTTCTTCATTTGGTTTCAAAAAAAAGCATGAGGAATTTAATTCTAATGTTTTAAAAACTCTATCATAAAGAAAATGATAAGGGAATAATTCCATTCTCAAAGTAAACACCGGTATATTCGGGAAAATGTTAATAGGATATATATAACTTTGTATGAAGAGGGGACAGTCCTTCTCCAAATAATGCACATTATTTCTTTCTATTTCCTTAATTATTTTAATCAGAAAAAAGAACTAGAGTTCAGAATCAGGGTTTAATTCAGAGAGAGGAAATAGAAAATTATCAGGGGTGAGGTAATATGTAGACCCTCCCTAAATGCTACAAAATAATAATGAAACTTACGAATGTATTATTTAATTTTGTAAAATAATTTATAGCTTTCTTTATTCACTTCTCTTCCGTAACTGCAAAATCCCAAAAAGCAAATGATTAACAACTACAAAAAACATTGCAATCTGAGAAGGAACTGAGAAAACTGAGGGGCACAATAATTTTAGTACTACATTTGAACAGATTTGGGAAGGCAAAAAGAATTTAAAATATCAGACAAAAATATAATCTCAGAAGAAATAGAAAATACAAATTTTCAGTCAGCAATTTTCCCACCACCCAGAAATAAACTTCTCTGATTGCTGTGGCTAGGACTCCCAAAACTATGCTGAATAATAGTGGCAAAAGTGGACATCCTTGTCTTGTTCCTGTTTTTGGAGGAAAGGCTTTCAGTTTTTCACCATTGAGAATGATGTTTGCTGTGGGTCTGTCATATATGACCTTTATTATATTGAGGTAGGTTCCCTCTATGCCCACTTTCTGGAGAATTTTTATAATAAATGGGTGTTGAAGTTTGTCAAAAGCTTTTTCTGCATCTCTTGAGATGATCATATGGTTTTTATTCTTCAATTTGTTAACATGGTGTATCACATTGATTTATCTGCATATATTGAAGAATCCTTGCATCCTGGGATGAATCCCACTTGATCATGGTGTATGATGCTTTTAATGTGTTGTTGGATTTGGTCTGCTACTATTTTGTAGAGGATTTTTGTGTTATGCTCAGCAGCGATATTGGCCTGTAATTTTCTTTTTTTGTAATATCTTTGCCTGGTTTTTGTATCAGTGTGGTGGTGGCCTCATAGAATGAGCTTGGGAGTGCCCCTCACTCTGCAATTTTTTGGAAGAGTTTGAGAAGGATGGGTGTCAGCTCTTCTCTAAATTTTGATGGAATTTGCCTGTGAAGCCATCTGGTCTTGGACTTTGGTTTGTTGGAAGATTTTTAATCACAGGTTCAATTTCGGTGCTTGTGATTGGTCTGTTCATATTTTCTATTTTTTCCTGGTTCAGTCTTGGAAGGTTGTACTTTTCTAAACGTTTGTCCATTTTTTCTAGGTTCTCCATTTTATTGGCATATAGTTGCTTGTAGTAGTCTTTTATGATCCTTTGTATTTCTGTGGTGTCTGTTGTAACTTCTCCTTTTTCATTTCTCATTCTGTTGATTTGAGTCCTCTCCATTGTTTTCCTGATGTGTCTGGCTAAAGGTTTATCAATTTAGTTTATCTTCTCAAATAACCAGCTTTTAGTTTCATTGATCTTTGCTATTAATTTCTTCATTTCTATTTTATTTATTTCTGCTCTGATCTCCATGATTTCTTTCCTTCCACTAACTTTGGTGGGTTTTTGTTGTTGCTGTTTTTCTTCTTCTTTCTCTAGTTACTTTAGGTGTAAGGTTAGGTTTTTTGTTAGAGATTTTTCTTGTTTCTTGAGGTAGGATTGTATTGCTACAAACTTCCCTCTTAGAACTGTTTTTGCTGCATCCCATAGGTTTTGGATCATTGTGTTTTCATTATCATTTGTCTCTAGGTGTTTTTTTTTTTTTTCTCTTTGATTTCTTCAGTGATCTCTTGGTTATTTATAACATATTGTTTAGCCTCCATGTGTTTGTATTTTTTACAGATTTTTTCCTGTAATTGATATCTAGTCTCAGCGTTGTGGTCAGAAAAGATACTTGATATGATTTCAGTTTTCTTAAATTTACCAAGGCTTGATTTGTGACCCAAGATATGATCTATCCTGGAGAATGTTCCATGTGCACTTTTGAAGAAAGTGTATTCTGCTGCTTTCTGATCGAATGTCCTATAAATGTCTGTTAAGTCTATCTGGTTTCATGTGTCATTTAAGTCTTGTGTTTCCTTATTAATTTTCAGTCTGGATGATCTATCCATTGGTGTAAGTGGAGTGTTAAAGTCTCCCACTTTTGTTGTATTACCAGCAATTTCCCCTTTTATGGCTTTTTGCATTGGCCTTATGTATGAGGTTCTCCTATGTTGGATGCATAAATATTTACAGTTGCTCTATTTTCTTCTTGGATTGATCCCTTGATCATTATGTAGTGTCCTTCTTTGTCTCTTGTAATAGTCTTTATTTTAAAGTCTATTTTGTCTGATATGAGTATTGCTACTTTAGCTTTCTTTTGATTTCCATTTGCAGGGAATATCTTTTTGTCATCCCCCTCACTTTCAGTCTGTATGTGTTCCTAGGTCTGAAGTGGGTCTCTTGTAGACAGCATATATACAGGTCTTGTTTTTGTATCCATTCAGCCAGTCTGTGTCTTTTGGTTGGAGCATTTAATCCATTTACATTTAAAGTAATTATCAGTATGTATATTTCTATTATAATTTTCTTAATTGTTTTGGGTTTGTTATTGTAGGTCTTTTCCTTCTCTTGTGCTTCCTACCTAGAGAAGTTCCTTTAGCATTTGTTATAAAGCTGGTTTAGTGGTGCTGAATTCTCTTAGCTTTTGCTGGTCTGTAAAGCTTTTGATTTCTCTGTTGAATCTGAATGAGATCCTTGCTGGGTAGAGTAATCTTGGTTGTAGGTTTTTCCCCTTCATCACTTTAAATATGTCCTGCTACTCCCTTCTGGCTTGCAGAGTTTCTGTTGAAAGATCAGCTCTTAACCTTATATGGATTCCCTTTTATGTTATTTGTTGTTTTTTCCTTGCTACTTTTAATATTTTTTCTTTGTAGTTAATTTTTTTTCAGTTTGATTAATATGTGTCTTGGAGGGTTTCTCTTTGGGTTTATTCTATATGGCACTTTCTGCACTTCCTGGACTTGGGTGACTATTTCGTTTTCCATATTCAGGAAGTTTTTATGTATAATCTCTTCAAACTTTTTCTTAGACCGTTTCTCTTTTTCTTCTTCTGGGACCCCGATAATTTTAATTTTGGTGCATTTATTGTTGGCCAGAGGTCTCTGAGACTGTCCTCATTTCTTTTTTTTCTTTATTCTGCTCCACACCAGTTATTTCTACCATTCTATCTTCCAGCTCACTTTTCCATTCTTCTGCCTCAGTTATTCTGCTATTGATTCTTTCTAGCATATTTTTTCATTTCAGTTATTGTGTTGTTCATCACTGATTGTTCTTTAGTTCTTCTAAGTCCTTGTTAAACATTTCTTGTATCTTCTCTATCTGTGCCTCCATTCTATTTCTGAGATCTTGGATCATCTTTATTATCATTACTCTGATTTCTTTTTCAGGTAAATTGCCTATTTCCTCTTCATTTATTTGGTCTTGTGGGTTTTTACCTTGTCCCTTCATCTGCAACGTATTTCTCTGTCACCTCATTTTGTCTAACTTACTGTGTTTGTGGTCTCCTTCCCTCAGGCTGCAGGATCATAGTTCCTCTTGCTTCTGTTGTCTGCCCCCTGTGGGTGAGGTTGGTCCAGGGATTTGTGTAGGCTTCCTGGTGGGAGGCACTGGTGCCTGCTCTCTGGTGGGTGGAGCTGAGTCTTTTCCCTCTGATAGGCAGGGCCTCATCAGGTGGTGTGTTTTAGGGTGTCTGTGAGCTTATTACAACTTTAGGCAGCCTGTCTGCTTATGAGTGGGGCCGTGTTCCTGTCTTGCTGGTGGTTTGGTGTGAGGTATCCAGTACTGGAGCCTGCAGGCAGTTGGGTGGAGCCGGGTCTTTGTGTTGAGATGGATACCTCCAAGAGAGTGCACGCTGATTAATATTCCCTGGGCCTGGGAATTCTCTGGTGGTCCAGCATCCTGGACTTGGTGCTCCCACCCCAGAGGCCCACCCCCAACCCCTGGACAGGGAACCAAGAGCCTACAAGTCACTCAGTGTGGCCAGAGTAAAAGAAAATAAAAAGGAAAAAACCCAAACAAAACCCAAGACAAATAGCAAAAACAACAACAACAAAAAGCAACAACACAGAAGAAAAAGGAGAAAAGAAAAAAGAAAACAAACAGAAACCAAATCCAAGACGAATTATAAAAACAAATCCAAACAAAGAGAAACAAACAAAGAAACAGACAAAAGCAAACCAAAAAAACCAAGAGAACAAAGAGCTCAAAAATGAAAACAATCAATAAAGACTAACAAAAAACCCCCACAAAAATAGAAAGCAAACTAAAAAAAAAAGCTAAGAAAACATAAAACAAACACACAAAACAGTAAAAAAAGAAGAGAACAGAGAGAAGAAAAAATACAAAACAGCAAAAAAGTTAAGTAAAAATAGAAAAATAAAAAATGTGTACAAAATTAAAAAATAAAATAAAAAATGATAAAAACAGCAACAACTGAACAAAACGAAACAGAAAAAAAGAGTAATAGTAATATGAATATTTTCCTGGGGCCTCTGCTGTCAAGTGTCCTTGTTCCCACTGTGAGTCACAGCCAACCCCAGGAAGCTCTGCAATACCTCTAGGTAGGTCTCTGGACCCGCTGTTGGCACTGTGGGGGCAGCTCAGACTCTGAGTTGGCCCAGCTCCCACGTGTACTTGCCCCCAGATTCCACTGCTGCTAAACCTAGACCAGTGTCAGTTGCGAGAACACTTGTATATTCAGATATTCCACAGGCGCAGGATTTACCAAGCTGATCGTGGGGATTTAATCTGCGGCTTGTGCAGCCACACAGAGAGATTTCCATTCCTCCTCCTCAGTTTCTCTGCCCCTGGGGCTCAGCTTTGGTTTTGGCCCCGCCTCTGCATGTGAGTCAGACCCTCTGGCATCACAGACCCTCCGGCATCTGTTTCCTGCCTAGGCAAGAGGGAATGAAAGCAGCAGCTGATTGGGGCACATTTACTCACTCAGGTTGGGGAGGGGTGCGGTGGCCACAGCTGGGGTGGCGCAAAGTGCCTGTGGCAGCAGAGACCGGCAGGCAGTTGCAACAGACTGTGTCGCGTTTGCTCTGGTGGGAGTCCCTCCCAGTGCCCATAGAGGCAGGGACTGGTGTATGGTGGTGGTGGTAGCCCCGCCTCTTGTGCGCCAGTCAACAATGGCGCCTTGTTTCCTAGACAGACCACGCTTCCTCTAGGGGCACTCCCGCTCATGGAACCCTTCACTCCCATCCTCTCTGTTGTGTCCACGCAGCCAACAGTGGTCCTCTCTCAGGACCTGCTCTCCTAACTCCACACTTTAGCACTCAGCTCCTGCCAGCTTTAGCAGATTCCTGTCTCAGGCAGGCATGCCCAGGGCTGATTCCCAAGGAGGTTTTGGTATGGGTGGCACTCAGGACCCCTGAGCCTGTGTGGACAGAGGAGGCCTTGGACTGAGGGGTGGTGAGCCTGCTCAGATGGGTGCCCCTCCCAGTTCCCTCAGAGGCAGAAGTCGGTGGGTGGGGAAAGGGGTAGCAATGGCAGCCTCGCCCCTTGTGTGCCACTCAACAATGATACCTTGCTTCTATAGTGTCCCTGGTTTCTTCTGTAAATTATCCCAGCTGTGGAGCTCCTTACTCCCGTCCCTTTAGGCTGTATTTCACAGCCACTAGCTGTCCCCTCCCTGTGTCCGTGCTCCAAACCCCACTTTCCAGTACGCAGCCCCACTCCAAAACAGAAGACACACGGCTCAAGCCGGGGTACACATGGCTGCGGCACACGCCAGGCACATAGTTCTTACTTTGTCCCACCTTCCACACGATCCGCTGCGCTCCCCTTCGATCCCCTGGAGGTTCCTTCCTGTCCCAGCTGATTCCCCACCGTGAGGAGGTTTTTCTGAGTATGGGAACCGCTCCTCACCTTCAGCTTCCTGCCAGGGGTGCTGATTCCTTTTTTGATTCCTCTTTTCTTTCTTTCATCCTACCCAGTTGTGAGGGGATTTTTTTCTTGTCCTTTTAAGTGTCTGAAGTCTTCCGCTAATGTTTAGCAGGTGCCCTGTGAGAATTATTCCATTTGTAGATGTATTCTTGAGGTACTTGTGAGGAGATATGAATTCCGTATCCTCCTATTCCACCATCTTTACTTCTCCCCTTCCCATCCCCTGCTTTGCATAAACCATTATCACAGAGGTTTGCTCGTTATTTCTAGTTACTTCTTTGTGATTTTTCTGTTAAAATGTTTCCTAACCAGCTGTTTTACTATATAGGAAAGCAAATTTTACCCCAGCATTGGAGTGAAATTGGGGTAACCTAAGGTTAGCTGATTTCTCAAGAATTCTTAGGTGGATTACCAGGGGGATACAATTCATACTACAGAATAGCATATTGAGTAATGCAGTAGGGCAGTGAGTAAAATAACTGTTGGGAATCTCCTGGTGTTAATTATGTAGACAAAGTTTATGCTTCTGCACAAGTAAAAATGGATCAAGCAAGATATGTACATTATTTTCTTACTGTGTCAGGGTGTTGATTTGTTCTGTCTACAGAGTTCCAGCTAGAGAAAAAGACACCAGGGTATGAGAGGGTTGATACCTCCAGAGGAGCATGATGTGTAGGTAGGAGCAGAAAGTCTACCATGGAAAAATTTTAAGCCCTGTGCAAAGAAAATAACCAAAGCCATTTGCAGCTGAACTCATAAGCTGCAATAAAATGATAAAATGTAACAAAGCTGTAGCAATTATCATATTAATTTACCCATATATTTTTCTAATCCCTTTCACATACATCATTACAGCAATATACCCAGAGGTAGTAATTACAGGAAATTTCCAAGTCCTTTGTCAGAAACTCAGAAGACTTTGGCCCATTCAAAGTCTTACTACATTAGCAGAAGCTGTGTAAATGGGCCATTCTGTAGTTAGAAGGCAAGACCTATTGGCTTTGGTTCAGTTTTTAAGTGACAAGGGAAATTTCTTACTGGGTTTAATTGACTGTAAATTGCTATTTCTGTTTAACCAGAGCACATGAGTTTTGTAAAATACAATGCTTAAAGTATATAACTAACCATTATCCAAATGTGAAGTGGGAACTGATATCCTTGCTTAACATGGCAATAGTATCTGTCACTTTTTAGATTGAGAATATTTCACTTTTATGAAAAAATGGAATTTTTGCAGATTATATTATATGAAAATATATTGCTGCCCATAAAATAAGTAAAACCATACTATTTAATATTTTTAAGTTATTTCAAATATCAGAATTCAACTGTTAGTTAATTGGCATATAATTGGCACCTAAGAGTCTATAACTAAATCAGGTCTGGATGCTTAGTTTCTTAGTGTTTTGATACACAGGTAAATAAAAGGAAATAGAAAGAAAATTGTACTTTATATGAAAAAATTACTTCACATAAAGCAAAAGTTACACAATTATAATTTGACCTAGATCTTTGAAATTTAAACTCCTTTAAAGGTAAAACGACTTTTTTTTTTTTTTTAGCTTTGAGGAGGAGTCTGAGAAAGGCTGTTAAAATATGCATTTATTTTCATATTATAATCAACACCATCAATAGCATTAAAGGTCCACTGAGAACATATCACTGAAGTTGATCAACTTATAATGGATAAAAATTTGAGACAGCTATATATATTAATGTAATGGCTTGGATATTAGTTAGGATATTAATTGAAAAACAGTATTTGAAGCAGAAGGAATTTAATAAAGCTAATTGGTTACATATGTGATAAAAGAATTAAGAAGCCATCAGATTGGTGTGGCAACTTAGATTTAACAACTGCAGGAAGCCACCATCCCTAGGCTGGAGTGACACAGAGCAGAGGTAGTTTTATCAAAGCTTAGAGCACACGGTCACCTGTGATAATATGCAATCATAATGGGCCTATCAGTTGGAGTTGAAGAGAGAGAAAAAATGAATTGGGAATGCCAACTATGGCCCAGAGGAAGAAATATGGCTGGCTCCCTCTCTCTTTCTTCCCTCTTTCCAATGACCTACAGTGTTTTCCTGAGTCATAACCAGCCAGGAGTCAAGAGACATGGAAGCCTGGAAATGCAGCTGGCAGGACTCAGTTCCTCCCATTCCTACAGCCACCTTACCTCCACGATACAATAGCAAGCAAAGAAAGAAGCAAGGAAAGGATCTCAGTGCAAACAGAACAAGGAAGAACGAAGATTATTAAGTAAATCATATAACTGATGAGCCAAAGGCAAAGGTTTCACACATCCCTCATATATTAACTCTTTATTGGTACTTGAACATTTAGAATATGGTAATAAAATTTCTAGGATATCTAATTTTTTCCTATTGTTTACTTAAATTTGGAAAGGAAGGTAAACATAGATTTTGCAAAATATGTAGAGAAAAATTATAAATTTTATCTTCTTTAAAATTTTATAATACCATGTAAACTTTTTAATGGAACTGTGATTTACTATTTCTTGGTTGAAGAGAGAAAAATCTCCTAAAATAAAAGGACGAGGGAAGGTCAAAGGATTGAGGGTAGACCTATGTTTTTTGCCACTGCATTAAGAAGTTGTGAGGGAGGTCATAGCTCCACCGTAGAATCCAGCAGGGTGATGCAGCTCCACTGTGATCTGACTAGTATCATAACCAGAAAGGAGAGCATGTAGAGTCACACCTCATACATGACAGAGAAGGCTAGACAGCAGAGAAGCTGGAAACCAAAGTTAGAAATTAATGGTACAGTTTCACTACAAAGAAATGTGCTTGTACAGATTAAGTTGCCCTTCAAATGTTCTGGTTTCTTCCTGAGGCTCCCAGGATCACTGAACTGGGGAAGTGAAATGTTATCAACCAGCCTCCAATTGAAACTTTATATCTGGGAATCCGGTTCTAATAGCAACCAGGTGGTCGGCAAATGGTTCTAAGAGCCCTCAGCCCTCTGGCTGACATCTGGCTTGGATAAATCACTCTCTATTGTAGGATGAGTCAACAGAGGAGAAAAACACCCCAACAAACTGAGGGTATGGAAATACTTTTCAACATTAAAAGGAATATAATTTAGAAGATGTGGTAAAAACATATACTTGGAAAAGATTTATTACAGAAAAATTGAAATACATTTTAAAAACTTTCTGCATGGAGCTAGTAAAAAAATTCAAGGGATTAGACTTTATGAAAAGAGCAAGGAACTATCCATTTAATATAAAAGGTGGAAGTAAAAAAAGAAACGGGAGATAAGAAAATATTGCAATTTTTAGTACAAAGCTAAAAATAGAATTGAAATCTGCATTAAACACTGAAGAACAGAATATTATATAAAATTAAATCAGCGATATAATAAACAAACTTGATAGATGTGAAGTGAAATATAATATGATAGAAGAAAGATAATGATAAGATTATTATGGATAAAGAAGACTTAATTTATTGATCTAATATAAGAAAAAGATTGTATTTCTGAATGAGAAAACAAAGTAAATACACAAAATCAGCAATGCAAAATACAATAAAAGGAATATATTCTGAAATAAGGAATACCTGAATGTGATTTAAAATTTTTCCTTATTTAGCAGGAAAAATTATTATGGTTAATTTTTTTTTGTTTCAAGAATATGAAATAATTAGTCAAGCATACAAGAAATTTAGATGCAAGAATTTAGCTTTGATATGTCTTTGTATCTCCAGTACCTCTAATTGAGCCTGCCATGTTATCCCCATTTTATAGAGGATACACCAAGATTAGAAAAATTAAATAACTTTCTTAAAGTTCTGCAACATCTGCTCCACAAATATTACCTTGGTAAAGCTGGAAGGATTTATAATGTTAAATTATGGGCAAAATTCTTGATAAGAAAATTAATATGTGTATTGAACATGTTAAGTCCTCTAAGAGTTGAGATAGATTCCCAAAATATATGAAATATATTTTGAAAATATATGAAGAAAAATAATCATAAAAAGAAGACAAAGAAATGGGTCTCTAGGTTCAATTGAAGTGCCAGCCTGCTCTGCCCACAGAATCTCCCTTTAAGAATCAATGGCAAGGAGGTTGAAATGCTGGAAACTATTCCTGATGAATTCATGGCATAATTGGAGTAAAGAAATAAAAACTTGGATTGTGAAATAGTGTGTTAAATAGTACACAGGGATTTATAATAAAAAGCAATAGTCCATGCCCTATCCCTCTCACCTCTAATTCTGTCACCCAAAGTAATACTTTTAAGCTTCTTTGTTTCAGTTCTTCTGGCACATGCTTTTTTTCTTCCCAAATATAGTTACATATACCACTCTTTTTAATATCTCTATTGGTTAAATTTATGTAGGTAGTCAGCTATTTTGAAACCATTAAAATAATATCTTTTTTATTCCTTTCTTTTCTCCTATATCATAGGTCAGGGGGTGGAAGTCAGATGGAATATGGAGAATATGATGTAGATGGAATTCATGCCAGGCAAAAGGGGAATAAATGAAAGCTCTTTGTAGTCAGTAGACTGTGGTACAGAGAAGAGGGGGAGAAGCAGTAGAAACACCTGCTTACATTACCTGTTTTCCCTGGCTCCCCAGCCCTGGGGATGGAGGGTGGAGTCCTCTGTGGTTGAGGGAAAGCCAGAGAGTGAGGTCTGCAGAAATGTATTTGTGCACAAACACAGCAGGATACACATGGAGGCTTATTTTGGTTACAGAGAGAAAGAATGTCATTAGACTTTGTGATATAGAATTGATTCACAAGTTCCTTATGTCCTGTGGGAACAGGGATGTAGCTGAGATGAAAACCAGCTGTCCTGCTCTGGGGGCAACAGCGGGGAGATTTGAGTGTGAACTAAGCCAGGTGCTGGAGTGGGGCTTTGCTGAGACCTGGAGGAATGGTCAGCCAGAGAGAAAGGTGGGGTTAAGTCAAAAAGGAAAGTTCATCAGGCCCAACAGAGCCAAGAGAATGAGACACAATTCTTCATTGCAAACGTTAGCAGGGGAAGCCAATGAGTACCCAGGCAAGTAAGGAACAGCACTGGGGAGGCCCGGGGACCTAGCGGAGTGTGGTACAGGAGCTGAGACAACCAACCTTCTCCTACTAGATTCCATATGAAGTTAGGGTTGGAGGGAGGGAAGGTAAATTAGGGGGAAGAAACCTTAAAGATAGGGCATTTACCTCGAATAAACTGAATTATTCAAAAGAAACAAGTTTAAACTGACAACAGTGGGTTTAGCAGGAACTTTGTTAGAAAGATTAGATCAATTTTAGAAAAAAAAACGACATTATTTTGTACTGTTGAGGGGTAGTGAGTCCATATTTCTGCACAAATGATGTATTCAAAGTTCTATTTATTATTCAATCAGTGTCTTTTATTTTCTCAGTTTGAAAGAAGAACATAATTTTTCTTTTGTCTTTCACTTTACCTTTCCTCCTCTTTCTGTCTCCCAGCAGCTGTCCCTGTACCTTTACAAACATGTTGCCAAGTGGATAAATATGGCAATATATTTTGTAACCATAATTAAGTCTTTTTAGCTTTTCCTAAAAGTTGATTCTAAAGGTAGAAAATTTAGGAGTCATCTTTGTGCTTTGCTGTATGTACTGTTTGGACTGTGTTTCATGCCACTAATTGAAGGTCATTGAATTCCTTTTCCAGTTTGAGTAGTTTCTTTATATTTGGACTCTATCTTGTATTGCATTTTGCTTTCCTGGGGTCTTACCTGGTTGCTCTCTATACCTGCTGAACCCTTGAATGCTGGGCCTTCCTTTTATTAATTTGCTTGGTTAGATCCTTTGTTTCCTTTTTTATGTTTACACTCTTGTTTTTTTTCCAGAGTAAATCCTTCAATAAATTATGGAGAGAATATATGTAGGAGATAAATATTCTAATGCTTTGCGTGTCTAATGATATCTTTATCTTATCAACTGATTTAATAACTATGTGGGTGGATATGGAATTTGGGGCTAAAGTAACTTTTTCTACATTTTTGAAGGCATTGATTCATTGTGTTCTACCTGTAGTATGTCAGTTGGAAAGTGAGATGCCAATGTGATTCTCATTGCTTTGAACATAGCACATTTTTTTTCTCTTTCTGGATGATTTTATTCTGTTTTTTAAAAATTGAGATGTAATTGACATATAACATATTAGTTTCAGGTTACAACATGATTCGGTATATGTACATATTGCAAAATGGTCACCACGATAAGTCTAGTTCACATCCATCACTACACATAGTTAAATTTTTTTCTTGTGAGGAGAACTTTCAAGATCTATTCTCTTAGAAATTTTCAAACATACAATACAATATTATTAATTATAGTCACTATGCTGTATGTTATATCACCATGAATTATTTATTTTATAATTGGAAGTTTTAATCTTTTGACCCCTTCACCCATTTTACCTACCCACCTACTCTCAAGGATGATTTTATTCTTGAAGTACTTAAGTTTCATACTTCTATGTCTAATTATGGCTCTTCTTTCATTTGTTCTGCTATTGAGGGGTAGTCCCTTTCAATCTGAAGGCTTGTTTCTTCTTCAGCTGGGGAAATTTTGCTTATTTTATTTTTAAAATAACTTCATCTTCTCAATCTTTTGTTTGTTTTTTTTTCTGTTTGTTGCATTTTCTGGATTTATCTTCCAGATCTCTTAATTTTTTCTCACATTTTTCTTTTGATTTTGTTTCCACTTTCTTGAAGCTTTCCTAAACTTTATATTTCAACTCTTCTATTTATTTTTAATTGATCATCATATATTTAATACATAATGCTATAGTTAATGGCCCCAAAGTGAAAACTACCAAATGCCATCACCAACGGGATTAGTGCCACACAGTGGAATAGAGTAGAATTCAATGGGATTAATACAACACATTGGATAAATTTCAGAACTTTAATGTTGAGTAAAAGAAATGAGGCATAAAAGAGTGTATAGATTTTAATGCCAATTATATGAGGCTAAAAGAAACAAATGAAATTAACCTATGCTATTAGAAGTTAGAATATGAATCACTTTTGTGGGGGGAAATAGAACTAGAAGGAACAGAAAAGTCTCTGTGTGCCCCAGTGCCCTGTTTCCATACATGGCTGCTAATTATAAAATGTGTGCAGTTTGTGAAAATTCATCAAGCCATGCAATCAGAGAAGAAAAAGAAATAAAAAAGGGACATGTGTTTAAAGGACAAAAATTAGAGATTTATAGCCATTTAACATAACCTGAAGGCATTATTAATATGCATAATATATGCATAACATGCATAATTAATATGCATAATATTGACCAAAATCTGGACCTTTCAGTCAAATCTTATTAGCTAATTCATTTTAATGTGGTTGATTTAACCTTAATGATTAGGTTCTGAATTTTATGTCAATGATAATATAGACACATAATCTAATTTCCACTATATATATATTTTTAAATGTACTTGTTTAAAGATGTTCAACTATTTCCTTTGCTTTCTGTATGCATTAATTAATTAATTTGAGCTTATATAATATATAACTGCATTCTTTAAAAAAACAATTTTATTAAGATACATAGTTGACCCTTGAGCAACACCGGTTTGAACTGCATAGGTTGACTTACATGTGAATTTTCTTCAATAGTCAATATTACAGTACCACAGGATCTGTGGTTTGTTGAATCCATGGGTGCAGAACTGTGGGTATAGAGGGCCAACCATAAGTTATACTTAGATTTTGGCTGTGCAGAGGATCAGCGGCCCTAACCCCCGTGTATTTTAAGGGTCAACTGTAATTCTAATTCACCCATTTAAAGTGCAAATTCAATGGGTTTTAGTGTGTTCACAGAGTTAATTGTGCAACCATCACCACAGTCAATTTTAGCACATTTTCAACACTTGAAAAAGAAACCCCATACCCATTAGTGATGGCTCCCTGTTTCCCTCCCTTTCTGCCCCCAGTCTTCTCTAACCATAATGGAATTAAGTTAGAAACAATCTAGACATCTCTGAAATGTTCCCCAAATATTTGGAACCTAAATCACACACTTATAAATAACGCTTAGATCAAAGGAAAAATAAAAAGAAAAATTAAAATGTATGAAAATGCAAAAACGCAACAAATCAAAGTTTGTAGAATGTCCTAAAGCAATGCTTATGGGGAAATTAATAACACTAAACACTTGTATTGAAAAGGAAAAATTCTCTAATCAATAATTTCACATTCCATTCTAAGAAAGTAGGAAAAAAGAGCAAATTAAATACAAAGTAAGTAGAAGAAAGGGTATAATAAAAACCAGAGCAGAAATTTACTTCAAGAATCAAGAAAACAATAAAATCCAAAGTTGGTTTTTTGAGAAAATCAATCAAATTGATAAATTCCCTCCAGACAGATTAGAAATAAAAGAGAGACAACACAAATTACCAATATCAGGAATGAGAGAGAAAACATAATCACTACATATTCTATTAAATATTAAAAGGATGATATTTCAATATTTAATATTAAAAGAATGATAAGGAAATATCTTGAACAACTTTTGTTGATAAGTTTGGCAATTCAGATGAAATGAACAAGTTCCTTGAAAGATACAAATATCCAAACTCACCTAAAAATAAATCCATAATGTAAATAGCCTTGTATCAATTTAAAAAATTAAATTGGTAATTTAAAATCTCCCCAGAAAGGAAATGTCAGGCCCAGATGGCTTCACTATTGAATTTTGTCAAACATTTAAGGGATAAATAATTCCAATTCTTCTCACGTTCTTCCAGAAAATTGTAAAGGATGGGCTGTTTTCCAACTTATTGTGTAAAGCCAGATTAACTTGATACAACAGTAAGAAAAATACTTTACAAAAAGAAGAAAAATACAAATGGATATCCTTCATTAATATAGTTGTTAAAAATTTTAAACTAAACTTTAACAAACTGAATCTAGCAGCATAGAAAATAGATGTTGGATTAAGATGAGCTTATGTTTTTTTTCAGTTTGTGAATGTGATGACTTTCATTGATTGTTTCTGAATGTTAACTATTCTTGCATTACAGGGACAAAACTCATAATAATAGCAAACTGAAAGAAGAAAAACCATATGATCATCTTAATCCAGCATACATTTTTGATATAAACTCTCAGAAATCTAGGAATAGAAAAAAACTTGCTTAACCTTATAAGGGCATCTATGAAAAACCTACAGTTAATGTCATAATTATTGGGGAACAATTAAATACTTTCTCCTTAAGGTCAGGAACAAATTGGATATCTTCTCTCACTACTTCTGTTTAACATTGAACTAGAATATTCTTGTCAATGCAATAAGGGAAGAAAAATTTTAAAATGGCATCCAGATTAGAAAAAAAAAAGTAAAACAGTTTTATATGCAAATGACATGATTGTCCATGTAGAAAAATCTGATGGAATCTACAAATAAGCTGCTAGCACTGAAGAGTGAGTTTAATAAGTTTGCTGAATATCAGATAAATATAAAAAAGCAATTGTATTTCTATATACTACCAATAAACAATTTGAAATTAAAGTAGAGAATACCATTTACAATAGCATTATATCATGATATACTGAGAGGTAAATCTGATAAAAATTGAAAGTTATATACACTTAAAACTGAAAACATTGCTGAGAGAAATTAAAGGTCTAAATAAATAGACAGATGTACCATATCCACAGATGAAGACTCAGTGGTATTAAAATGTTAATTTTCTCCAATGTAATTTACAAATCCAGCTCAATAACAGTAAGTTTTTTGGGGGTGAGTGTAGAAATTGATTAATTGATTCACTTGAAAATTCAGAGGACCTGGAATAGACAAACAAATTTTGAAGAAGAAAAATAAAGTTAGAAAGCTAACACTATTCATTTTCAAAATTAACAATGCTATAGTAATCAAGACAGTATGGTGTTGGTGTCAATATAGACAAATAGATGAATAAATAGAAATAGACCCTCATACCTGGCAACTGATTTATTATTACAAAGCAGCAAAGGTAATTCAGAGAAAAATGGTCTTTTCAAAATATGGTGCTGGAACAATTTTGATATCCATATGAAAAATTTATACCACTCATCATGTACAATACTTAGCTAAAATGCATGGTAGTCCTAAATGTAAGTCTTAAAACTATAAAACTTCTGGAAGAAAAAATAGAAAGCAACCTTAGTGACCTTGGATGAGGCATAGATTTTTAGATATAACACTAAAAGTCTGACCTATAAAAGAACAAATTGGTAAATTATACTTTATTAAAATTAAAAATGTCTTCTCTCTGAAAGAACTGTTAGAGAATGAATAAACAAACTAGAGACTGGAAGAATATTTGCAAATCAAATATCTAATAAAGGACTTCTGTTCAGACTATATAAAGAAGTCTCAAAACTTGAATAACAAAATAAAAATAAATTTTTTAAATGGGCAAAAGATTTAAATGAAAACTTCACTAAAGAAGATATATAAATGCGTGTAAGGAAAAACATGAATAAAATGCCTAACATGTTTAGTCATTAGGAAAAGGCAAAATAAAAAAGCAATGAGATGCCACTACAAACTGTTATAATGGCTAAAACTAAAAAGCTTGACTATACTAAGTGTTGGTGAAGATGTGTAGGAACTGGGGCTCTCTTACATTGGTATAACCACTTTGTAAAACCAGTTTGACAGTTTCTTAAAAAATTAAACATATACTTACCGTACAACCTAAGAATTGTACTTCTAAATATTTGCCTGAGCAAAGTGAAAGCCTATGATCCTGTAAAACTTGCAATAAAATATTTATAGTGGGCTTATTAATAATAGCCCCAAACTGGAAATAACCCGTATGTCTCTCAATAGGTGAATGGATATATATTTGTTCTATAGACATATAATGGGACACTACTAATCAATAAAAAGACAATAAACTATTGAAACATGCTATAACATGAATAAAATAAAAATAATTATGCTGAATGAAAGAAGCTAGACAAAGAGTATGTGCTGTATGATTCCATTTATATAAAATCCTAGAAAATGTCACTAAATTATAGTGACATAAAGCAGATCACTGCTTGTGGAGGAGTGTGGAAGGGTATGGAAGATTACAAAAGGCATGAGGAAAGTTTTGGGTTGATGGATATATTCATTGTATTGATTGTAGCAGTGGTTTTATTGATGTAGATATGTGCAGATTTGTCAAATTGGAAAAATTAAATATGTGCTTATGCTACATCAAATATACATCAACATATTTGTTAAATTAAAGAGAAGGAAAAAAAAGGAATTCACTGAGCACTTCATTCTTTACATTTCTAGTTTGAAATACCAAACATTTCAAAACATTTTGATTTTACTTTGTATGAATTTAGGTTGTTTAATGCCTCATTACCTGAACCTTTAAAGCTACTTAATGTTATTTCAGCATGGATTTCAAAAGTTGAAAGGATAATTTAGTCAAGCCTTTACTATAAGTCTTGGCTCATTTCCTAGAAATCTAGCTAAATGATTATTAGAAGCTAAAAAGACATAGAGTGGGTACTTTAAAATTTTAAATATATATTTCATTAAATCTCTTGCTCATGTGCCCATTTGTTTTATAAGTACAAAATGCAGATATAAAATATCTGGTAATGTTATTGTTCAAAAATGGTCTCTTCAAAAAATAATTTTAATAAAATATCCTGAATGAGTGTAAATAATAGTATTAATAAAATCTAAATTATTTTGTTTTCCATATTATGTTCTAACGTTAGATAATTTTAATTGGCAAACAACATTACACATTTGAAATGAAAATTCTTGAGGCATGAAAAGGAATATTCCTTAATTCCATACCAGTACCTCTGCATGATGATACCTAGCTTGATATTCTAAAAATTTTAGAGTGGGTAGTTAAATACTACCTGGGCAGGGAGCTGTGTCATTCCAGATAGCTCTATATCTCTGCTCGTGTCATTAATAACTTCAAATTCAATTTCCCTATATAAAAAAGTTTAACAAAAGCTCAGCACTTCGTTAATTGTAAAGTACATGCTCTTTAAACTTATCTTAAAAGATATATCCTTATGTTACAGTTGTGTTTCATAACATGGAGGCAGTCATGTTCTATTTATATTACTTTGGATGAAGATATCAAATATTAGCAAGCACATATATATTTACACCTATTTACATGTCTTTTTACTTTTTTGATGCCTCTGTAACCACTACACAGTACAAGAGATAACAGAAAGATTAACTTTTGTTAATACAGATATCCCAGAAATCTACCAGATATAATTAATGAGGTTTTTGTTCTAATAACCAAATGCAGTCTGCATAAAAATATCAAAATTGATAAGTGTAGTTGCTAAGCAACAAGGTAGAAAAACCTAGGGCAAATTTAACTCAGGATGTGAGTGTCTTGATCTATAACCTTAGACTAGTCACTTCATCAGCCTCTGGCAAGGTTATACTTTGGATGGCAATATCAACTTATTCAGTAGTGTATTTGGTATCATTAATATATTGGCTTCCAGTTCTAGGATAAGATGCCATACAGTCATTCCCCCCTATTTCTCCCCTCTAAATACAACTAAGTACCCAGAAGATCATTCAATAGACAATGATAAAAGAACTCTGAAAACTTGAAAGAAGAACATGGACTGCTTAGGGACCTTAGGACTTGAAAATAGGAAAATGATAAAGGAATTCAATAAAATTAAAAGCTGATTCTTCAAAAAAGTCAATACAGTTGGTAAAACTCTACCAAGATTGACAAAGGTAAAATGTTGGGTTTTTAATATTCATCTTCATTCATTCTATCTTGTGCACATGAGGAGTTCTGGATCATAAACAGTCTTCCCATTAAATACCTTACAACAAATAAATACATCCTGTTCACCCTCCCTCCAATTTTGCCCTCATCTATACCCTTAGGCAATGAGATAAGTCAGGTAAATTACCTTATGTGAATAGATGGATACCCCAAATGGGGGAGAAAAGGCAAAATGATTTTTCATTGCTTAATAAAAGGAAAGGAGGCAGCTGCTCCCCTTACTTTAGAGTATCCTCTTTACTGTGATTCTTTTGTATGTAAATAATATCTTTCCAGAAGACAGCCCAATTTGCCTCACACCTATAGATGTCTTCAAGTTTCTGGCCTCATTTCTTATTGAAATATAAATACCTAGGGAAATAATGTTCCAGAATTCCTACATCTTTGGGCTTAACCTCAGAACCTAGTTCAGGGCAATAGCCACCAGCCCCATCCAGAAAATAAAAGAAGCTTTACTATCCTTTCTGGTCACTGTAATTAACATGACCAAAGGATACAGATATCATTGTTATGATAGACAAAATATTTCAGGAGGCTCAGGCTTCTTACAGAAACATTGACATATCTAGGTGACAAATGGAATATTGCCTGCCATATCAGTAAACAAATGATGTCACAGTCATCAGCAATTGCAGCCCTTCAATGTGAGCTGGTGAGCCCCAAGGAAACTCAGAATGTGAAAACACAGGATACTGGCCCCAGATAGCTGAGGTACCAATCAAAGGAATGATTTTAGTGAGCCCAGACTCTTGCATCTTCCCATATATAAAAAAGCATTAAATTCCTTAAGTTGGGAATTCTGGTTTTCTTTAATTAATAGTAATCTTTAACTGCCTGCCCTTTACTGCAAAACTTCTATATAACTTAGCTCCTCCTTTGCCTCCTCAGAGCAGTTCTCTCAGGGTTACTTGAGATGCTTCCTCCTGAGCTTGAAGTCCTAAAAATTCCCACTAAATAAAGCATAACTCTCAACTTTTAGGTTGTGAATATTTTTTAAGCCGACATACGGAAATTTTATTTCCTCACAAAAAATGAGAAGGGACACAAATAGCCAAGGTCATAAATGAAACAGGGAATAGCAGAAGAATCCTTCAGCCATTAAAAGGAATATTACAGATATCTTTATGCTAATGACTTGGACAATTTAGAAGAAATAGACAAATTCCTCAAAATTCACAAACTACCATAACTCAGCCAAAATTAAATTGATAACTTAAATAGTTCTATAATTATAAAGGACATTAAATTTATAATTTAAAATCTGAAAAGAGAGACAGCAGAAGCAAGAAGAACTACAATCCTGAAGCCTGTGGAACAAAAACCACATTCACAGAAAGATAGACAAGATGAAAAGGCAGAGGGCTCTGTACCAGAGGAAGGAACAAGATAAAAGCCCAGAAAAACAACTAAATGAAGTGGAGATAGGCAATCTTCCAGAAAAAGAATTCAGAATAATGATAGTGAAGATGATCCAGGACCTCGGATAAAGAATGAAGGAAAAGATCAAGAAGATGCAAGAAATGTTTAACAAAGACCTAGAAGAATTAAAGAACAAACAAACAGAGATGAACAATAAAATAACTGAAATGAAAAGTACACTAGAAGGAATCAATAGCAGAGTAACTGAGGCAGAAGAATGGAAAAGTGACCTGGAAGGTAGAATGGTGGAATTCACTGCCATGGAACAGAATAAAGAAAAAAGAATGAAAAGAAATGGAGACAGCCTAAGAGACCTCTGGGACAACATTAAATGCAACAACATTTGCATTATAGGGGTCCCAGAAGGAGAAGAGAGAGAGAAAGGACCTGAGAAAATATTTGAAGAGATTATAGTCAAAAACTTCCTTAACATGGGAAAAGAAATAGCCACCCAAGTCCAGGAAGCACAGAGAGTCTCAGGTAGGATAAACCCAAGGAGAAACACGCCGAGACACATAGTAATCAAATTGACAGAAATTAGAAACAAAGAAAAATTACTGAAAGCAAAAAGGGAAAAATGACAAATAACATACAAGGGAACTCCCATAAGGTTAACAGCTGATTTCTCAGCAGAAACTCTAAAGCCAGAAGGAAGTGGCATGATATACTTAAAGTGATGAAAGGGAAGAACCTACAACCAAGATTACTCTACCCGGCAAGGATCTCATTCAGGTTCGATGGAGAAATCAAAAGCGTTACAGACAAGCAAAAACTAAGAGAATTCAGCATCACCAAACCAGCTCTACAAAAAAAAACTAAAGAAACTTCTCTAAGTGGGAAACACGAGAGAAGAAAAGGACCTACAAAAACAAACCCAAAACAATTAAGAAAATGGTAATAGGAACATACATCTCGATAATTACCTTAAATGTGAATGGATTAAATGCTTCAACCAAAAGACACAGGCTTGCTGAATGGATACACCCATATATATGCTGTCTACAAGAGACCCACTTCAGACCTCGGAACACATACAGACCGAAAGTGAGGGGATGGAAAAAGATATTCCATGCAAATGGAAATCAAAAGAAATCTGGAGTAGCTATACTCATATCAGATAAAATAGAATTTAAAGTAAAGAATGTTACAAGAGACAAGGAAGAACATTACATAATGATCAGGGGATCAATCCAAGAAGAAGATATAACAATTATAAATATATAGGCATCCAACATAGGAGCACCTCAATACATAAGGCAACTGCTAACAGCTCTAAAAGAGGAAATCGACAGTAACACAGTAGTAGTGGGGGACTTTAACACCTCACTTACACAATGGACAGATCATCCAAACAGAAAATTAATAAGGAAACACAAGCTTTAAATGTCACAATAGGCCAGAGAGATTTAATTGATATTTATAGGACATTCCATCCAAAAACAGCAGATTACACTTTCTTCTCAAGTGCGCATGGAACAGTCTCCAGGATAGATCACATCTTGGGTCACAAATCAAGCCTCAGTAAATTTAAGAAAACTGAAATCCATCAAGCATCTTTTCTGACCACAATGCTATGAGATTAGAAATAAATTACAGGGGGAAAAAAACGTAAAAAACACAAACACATGGAGGCTAAATAATACGTTACTAAATAACCAAGAGATCACTGAAGAAATCAAAGAGGAAATCAAAAAATACCTAGGACAAATGACAATGAAAACACGATCCAAAACCTATGGGATGCAGCAAAAGCAGGTCTAAGAGGGAATTTTATAGCTATACAAGCCTACCTCGAGAAACAAGAAAAATCTCAAATAAATAATCTAACCCTACACCTAAAGGAACTAGAGAAAGAACAAACAAAACCCAAAGTTAGCAGAAGGAAAGAAATCATAAAGATCAGAGCACAAATAAATGCAATAGAAACAAAGAAAACAGTAGCAAAGATAAATAAAAGTAAAAGCTGGTTCTTTGAGAAGATAAACAAAATTGATAAACCATTAGCCAGACTCATCAAGAAATAGAGGGATGGGACTCAATTCGATAAAATTAGAAATGAAAGAGGAAAAGTTACAACAGACACCGCAGAAATACAAAGCATCCTAAGAGACTGTTACAAGCAACTGTATGCCAATAAAAATGGACAACCTGGAAAAAATGGACAATTTTTAGAAAGGTATAACCTTCCAAGGCTGAACCAGGAAGAAATAGAAAATATGACCAGACCAATCCAAGTAATGAAATTGAAACTGTGATTAAACATCTTCCAACAAACAAAAGTCCAGGACCAGATTGCTTCACAGGTGAATTCTGTCAAACATTTAGAGAAGAGCTAACACCCATCCTTCTCAAACTCTTCCAAAAACTTTCAGACACAGGAGCACTCCCAAACTCATTCTACAAGGCCACCATCACCCTGATACCAAATCCAGACAAAGATACTACAAAAAAAGAAAATTACAGACCAGTACCACTGATGAAGATAGTTGCAAAAATCCTCAACAAAATACTAGCAAACAGAATCCAACAACACATTAAAAGGATCATACACCATGATCAGGTGAGATTGCACCTGATCATCCCTGAACCCAGTGATGCAAGGATTCTTCAATATATGCAAATCAATCAATGTGATACACCATATTAAAAATTTGAAGAATACAAACCATATGATCATCTCAATAGATGTAGAAAAAGCTTTCGACATAATTCAACATCCATTTATAATAAAAAATCTCTGGAAAGTGGGTATAGAAGAAACCTACCTCAACATAATAAAGGCCATACATGACAAACTCACAGCAAACATCATTCTCAATGGTGAAAAACTGAAAGCATTTCCTCTATGATCAGGAACAAGACAGGGATGTCCACTCTTACCACTATTATTCAACATAGTTTTGGAAGTCCTAGTCACGGCAATCAGAGAAGAAAAAGAAATAGAAGGAATCCAAATTGGAAAAGAAGATGTAAAACTGTCACTGTTTGCTGATGACATGATACTATACGTGGAGAATCCTAAAGATGCCACCCAGAACACTACTAGAGCTAATCAGTGAATTTGGTATAGTTGTAGGGTACAAAATTAATGCACAGAAATCTCTTGCATTCCTATATACTAATGATGATAAATCTGAAAGAAGAATTAAGTAAACACTCCCATTTACCATTGCAACAAGAAGAATAAAATACCTAGGGATAAACCTACTTAGGGAGACAAAAGACCTGTAGGCAGAAAACTAAAAGACCCTGATGAAAGAAATTGAAGATGATACCAACAGATGGAGAGATATACTATGTTCTTAGATTGGAAGAATCAATATTGTGAAAATGACTCTACTACCCAAAGCAATCTACAGATCCAATGCAATCCCTATCAAATTACCAATGGCATTTTTTACAGAACTAGAACAAAAAATCTTAAAATTTGTATGGAGCCACAAAAGACCCCAAATAGCCAAAGCAGTCTTGAGGGAAAAAAGCAGAGTTGGAGGAATCAGACTCCCTAATTTCAGACTATACTACAAAGCTACAGTAATCAAGACAATATGGCACTGGCACAAAAACAGAAATATAGATCAATGAAACAATTAGAAAGCCCAGAGAAAAACCCACGCACCTATGGTCAATTAATCTATGACAAAGGAGGCACAGATATACAATTGAGAAAAGACCGTCTCTTCAATAAGTGGTGCTGGGAAAACTGGACAGCTACATGTAAAAGAATGAAATTAGAACACTCCCTAACACCATATACAAAAATAAACTCAAAATGGATTTGAGACGTAAATGTAAGACCGGACACTATAAAACTTATAGAGGAAAACATAGGAAGAACACTCTTTGACATAAATCATAGCAAGATCTTTTTTGATCCACCTCCTAGAGAAACGGAAATAAAAACAAAAATAAACAAATGGGACCTAATGAAACTTAAAAGCTTTTCAACAGCAAAGGGAACCATAAACAAGACGAAAAGACACTCCTCAGAATGGGAGAAAATATTTGCAAATGAATCAACGGACAAAGGATTAATCTCCAATATATATAAACAGCTCATGCAGCTCAATATTAAAAAAACAAACAACCCAATCCAAAAATGGGCAGAAGACCTAAATAGACATTTCTCTAAAGAAGACATACAGATGGCCAAGAAGCATATGAAAAGCTGCCCAACATCACTAATTATTAGAGAAATGCAAATCGAAACTACAATGAGGTATCACCTCACACCAGTTAGAATGGGCATCATCAGAAAATCTACAAACAACAAATGCTGGAGAGGGTGTGGAGAAAAGGGAACCCTCTTACACTGTTGGTGGGAATGTAAATTAGTACAGCTACTATGGAGAACAGCATGGACGTTCCTTAGAAAACTAAAAATAGAATTACCATATGACCCAGCAATCCCACTACTGGACATATACCCAGAGAAAGCCATAATTCAAAAAGACACATGCACCACAATGTTCATTGCAGCACTATTTACAACAGCCAGGTCATGGAAGCAGCCTAAGTGTACACTGACAGACAAATGGATAAGGAAGATATGGGACATATATACAATGGAATATTACTCAGCCATAAAAAGGAACAACATTGTGTCATTTGCAGAGATGTGGATGGATCTAGAGACTGTCATACAGAGTGAAGTAAGTCAGAAAGAGCAAAGCGAATATCGTATATATGTGGAACCTAGAAAAATGGTACAGATAACCGGTTTTCAGGGCAGA
Organism: Tursiops truncatus; assembly: GCF_011762595.2. Lineage (NCBI taxonomy): Eukaryota > Metazoa > Chordata > Mammalia > Artiodactyla > Delphinidae > Tursiops > Tursiops truncatus. Next base: position 26,231,382 of record NC_047038.1, on the reverse strand, counting down.
AATTGAGACACAGATGTAGAGAACAAACGTATGGACACCAAGGGGGAAAGTGGTGGGGGTGTGGGTGGTGGTGTGAATATTTGGGAGATTGGGATTGACATGTATACACTGATGTGTATAAAATGGAGGTTACTTAAAAAACTACAAATAGAACTACTGTACGACTCAGCAATGCCACTACTGGGTATATACCCTGAGAAAACCATAATTCAAAAAGAGTCATGTACCAAAATGTTCATTGCAGCTCTATTTACAATAGCCAGGACATGAAAGCAACTTAAGTGTCCATCATCGGATGAATGGATAAAGAAGATGTGGCACATATATACAATGGAATATTACTCAGCCATAAAAAGAAACGAAATTGAGTTATTTGTAGTGAGGTGGATGGACCTAGAGACTGTCATACAGAGTGAAGTAAGTCAGAAAGAGAAAAACAAATACTGTATGCTAACACATATATATGGAATCTAAGAAAAAAAAAGGTCACGAAGAACCTAGGGGTAAGACAGGAATAAAGACACAGACCTACTAGAGAATGGACTTGAGGATATGGGGAGGAGGAAGGGTAAGCTGTGACAAAGTGAGAGAGTGGCATGGACATATATACACTACCAAATGTATAATAGATAGCTAGTGGGAAGCAGCTGCATAGCACAGGGAGATCAGCTCAGTGGTTTGTGACAACCTAGAGGGGTTGGATCGGGAGGATGGGAGGGAGGGATACACAAGAGGGAAGAGATATGGGAACATATATATGTGTATAACTGATTCACTTTGTTATAAAGCAGAACGTAACACACCAGTGTAAAGCAATTATACTCCATAAAGATGTTAAAAAAAAGTGGATGACTAATAAGAATAAAAAATATTAAATAAAATTTCTTCACCAGCAGCAACATAAAAAAATTAAAAAATGAAATAAAATCTGCTGAAAAGAAATATCCAGGCACAGGTGGTTTCAATGAAGAATTTTACCAAACGCTCAATGAAGAATTAACAAAAATATTATGCAATGTCTTCCATAAGATATAAATGTAGGGAACACTTACTAACTTATAATAAGGCAAGTATTACCCTGACAACAAAAGGCTTTTGCACACAAACATGAAACATGAAAAGAAAATTATAAACCAGTATCTCTCAAGAACACAGATGCAAAAATTCCCCATAAAAGCTAGCCATCAGAGATGGCATCAAGGGAAATACCAGAGTAGAAACCTCTACAAATCCTCTCCCTGATAAAAGTGACAAGGACACTGGGAAAAACCATCAAAATCATCTTTTCAGAATTTTAAAAATTAACAAGGCTTGCAACCATCTGTGGACAATCTATCCAAGAAAAAATGACCAAATCTTATTATCAGGTTTGTGGCATTTTATTTTTCCTTAATTTTATCCTTCCCTCTCCCTTTCCAGTTCTGTGATAGCCTTGAAAACCAATAGCCCACAATCACAGTGAAAATCATTAGCCTGGCACACAATGGAGCACTCAAAAGAGCAGTTGGAGCTCTTTCAAAGGCTCATTTTCAGAAAATTGTCATTATTTGACCTGTCTGGCAGTTTCCAGGAAATCTCCACTTGTAAGGATTTTCTTTATTTGACTTGACTCAGAGCTCACTCAGTGTGAACAGCCTTTTCCTCAGGGGCATTTGTTGAAAACAATTAGTGGCAATTGTTTAACTTAACAGCTTACTGAAGTGGCATTACAAGTTGGGGCAAACAATAAGCTAAACAAAAAGAAATTAGAAGGAAAGGCTGAGAGGGGAAATCTCCATGGGAGGCTTTGAAAAGTGTTGACATATTCTTGGGAAGCTGAAAGGCCACACATATATATAGGGCTCTGCACATGCTCAGGGAAGACCCAGTGCATCCCTATGCTCTCTCACCTTTTATTGATCTTGAGGCACTGCAGGAAATGAAAAGTCAGAGGAGTGAAGTGCCTAACTGGAGTGTTGAGGGTATGCTCTATCACATACACAGAGCCCCTTAACGAAGACTGGGAGACTTTTTAGTTCTATATATATATAAGGAAATTCTTGTCTAATAAGTAGCTGACTGCTAAGCTAACCAAGGAGAGACTTCACTGACCACACACAACAGAGAATAGACTTCACAAAGTTCAGGAAAGTGATTAAACAAACAAACAAAAAACAACAAGTCTTAGGGAGAAGGAAGAAACTGATATCCAGATTTGTCACATATTTAAAATGTCTAGTTTTCAAACAACAAAAAAACACAAGACCTACAAAGAAACAAGAATGTATGACCTGTACATAGAGGGAAAAAGATAGTCAATAGAAACCATCCCTGGGGAAGTCTAGGTATTCAACTTACTAGACAAAGACTTTAAAATGGCTATCAAAGAACTAAAGAAAAGTATGAAGACAATGTTTCCTTAAATAAAGAATATCAGTAAAGAAGTAGATCCATATTTAAAAACAATAGATTTTGTGGAGTTGAAAAGTATAATAACTGAATTGAACAATTCAGCAGAGGGGCTCAACAGCAGATTTAAGCAGGCAGAAGAAGGAATTGGCAAATTGGAAGGTAAGGCAATTGAGATTATCATTTGGGAACAGAAAGATAAAGAATAAAGAAAAAAATAAACAGAGACTTGGAGACCTGTGGAACACAATTAAACATACCAACATAAATACAACAGGAGTCCCAAAAGGAGAAGAAAAATAGGCAAAAAGAATATTTGAATATTATGGTTGAAAACTTCCCAAATTTGATAAACAAAATTCATCTGCACATACAGGAAGCCCCATGAACTCCAAGTAGAATAACCTCAAAATGACCTTCATCTACACACATCATAATTAAACTGTTGAAAATCAAAAACAAAGACAGTCTTGAAAAAAACAAGAGAAGTGACTCATCACATACAAAAAACTCACTAAGATCAATAGTTATTTTACAGTCGGAAACCATGGAGGCCAGGAGGCAGTGGAATGACATATTCAAAGTGCTATAATTCGTGATGGTTATATAAAGCTATACAAGTGATAAAATTCCAGAAAGCTACCCATGTAAACACACACACACACATACAACTGGTGAAATATGAATAAGCTGCATGGTTTATACAAATGTCAGTTTCCTGGTTTATTACTGTACTCTAGTTATACAAGATGTTAACATTGGGGAAGACTGGATGAAGTGTGTACAGGACCTCTTTGTAAATTTCTTTGCAATTTTCTATGAATCTGTACTTATTCCAAAATGCATTTAAAATATATACATTTCATCTTAGGAGTACTCTGTAAAATATTACTGTTAAAGAGAGAATTCTCAAAGTTCCTGAAACAATACTCATCAAAGCTAAAGCCAGTTGCTGTAATTTTACTTTTCTCTCTATTCTCTGAAACTTTTAGAATGAGATAACCTGGTGCCAAGCTACTACTCTTACATTCCTGAAGCTGTCCTTGAATTGTAGTGTGACCTTAAGCTAACCATTGAATTTATGTACCCCTGAGAATCTTCAACTACTGCCTAACAAAGTGATTTTACACATATTAGGCAGCATGTGTTTTAGTTCTTTGAAAAGAAGATCAAGATAGTAAAAAATTTTTGTAAGTAAAATAAGTTTATACTTACATTAGAAAATAGTCCAACAATGTAAACAGAAAGTAAAGGCTTTAATGAACAAATGTTGTATCTCAATGAAACTGGCCTATTTCATTTTATAAATTGCATGATATGCAAATCTGTGACTCCCAGTAATCTTAGTTAGCTCTCTTTTGTTAATATTTTTCACATGATCATTTTCATCCCTAAATATCATTTTCTGCTTTTTGTTAAGTTCTATGATGTTTAAGTTTGTAATATTCTGTTGCAGCCTTCTCACTTTAGTAATTTTTAAGTATCACATTAAATTAAAATGCTTTTGATCTCATTGACTGAGCTCTTACCCATCAACAGCAAGGCAAGTCATAAGAAAAACTGCAGTTTTTGCCTAATGTCTTAGGATTTAATTTACAGTATCTTGGGAAAAGTTCTATTTATATTGTGACTTGAAAAAAATTTGATTGCTTTTGGAGATTTTGAGAATTCTTTTGATTGATTGGCATGATCAAACTATAAGAATGTCATGGGATATTCTTGCTTACATGATTTTCTCCTTAGAACAACAAACCCAATATACTAAAATATTCTGCAAAGCCTAAGCTAAAAATGCACCTGTGGCACTACTCAAATCATATTGAATGTGAATGACACAGATTATATTCAATAATATTCAATCACTGAAAAATTAGAATGTTTAAAAAAATCTTTCTAGTGCCTACTCCCTTGTGATGTCAGAAATTCTTTCCCTTCCTTATGTAAACCTGAGCTTTAGACTTTCAGTTGCTCAGAAATCTTTATGAAACGGCTGCTGTGGTAAAGGCAAATTTAAGAGTTTCAGGATCAGAAAAAGAAAGGATAAAGAGCCAGAGTGGCCACCTTTAGAATTTGAAGAAAATACAAAATATGCTTATATATTGGTCTTTATAGAACAAATGCTTCTTTAGAACAAATGTTTTATTTCACAGTTTTTAGAATTTTTCCCTGCTCCTGATTTAATTTGTTCTTCTGACCACCTTAGATAATCAGCACAGTAATATAGTCATTTCTAGTGAAAATATAACTTGGAATTAGGACAAGATCCAGGAGTGTTAATAGGTGGTCCTTACAGGAAGTCAATTATAGACAAGTTCGTGGTTAGAATCTAGTTTCAGTGAACACAAGAGTTTGTTTCAGGCTTAAAACAAGGATGGGCTTTTATGCACAGAAATATCTTGAGAACTAAGGAGACTGCATTTTCGGCAGGGTGTGTGTAAAATGTAACCCCTTAAGAAAGAAAAGAAAAAGGACGTGTGATGTGTTTTTCTCCACCAGGATGACATTATGTTACAGCTTGAGAATGTATAAGAGTTGCATTCACTGAAGACATAAACACCAAAATATATTATAAGTGCCACTATGAGGGCTTAGTGCTAGGTTCTTTACAAAGTGTATTAAACAATGCAGGATTTGTTTTTCATTAGAAAATGTCCAATCACATCAAGTTGTGTAATCAACCCAATTTTTTTCTTTGTGGTTGAATTCAGTAAAGGCCTGACCTAGCAGAACATTTAGGTTTACTATTATTATATTATATCTAGAGCACATCTTGCTATATTAAAGGCATGATATAAATAGATTTTGAGTCTATAACCAATTTTCATGATTAAGAAGTTCCTTGTGTTTACTTTTTTTATGATTTGTTTTGTAGAATACCCCCCTCATTAAAAAAAAGTGGAGTAGAAAGTACATTTGACCAATACTCCCTCTTTTATAAAAATGTATGCATCAGGTATTCAGAATTAGTTTAACAATAAACGTTGATTCATGACGCACTGTCATCAGTGAGCCATGCATGGCCACATTAAAAATTTTATTTTTATATGACACAAATGAACATATCTATTATACAAAACAGAAACGGACCCACAGACATAGAGAACAGACTTGTGGTTGCCAAAGGGGAGGGGGCATGGGAGGGAAGAATTGGGAGTTTGGGATTAATAGAGGCAAACTAATATACATAGGATGGATAAATAACAAGGTCTTACTGTATAGCACAGGGAACTATATTCAATACCCTGTGATAAACCATAATTGAAAAGAATATGAAAAAAACATAATATGTATAACTGAGTCACTTTGCTATATAACAGAAACTAACACAACATTGCAAATCAACTATACTTGAATGAAATTTTAAAAAAATTTATTTTTAATAATATAGTTAATATTAATGAACCTACTACCAAACTGGAGATCTATAGGACTGACAATAGCTTACATTTATTGAGGTGTTCCTTCCCTTGAGTAAACACAAGTTTACTTAAGAAGTTTTTTTGTTGGTTTGGCTTTTTATTGAAGTATGATTTACATGCAATATTATATTAATTTCAGGTGTACAAAAATAATGATTTGATATTTTTATACATTACAAAATGATCACTACAATAGTCTAGTTACCATCTGTCACCATACAAAGTTATTACAATGCTATTGACTATATTTCCTATGTTGTATATTACATCCCTGTGACGTATAACTGCAAGTTTGTACCTCTTAATTTCCTTCAGATATTTCACTCATCCCCCCATCTCCCTCCCCTCTGATGTCAGACCATCAGTTTTTTCTCTGTATGTATGGTCTGTTTCAGTTTTCTTATGTTTGTTAGTTTGTTTCCAGATTTTTTGTATCAGTGAAATTATACAATATTAGTCTTTGTCTGATTTATTTCACTTAGCATAATGTGCTCTAGGTCCATTCCATGTTGTTGCAAATGGTAAAAGTCCCCTTTTGTAAATGGCTAAGATTCCATATATATACAATGGTGTCTTACTCAGACATAAAAAAATATATATAAAATACAGCTCCAGTTTAGTGGCTACACAAATTTTGCAACAATTTTTGTTCTGTAGAAAACAAACTTATGGTTACCAAGGGGGAAAGGGAGGGGGGGAGGGATGAATTGGGAGATTAGGATTGACATATACAGACTACTATATATAAAATAGATAACTAATAAGAACCTACTGTATAGTACAGGAAACTCTCCTCAATACTCTGTAAATGACCTATATGGGAAAGGAATCTAAAAAAGAGTGGATATATGTATATGTATAACTGATTCACTTTGCTGTATGGCAGAAACTAACACAACACTGTAAATCAACTTTACTCCAATAAAAATTAGTTTACATTCCCACAGTGCCTGAGGGCTTCCTTTTCTCCATATCCTCAAAAACACTGATTATTTTTCTTTTTGATAATAGCCATTCTGACAGGTGAGAGGTGATATCTCATTAGGGTTTTATTTGCATTTCCCTGATGATTAGTGATACTGAATATCTTTTTACATGTCTGTTGGCCATCTGTATGTATTCCTTGGGAAAATGTCTATTTAGGTCATTTAAATTGGGTTAAATTAAATTAAAATTTTTAAAGATTTAAATTAGGTTCATTTTTTGATGTTGATTTGTATGAGTTCTTTACATATTTTGGATATTAATCCCTTATCAGATATAGTGCTTGCAAATACCTTCTCCCGTTCAGTAGGTGCCTTTTCATTTTGCTGATAATTTCTTTCACTGTTCACAAGTTTGTTTTGCATCTTTATGATCATTACCTTGAACTCTTGTTTAAAAAAATTTGTATACAATTTTTAAAGGTTACTCTCCATTTCTTTCATTTGTAATATATTCCTCTGTCTCCTCGTTTTTCCTAATTCTCTGTGTTTTTTTCTATGTATTAGGTATGTTGGTTACCTTTCCTGATCTTGTAGAAGTAGCTTTTTATAGGATAAATCCTATGGGGACAGGTAGCACCTTTCCCTCTGGTCACCCGAGTTATATGCTCTAGGGATGCATCCTATGTGGGCTGTGTGAGCCCTTTTTTGTGGTGGGACTAAATGCTGTGGCCATGCTGGTAGGTGGAGCTGGCCTGGACCAGTTGGCTGCTAGGCCCTCCTCATGCAGTAGATGCTGGCCCACTGGTGGGTGGGGCTGGGTCCCCACATGGCTGGCTGCTTGTCCTGGAAAGTCTTAGAACTGGTACTGGCCTGCTGTTGAGCTGGTAAGTCCCTGGCACTAATAGACAAGAGGGAAGACCCAAATGGTACTTGCCAACACCAGTGTCCTCGTGGTAGAACGAGCCCCTAAAAATGGCTGCTGCCAGTGTCTTTTTTCTCAGGGGGAGTCCCAGTTGCCTCCTGCCTCTCTGGGGCGGGGGCTCTCCAAGACTAACAAGTGGGTCTGATTGAGGTTCCTTTCAAATTATTGCCTCTATGCTGGGACTAAGACCATGTGAGATTTTTACATGCACCTATTAAGAGATCTTGCACTGTACAGTCTCTTTGTCCTGGTTCCCAAACACAATTTCTGTTATAGAGAAGAGAGATTCCTTTAGAATACTTATACAAAATCTGAGTGCTGCAGAACACCACTTTGTTTCCAAGACAGTTTATGTCGTGTTAATGTATCTGTTTCTCTTATATACATACACACAAAGGAGCACACAAAAAATGTATAAATACACATCTGTATACATCTAACTTAAAAACAGACTTTCATAATGCTGTTTACCCACAAGTTAAAGCAAGTTGTGCCTCTCCTTATGTGTTTGTTGTTGTTTTTGCATCATCACTATTTCTTATTGATTGCAATTTATTTTTCTCTGCTTTTGCAGTCCTAAAGATTGATGCTGTTTGGGGGTCTAATTACCCAAGCCATTACCAAGTATATTTTCAATGTGTTTTTTCTAAAATGCCTGCAGTTTATGGCACTCCCCAAATTGCCTGTTTAGCTGAGGTGCTTGCTCAGCATTTCTTCCTTCCACAAGCGTGTCACCTTCAATGAAGTCTCACTTTCCCTACAGAATACTTTTTATTTGCATTTACATATGTCAGCCAAATCCTGTCCTTCTTTTGCACTTTGCATTTTAATTAAGGTTTCTTCACCATGAAATAACCATAATTTATAGGGAATTGGTCAGAAAATGCAAAGAAGAAATTAACAGGAAGACATATTTTAAGGAACCATCCAATTTTTCCTTTTTCAGCATTTTTATTAAAACACATAAATGATGTTTTTCAATCTAAAACTGTTGTTATTTCATAGTAATTGGGTCTTCTCAGAGACTATTTCTTAATTAACTGATACATTTAAAAATTCCTTTCTTAAGAAATGGCAGTAGTAATAGAACAGCTGAATTCTCCTCTCCCTAAAGGGACAGTTAAGTAGGTCCTTAGGTATATATCATTAACAATATTTAAGAATATTCAGGAAAAATTACAGGAACAAGAAACACACACCTCTGAGAATCAGTTTAGCTTCTAGATCCTGGAAGGTGCTGTTTATTCCCATTGAGGGGTGGGGGAATGTGTTATGAATAAGAGCTGGAAATTCTAGAGGACTTGCTCAAAAATTGATATATCAAGCAAATAAAATATATGTAAAGGTATAGAAAAATTCAATAACAAGGTTAATATGCTTTTTTGTTTATATGTGTATGTATATATATAGATAGCTTATGTGTATATATATATATATCTTTGTACATATATATAAAGATACAGAATTCACATTTCAAGCACATGTAGAATATTTACAGTCATTGAAAGTATGCTAGTCACCATAAAAGCCCCAATACTTTTCAAAAGATTAATCATACAGGCTAGATTCCCTAACCAGAATGCACTAAGATTAAAAAATCAGTAATAAATGGCTAGCTGTAAAATATCCTATGTGACTAGAAACATTTAAAAAAATACTAAATAACTGGTTAAAGAGGAACTCAGTAGTTAAATTACTAAATTTTTAGAACTAAATGATAAGGAAAACATTGTATATCAAAATGTATGAAAAATATTTAATTTAGCACTTAGGAAAAGTGATACATTTCAGGTACCAAAAATAACGAAAAAAATGAGATAAATGTTCATTTCAAGAAGACTGAAAAAGAGCAACAGTGTAAACCCAAAGAAACAAGAATAAGATTAAAAAAAAAAAACAGTTGCAGATATCAGTTTCCATCAACCGGATCGACAAAAAAAATTATAAAATTAGGTAATATTAAGTACTGGCAAGGATGGTGGCAATAGGGACCTTCATTCACGGATGGTACAATGAAAACTGGTGAAGAAATTCTGAAGAACAATTTGGTGGTTACTTAGCGAAGTGATGAGTGTGTATATATATATAGCAATCGCATCTTTAATATAAACTGAAAAACTCAGAACACTTGCAAAGGTACACATGAGAATGTGCAAGAATGTTCACTGCAGTGCTGTTTAGGATAAACAGATGGAAACTGAATGACATCTATGACATAATAATCTTCATGTATTTTTAAAAAAATATAAGATAACATTTTTTAGAATAAACATATCTAAATAAACGTATAGACAGTGGATTAGAAGTTGTATTAGTTAAGAGACAGGCTAAGTTGCTATAACTAAGGGACTGAAATGTACAGAGACACAAATTAGATAAAAGTTAATTTTTGTCTTAAGTTGAAATCCAGAGGTAAGTAGTCACATGCTGGTGGGGTGGCTCTGCCATTAACACCTGGCTTCCAAGATTCCTCCACATCCTCCCAAAGGTAAGAAAGAATGTGCACCTTTGCAAATGTAAGACAACTAGCAAGCTTCTCCCTCTTCCAGCAGGACACTTAAGCATGTTTATCCTTATTAAGCTGCTATAAATCTGACTGCCTGTAATGTGTTCTGATAATTGAATGACTATCAGTAATGACCAACCAAGTATAACCCAGTTCTAAATTTTCTTTCCTGTGAAAACCAACATTAAAAAGACACAAACATTTTTAATCTGCAAAGCTTTGGCGTTTATGATGTAATTTTGTATACATTAACTTATTTCACTGATTTGAAAACATGAATGTGAAACATTCATAAAGCAGACACTAGAAAGAAATCTGCTTCAAGTGTCTAAAACGTAGTATATTTCTTAGTTGAAGAGTTTCTTGGAATGCTACTTATGCTTGGTCAATCAGTATACTTTCATCCTCCAGCTGAAATGGGTCCTCTTGCTGACATTAATGTTTTGTCTTCATAGGACAGAACATAATTTGCATAGAATTAAAAATCTACCTGACTGTCATAGATATGTCAGAGAGAAGTGAGCATAGAAATCTTCCTTCTAATAGAGGCAAAATTCTGTCTAGCTGGTAACATAATTCCTATTTTGTCATGGTGTAAGCAGTTCAGTGCCTGGCATCTAGTCCACACTAAGTCAGTTGATGACTATTTGTCTCATCAGTGAAGGACACAGCAGTCTGGTGTTTCATGTTCTGCCTCTGTCTCACGTTTAAGCATCTTATTACTATGTCGTAGGACATAAGGAAGCAGATTAAAAAAAGATATAGAAAACTTATACACTTGAGAAGCAGCTCAAGGAGAAGTGTTTACAAATATTTAAAATTTATTTATAAGGCATGGAGAATATTTGCCTGCATCACTGCACTTAATGTGATCAGTTTAGGTTATTTAATTCACTTGGTTTTTCCCTTTGAGGACAATATAAGAATAACAGGCATTGACCCTGATTTTATTTATATTTGTGCCATGATTAATAGCACAAAATATTTAGTTCAGTTTATTTTCTTTGTCAGAATAGTTTTGATAAATGCGTTGCCTTGATTGTATGATATGGACCTTGCTCCTCAGTTTTCTCAGTCATAATGCTACCTCTGAATAAAATAGAGATTTATTGGTGACCCTCCAATCAGGCGAATAGATTGATAAAAATGACTGATATAGACCAAAAACAAACCCCAAAACAAAAAACCCACAAACTTTTCTTTGATGCACTTCTTTCCAAATATGGGAGAAATTTCCTGATATTCTGCTTATTAGTGGCTTTGTAATGAATTTTCCTCTCAATATAAGACTTCATCATAAAATATGTTTGAATTACTTTTCTTACCTGAGGACTGAAGTGTGCTACTTTGCACATTGAATAGAGGTCAATGCAGAAGGAATAGGATCACTGACTTTTACTTGCTGCAGCTTTCTTTTTTTTTTTTTTTGTGGTACGCGGGCCTCTCACTGTTGTGGCCTCTCACGTTGTGGAGCACAGGCTCCGGACGCGCAGGCTCAGCGGCCATGGCTCACGGGCCCAGCCACTCTGCGGCATGTGGGATCTTCCCGGACCGGGGCACGAACCCGTGTCCCCTGCATCGGCAGGCAGACTCTCAACCACTGTGCCACCAGGGAAGCCCTGCAGCTTTCTTGACAAGGCAAATTGCTCTAATAATATGAAGGTGCTTGGAACCTGAAGTTTATATCTTCTTTGAAAAAATGTCTGTTCAGATCTTATATCCATTTTTAAAATCAGTTTGTTTAGTTTTTTTGTTGTTGAGTTGTTCTTTTTATATATTTTGAATATTAACCCCTCATTGGATGTATGATTTGCAAATATCTTCTTTCATTCTGTAGTTTGCCTTTTCATTTTGATGATGGTTTCCTTTGCTGTTTTAAAGCTTTTTAGTTTGATGTAGTCCTATTTGTTTATTTTTGCTTTTGTTTCCTTTGCCTCTGGAATCAGATCCACAAAAACATTGCTAAAACTGATGCCAATGAGGTTTCTACCCGTGTTTTCTTCTCAGAATTTTATGGTCTCAGGTCTTACATTCAAGTCTTTTTCTATTTTGAGTTAATTTTTGTGTATGGTATAAGATAGTAGTCTAGTTTCTTTTTTTTACATGTGGCTCTCCAGTTTTCCCAACACCATTTATTGAAGAGACTTCCCTTTATAGTATATTCTTTGCTCTGTTGTAAATTAATTGCCCATAAATGAGTGGGTTTATTTTGGGGTTCTTAATCTGTATGTCTGTTTTTGTGCCACTTCCATACTGTTTGGATTACTATAGCTTTGCAGTACAGTTTGAGACCAGGGATCATGATTCTTCTAGCTTTGTTCTTTTTTCTCATGATTGTTTTGGCTATTCAAGGTCTTTGGTGGTTGTATATAAATTTTAAAATTACTTGTTCTCGTTCTGTGAAAAATGCCATTGGAATTTTGGTAAGGAATTCATTGAATGTATAGATTGCTTTCAGTAGTATGGACACTTTAACAACATTTATTTTTCCAGTTTGTGAACACAGAATATCTTCTCATTTATTTGTGTCTTCTTCATTTTCTTTTATCAATGTCTTACAGTTTTCAGTCTACAGGTCTTTCACCTCCTTGGTTGTTTATTCCTAGGTTTTTTTTTTTTTTTGATGCAATTGTAAATGGAGTTGTTTTCTTAATTTCTCTAATAGTTTATTATTAGTGTATAGAAACACCACAGATTTCTGTATCTTGATTTTTGTATTCTATGACTTTTTTTTATATAGTAGCATTTCATCTGCAAATAGTGGCAGTTTTAATTCTTCCTTTCTTATTTGAATGTCTTTTATTTCTTTTTCTTGTCTAATTGCCATGGCTAGAACTTCCAATACTATGTTGAATGAAAGTGGTGAGAGTGGACATCCTTGTCTTCTTCCTCATCTTAGAGGGATAATTTTCAGCCTTTCATCATTGAATATGATATTGGCTGTGGGTTTGTCATATATGGCCTTTATTATGTTGAGGTATGTTCCCTCTATATCCACTTTGTTAAGAATTTTTATTGTAAATCGATGTTGGATTTCATCAAAAGCTTTTACTGCATCTAGTGAGACAGTCATATGATTTTTATCTTTCATTTTGTTAATGTGATGTATCATGCTGATTGATTTGAACAATCTTTGCATCCCTGGGATAAATCCCACTTGATTGTGTTGTATGATCCTTTTGTGTATTGTTGAATTCAGTTTTCTAATATTTTATTGAGGATTTTTGCATCTGTGTTTGTCAAGAATGTTAGCCTGTAATTTACTTTTTTTGTGGTGTCCTAGTCTGGTTTTAGTATAAGGGTAAAGTTGGCTTTGAAAAATGTGTTTAGAAGGTTTCCGTTCCTTTCAATTTGGGGGGAGTTTGAGAAACATAAGTACTAATTCTTTGAATATTCTGTGGAATTCACCATTCAAAGTCTTTAGTCCTGCACTTTTGTTTGTTGGGAGATTTTTGATTACTTTTAATTTTTTTCCTATGACAGTTGGCACTTGAACAAAGCAATGGTTAGGGGCACTGATGCCTTCGCACAGTTGAAAATCTGCGTATAACTTTACAGTCAGCCCTCCCTATCTTCAGTTCCCACATCCACAGATTCAACCAACCATGGATTGTGTAGTATTATAGTATATATTTATTTTAAAAAATTCACATATAAGTGGACCTGCACAGTTCAAACCCATCTTGTTCAAGGGTCAAACCTATTCAGTCTATTCAGATTTTCTGTTTCTTCATGATTCAATCTTGGAAGATTGTATGTTTCTAGGAATTGATACATTTCTTCTAGGTTGTCCAATTTGTTGTATAATAGTTCATAGTAGTCTCTTATGATCCTTTTATTTCTGTGGTATCAGTTGCAATGTTTCCTCTTTCATTTCTGATTTTATTTATTTGTGTTTTCTCTCTTTTTTCTTGGTGAGTCTATCTAGTTTTAATTTTGTCTTTTCAGAAAATTAGTTCTTACTTTCATTGATCTTTTCTATTTTTTTTAGTCTATATTTTATTGATTTCCACCCTGATCTTTATTGTTTTCTTCCTTCTGCTATTTTTGTGCTTAATCTGTTCTTCTTTTTCTAGTTCCTTTAGGTGTAAATTTAGATTGTTTATTTGGGATTTTTCTTGCTATGAACTTCCCTCTTAGAACCACTTTTGCTGCATTCTATAGGTTTTGGTATGCCATATTTCTGTTTTCATTTGCCCTCTAGGTATTTTTTGATTTCTCCGATGACCCATTGGTTTTTCAGTAGCACGTTGTCTAATCTTTACATTTTTATCGGTTTTTTTCTCATTTTTTCCTTGTGATTGATTTCTGATTTCATACCATTGTAGTTGGAGAAGATGCTTGATATGATTTCAATCATCTTGAATTTATTGATACTTGTTTTGTGACCTAATATATAATCTATACTGGAGAGTGTTCCATGTGTACTTGAGAAGAAGGTGTATTCTGCTGTTTTGGATGGAATGTTTTGTGTATATCTATTACGTTCATCAAGTCTAATGCATCGTTTAAGTCCAACTCTCTCCTTGTTGATTTTCCATCTGGAAGATTTATCCATTGATGTGATTACAATACAATACTATTATTGTATTTCTTTCAGTTTTTCACTTTAAGTCCATTAATACCTGCTTTATATATCTTGGTGCTCCTCTGTTGGGTGCATATACATTTATAACTTATATCTTCTTACTGGATTGACCCTTTTATCATTAGGTAATGCCCTTCTTTGTCCTTTATTACAGTCTTTGTTTTAAAGTCTACTTTGTCTGATATGAGTATAGCTACTCCAGGTTTCTTATTTCTATTTTCATGGAATACTTTTTTCCAGTCCTTCATTTTTTTGTGTGTGTGTCCTTTTAATGAAGTGAGTCTCTTGTAGGCACCATATAGATGGGTTTTGTTTTTTTATCCATTCTTCTACTTTATGTCTTTTAATTGGAGCATTTAGTCTATTTACATTTAAAGTAATTATTGATAGGTGTGTACTTATTGCCATTTTGTGAATTGTGTTCTGGGTGTTTTGTAGTTCCTTTCTGTTCCTTTGTTCTCCTCTTTCTCTCTTCCCTTCTATTTGGTAGTTTTCTTTAGTTTTATGTTTAGATTCCTTTCTCATTTTCCTTTGTGTATTTACTATAGGTGTTTTCCTTATGGTAACCATAAGGTTCACATATAACTGTGTGAACTATAACTATATAGCACATACTTACTATGTAAATAGTAGCATGTTTTCAGTTGGTAATGCAATTCAATGCTTTATCTTTTTATACCCCCCTACCTTTTATACTTTTGATGACATATTTTGCATCTTTTTATTTTATGCACTACTTAACTAATTATTGTCACTTTGGTTAATTTTACTACTTCTGTCTTCTAATCTTAATGCTGATTTATTAGTGATTGATCTACTACCTTTACTGTATATTTACTTTTTCCAGTGAAATTTTTACTTTCACATGTTTTCTTCTTATTGATCAGTGCCATTTCTATTCAGCTTAAAGAAGTCAATTTAACATTTCTTGTAGGGCCAGTTTAGTGGTAATAAACCCCTTTAGCTTTTGCTTATCTGGGAAACTCTTGATCTCTCATTCAATTCTGAATGGTAACCTTACTTGGTAGAGAGTTCTTGGTTGGGAGTGTTTTCCTTTGAGAGCTTTGAATTTGTCATGCCACTCCCTTCTGGCCTGTAAAGTTTCTGCTGAAAAATGTGCTCATAGCTTTAGGGGTTTCCCTTGTATATAACAAGTTGTTTTTCTCTTGCAGCTTTTAGGTTTTTTTAGCATTTCACTATTTTAATTATGATGTGTCTTGATGGGGCTCTCTTTGAGTTTATTTTATTTGGAATTCTCTGGTCTTCCTGGACCTGGATGTTTGTTTTCTTCCTTAGATTAGGGAAGTTTTCAGCCAGTATTGCTTCAAATATTTAATTTTATGGCCTTTTATCTCTCTCTTCTCCTTTTGGGACTCTCATAATGCAAGTGTTATTCCATTTAAGGTTGTCCCAAAGATCCCTTAAAGTATCTTCACTTTTTAAAATTATTTTTCATTTTGCTGCTCTGTCTGGGTGAGTTCGATTGTTTTGTCTTCCAGCTTGCAGATTTGTTCTTCTACCTCATCTGGTCTGCTGTTGAACTCCTCTAGAGTATTTTTCAATTTGGTTATAATTTTTTTGGTACTTTCTTATGTTTTCTATCTCTTTGTTGAAGTTCTGACTCTGTTTATCCATTCATCTCCCAAGATAGGTGAGCATCTTTGTGACAATTACTTTGAACTCTCTATCAGGTACATTGATTATCATTGTTTCATTTAGTTCTTTTTCTGAAGTTTTTGTCCTGCTCTTTCAATTGGGACATATTTTTCTGTCTCCTCATTTTGCCGAATTCTCTGTGTTTGTTTTTGTGTATTAGGTAAATCAACTATCTCTCCCAGTCTTGAAGGAGTGGGCTTAGTTAGGAGATGTTCTGTTGGGCTCAGAAAAACAACCTGCCTAGTTACCAGTGCCAGGCACTCAAGAAATGTTCAGTGTGTGGGCTTTGTTTGCCTTCGAGTTGTGGTAGGGCTATGGCTACTGCATTATGCTGGTGGGCAAAGCTTGCCCCCAGCCTGTCTGTGGGACTCAACTGTGGTTGTTGCAGTGTGTTTGTGGGCAGCATTGGCTCCTGCTGTGGGACCTGTCCATGACTTGAAAGAATTTTTTTTTTTTTTTTAGAATGAATCCAAGTTTATATCATTTTTCTAATATCCTAGTTAAAACTGTAGGGTAATATTTTGCATCAACATTATTAAATATACTTGTTTTTTCTTTCTTAGCTATTTTTGTCCAGTTTTGTATTCAATGTTATATTGAATTCATAGATAGCATTTGGAAACTTCCCTTACTCACATGCTTTGGAATACTTTAGTAAAAGTTATGTTCCCTGAAAGTGTGATAGATTTCACCTGTGTACTATCTAGTCTCTATTATTTCTCCCAATCAGCTCTATTATTTTTCTCATTCAACAAGTGTTAGATAATACTTAGTATCTTTATTTCTTTTGTGGTCAATTTTAGAAATTATTTGCCTAAGAAAGCAACTATTTTTTTTCCAGGTTGTCAAATTTAATTGCATATATTTGAACAAATTATGTTATTTTAACTTTCTTTCCATCTGTAATAATTTCCTCATATTTATCTCTGTGTTCTTGCATCTTCTCTCTTTTTTCTCAGTTAGCTTAGATATTTTATTGCTTACTTGTTGTTTTTGCAAAGAAATATCTCTAGAATTGATTTATTAGTTTTTTCTTTTTTTTCAAATTTATTGTTTTTGTTATCTTTATTTTTTGTTTCTTTTAATTTACTTTATTTAACTTTTTCTAATGTTTTGTATTGAGTGGTTAATTCATGTAGTGACTTTTCTACTATAATTAGCATTTAAATAATAGATTTTTTCTATTTTTTCTATTTTTCTAAAAATATTTTCTATTTTCCAGATGTTTGTCTATTTCAGTTATTTTCTTTCTGAATCAAAATAAAAAAAATAATGTCCACATAATAGATGTTTTTGGTATTTTCTTTTTATTGTTACCTATATGTATTTACTTGGGATCAGATAATTTTATCTCATTATTTTATCTTTTTATAACATATTGGCATTTTCTTTGTGGAATAATAAAGTCAGATTTTAAAATACTACACAAACACTTGAAACAAAGGTGCGTTATTTGTCTTCAGAATTCAGAGATTAAGATATCTTTTTGATCCAAATTCATTGTTATTTAGACATCCTGTTTGTTCCTTTTATAAAAAATCTATTTGATTCTTTAAAAGATGAGAAAGTGAGTTAAAATCTCTTGACATTATTAATTCTTTGTCTATTTTTACCTTGCATCTCCTGAAGTGTTTTCATCATACATTGAGATTCTATTGATCAGATGTATAAATATTCACAATCTTTTGTGTAAACTTAACCAGTTATTATTAATGAAATTGTCATTTGTCTCATATAGTGCTTTTGCTCCAGTTTCTACCTTGACTAATATTAATATTTCATCCCTCTGTTTTCATTACATGTATTTTTCATCATGAAAGTAAAATGATACTTTTATTTTCAATACTTGTACATCACTTGTCTTAATTTTTTCCCATTGTACAGGTTACTTTTGGGTTCTGCTTTTAGATTCAGTCTATTTGTGTTAATAGACTAATTAATACTTTTTATACTATTTGATATGATTGGTGTTTTGATTGTTCTTAATTTTATTATATTTCCATTCTTGATAAAAGTGAGAGAATAGATTAGAATAGTAGGTTCCAGTCACATCTTTATTAAACTGCAAGAGCTGGAGAGAGACTCCTTTTGTCTTTCCTCTTTTGTTTTCTTCACCCTGATGATCTTGTTTGTCTTTAATTCTCTTAATCCTTGTTTGATGCAAGATAAAACTAGCATTGAATGTTTATAAATGTTTTCTTTTTTTCCCTGTGTTTTACCTATTTATACCATTCATTAGGATTAAAGGAAAGGAATCTGATTTCATTTCTCCATTCTAACGCAGAAAGCTGAAGCTTATAAGTTTTAACAGATGCATAGCATATCATATTATAGGTGTTCTGAATTTACTTAAAATATGGCTAATATATAGATTACTTCTAATATGTCAATATTACAGGTACTGCTGAGTGGAACATCATTGTACAGACATACTTCTTTTTATTTCACTGCAATTTATTGCACTTCACAGATAGTGTGTTTTTTACAAATTGAAGGTTTGTGGTGATCCTTCATCAAGCAAGTTTTTTTGGCACCATTGTTCCAGAAACATTATTTTTTAATTAAGATATGATTGGTTTTCTTAGCCATAATGATTTTGCTTACTTAATACAGTACAGTATAGTGTAAATGTAACTTATTTGGGGAAACCAAAAAATTTGTGTTACTCACTTTATTGTGATATTTGCTTTATTGCGGTGGCCTGGAACCAAACCTGCAATATCTCCAAGGTATACCTGTACCTATATTTTGGTGCAATTGTGAAAATATCTCTGTAGAATGGAAACCTAGAAGTATAATTTTGGGACTATATACACTCATATATGCTCTACTAACAGTATATAAGGAAGGTCGTTTCCACATGGTCTAATCAACAGTGAACATTTTCAATATTTTCAATTATACTTTATTACTTTGATAAGTATAAAAATGATATTTTGTTTCTATCTCTATTTCCCTTATTGGTAGTGTGTGTATGTTTGTGTAGTAGTTATGTTGTCTGTTTTTATTTTATTTTTTTCTGTGAATTTTTCTTTTCCTTATTAATATGTAGAAATATTTTATATATTCTGGCTATTCCTTTTCTGTTACACACACTGCAAATAGTTTCTCCTTGTCTCTCACTTGTATTTTAACTTTTATAGGGGTTATTGACTCTTAAGTTGCTTCCATGTCCTGGCTACTGTAAACAGAGCTGCAATGAATATTGGTGTAGATGACTCTTCTTGAATTATGGTTTTCTCAGGGTATATGCCCAGTAGTGGGATTGCTGGGTCGTATGGTAGTTCTATTTTAGGTTTTTTAAGGAAAATCCATACTGTTCTCCATAGTGGCTGTATCAATTTACATTCCCACGAACAGTGCAAGAGGGTTCCCTTTTCTCCACACCCTCTTCAGCATTTATTGTTCGTATATTTTTGGATGATGGCCATTCTGACTGGTGTGAGGTGATACCACACTGTAGTTTTGATTTGCATTTCTCTAATGATTAGTGATGTTCAGCATCCTTTCATGAGTTTGTTGGCAGTCTGTATATCTTCTTTGGAGAAATGTCTATTTAGGTCTTCTGCCCATTTTGGATTAGGTTGTTTGTTTTTTTGATAATGAGCTGCTTGCAAACTTCGGAGATTAATCCTTTGTCAGTTGCTTCATTTGCAAATATTTTCTCCCATTCTGAAGGTTATCTTTTCATCTTGTTTATGGTTTCCTTTGCTGTGCAAAAGCTTTGAAATTTCATTAGGTCCCATTTGTTTATTTTGTTTTTATTTCCATTTCTGTAGGAGGTGGGTCATAAAGGATCTTACTGTGATTTATGTCATAGGGTGTTCTGCCTATGCTTTCCTCTAAGAGTCTGATGTTGTCTGGCCTGACATTTAGGTCTTTAATCCATTTGGAGTTTACTTTTGTCTATGGTGTTAGGGAGTGTTCTAAATTCATTCTTTTACATGTAGCTGTCCAGTTTTCCCAAAACCGCTATTTAAGAGGCTGTCTTGTCTCCATTGTATATTCTTGCCTCTTTTATCAAAAACAAGGTGACCATATGTGCATGGGTTTATCTCTGGGCTTTCAGTCCTGTTCCA
This sequence comes from Tursiops truncatus, assembly GCF_011762595.2. Lineage (NCBI taxonomy): Eukaryota > Metazoa > Chordata > Mammalia > Artiodactyla > Delphinidae > Tursiops > Tursiops truncatus. Next base: position 26,210,898 of record NC_047038.1, on the reverse strand, counting down.
TTGATCTATATTTCTGTTTTTGTGCCAATACCATACTGTCTTGATTAATGTACTTTGTAGTATAGTCTGAAGTCTGGGAGCCTGATTCCTCCAGCTCTGTTTTTCCTTCTCAAGCTTGCTTGGGCTGTTCAGGGTCTTTTGTGTTTCCATACAAATTGTGAAATTTTTCTAGTTCTGTGAAAAATGCCATTGGTACTTTGAAAGGGATTGCAATGAATCTATAGATTGATTTGGGTAGTATAGTCATTTTCACAGTGTTGATTCTTCCAGTCCAAGAACATGGTATATCTCTCCATCTTTCATCATTGTCTTATAGTGTTCTGCCTAGAGGTCTTTTGTCTCCTTAGGTAGGTTTATTCCTAGGTATTTTATTCTTTTTGTTGCAGTGGTAAATGGGAGTGTTTCCTTAATTTCTCTTGCAGATTTTTCATCATTAGTGAAAATGAATGCAAGAGATTTCTGTGCATTAATTTTGTATCCTGCTACTTTACCAAATTCGTTGATTAGCTCTAGTAGTTTTCTCCAGCATCTTTAGGATCCTCTATGTAGAGTATCATGTCTTCTCCAAACAGTTACAGCTTTACTTCTTTTCCGATTTGGATTCCTCTGATTTCTTTTTCTTTTCTGATTGCTGTGGGTAAAACTTCCAAAACTATGTTCAATAATAGTGGTGAGAGTGGGCAACCTTGTCTTTTTCCTGATCTTAGTGGAAATGGTTTCATTTTCTCACCATTGAGGATGATGTTCTTGGTGGGTTTGTCATATATGGCCTTTATTATGTTGAGGTAAGTTCCCTCTATGCCTAGTTTCTGGAGGGTTTTTATCAAAAATGGGTGTTGAATTGTGTCGAAAGATTTCTCTGCATCTATTGAGATGATCATATTGTTTTTCTCCCTCAATTTTTTAATATGGTGTATCACATTGATTGATTTGCATATATTGAAGAATCCTTGCATTCCTGGGATAAACCCCACTTGATCATGTGTATGATCCTTTTAATGTGCTGTTGGACACCGTTTGATAGTATTTTGTTGAGGATTTTTGCATCTATATTCATCAGTGATATTATTCCGTAGTTTTCTTTTTTTGTGACGTCTTTGTCTGGTTTTGGTATCAGGTTGATGGTATCCTCGTAGAATGAGTTTGGGAGTGTTCCTCCCTCTGCTATATTTTGGAAGAGTTTGAGAAGGATAGGTGTTGGCTCTTCTCTAAATATTTTGATAGAATTCACCTTTGAAGCCATCTGGTCCTGGGCTTTTGTTTGTTGCGAGATTTTTAATCACAGTTTCAATATCAGTGCTTGTGATTGGCCTGTTTATATTTTCTATTTCTTCCTCGTTCAGTTTTGGAAGGTTGTGCTTTTCTAAGAATTAGTCCATTTCTTCCGGGTTGTCCATTTAATAGGCATATAGTTGCTTGTAGTAATCTCTCATGATCCTTTGTACTTCTGCAGTGTCAGTTGTTACTTCCCCTTTTTCATTTCTAATTCTATTGATTTGAGTCTGCTCCCTTTTTTTCTTGATGAGTCTGGCTAATGGTTTATCAATTTTGTTTATCTTCTCAAAGAACCAGCTTTTAGTTTTATTGATATTTGCTATTGTTTCCTTCATTCCTTTTTCATTTATTTTTTAAATTTAATTTTACTTATTGTTTTATACAGCAGGTTCTTATTAGTCATCAATTTTATACACATCAGTGTATACATGTCAATCCCAATCGCCCAATTCATCACACTACCATCCCCACCCCGCTGTGTCTTTCCCCCCTTGGTGTCCATACATTTGTTCTCTACATTTGTGTCTCAACTTCTGCCCTACAAACTGGTTCATCTGTTCCATTTTTCTTGGTTCCACATACATGCGTTAATATACGATATTTGTTTTTCTCTTTCTGACTTACTTCACTCTGTATGAGAGTCTCTAGATCTATCCACGTCTCAACAAATCTCAACAAGTGACCCAATTTCGTTCCTTTTTATGGCTGAGTAATATCCCATTGTATATATGTCCCACATCTGGATAAGACGAATGGATAAATTCGTCTGTCAATGGGCATTTAGGTTGCCTCCATGACCTGCCTATTGTAAATAGTGCTGCAATGAAATTGGGGTGCATGCGTCTTTCTGCATTATGGTTTTCTCTGGGTATATGCCCTGTAGTGGGATTGCTCGGTCATATGGTAATTTTATTTTTAGTTTTTTTAAGGAACCTCCATACTGTTCTCCATAGTGGCTGTATCAATTTACATTCCCACCAATAGTGCAAGAGGGTTCCCTTTTCTCCACACTCTCTCCAGTATTTGTTGTTTGTAGAATTTGATGATGCTCATTCTAACTGGTGTGAGGTGATACCTCACTGTAGTTTGATTTGCCTTTCCCTAATAATTAGTGATGTTGAGCAGCTTTTCATGTGCTTCTTGGCCATCTGTATGTCTTTTTTGGAGAAATGTCTATTTAGGTCTTCTACACATTTTTGGATTGGGTTGTTTTTTTCTTTAATATTGAGCTGCATGCACTGTTTATATATTTTGGAGATTAATCCTTTGTCCGTTGATTTGTTTGCAAATATTTTCTCCCATTCTGAGGGTTGTCTTTTCATATTGTTTATGGTTTCCTTTGCTGTGCAAAAGCTTTGAAGTTTCATTAGGTCCCATTTGTTTATTTTTTTAAAATTTCCATTACACTAGTAGTTGGATCGAAAAAGATCTTTCTGTGCTTTAAGTCAAAGAGTGTTCTTCCTATGTTTTCCTCTATGAGTTTTACAGTGTCCGGTCTTACACTTAGGTCTCAAATCCATTTTGAGTCTATTTTTGTGTATGGTGTTAAGGAGCATTCTAATTTCATTCTTTTACATGTAGCTGTCCAGTTTTCCAATCACCACTTATTGAAGAGGCTGTCTTTTCTCCATTGTATATCCTTGCCTCCTTTGTCATAGATTAGTTGACCATAGGTGCGTGGGTTTATCTCTGGGCTTTCTATCTTGTTCTATTGATCTTTGTTTCTGTTTTTGATCTATGTTTTGATCTAAACATTGATCTATGTTTCTGATTACTGCAGCTTTGTAGTACAGTCTGAAGTCAGGGAGTCTGATTCCTCCTGCTCCGTTTTTTTCCCTCAAAACTGTTTTGACTATTCGGGGTCTTTTGTGTCTCCATACAAATTTTAAGATTTTTTGTTCTAGTTCTGTAAAAAATGCCATTGGTAATTTGATAGGGATTCCATTGAATCTGTAGTTTGCTTTGGGTAGTATAGTCATTTTCACAATATTGATTCTTCCAATAGAAGAAAATGGTATATCTCTTCATCTGTTGGTATCATCTTTAATTTCTTTCATCAGGGTCTTACAGTTTTCTGCATACAGGTGTTTTGTCTCCCTAGGTAGGTTTATTCCTAGATATGTTATTCTTTTTGTTACAATGGTAAATGGGAGTGTTTCCTTAATTTCTCTTTCAGGTTTTTCATCATTAGTGTATAGGAATGCAAGAGATTTTTTTTTCATTTATTTCTGATCTGATCTTTATGATTTCTTTCCTTCTGCTAACTTTGGGAGTTTTTTTTTTTTTTCTTCTTTATCTAGTTGCTTTAGGTGTCAGGTTAGCTTGTTTATTTGAGATATTTCCTGTTTCTTGAGTTAGGATTTTATTGCTATAAACTTCTCTCTTAGAACTGCTTTGTCTGCATTACATTGGTTTTTGTTTGTCGTGTTTTCATTGTCATTTTTTTCTAGGTGTTTTTAGATTCCCTCTTTGATTTCTTCAGTGATCTCCTGGTTATTAAGTAGTGTATTGTTTAGCCTCCATTTGTTTGTATGTTTTACGGATTTTTTCCTGTTAACTGTTATGTTGTCTCATAGTGTTGTGGTCAGAAAAGATACTTGATACGATTTCAATTTTCTTTAATTTACCAAGGCTTGATTTGTAACCCAAGATATGATCTATCCAGGAGAATGTTCCATGAGCATTTGAGAAGAAAGTGTATTCTGTTGTTTTTTGTTGCAAGGTCCTATAAATATCAATTAAGTCCATCTTGTTTAATGTATCATTTAAAGCTTGTGTTTCCTTATTTATTTTAATTTTGGATGATCTGTCCATTGGTGAAAGTGGGGTGTTAAAAGTCCCCTACTATGATTGTGTTACTGTCAATTTCCTCTTTTATGGCTGTTAGCATTTCTTTATGTATTGAGGTGCTCCTATGTTGGGTGCATAAATATTTACAATTGTTATATCTTCTTTTTGGATTGATCCCTTGACCATTATGTACTGTCCTTCTTTGTCTCTTGTAATAGTCTTAGTTTTAAAGTCTATTTTATCTGATGTGAGAATTGCTACTCCAGCTTTCTTTTGGTTTCCATTTGCATGGAATATCTTGTTCCCTCCCCTCACTTTCAGTTTGAACGCGTCGGTAGGTCTGAAGTGGGTCTCTTTTAGACAGCATATATACGAGTCTTGTTCTTGTATCCATTCACCCAGTCTATGTCTTTTGGTTGGAGCATTTAATCCATTTACATTTAAGGTAATTATCAATATGTATGTTCCTATTACCATTTTCTTAATTGTTTTGGGTTTGTTATTGTAGGTCTTTTCCTTCTCTTGTGTTTCCTGCCTAGAGAAGTTCCTTTAGCATTTGTTGCAAAGCTGGTTTGTTGGTGCTGAATTCTCTTAGCTTTCACTGTCTGTAAAGGTTTAAATTTCTCCATGAAATCTGAATCAAATCCTTCCTGGATAGAGCAATCTTGGTTGTAGGTTTTTCCTTTTAATCACTTTAAATATGTCCTGCCCCTCCCTTCTGGCTTGCAGAGTTTCTGCTGAAAGATCAGCTGTTAACCTTGTGGGTATTCCCTTGTGTGTTATTTGTTGTTTTTCCCTTGCTGCTTTTAATATTTGTTGTTTGTATTTAATTTTTGATAGTTTGATTAATATGTGTCTTGGCGTGTTTCTCTTTGGATTTATCATGTATGGGACTCTCTGTGCTTCCTGGACTTGATTAACTATTTCCTTTCCCATATTATGGAAGTTTGCAACTATAATCTCTTCAAATATTTTCTCAATCCCTTTCTTTTCTCTTCTTCTTCTGGGACCCCTATAATTTGAATGTTGGTGTGTTTAATATTGTTCCAGAGGTCTCTCAGACTGTCCTCAATTCTTTTCCTTCTTTTTTCTTTATTCTGCTCTGCAGTAATTATTTCCAGTGTTTTATCTTCCAGGTCCCTTATCCGTTCTTCTGCCTCAGTTATTCTGCTATTGATCCATTATAGAGAATTTTAAATTTTTTTTATTGTGTTGTTCAGTATTGTTTGTTTGCTCTTTAATTCTTCTAGGTCCTTGTTAAATATTTCTTTCATTTTCTCCATATATCCAAGATTTTGGATCACCTTTTCTATCATTATTCTGAATTCCTTTTCAGGTAGACTGCCTATTTCCTCTTCATTTGTTAAGTCTGGTGTGTTTTTTACTTTTCTCCTTCATCTGCTGAGTGTTTCTTTGTCTTCTCATTTTGCTTAACGTACTGTGTTTGGGGTCTCCTTTTCGCAGGCTGCAGGTTCATAGTTCCCATTGTTTTTTGGCTGCCCCCAGTGGCTAAGGTTGGGTCAGTGGGTTGTGTAGGCATTCTGGTGAGAGGGACTAGTGCCTGTGTTCTGGTCGTTGAGGCTGGATCTTGTTTTTCTGGTGGGCCTGTCCACGTTTGGTGGTGGGTTTTGGGGTGTCTGTGACGTTATTATGATTTTAGGCAGCCTCTCTGCTAATGGGTGGGGTTGTGTTCCTTTCTTGTTAATTGTGTGGCGTAGGGTGTCCAGCACTGTAACTTGCTTGTCGTTGAGTGGAGCTGGGTTTTGGCTTGAGTTGGAGATCTCCTGGAGATTTACACCTTTTGATATTATGTGGAGCTAGGAGGTATCTCGTGGACCAGTGTCCTGAACTTGGCTCTCCCACCTCAGAGGCACAGCCCTGATGCCTGGCTGGAGCACCAAGAGCCTGTCATCCATGTGGCTCAGAATAAAAGGGAGAAAAGAAGGGGAAGAAAGGAAGAAAGGAAGGAAGGAAGGAAGGAAGGAAGGAAGGGATAAAATAAAATAAAACAGAATAAACAGTTATTAAAATAAAACAGAAAAAATAATTATTGAAAAAACATTATTTTAAATAATTAAAAAAAAAGAAAGAACAACTAAACCAAAAAGCAAATTCACCAATGATAACAAGCACTGAAAACTATACTAAAACAAAAACAAAACAAAACCATATAAAAAACAAAAAAGAAGAACGGACAGAGAGAACCCTAGGACAAATTGTAAAAGCAAGTCTTTACAGACAAAATCACACACAGAAGCATAAGCATACACACTCACAAAAAGAGAAAAAGGGAGAAAAAATATATATATATCATTGCTCCCAAAGTCCATCTCCTCATTTTGGGATGATTTGTTGTCTATTCAGGTATATTCCACCGATGCTGGGTACATCAAGTTGACTGTGGAGATTTAATCCGCTGCTCCTGAGGCTACTGGGAGAGACTTCCCTTTCTCTTCTTTGTTTGCAGTGCTCCTGGGGTTCAGCTTTGGATTTGTCCCTGCCTCTGCTTGTAGGTTGCCTGAGGGCGTCTGTTCCCGCCCAGACAGCACAGGGTTAATATAGCAGCTGATTAGGGGGCTCTGGCTCACTCAGGTCAGGGGAGTGATGGGTACGGAATGCGGGGTGAGCCTGCGGCGGTAGAGGCCAGTGTGACGTTGCACCAGCCTGAGGCACACAGTGTATTCTCCCGGGGAAGTTGTCCCTGGATCACGGGACCCTGGCAGTGGCGGGCTGCACAGGCTTCTGGGAGGGGAGGTGTGGAGTGTGACCTGTGCTTGCACACAGGCTTCTTGGTGACTGCAGCAGCAGCCTTAATGTCCCATGCCCGTCTCTGGGGTTCTCACTAATAGCTGCAGCTTGCGCCTCTCTCTGGAGCTCCTTTAAGCAGCGCTTTTAATACCCTCTCCTCGCGCACCAGGAAACAGAGTCAAGAAGAAGTCTCTTGCCTCTTCAGCAGTTTCAGACCTTTTCCCAGACTCCCTCTCGGCTAGCTGTGGTGCACTAGCTCCCTTCAGGCTGTGTTCATGCAGCCAACCCCAGTCCTCTCCTTGGGATCCGACCAAAGCTGGAGCCTCAGCTCCCAGCCCCCGCCCGTTCCAGCAGGGGAGCAGCAAAGCCTCTCGGGCTGGTGAGTTCTTTTTGGCCCTGATCCTCTGTGCGGGAATCTCTCCACTTTGCTCTCTGCACCGCTGTGGCTGCGCTCTCCTCCATGGCCCCGAAGCTCCCCGCTCCGCCACCCGCAGTCTCCACCTGCGAAGGGGCTTCCTAGTGTGTGGAAACCTTTCCTCCTTCACAGTTCCCTCCCACTGGTGCAGGTCCCGTCCCTATTCTTTTGTCTATGTTTATTCTTTTGCCCTACCCAGGTACGTGGGGAGTTTCTTGCCTTTTGGGAGGTCTGAGTTCTTCTGCCAGCCTTCAGTAGGTGTTCTGTAGAGTTGTTCCACATGAAGGTGTATTTCTGATGTATTTGTGGGGAGGAAGGTGATCTCAACATCTTACTCTTCTGTCATCTTGAAGCGCCTCCTCTGCTGTAGCTTTTGAAGTAGCTTATCAACTTGGCCCTTACCCCAAAGCAGTCATTGATGGACAAGACAAAATTACTATGGTTGAGTAAGTGCACTAAAATTCATCTCCAATTTCTTAGAGAATATCAAGTTTTTAAAATCCCTCAACACCAATAGGACTTCAGTCTAGAGAAACTGAGTAGTCCTCTAATACAGGGGTCCCCAACCCTGGTACCAGACTGCAGCCTGTTGGGAACCAGGCCGCACAGCAGGAGGTAAATGGTGGGTGAGCAAGCGAAGCTTCACCTGTCGCTCCCCATCGCTCGCATTACTGCCCGAACACACCCCCACCCTGGAGAAAAATTGTCTTCCACGAAACTGATCCCTGGTGGCCAAAAGGTTGGGAACCACTGCTCTAATACATTCTGGCTTCATGGATTATGGCTACACTCTGCATGTTATATCCCCTTTTACCCAAGGGTGCATGGGCCTTCACCGATTGCACTGTTCTGTTGAGTTTTACTTAATTCTGTGGAAATATTCAAACAGATGAAGAATTTTATGTAAGATTTTTCTTTTAATTCAGGATGTCTTCTCACCATAGGTCTAAGATAAAGCCTACACCTGATGCTGTATTAAATTTCTGATTTCTAGTGGATATTTGTTCTCTGCAACCCAAATAGAAAGCAGATCCCTTGAGATTGTCTTAATGTATGTTAAAAATACCAACTAGAAATGGGAAATAAGAATAAATTAGTGGGTACTTCAGGAAGGAGATATCTTGGGGCAATGAATAAAATGATACCAGCAAGGAATACCATCTGTCTAGAAGAGTTGTGAACCACCGTAGAATGAGGCTACTATTTCAGCAACTATCAGGTGTGTTCCAAGAGACTTGACATGAAGGCTTCATAAAAAACAAAACAACTATGCTTACATTAAAGGAAAAGAAAAAAAATCCAAGAAACTCACCAACTAGAGGCAAATCAAGAAGGGGATGAAGAGCCTCCTTAGAAGCAGTGGGAAAAGTATCAGGGGATTTACCACTGCTTCCTACTTTTTCCAGTGGTCCTGTCAGTGTCCCGTCCAGTGGCTCTACTGGGTGGTGAGCCTGCCCTTGCGGTACGCAGGCCTCTCACTGTTGTGGCCTCTCCCGTTGCAGAGCACAGGCTCCGGACGCGCAGGCTCAGCGGCCATGGCTCACGGGCCTAGCTGCTCCGTGGCATGTGGGATCTTCCCAGACCGGGGCACGAACCCGTGTCCCCTGCATTGGCAGGTGGACTCTCAACCACTGCGCCACCAGGGAAGCCCCAAGCCTGCCCTTTGAGACTGAGTGGTAGGTATCCCTGCTCCCTGGGGTCTTTGCACTCTGGGCCTGTGGTGAAACTAGTGGCCCTGATAATCTCTGAATCACTTTTGGGTCTTTCTTCCTTTTTCTTAAAGGATAACACACATTTGCAGTTGAATAGCTCTCTGGTCCTGTCCTGTGAAATCCAGCAGTCTGATAGCTTTCTTCATTCTGTCCTGCCTTCTCTGTCCCCTTTAGTTCAAACTGGCAGTATCTCTACTGGTAAGTATAATCCCATTTCCATTCCTGACTTCTGCTGAGGTGGCTGATTAAGTCTATAAGTTGCGTCAATGATCTTTTAATCGAATGGTTGTTCAGCCACACTCTTAGTGTTCTTTTCAGGACACATTTTCTCATTTTTTGCAATATGGATAAGCTGAGCATTTACCAAACCTTCAGGTCCTGGTTCCTTTCTGCTTAACAATTCCTTCTTCAATTCATCTCTTTCTTTTCACCTTTTACTATAAGCAGTCAGAAGGAATCAAGCCACTCCTTCAACACTTTGCTTAGGAATCTCCTCAGCTAAATATTCAGTTTTATCACTTGCAAGTTTTACCTTCCAAAAAAGACTAGAACATAGTTCAGTCAAGTTATTTGCCACTTTGTAACAAGTATCACCTTTCCTCCAGTTTCCAAAAACATAGTCCCGGGCTTCCTTGGTGGCGCAGTGGTTGAGCGTCCGCCTGCCGATGCAGGGGACACGGGTTCGTGCCCCGGTCCGGGAAGATCCCACATGCCGTGGAGCGGCTGGGCCCGTGAGCCATGGCCGCTGAGCCTGCGCGTCCGGAGCCTGTGCTCCGCAACGGGAGAGGCCACAAGTGAGAGGCCCGCTTACCGCAAAAAAAAAACCCAAAAAACAAAACAAAACAAACAAAAAACATAGTCCCCATTTATGTCTGAAACCTCACCAGAATCACCCTTAATGTACATATTTCTAGCATGCGTTCAAAACTCTTCCAGCCTCTACCAATACCCAGTTCCAAAACCATTCCTACAGTTTTTAGGTATTTGTTACAGCAGCACCCTACTCTCAGTACCAGAAGCTGTCTTTGTCTGCTTAGGCTGCCATAACAAAATACCACAGACTGGGTGGCTTAAACAGCAAAGATTAATTTTCTCACAGTTCTTGAGGCTGGAAGGAGTCCAAGATCAGGGTTCAGGATTCTAGCATGGTTAAATTCTGGTGATGGCTCTCTTCCTGGCTGTAGATGGATACTTTCTTGCTCTCTCCCTACTACGTGAGGACACAGGGAGAAGGCAGCATCTACAAGCTGGGAAGAAAGCCATCACCAGAAAGCAGCTATGCTGGCACCCTGATCTCAGATGTCCAACCTCCAGAACTGTGAGGAAATGAATCTCTGTTGTTTAGGCCCCTAGTCTGTGGTATTTTGTTATGGCAGCCCAAACAGTTTAAGACATTCTGATAGATCTTTGCCTGGACTTAATTTTCACTCTGTTGAACTTTCTCAATTACTTAGAATTATTATAAAAGTGGTGTAATTTTAGCTTCCTTGCATGTTCCTAAATGTATAAGAATAAAACATTGTGAGGATATATTCTTGGATCATGGTTTTTTCCTCTGGAAATCTATTTTCTTAGCTTACATGAGAAACTTGATGCTGTTTTGACTTCCTTTCTTCTGTAAGTAATCTATTATTTCCATCTGTAGACTTATAAAATTTTCTCTTTATCTCTGTCATTCAGAAGATTCTTTAGCTACCTCTTTTGAAATTAATCCTATTTTAAACTCAGTGAGTCTTTCTATTTGAAATTTTAAACCTTTATATTATTCAGGGAACTTTTCTTCCATTATCTGTTTGATTGTTTCTTCTTGATTATCCCTCTCTCTTTTTAGAAAGCCCTGGATTAGTTCCATATCTCTTATCTTTTTACTTGTGATTTCTATTATTTTTGCTTTATGTCTTCCTTTGACTTCCCCAAAAGTAATATGGTTTCCAGCATTTTTGAGTTTCATTATGGAAAGTAAAAATTTTGAAACTATATTTCTCTTTCCTAAAACTATTTATTTTGTAGTTCTCTGATTGTTCCATTGTGCTATGTTGTAAAACCTTAAGAATTTACATTACAGCTCCTTCAAGGTTGTCTTTTATTTTTCCAACTAAATATATCCTCAGTGGAAATCACTGCTCTGAACACTTGGCTTGGTCTCACTCCTTAAAATTAGTGTGTTCTTATGATTTGTAATCTTTCTCTGTCTACTCAATGTGTTTGGGTGAGAGTTTCCTCAAACATATTTTAGTCATCATTTCAGGTTCACCAGGAAACTGATTTGAAATGATTAGGGATACAAAATGTGCTTCTTTGCTATTAGGCAAGCAATAACTCAGTTGGCTCAACTGAGGTTAGATGTTCAGGCCTTTAGCTTTTCGTGCCTTTGTCAGTATAAATGGGAGAGAGTGAGCTTTCTCCCAAATGCACTGAAGGAGAGCAGTTGATTCCAACAGTCAATTTCTACTAAAATGTGGTTAACTACATCCTGATTATTGAAATTCCATCACAACTACACATATAGGGCAGGACAAAACCCTTTAGAGGCCCTACTCCTTGAAAAAAAAAATGGTATGTCTCCTGTCCTCCCCACACACTATATATAATCCACAATAAAACTAATAAGCATAAGAAAACCCAACCATGTTGTGATCCTCACATGATACTTTAAAATCAAGCATCAAATACTATTAATGTTTAAATTTTCCTGTAATCCCCACTTTAGTATTGCCAGAAGCACTTGCTTGTTTGATCAAGTAATAATCCAACAGTGTACATATTGTGAGCAGGTTGGGGGGCTCATCTATATGTGTTGAGGGAATCCATCCAGCTTTCTGAGCTGGAATGCTCTAGCAGCTATGAGTTCGAAGTCTTTGCTCTTATGCTATCAGGAAGCAGCACCTTCTCCCAGGCTTCTGGACCTGAGTCCTCCTCTGGGGCGGTAAGCAGGGACATTCTAATGCTAACTTCTCCTGGCACTGACTGCCCTATTCTTTCTGGAGTAGAAGCTTAAGATGTGTTTGGGAGCCCTATTATTTTCCAGGAATAAGTTTCACTCAAAATACAAGTTGAGCTGTCTCTAACAGAATAGGGAGAGAAAGGGAGTCATAGATATGTGCTCAGGCAGCTACTTTTCAAGAATTTCTGAAAACATGCTTTCAATATAATTTTTAGGAGATATCATTCAATTTCCATAAAATGAGGTGAACAAGGTTTATTTATAATTTGACAATTTGCTGTCCACAGAATGTTTCAACATTACTTGAATTCTTTTTTTATTGAAAAAAATTTATCTTAAGAACTAGAGCTGAAATTGTACATAAAATGATGTTGCCTTGAGTGCTTTTTATAAGAGTAAATGTTCTTCCAGGACTAGATTCAATTAACTACATTAGCTTAATGAGAAGTCCAAGTTCCCATCTACCATCTTTTTAAAAAAAATTTATTTATTTATTTTTGGCTGCCTTGGGTCTTCGTTGCTGTGTGCGGGTTTTCTCTAGTTGCAGCGAGCAGAGGGTACTCTTCGTTGCAGTGCATGGGCTTCTCATTGTGGTGTCCTCTCTTGTTGCAGAGCACAGGCTCTAGGCACGCGGGCTTCAGTAGTTGTGGCACACAGGCTCAGTAGTTGTGGCTCACGGGCTCTAGAACGCAGGTTCAGTAGTTGTGGCGCACGGGCTTGGTTGCTCCATGGCATGTGGGATCTTCCCGGACCAGGGCTTGAACCTGTGTCCCCTGCATTGGCAGGCGGATTCTTAACCACTGTGCCACTAGGGAAGCCCCCATCTACCATCTTTGATGTTCACAATTATACTAAAGTTATCTGTATGAAAACTGGTGATTAGGGCAGGAAATTGATTTTACATTTTGAAATTCTAAATTGAGAGTTTCCTTGGAGATATGTGTTGATTGCATAGTTGGTATTTTGGAATGCTAATTATTTTTTCATCAAAATGGACACATACATGATCTTCTATTCATCCCATCTATGTCTGTTTCTCTTTGACTTGCTCAGATTCCTAATGGAGAAGAAAGTGTAGCCAGCAATATTGCCTTCTTCCCAGCTTGACTTAAGGATGTACTTTATCCACACCTGGCTCTTTTCCAGAGTCAGAGAGTTCTGAGTCAGTTCTCTGCACCCCCTTTCCCTCACTTTTCAGTTGCACTCAAAAAAGTGAAAAATGACTTCTCATAAAAATGATGGGGGTAACTGTTGACATCAGAACAGGACTCTCTCATAGATTTCTGCCAAGATTTCATTCTCTGTGTAGAGAATTATTCACATCTTTATTTAGTACAACTGAGTAACCCAAATGGTTGAATAATAGTCACAGAGAAGATAGTAGGAGTAATTCTCTTATTGCAGAGAGAATTTTACTTATATTGACTTAAAACAAAGATATCAATTCCTTTACAATATCTGAAGAATATATATAATACTAAAATAAAAGGAAGACACTTATTTTTCATGCCCCACACTCAGAGGTAAAGGAAATCACATTTAATTCTTTAGTTTAGGGGTCACTTTTGATTCCTATCTCATCTTCCGTTTTTGTCTCCTTTCCATGGGAGGAGAGATGTCTTTTTGTACTCAGTGAGATTGGAAAAATGGACATTCTTCCAGCACGTCTCTGTTACATAGAGTACAGGTAAAACGTACCCTTTCCCCACTCTTGTTCCTGTGAGGCGTGCTCTGCAAGGAAACAAGATTGAGTGGCTGAGTGGCAGGGGCAGGAACTGTAATGCTGTTCTGTGCCCCTTTGGAGTAGGCCATGGTTCCCCAGCTATAGGTAAAACAATCCAACACAGGAAAATAGAGGTCAAAAACCAGATATGTGTCCGCTTAGGGCCTTTGCATTCACTGTCTCCTCTACCTGAATGCTATTGAGAATGCTAATTCTCTCAAATATGCTGGTACCCTTTGTGTCTTTGCTCAAATATCCCTTTTTAGTGAGGTCTTTCCAGACCTCCCTACTTAAAATAGCAATCATCTTTCTAGCACTCCTTATACCCATTTCTGGATATGGCATATAGCTTATTATTTCATCATTGTCTGTCTTTTCCCTAGAATGTAAGCTCCATAAGAATGTAACTTAACTGCTCTATCCCCAGTGCTTAGAATAGTTCCTAGCAAACCTCTTTAAGTATTATTTTAAATTATTTTTTAAAATTTATTTTATTGAAGTATAGTTGATTTACAATGTTGTGTTAATTTCTACTGTACAGCAAAGTCATTCAGCTATACATATATATATACATTCTTTTTCATATTCTTTTCCATTATGGTTTATCACAGGATATTGAATATAGTTCTCTGTGCTATACAGTAGGACCTTCTTGTTTATCCACTGTATATATAATAGTTTGCATCTGCTAAGCCCAAACTCCCAAGCCATTTCTCCTTCACCACCCCACCTGCCTCTAAGTATTTTTTGAATAAATGAATCAATGTGTTTCATTTTAGTCTTTTAATCAAGCTGTGTTCTCAAAGTTAGTTTTACAAAAACAAAAAACCTGTTCTTTGGAAAATAGAGTTTGTACTACATTCTAGTTCCTATATAGTTCCTATGTATATTTCTCAAATTTGTTAGCCACTTTGGTGAAAAGGATTGTGATTTATGAGTACCCCTGGACCCAGAGAGTAATATGTGAAAATCACAGACTGTATCAGCCAAAGCTGGCAAGTTTTGTTGGGGAGGGGGTGTATGGGAAGACTGCATAGGGATTTGATAGATTCACTTTCATTTTTTGCTTTGATAATTATACACACACACACACACACACACACACACACACACACACATATATATCTGTGGCAGCTACCTCAGATTTAAGGGATTATGAGTCTCTATCCTCGTTATATTTTTGAGGACTTTACTTCAAATTTTCTAAAATGACTATACATGATCTATACACTACACAGGGAATAATAAGCTCTATTGAAGAATAATTCTAAAGCAAAGGAAGGAGCTTCCTTTGGTAATAATATGTTCCACTTGACATGTTGAAGAGAACTTTCTGTCCTCTGCTTGATAGCAACCCTGCTGGAATGCTGATACACACAGAACACCTGCACTTCTAGACTTGAAACCAATCCCAATTGTTCCCATGTTCATGCAGTGCATTTTCTCAGAGTAATGCTTTTATCATAACATTAATTTACTCATTTGAAGAGTAAGATAGTCTTCTAATGGGAGTAGTTTGTCTTCTAATTAAGGTGACTGGCAGGTTGCAGACACATGGTCCATTTTAAAAAGGATTTGATTTGAATTTAGACTCTTAGCTCCTCTCTGCAAAAGATTTTTTTATTAGCTCAATATTATACATTACACTTTTGCACTTTTCCCAAGAAAATAAGTTTATTAATTCATTAAAAAATTATTGACCACTTCCTAGGTTTCAGGCACTAGCTTAAGCACCAGCAACATGGTGTTGAATTCAAACAGACATGGTTCCTGACAGATTTTACTGTTCTCAAGGGACCCTGCTTAATTCTCAGACAGACCTTCCCTTCCAGCCATGCTATATTTTCAATAGCCTTTCTGTAGCCTCAGAAGCACCTTTGAAAGCTCTATAACTTTTCATATTTCTCACGTAGTTGTTTTGTTCTGTAAATTTTGTTTCAGAGCCAGATATGGCAATTTCAGCTGACTTCTAATGACTTTTTCAAAAAGGGGTTTCTTTATAATGTGAAGAATACACGTTCCTTGAATTATGTAAGGAAAAGTCAGCTACCTTTCTGCTGTTATTTTATGCTGGAACCACGTGCCAGTACACTTAGAATACAGTCACACACATATGCATTGCTTTCAAACTGGGGGTCTTATATTAACACTTACCCATGCGTGTAACTGTTATGCTTTATTCCCTATCTGAAATTTCCTCTTCCTCATTCCATTTACTTTCTCTCAGTCTTCTCTCAGATATCACCTATTCAGTCCATTTCAAGAAGGTTTGTCTCCCTTCTGAGCCGCTGAAGCACTGATGTTGTGCACCATATGGTTATTTGGCACTTACAGTGGGAAGAAGCTATTGTCTATCACTGTTATTCACAGTTGCCGTCTGCTTGGTGTGCAGCTATGCAAGCTATTTTTAATATGTTCAGCAAGAAGAGTGTCTGGTGCTTTTAAAACCAGAAATAAACTTACACGAATCTATAAACTTCAGTACAGAAGTTAAGTATATTTAATTTTAAATCCTTGAAATGTGAACAGAGTCTGTTGCTGATTAGAAAACGATAGTTATGAATAAATATGCCAAGCATAGCCATCATTTTTTGCTATTCCTTTTTGTCCCTGATTATATGAGGGGATGGTTGCAAATGGTCAGTTTCTTCCTGTTGCAGAACTGTAGCTAAAGTATTTGCAAAAACAGAGCCTGGTATAAATGCTCAAGACAGTGCTGTAAGAAATCTAAGTTTCAGTGGAGTAGGCTTAGGTTGCCATGTCAGTTGAGGCTGTTCCAAAGGAGGCTTTAGGCACCCAGGTGTGTTTCATGTTTTCTCTCAATAGGGTTAAAACAACCTACTGAGAGTCGTTAAGCACTGATGATGGTTAATTTTAGTGTGACGATGCCTCACCATACATAGTGTAATAAAGACTGACTCCATTTTCTGATGTGTGACTGTTGACAACTTCTAAGCCCACCCTGTCTCTTCTTCTTTGCCCAGCTCTGGACAAGCTGATAAGAAAACCCAGGTGCTGCCTCCTTTGGCCCTGTTGATTCAAACCATGGAAGCTCCTGCCCATGCATGGGAACCTTCTTCCGGCCCTGCTCTCTAACTACATTAAAAATCCCATGCTCTCTGAAGCTGTTTCAGACTTACTTGGGAGGCCTGCCCTGCTCTGCTCAGAAAAGCTTCAATTATGTAAGTAATAACCCATACCATTTCACACGCTCCTGGTGTGTGTGATGTCATTGATCTTAACATGAACATTTTTTTTTTGGGGGGGGCATCTGCTTTTAGCAGGGTAGCCATAAAAGCCTGTATTTGAATTATAAAATTTTGCCATAGATGGTGTTTGTTTAAAATGATAGACTTTAACGCTTCGCTATCTTTTAAACAGTAAAAACATAGGTTATTCGCTTACGATGACTCATGTATCTAAATATATGGGGAAACTGATATGCATTGGTCATAAAGCTGTAGCATAAAGCCATAACAGTGCTCGTCTGGTGACTGATTCTCAAGTTACAATTGTGAGCCTTAAAAATAAACAGGTTTATTCATCCGTGCTCAACCTAGACACTTGAACCAAAATAGGGGCTTCACGTGCCCTTCTTATAGCCCCGTAGATATTTAGGACTGGAATGTAGAGGACCTGTCATAGGGCTTCTTAATGGCTTGTGCTGTTAAGTTTGCATATAACCTAATCAACCAAGTGATCCTTGAGGGCAGGGGATCCTGCCAATTTAACTTCTGAATAACTTAGTAATAGTAATGCAGCCACTCTACTAGGTACCTTATTATTTATTTACCACTACATTTCAAGCATATTGATAAGCTCTTTTCATCTATTAACTGTGTAATTCTCCAAAAGCCTTTATAAGGTAGGTTGCAGAGATATCGCTCATGAGCAGATGACACTTGTATCAGATAATCTCCAGTCCAGGGTCCCACAGCTGGTATGTCAGGCCTGCTTGGCTCCAAAAGCTACTATTAACCTCCTTGCGCTTCGATCCCAGTCTCTTGTGTGCATTCTACTCTTGGTACGGCTAAAACGTATTGGATATTTATAACTACTTTTGTATGGAACATGCTCACAGAGAATCAAGGTAGCATTGTAAAAAGGGTATTGAATAGGTTTTTTGTACCGATAGCTTTGAATTTCTACCATGTTAGGTATCAGCTGGTTGTCTGGAAAAAGTACCCTCCTAGTGACTTTATTTATTTATAAAATTATAGGGTTGGATTAGGTCAAGGGTTCTTATCCTGTGACTCAGAGAACCCTGAAATTATAGGCAAATGTTTTTTTTATGTGTGCATATGTATTTTTCTATGGACAGTACTCATAATATATCTCTTTCTCAACGGGTTTCATAAAAAATTATAAGAATGTTCAACTGGAGGATTAAATTATCTTGTAGTTATCAAAATATTGTGACTCCATCCAGCTTGAGGATGACAGAGAGGGAGCAGGAAGGATCAGGAAATGAGAAAGAAAGGATTATATTCCATATTTTAATTTAAACAATAATGTTTGGATAACATTTTTTTCTAAACCTGGCATTTAAAATAAAAACCTATAGAGCTTTCTTTTTAACAAAGCCCAAATCTACATCTTTATGTATAAGAGGGAGAAATAATAAATCTGGTTTGACCAAGATCCAAAACCATAGCCATTCCCTGCTTGAATGAATCAGTAAGTATCTTTAGTTTGGGAAATAAAAGTGGAGAATTATCTATTACATTGCATTAGCTGACCTTGAGTCTTGTATCCTCTTGACTTCAGAGCTCATATCCAACTATTAAAAAGTCATTTTCTTGTCTCTTTCAAATAAATAACTGAAAATTCTGAACTTTCTAATTATGTGGAGCTGTGGGATTTCAGGGGAAATAAAGAGCTTATTATCTTTCAATTCCTCAGATTTAAAAATAATGACATCCTGGTGTGTAATAACAGAGTACATGCATCCTGATCATATAACAAGAAGACCACCAGAGTGAGTGCAGCAGGGAAGATGCTATTTAACATCCTTGATTGCTTTTCAAAGGCACAGAAAGTTTTGATGAGAGAGCATCTGCTTCTTGTTAGAAATTTTTCCACAGTCAAAATTTTATGGAAAAAACAAATCTTACGGATCATAAGTAACACACAGTGTCATTGTCTGGATTTATTAATTGTGCATGTCATTTGTCCATGAAATATACTTATTGCCATTAGATTGTAGTCATGTTTGAAAGAAAAAAGTGTGTCAAAAGGAGCATGATCAGTATTCCAATTAGTTTAAAGAAATTTAGCCAAATTTTCAAAAAAGTAATGTGTTCCTTTCTGCAGTCATCACCCATTCACTTTAAAATTTGTGGCAATTTGCCTCTTACATCTCTAGCCAGTCTTCATCCCCTCTTTCTCTCTCCAACCTGGTTTTTGTTTTTCATTTTTTTAGTTCATTTTATTATTCATTCAACAAATTTTTATTAAGTATTATGTGCCAAACACTCTTCCAAATGCTTGGGATACACATTATTTACACAATGGACAAAATTAAATTTCTTCACCCACTGTACCTAGTTGGCAGCATGCCTCAATACAGTAGGGTGAAATATTCTGCTAAGTGGTGTTCCTGCTATCAGTTTTGCACAGTATAACCCAATGTCCATAGAACAGAAAAAGTGAGTTTTAAAAGTCAAATTTAAAAAATATTAGTCCTTTGCTACCTTCAACTGTAACTTAGCCACCTACAAAGCTCCCAATAATTTGGCCCTTCTTGGCTCTTAGCCTTACTCTTTTGTTTTTCGCTTTTTTATTTTTAATATCTTCATTGGAGTATAATTGCTTTACAATGGTGTTTTAGTTTCTGCTGTATAACAAAGTGAATCAGCATACATACAACCCCATATCTCCTCCCTCTTGCATCTCCCTCCCACCCTCCCTATCCCACCTCTCTAGGCGGTCACAAAGCACCGAGCTGATCTCCCTGTGCTATGTGGCTGCTTCCCACTAGCTATCTACCTTACGTTTGATAGTGTATATATGTCTGTGCCCCCTCTCGCTTCGTTGCAGCTTACCCTTCCCTGCTCTGTGTCCTCAAGTCCATTCTCTACATCTGCGTCTTTATTCCTGTCCTGCCCTTAGTTCTTCATAACCATTTTTTTTTTTAGATTCCATATATATGTGTTAGCATATGGTATTTGTTTTTCTCTTTCTGACTTACTTCAGTCTGTATGACAGACTCTAAGTCCATCCACCTCACTACAAATAACTTAATTTCATTTTTTTAATGGCTGAGTAATATTCCATTGTATATATGTGCCACATCTTCATTCATCTGTCAATAGACACTTAGTCCAACCTGTTTTTCCTCATTGCTCATCAAATAATCTTGTCACCAATTTTAGCAGTTATTTCTGAGTGATGGAGCTCTGCATCTGCTCAGAAGACACTACTTATCTCCAGCTCTTTTTTAGTAACGGTGTCTTCTATTACTTTCTGTGATTAGTTTTACTCCTCTGGTTCTCCACCCTCATTTCTTTTCCTTCTACTTTCTAAAAATAGATTTTCACTAAGATAGTTTCAGTCCTTTCATTCTCTCTAAACTTTTTTCTTGAGTGATCTCATTTTAAGGGTATATTTCAAGTGGAACACAATCAATTAGCTCCCATACATTTACTAACATCATAAAATATTGGGTTGGCCAACATGTTCGTTTGGGTTTTTCCGTAATGTTATGGATTTTTGTATTTCCGAAAGAATTTTTATATTTCCAGTATTATAATGGAAAGCAACTATGGTGGTTATTGAATAGACAGGCTTAATACTGAAGTGACTTACCGAAAATGCCCTAGTGAAAAGGGCAAATTAGACAGATCCAGGTGTTCTGATTCTAAATGTAATCCTTGTTCCATTATACCAGGAGCCACAGCTCAGAGAAGTAGAGGTGGAGAGGGAAGCCAAACACAGTCATAGGTGAGGCTGCTCAATACACTTTAGTTGAAAGCAATTAGATACAAAAAAGGTTGCTTTAGGTGACAATTTGTCTAGATGACGATTTCGCTTCTGTAATTAATACTCCATGTCACTGGTTTGTTTGTTTTCCCTTCCATATTGGCATTTGCCATGGCCCCATTTCTCTTCGTTTCATGAAATACTCTACAGGCCTTCCAAAACATTTCCTTTCTTTTCTTTCTTTTTTTTAAATTTAAACTTGTTTAAAATTCTAAGCTACTTGCGAACAAAGGAAACTTGCCCAAGACATATGTATTTGGAATTTAGTAGAATACATAGCTTACTCTCTCACTAGTGTAACTGTTACTGAACCAGCTTCATCTTGCCCAACACAGAGCAAGCCAAAACACTGAGACACTGAGATTTGAAGCAAAGAGAAGGTTTATTCACAAGGCAGCCAAATGAGGAGAATGTAGGACAAGTTTCAGATCTGCCCACCTGAAGGCAAGTGGCTGGAGGTATTTCTGGGATAAAGAGTAAAGAAGCAGGGTGATCTATGAGTGGGGAGCATGGAGAAAGATGATTGGACAAATGTTCTGTGCAGGGGTAACTAAGCTAGAGGCCTCTGCACATTCAAAAACGGAGGCGCTTAGTACAATCTGAGGGTGGAGTTTTCAGCCCTCCGATGACACATCAGTGGACATTCACAGAGCCTGGGTGGAGGGTCGGTGGTCCTATCTAATATTAACTGGCTCATCTGGAACTGGATACAGCTCACTCCAAGTTCTTGGACCACTTAGGCAAACATCTTATTTAGGCTATGTGCCACTTGAAGGACATGCAAGTCTTTTGTAGCAACAAGTAAAATGATCTTGGTTAGTGAAGGTAGGTTACAGGTGAAATGGATTTAACTAGTGATTATGCTAGGTTTCATAACTTCAATTCCTTTGGATGGGACTACTGAAATAAGTACAACCTATTACCCATCTACTAGGCTGCTTCACAAGTTTCCATTTGTAGTTGCAGTTACGTTACCTAAAATTTCCTTTCCCTAATATTTACATTCTCACTTTCTTTTTTTTAATAACATCTTTATTGGAGTATAATTGCTTTACAATTGTGTGTTAGTTTCTGCTTTATAACAAAGTGAATCAGCTATACATATACATATATCCCCCCCTCCCTCTTGTGTCTCCCTCCCACCCTCCCTATCCCACTCCTCTAGGTGGTCACAAAGCACCAAGCTGATCTCCCTGTGCTATGAGGCTGCTTCTCACTAGCTATCTATTTTACATTTGGTAGTGTATATATGTCCATGCCACTCTCTCACTTTGTCCCAGCTTACCCTTCCCCCTCCCCATGTCCTCAAGTCCATTCTCTATGTCTGCATCTTTATTCCTGTCCTGCCCAAAGTTACTCTCAGTGAAGCCTTCCTTGACCATCTTTTCTAAAATTTCAACCCCCAACCCTTCATATCCTTTTCTGTTTTTTTTTCTTTGCAGAGTACATACTGCTATCTAACATACTACATATTTTACTTATTTTGCTTATCACTTGATTCCCCTTTAGACTGTAAGCTCCCTGAGGGCAGGGTTACTGTCTGCTTTGCTCACTCTTCTATCGTCAGCACTAGGAGAAGTCCCGGATCCTGGCAGGTGCTTGTAACAGATGTCACTGTGTTCCACACAGAAACCTTGTTCACCTCAGTGAGATCAAATGAAGAAAATATGCTTCTAGAACAGGATGAAAGAAACTCAATTTCTTCATCAAAAATGTAAATAAAATGTCAGCATTGGAAGAGAGAATACCTACATAATATGAAATAGTCAAATCCTGTCTTCCACATCAAAAATCACTCTTTACTGACAGTCTTTGCTCTTGGGATCCTGATTAGCAATTCTATCCTTACCTTCAGGTGTCATTTCAAAACACTGAACACCTGAGATTAAGTGTCTGTTTTTTGTTAGGAAACAAATCCTTCTGCCAGTGTTGCCAAATTCCTTGATATTGAATAATATCATGGAAACAATGTTTTTCTATTCCTTTTTATGTTTTTTTCTTAAACAAAATACAGGTAACAAAGAAAGTGTGGGTTGTTATCAGAATTCATTATCCAGGCATAAAGAAATTCAGATGTCAGGAAGCCAGCATGAATCCTCTCCATTCTTGCCCTCGAACAGGGTTGGAGGACAAGGTCATCAGGCAACTTTACTTCCTTTTTCTCATAAATTTTCTGATGCTTCTTCAGAGAAAAATTTTTTAAAAATGACTCTCTTCATTGCAATGTAAAAAGTAAAAATTTTCAAAAGAAGGACCATTAAGACGGACTCAATTCACCTAATTCTACACCCAGAATCTGTAAAAATAGATTTTGATCTCGGAAAAGGCAGAAATTTTCATGGTGATCATATGTTTTTGAACCACGTACCTTCTTTTCCTTGCTTGGTGTAGCAAATAAGAGCATAAACTTTGAAGTGAGACAGACTGAGATTTCAGTCTGTGAAAATAGCTGTGTCACCTGGGACAAATAATTTTACCTGTTTAAATCTTAGTTTCCTACCCTATAATTTTGTTTAGCATATATATTAGGGCTGTTGTGCGTATTAAATGAGATAATTTATACGATATATATGATATAAAGTAGGCAAAGAGATACATAAAATTATTTCCTTCTCCTAACACACATACGCACACACATCCATTCTTCTTATAACGTTAATTTATTCCATTTAATTCCTAATTTAAAGAAAAGGGTGTCAAAGAATTTAATTTTTGACTATGCTCTAGTCCTGTCCTATTTATTTAGCATAGGTATTTTGGCAATTTGCTGACTATAACAAAAACCAATTCTGACATATTTTTAAAGAGGGTAAATAAAGTTGCAGAAACTGTGGTCAGAAAACTGGGTCAGAATTCCTAGATTTATTTTCTGTGGCTGAATATTGAGGTTGTACCGTGAATTTCTGTAACATTGGTGCTTTTCCAAGACATTACTGTCTCAGCAAGTCAAAGTTAATATACTCGAAAATATTATCCTTAAGATTACAGCTGTACTTTTTAGGGTAAATTACTTAGTTACCCTTTTTCATTTGGAGTGAAAATATGTTTCATTTATTATGGTTTTCCTTAGCAAAAGGATTTAAACTGCCTGAAAATCTGTTCTTGCTCTCTGTTCTCTTAATTCTCTACAAGTAAGAAATGTAATTGCAGTAAGCCTAAATCATCTGAACGTGGTCTTACATAGCCCTTTATGGCATTTCTAATTAAAATAGATGACAGAGTCTAAATTGTAAATAGATGTCTTTTGCTTAATGCATTCATTATTTTACACATTCATATAATTATTTAAATATTAGACAAATATAAAAATATATCTTCTACATATATGCTCATTTATGTTAATCTTTGGTCTTGTTACATGACTCCAAATTTGATTACAAATACATAGCATTAAGACTGAACAAGTACCATAGTGAAGAATCTTTTATTTATTAACACTCTGAAGTGTTTCCTTGACCCTCCTTGAAAGAACTGTTATAGGTGTTAATTAGTATCCTTGTCAAACTGTCAAGCAGTTACCAAAATAGGAATCAAAAGATTATTGAGGCAGAGAGAAA
Source organism: Tursiops truncatus (assembly GCF_011762595.2). NCBI lineage: Eukaryota > Metazoa > Chordata > Mammalia > Artiodactyla > Delphinidae > Tursiops > Tursiops truncatus. The sequence goes on along the minus strand of NC_047038.1, from coordinate 26,186,753 downwards.
GTAGAATCTTTAAATGTTTATTAGTTAGAAAATAAAGATACAAAGGGCTTGTTTCAAACAGCAATTTGTAGCTTTATTTATTTATTTTCTTTAACCTAAAAAAGGTCTTAGAAATCTTCTAGTTCAACATCAACACGTCCTTCACCATCATCCCGCACTCTCCCTCTGCAGGTGTGTGGTGTCCCACAGAGGTGCCCCTATAGGATCCCGTATTCTAGCTCCCTGTACGCATCCCCAGCTTCTGGCTGCTTTCCTGCTAATGTCTCTTCCCTGTGACCTTTGGAGGATTGCAATGGAGCTTCTCACCTGTAGAGGTTGCTAGAAGTACTGAGGGTTCTTAGAACATTTTCTATTCCCCTATCCCTCATGATCGATGACTGGTGCAGGAGTACAAAAGCCCAGCTTCTTTGCCTGTGTGTGTGATCAACTTTGAGGTGTAACTTACACCCCAGAGCTCCTCATGATTTCAGGCTGTCTAGGAATTTTTCTGAAAACTCACCTGTGTGTGGTTTGTCTCGCTTCCGTTATTCCACTTTCCTCACCATCCTTCTGATTACTCCTGGAAGCATGTATTATATTTTTTCACTGGATCCTTGTCTTAAGTTGGCTTCCAGAAGAACTCACCCTGTGACACTTTGTATAGCATTTTATAAAGAAATATATTAGACCTAAGCAAGTTAAGTGGATACACTCATGAAATTTGCAAAATGAGAGAGGGCAGAGGGTGCCCATGTTGAAAAGGCAGCAAAGTCCTTAGAGCAGTGATTTTAGTTGTGGATGCCCACTAGTGCCACATAGGGAGATTTTTTAAAAAACACTGATGCAAAAGCCACATTTTATACATATTGAATAAGAACCTCTAGGGGTCGAGGTATGGCAGTGGTATTTTTAAGTGGCCCGGGTGATTCTAGTGTGCAGCCAGGATTGAAAACCACTGCCACAGAGTTAAAACACATGGTAATATTTTTAACACATGGTAACATTTTTAACGTAAGTGGTGAAATAGAAGAAGCGTTGGTTAAGATGAATAACAAACAAGGGGAATTTGAATTTGGCAGTGTTAGAATATTCTCCTTATTCTTTCTTACTTGATAAGGAAACAGGAACAGATACGTTTTTTAAAGCAAAGTTTACAATTTTGAATGGCATGAATAAATAAGTAGAGCAGGCAAGACTACTCTTACAAAACCTTCCTTTATCGCTTGGTATTGAACATGTAGAAACAGTCTATGCCTGCACCATATGCCCTTCCCCTCCCTTACTCCTACTTTATTTTGAAATACATAGCCCTCTCTGCTGACCTTTTATTTTCCTATTTTGGACAGAATATGGATACCAGAAACATTTCATTCTTTTTTTTTTTTTTTTAAATTTCTCGGCTATAAAAACGTTAGGCTACTGACACTTGTCCTCATGCCAGCGGAAACAATAGGAAGATGGAAATTCCCTAAAGCCATGAGGATAAGTTGCAACATCTCTCCAGCTGATCATTGTCTTTTGGGAACTCAGGGTCATTTGTACTGGAAATTTGATTTTTTAAAGAGACCCAATATCTAGATTTTATGGGAATTCACATATATTTAAATGTTAACAAATATATATGTTTTTAATTTAAGAAACTGTGATGACCAACATGCTCATCTGAACAACTGAGATAAATTTGTGTGATGGATTTTTCCTGCAGGTCACCAGTTTTTCACTTCTGGTTAAAGGTGTATTTGTAAATGTATAAATTTTTTGAAAACTACGAATTTAATTCAAAATTTTATTTCTCATTGATTTATCACCTAACTTTCAGTGATCTGTAAATTTTTCTAGCTTTATATGATTCAATCTTGCTCCCCTTCACACTGTACATTTACTTATGTATGCTTATGGACACATCGTATAATATATACACATGGAAATAAGCATGCACATATATTATTACTTTATATACATTCAAAGATTAAAATTTCCACCACAGGCTTCTGGATGGGAATATTCTAATAATGCTTAAGTAGGCTCTACATAGGCCAAACTAAAATATCTTTTAGTGGAATTTTATTTTTTTTATTGCAGCCACATTTCTTATGTCCTTTTTCCTTCCTGTTTCACAAAGCTTCTTACTAATCAGTAACCTGTATCTGTTCAATATATATATTTGCAGAAGTGCTGTGTTTATGTGAGTTTGGGGGTAAGAACATGTAATAGGAAGGAAAATAATGATCTAAAAATTTAAACATCTGTAGTTCCTATAAATCAAAATATAAACCAGGGAGAGAGATTTGTATCTCTGAAACAACTTATTAAAGGAAACAATATGAAAAATGCTTTCTAGACTTTAAATGTAATCAGGTCCCAGAAAAAGGTACACAGTGAGAATCTTTGAAGCTGTAGAAGAAAAATGAGATAATATCTTTTCATGTCTACTTATTTATCATTGTAATTAAATATCACAATATTGGAAATTTGAGCTCAGTATGGAAGCAAGATAAAGATGACAATTTTTTTTATAAGCCTGTCACATGAATATGGTTTATTTGGTGAGAAAAATCTTAATGTCTGAAAAGAAAGAGAATAGGAAAGGGAAGGGAGGGAAGGGAAGGCTGCTTGAAGGCCAGCTCTTGCTTAATTAGCAATCAAGGATGGAACAAGAAATATAAGGGCCTGAACAATCTTTTGTTCTGAGTGGGATGGGGCACAGAGATAATTACAGCAGGAGGTGTACAGCATTACAGTAGGCGTGTTTTCACATACCAAGAAGAGCCCTACTGTAGAGATGCTTATAAAATAGCTGTGATAGCATTTTGAATTCACACCAAATATTAAATAATAATATAATTTATGAGATGTCACAAAACTGTAGGATTTTACAGAAAGAGATGTGTAAGTGTTGTGAGTTCAAAGGAAAAATAAAGTTCATGAAAGAGAAGTAAGAAGAGTTATACCTCAATTTGTTTGAAGGGTTAAACAATTTTTAGATCAAACGCTTGGTACTACTTCTAATTCTCTTTTCTTTAAATGAATAAACTTGCCTAAGTTGACATTCAGTTCTTGTTACATGCTATCTCTGTGTCCCCGTCAAGTAACTTGTAGTCTACTAAGAGTTCTATTGTTCTCTATTACTATTTAAAATAACAGGACAGGAATCCTGATTTCTTGCTAGTAAACGCCTATTTATTTCCTTTCCTTCATCTTCCTTCTTTCATTGGTTCCCCTTCTAATCATCTCCCAGAATTTTCTTTCAAAGTGATGCTAGTTACGAATGAAGACTTGGTATTCCTAACTGATTATTTAATCATGTTACAACATATTGGAAAATAAATAAGCTTAATTAGAGTCATATATTCATGCAAGTTCTTTAACATCAGATGTATTTTTAGAAAAATAAATATAAAACCATGACTGTGTAGTATTTGAATAAATATTTAATCCATGTTTTATACCATTTCTAACATACATATTGACCATTAGCTATACTAGATGTAAAATATATTAACACTAGATTTACTTTTGCGTGTTTAGTGTTACATATATTTGTATAAGACAGTTCATGTTCATTTTTTTAAATGGGAAAAAAGAGTGATACCTAATCACTTTTTAATTTTTTTGGTTTTGTTCACATGAAAGCATATTAACTGCAAAAGACCTTAATTACTAGTACCTTCTTCTTTTCCGTGTTCTTGTTTTACTTGTTCTTCTCATCCTCATCCTCTTCCTCCTATTTTTCTTTCTTCATCATTTAATTTTCATAGTAAGTGAGATATTGTGTGGTCTACTCCAAACAATAAAAAGGGTGTGTATTTGTCTGGGATATTGTCTGTAAAAAAGAAAACAATATTTCACATAAAATACTTCTATGTGCATTTAAAAAATGTGGAATAGGTATATACAGTGGAATATTCATCATAAAGAAGGAAATTCTGCCACTTGGGACAACGTGGATGAAACGAAAGAGCATTATGCTAAGTGAAATAAGTCAGAAAAAGACAAATACTGTATGGTATTACTTATATGTAGACTCTAAAAAACATATAAACAGAGAGTAGACTGGTAGTTGCCAGGGCTTGGGAGTGGGGAAAGTGAGTTGTTGGTCAAAGTTGTAAGATGAATAAGTTATAAGATGAATGAGTTCTGAGGATCCAATGTACAGCATGGTGAGTATAGTTAACAACACTAGATTGCATACTTGAAAGTTGCTGAGAGAATAGATCTTAAATGTTCTACCACACACATGCACATAAAGGTAATTATGTGCAGTGATGGAGGTGTTAACTAACCTTATTATTGTGTTAATAATTTCACAACGTATTTGTGTACCAAATCTTCATGTTGTGCACCTTAAATTTACACAGTGTTATATGTCAATTATATCTCAGTAAAGCTGGAAGAAAAAAGAAAAAAATGTGCCTTTTAATAATACTCATAAATGACAGGAGAAAATGAATAAGATGTAGCAGACTGATTCAAACAAATAAGGAGAGATAAGGAAGAAGTCATAGCGACAGGCTTTATATTGTGAGCAAGAAGAAACTTCCACAAAGAAAATTTGAAAATATGCATATGACTAATAGATCAAATGAAGAATTAAGTAAATAGAGTAGCAGAAACCTATTAACACCCATAAAAACAAAATGATTTTAGGAGATAAATAAAATGGTATTAAATATTTTATATGAGATTCAGGATTTGATTTATTTGATAAAATTAATTATACTGAATTATATTGATAAAATATACACGTATACATTTCATCTGTCATTTAGGTAAATATTCATGGAACAACAATTCCCATACATTAATAAATTAAAATAAAAACATAATACAAAATGTAAAAATTACATTTTAAAATTATGGATACCACATTCACTACCTTCAAACAGTAAGAAGAATAATTGTGATCATAAATTCTAGACAACTTTTTGTGGCTTACTTTATTCTTCATAATGTCATATTTCCATGGTGTTGACAGTAGGAAGGTACACTCTCTCTCTTTATCCAACCTCACTTATGGGGAGTGAGGAATGATGTTCTGCCCTGCTTAGAGTTCCCTCATTTTTGGTTAAACATTGTGGGAATGCAGCTAGTTTCCTCTATGAGTCTCCTTGAGAAAAGTAGAATATTTTCTTCTTTTGGGGGAATAAATACAGTAATACTAGGTTGCTCTCAAATTTTAATAGTCAAATGGAACATTAATTAATATGGAAAGGGAAGAAAGAAAAATACTCAGCAACACCATACATGTACCTCATACTTACAATTTTGTCTGTTTTTTTCCATTAATTTACTCATTTATTACTTATATCCTATTTACTCTGGAATAGGTTAGAAATGTTCTATCGATTAGGAACATAAATTAATTAAAAATTAAAAGTATTTTAATAGACTCATTAGAACACATATATAAGTAGGCAATTTCAATATTCCACTTTCAGTTAGGGATAGATCAACCAGACAGATGATCAGCAAGGAAACAACTTGAGGACTGGAACAACACCATAGACCAATTATTCCTAACAGACATATGCAAAACACTCTACACAAAAACAGCAGAACTAACATTCTTCTCAAGCATATATGGAACACTCTTTAGGATAGAGCATACGTTAGGTCACAAAACTTAATACATTTAAGAAGATTGAGATCATACCCTGTTGTCATTTCTGACCACAGTGGAATAAAACTAGAAATCAATAGCAAAATAAAACTGGAAAATTCACAAATATATGAAAATTAAACAACACACTTTTGAACAATCACTAAAAGAAGAAATCACAAGGGAAATTTATGAATATTGAAGACATGAAAATGAAAACACAGCAAATCAAAACATGGGATATAGCAAAAGAAGTAATAGGAAGTTTATAGTGGTAAATACATTAAAAAATAAGAAAGATCTCAAATAAACAACTGAACCCCTATACCCCAGGCAACTAGAAAATGAAGAGCAAACTAAACCCAAATTTAGCAGAAGGAAAGATCAGAGTAGAAATAAGTAATAAGAAAATAGAAAAATTGAAAAAACTGAGTTGTTTCTCTGAAAAAAATCAACAAAATTGACAAGCCTTTAAGGTAAACTAAGAAAAACAGTATACTACCTGCATAAGACAAACACATAGACCAGTGGAACAACATGGAGAACCCAGAAATAAATTCTCATGTTTATGGTTAAGTGATCTTTGGCAAAATTGCTGATGCTACACAATGGAGAAAAGGTAGTCTTTTCAACTAATAGTGATGGAAAAACTGGATATCCACATATAAATAAATAAAGTTGGGCCATTACCTTATACCATATACAAAGATTCACTTACAATTGATTAAAGACTTAAACATAAGACCTGAACTCCTAGAAGAAAACAGGGGAAACACTTCATGACATTAAATTTGGCAATGATTTCTTGGACATGACATCAAAAGCATAGCCAACAAAAGCAAAAATAGACAAATGGGACTACATCAAACTTAAAAACTTCTGTGCAGAAAATGAAACAACCAACAGGGCAAAAATGCAATCCCTGGAATGGGAGAAAATATTTTTAAACCATATATCTGATAAAGGGTTGTATATGGAATACATAAAGAACTACAACTCAAAAACAAAAACAAAAAAATTTCATTTTAAAATGGGCAAAAGACTTGAACAAACATTTCTCCAAAGAAGAAATGTAAATGTCAACAGGAATATGTAAATATGGTCAACATCACTGATCATTACGGATTTTAAGTCAAAACTGTAATTAGATTTTACCTTATACCAATTAGGATGACTGTTACTAAAAAACAGAAAACAACAAGTGTTGATGAGGACATGGAGAAATCAGAACCATTGTGTAATGTTTGTTGGAATGTAAAATGGCACAGCCATTATGGAAAACAGTATGGTGGTTCCTCAAAAAATTACAAGTAAAACTACCATATGATCCAGCAAATCCTAGTTCTGGGTAATTATTTAAAAAATTGAAATCAAGATCCTGAAGAGATATTAGCACCCCCATATTCATTGCAGCATTATTCACAATAGCCAAGATGTGGAAACAGCTTAAATATCCATGGACGGATGAATGGATAAAGAAAAGATATTATATACAATAGAATATTATTCAGTCTTAAGAAGATAGGAAATTCTGCCGCATATGACAACATGAATAAACTTTGAGGATATTAGGCTAAGTGAAATTAGCCAGTCACCAAAAGACAAATACTAGATGAATATTTATGCCTCCACTTATATGAGGTATCTAGAATACTCTTAGAAACAGAAAGTAAAATGGTGGTTGCCAGGGGCTTGGGGGAAGGGAAAAAGTGACTGTTGTTCAATGGATATAGAGTTTCTGTTTTACAGGATGAAAAAGTTCTAGTGATCTGTTGTATAACAGTGTGCATATAGTTTGCTTTACATTTTAAAATGGTTAAGGTGATATGTTTTATGTTATGTGGTTTTTATCACACAAAAAAAAAAGAATTATAGGACTTCCATGGTGGTCCAGTGGCTAAGACTCGGCCCTCCCAATGCAGGGGGTCTGAGTTCGATCCTTGGTCGGGGAACTAGATCCCACATGCCACAACTGAAAAAAAAAAAAAAGAATTATCAGATGGAGGACACACACACACACATAGCCCTCAAAGAAAATAAAAACCAAGTGAGAAAATAAAGAAAATGGATAAAGCATTTAACATAGAATATATGAAGTAAGATAATAAAATTAAGGTAAGACTATTTGTTGTTTTAAGATGGGATAAACATACTCTTTAACAGAAAAATTCTCTGGATCAAAACCAATATCTAATTACCATATAAAAGAAGTACACCTACAAATGCTAAAACCATTAAAAGCAAAAAGAGGGCTTCCCTGGTGGCGCAGTGGTTGAGAGTCTGCCTGCCGATGCAGGGGACACGGGTTCGTGCCCCGGTCCGGGAATATCCCACATGCCGCGGAGCGGCTGGGCCCGTGAGCCATGGCTGCTGAGCCTGCGCGTCCGGAGCCTGTGCTCCACAATGGGAGAGGCCACAACAGTGAGAGGCCCGCGTATCGCAACAAAAACAAACAAACAAACAAACAAAAAGAACTGAGGATGCTTACCATCACCTTTTATATTCAACATCCTTAGTACATTCCAGCAAATTTAATAGGTCAAGTAAAAAAAAATTATTCTTATACGTATTGGCCAAGATTAGATAAAACTAATTCTATTGACAGCATGTAAAGTTTGTTTGCTGCCTACCCAATGGCCATTCCTACCATTTTTTTTTTTTTTGGGCTAAAAAACTACAATCTTATTTAGTACCCTCCCATTTCCTTGTTACTCATGGTTATGGACTGGATTAATAAAGTATTTGAATACATTAATAATTCATAACATAATATAGATCCCAGAGGATTTGTTTTAGTAGACTCCATGGCCAAATAAAGCCATATCACTCCAAGTTCCTTTAAGAAGGAATTTCCCAAACTATGGTTCGTTAAACACTAATGGTCTGTTAGATGTTAATGTGATACAAAACAGAGTTCTTTGATTTCTAGAAATGCTGGGTTAAATGAGATATTTTTTACTATGGGACTCTAGATACTTTAATAGCTTACGACACAATGTGAATTTTCTAGAGGAGATCATACTATATAACATAACCTCTTCATCATAAAACTCTCTTTACAGAACACCCCTTACCATCATGAGTGACACCTGTGTTCCAAATGCATACTGTGGCCACAGGCTTAGGGAATTTGGCTATACATACACCAAGGTAATTAAAAGAAATGCCAATCAATAGATAACAGAATCATTAATCTATCCATTTGTATTAAAATTCCTTCTCTGAGATCCTTTGTTACACAAGGTAGCTTTTGTTCTCTCCTTTTACTGGCTTCTAAATTTAAAAATAAATTACACAATCTGTAGAATATCTTTACATTGTTTTTATTTTGAAACAATGACCAAGGTAATAGAAGCCAGGGTTTTGTCATTTCTTCCTAAATACATTCATTTAGCAAATATTAATTGAGAATTGTTTGTGTAAAAGGCTTGGCACTGTGAGAGATATTCATTAGTATTACACATGGCCCTTATACATAAGAAATCTGTAATATAAAAGAAGATATGACCATGTATGCAATAATTGCAACACATCAAGCATAAAATAAGTACCATATCCGTGGAACAAAATGCCATAGGAATTGATTGGAAAAGCAGATCACTTTTTCCTTTGAGAGACAACCAAAGAATACCTAATAAAGAGATAAAATATAAGTGAAGTGAGCACTTAAGCTTAATAGTCAATATTAATGTCTTCATTAAACAAGAAGGCAAGGCTAACTGAAGACCTGGAGTGTGTAGGAAATTCAGGCAAGAGAATTTGAGAAGATGAGAAAAGATTCGGAATTTGAGCTGTAAGCGATGGATTAATTTATGATCAAGAGATGAATAATAAGATTGTCAAGTAGCTTTGAGAGCCCAACTGAAAATAGTCAGCATGAATTTATGGTAGGTCAGGGAGCATGGTTCTATGATTAGCAAAGCCAAATGAGAGAAATGCTCTTCTTAACTATCTGTGGCAGACAATGTGGGAAAATTTAACTCTTTATTTCAGCAAAAAGTCTATTTTGAACTATAATAGGCCATTACTTTTCATTGTTAATTCCTCAGGTCATCAAACGTTTACATAGAGCCTGACATCAATATCAAAGAACTGTGCATTTCAATTTATGTTTCAGAGTGCCTTCAGAGTGCTGAAATATAGAATAATAGAGGACTCAGACTTTATCTCATGCTCCAGGCACTGTTGGTTTTCTATAAATATTATACAATGAGAGGGTAATGTCCTGTACAGTTGTATTTTGCTGAGAATACAGTGTGTTATGTTCCAAGTGGTTACACATGATTTATAATTGTTGGTAAGATTGTTCTGTCAGGCAGATGGTGTTATGGCTTATTTTCACTTATCACGTTCAATAAATCACTTTAAAAACAGGCCACAGCATAAATGAAGCACTACAAAACAGCACTTAAAAATTCATTTGTCTTAATATTGTGTTATGGAGAGCTTTAATGGGAAAACTAAATGGATTTTTTTTCTCTGAAGATCAAGTATACATTACCAATATTTTTTGGCCTGTTTCCATTAAAGGGATAATAGAGCTGGGATTATAGTGCATTACTTTATACTTTTATATGCTATATCCTTGTTGGGTATTTCCAACTCTTTCACCACATAAACTCCAAGTGCATAGTGTACTCCAAAATAGCCTCAAAAATGAAAGTCTTCAATAAGAAATTTCACATTTTCTTACTATTGCAGTTTGCCATTTCTCTTTCATTCACCTTCTGTGTATAAGCAGCAGGAAAGAGAAGGAAGAAAATCTTAAGAGGGAAAGAAAGAATGTGTTTGTTCCTGCAACTTGACCTGAAGAAATGAGCCCTGCCCTATATGAAAGCGATCATTTTCTAAGAGGATTAAAACCATTTTCTCTTATTGGAGATTGCTAGTGTAAAAGTCAAAAAACTGTCCTTACTTTAATGTAGCAGCCTCAAGGCACATGGACACGTGGATGGGGCACTGACCCTATTCAGTGCATAGATGGTCATTGCAGTATGCACAGAACAGGGAGGGCACCACTGTAAACACACCAAGCCCTAGCCACAGTTCCCAGAGGTGTGACAGCTTGTGTTGCATCATCTTATTCTGATTACACCCTGAGACCCAGTGCTTCTTCTCTATCTCTCCGTGGAGAGAAAACTTGGTGACTTACACAGCCGAGCCATGGTCTTAGAGAAAGATGGTCCAGACCAAGAAATGATCAAGTTAATAATAAATGCCTTCAAAACCTACAACATTCAGACTTTCTTTTTCTTCTTTCCTAGTTCAAAATTCATGACAGTTCTCTCGATTCCATCTCTGCTCATCTCTTCAAATATCTTGGCTAACTTGAGTGTCCCCTCTCAGTTCTGAATTACCAATACTACATCTCCACTGAATTATTCTCTTCAGCACACCAATATGGGCTAGTATCTCCCATATTTAAAATAGAAAAAAAAAAACTGGCCTCACATCTTTCTGAGTTACCAACAATTTTTACTTCCTTAGAGAGCTTCCATTATTACATGGTTGACCAGAGTTCCCTGACTTTTCTCAACTGTCCAATAAATGTATGTCCCACCACAGGGAGAGAGTCCTTCTCATGCAGCACTTTCCATGTTTTGTCCAGCTGCCCATGGTATGAGGAATAGAAAAGGGAACTTGGGCATACTACTGACTCTATTGCTTCTACACTTTCCTTAATACATCTTAGAGTACATGTGTGTCAGTGTCCTTTGCATGATAATCTCCAGAGACTTCCACGCTCAGCTGTAATGGGTACTCTCATATCCTCATTTTATTTAAGCTGTCAGTATCATTCAATATGTGGACCATTCCATCTTTCTTTTTCCCTTTCTTAGTTTTCATGACACTATACCAGTGGGTCTCCAACTTGAGAGTGCATCAAAATCAGCAAAACACAGATGGCTGGGTCCCACCCCAGAGTTTCTGTATTAGTAGGTCTGAGGTGGGACCTGAGAATTTGCATTTCTGACATGTTCCTAGGTGATGCTGATGCCTTTGCTCTGGGGACCACACTTTGAAAACCATTCTGCACTCTCATGGAAACTTCATCTGTCTTTACAAGGTTCCCATTGAATTATGCCACTATTATAGACACTTATCATTCTCTTTGTCAGATTACCCTCCTTCAAATGACCTCTAATTTCTCCTCATAGTTCAGTCCCTCCTGTCAGTCTTCTGCTTGTACTATATAGTTTTACTCATTTTTTAAGATCTCTAGCCTACACATTTTGAATAAATTTGCCTAGTCATTAAGCCACAGTCATTACATGGTGTTGCGGTGAGGATTAGGTTGTAAATGTCAATTAATTTGGCCAAGACAGAGGGGTGCCATGATAATTAATAATGTAGGAACACTAACTATGGTAATCAGTCACAGACTATACACTATTTAAAATTAGGTCTTTAAAAGGTAAATCCAGAACCTAAAATATTTTTAAAACATTAAATTTTATATAGGTAATTCCTTTAAGTTACATCTCCATAGTTTGATTATTTTGACATGCCTTGTTTAAAATACGTAGCATCATTCATAGTTTAAACTTGTGTGGTTTTTTTTTTACATCTTTATTGGAGTATAATTGCTTTACAATGGTGTGTTAATTTCAGCTTTATAACAAAGTGAATCAGTTATACATATACATATGTTCCCATATCTCTTCCCTCTTGCGTCTCCCTCCCTCCCACCCTCCCTATCCCACCCCTCCAGGCGGTCACAAAGCACCGAGCTGATCTCCCTGTGCTATGCGGCTGCTTCCCACTAGCTATCTACCTTACGTTTGGTAGTGTATATATGTCCATGCCTCTCTCTCACTTTGTCATAGCTTACCCTTCCCCCTCCCCACATCCTCAAGTCCATTCTCTAGTAGGTCCGTGTCTTTATTCCCGTCTTACCCCTAGGTTCTTCGTGACATTTTTTTTTCTTAGATTCCATATATATGTGTAAGCATACGGTATTTGTCTTTCTCTTTCTGACTTACTTCACTCTGTATGACAGACTCTAGGTCTATCCACCTCATTACAAATAGCTCAATTTCGTTTCTTTTTATGGCTGAATAATATTCCATTGTATATATGTGCCACATCTTCTTTATCCATTTATCCGATGATGGACACGTAGGTTGTTTCCATCTCCGGGCTATTGTAAATAGAGCTGCAGTGAACATTTTGGTACATGACTCTTTTTGAATTATGGTTTTCTCAGGGTATATGCCCAGGAGTGGGATTGCTGGGTCATATGGTAGTTCTATTTGTAGTGTTTTAAGGAACCTCCACACTGTTCTGCACAGTGGCTGTATCAATTTACATTCCCACCAACAGTGCAAGAGGGTTCCCTTTTCTCCACATCCTCTCCAGCATTTATTGTTTCTAGATTTTTTTGACGATGGCCATTCTGACTGGTGTGAGATGATATCTCATTGTAGTTTTGATTTGCATTTCTCTAATGATTAGTGATGTTGAGCATTCTTTCATGTGTTTGTTGGCAGTCTATATATCTTCTTTGCAGAAATGGCTATTTAGGTCTTCTGCCCATTTTTGGATTGGGTTGTTTGTTTTTTTGTTATTGAGCTGCATGAGCCCCTTATAAATTTTGGAGATTAATCCTTTGTCATTTTCTTCATTTGCAAATATTTTCTCCCATTCTGAGGGTTGTCTTTTGGTCTTGTTTCTGGTTTCCTTTGCTATGCAAAAGCTTTGAAGTTTCATTAGGTCCCATTTGTTTATTTTTGTTTTTATTTCCATTTCTCTAGGAGGTGGGTCAAAAAGGATCTTGCTGTGATTTGTGTCATAGAGTGTTCTGCCTACGTTTTCCTCCAAAAGTTTTATTGTTTCTGGCCTTACATTTAGGTCTTTAATCCATTTTGGGCTTATTTTTGTGTGTGGTGTTAGGGAGTGATCTAATCTCATATTTTTACAAGTACCTGTCCAGTTTTCCCAGCACCACTTATTGAAGAGGCTGTCCTTTCTCCACTATACATTCCTGTCTCCTTTATCAAAGATAAGGTGACCATATGTGCATGGGTTTATCTCTGGGCTTTTCTGTCGTGTTCCATTGATCTATCTTTCTGGTTTTTGTGCCAGTGCCATACTGTCTTGATTACTGTTGCTTTGTAGTATAGTCCGAAGTCAGGGAGCCTGCTTCCTCCAGCTCCGTTTTTTGTTCTCAAGATTGCTTTGGCTATTCGGGGTCTTTTGTGTTTCCATACAAATTGTGAAATTTTTTGTTCTAGTTCTGTGAAAAATACCAGTGGTAATTTGATAGGGATTGCCTTGAATCTGTAGATTGCTTTGGGTAGTGGAGTCATTTTCACAATGTTGATTCTTCCAATCCAAGAACATGGTATATCTCTCCATCTATTTGTATCATCTTTAATTTCTTTCATCAGTGTCTTATAATTTTCTGCATATTTGTCTCCTTAGGTAGGTTTATTCCTAGATATTTTATTCTTTTTGTTGCAGTGGTAAATGGGAGTGTTTTCTTGATTTCACTTTCAGATTTTTCATCATTAGTGTATAGGAATGCCAGAGATTTCTGTGCATTAATTTTCTATCCTGCTACTTTACCAAATTCATTGATTAGCTCTAGCAGTTTTCTGGTAGCATCTTTAGGGTTCTCTATGTAGAGTATCATGTCATCTGCAAACAGTGACAGCTTTACTTCTTTTCTGATTTGGATTCCTTTTATTTCCTTTTCTTCTTTGATTGCTGTGGCTAAAACTTCCAAAACTATGTTGAATAAGAGTGGTGAGAGTGGGCAACCTTGTCTTGTTCCTGATCTTAGTGGAAATGCTTTCAGTTTTTCACCATTGAGGACGATGTTAGATGTGGGTTTGTCATATATGGCCTTTATTATGTTGAGGAAAGTTCCCTCTGTGCCTACGTTCTGCAGGGTTTTTATTATAAATGGGTGTTGAATTTTGTCATAAGCTTTCTCTGCATCTATTGAGATGACCATATGGTTTTTCTCCTTCAATTTGTTAATATGGTGTATCTCATTGATTGATTTGTGTATATTGAAGAATCCTTGCATTACTGGAATAAACCCCACTTGATCATAGTGTATGATCCTTTTAATGTGCTGTTGGTTTCTGTTTGCTAGTATTTTGTTGAGGATTTTTGCATCTATGTTCATCAGTGATATTGACCTGTAGTTTTCTTTCTTTGTGACATCCTTGTCTGGTTTTTGTATCAAGGTGTTGGTGGCCTCATAGAATGAGTTTGGGAGTGTTCCTCTCTCTGCTATATTTTGGAAGAGTTTGAGAAGGATAGGTGTTAGCTCTTCTATAAATGTTTGATAGAATTCACTGGTGAAGCCATGTGGTCCTGGGCTTTTGTTTGTTTCAATTTCAGTGCTTGTGATTGGTCTGTTCATATTTTCTATTTCTTCCTGATGCAGTCTTGGCAGGTGGTGCATTTCTAAGAATTTGTCCATTTCTTCCAGGTTGTCCATTTTATTGGCATATAATTGCTTGTAGTAATCTCTCATGATCTTTTGTATTTCCGCAGTGTCAGTTGTTACTTCTCCTTTTTCATTTCTAATTCTATTGATTTGAGTCTGCTCGCTTTTTTTCTTGATGAGTCTGGCTAATGGTTTATCAATTTTGTCTATCTTCTCAAAGAACCAGCTTTTAGTTTTATTGATCTTTGCTATCGTTTCCTTCATTTCTTTTTCATTTATTTCTGATCTGATTTTTATGATTTCCTTCCTTCTGCTAAGTTTGGGGTTTTTTTTTTGTTCTTCTTTCTCTAATTGCCTTAGGTACAAGGTTAGGTTGTTTATTCGAGATGTTTCCTGTTTCTTAATATAGGATTGTATTGCTGTAAACTTCCCTCTTAGAACTGCTTTTGCTGCATCGCATAGATTTTGGGTCATTTTGTCTCCATTGTCTTTTGTTTCTAGGTATTTTTTAATTTCCTCTTTGATTTCTTCAGTGATCACTTCGTTATTAAGTAGTGTATTGTTTAGCCTCCATGTGTTTGTATTTTTTACAGATCTTTTCCTGTACTTGATATCTAGTCTCATAGCGTTGTGGTCGGAAAAGATACTTGATACAATTTCAATTTTCTTAAATTTACCAAGGCTTGATTTGTGACCCAAGATATGATCTATCCTGGAAAATGTTCCATGAGCACTTGAGAAAAGTGTGTATTTTGTTGTTTTTGGATGGAATGTCCTATAAATGTCAGTTAAGTCCATCTTGTTTAATGTATCATTTAAAGCTTGTGTTTCCTTATTTATTTTCATTTTGGATGATCTGTCCATTGGTGAAAGTGGGGTGTTAAAGTCCCCTACTATGAATGTGTTACTGTTGATTTCCCCTTTTATGGCTGTTAGTATTTGCCTTATGTATTGAGGTGCTCCTATGTTGGATGCATAAATATTTACAATTGTTATATATTCTTCTTGGATTGATCCCTTGATCCTTAAGTAGTGTCCTTCTTTGTGTCTTCTAATAGTCTTTATTTTAAAGTCTATTTTGTCTGATATGAGAATTGCTACTCCAGCTTTCTTTTGGTTTCCATTTGCATGAAATATCTTTTTCCATCCCCTTACTTTCAGTCTGTATGTGTCCCTAGGGATGAAGTGGGTCTCTTGTAGACAGTAATTATATAGGTATTGTTTTTGTTTCCATTCAGCCAATCTGTGTCTTTTGGTGGGAGCATTTAGTCCATTTACATTTAAGGTAATTATCGATATGTATGTTCCTGTTCCCATTTTCTTAATTGTTTTGGGTTTGTTATTGTAGGTCTTTTCCTTCTCTTGTGTTTCTTGCCTAGAGAAGTTCCTCTAGCAGTTGTTGTAGAGCTGGTTTGGTGGTGCTGAACTCTCTCAGCCTTTGCTTGTCTGTAAAGGTTTTAATTTCTCCATCAAATCTGAATGAGATCCTTGCTGGGTAGAGTAATCTTGGTTGCAGGTTTTTCTCCTTCATCACTTTAAATATGTCCTGCCAGTCCCTTCTGGCTTGCAGAGTTTTTGCTGAAAGATGAACCTTATGGGGATTCCCTTGTGTGTTATTTGTTGTTTTTCCCTTGCTGCTTTTAATATTTTTTCTTTGTATTTAATTTTTGACAGTTTGATTAGTATGTGTCTTGGCGTATTTCTCCTTGGATTTATCCTGTATGGGACTCTCTGTGCTTCCTGGACTTGATTAACTATTTCCTTTCCCATATTAGGGAAGTTTTCAACTATAATCTCTTCAAATATTTTTTCAGTCCCTTTCTTTTTCTCTTCTTCTGGAACCCCTATAATTCGAATGTTGGTGTGTTTAATGTTGTCCCAGAAGTCTCTGAGACTGTCCTCAGTTCTTTTCATTCTTTTTTCTTTATTCTGCTCTGCAGTAGTTATTTCCACTATTTTGTCTTCCTGGTCACTTATCCGTTCTTCTGCCTCAGTTATTCTGCTATTGCTCCCTTCTAGAGTATTTTAAATTTCATTTATTGTGTTGTTCATCATTAGTTCTTCTAGATCCTTGTTAAATGTTTCTTGCATTTTGTCTATTCTATTTCCAAGATTTTGGATCATCTTTACTATCATTATTCTGAATTCTTTTTCAGGTAGACTGCCTATTTCCTCTGCATTTGTTAGGTCTGGTGGGTTTTTATCTTGCTCCTTCATCTGCGGTGTGTTTTTCTGTCTTCTCATTTTGCTTATCTTACTGTGTTTGAGGTCTCCTTTTTGCAGGCTGCTGGTTCGTAGTTCCCGTTGTTTTTGGTGTCTGTCCCCAGTGGCTAAAGTTGGTTCAGTGGGTTGTGTAGGCTTCCTGTTGGAGGGGACTAGTGCCTGTGTTCTGGTGGATGAGGCTGGATCTTGTCTTTCTGGTGGGCATGTCCTCGTATGGTGGTGTGTTTTGGGGTGTCTGTGGACTTATTATGATTTTAGGCAGCCTCTCTGCTAATGGGTGGGGTTGTGTTCCTGTCTTGCTAGTTGTTTGGCATAGGATGTCCAGTACTGCAGCTTCCTGGTCGTTGAGTGAAGCTGGGTGCTGGTGTTGAGATGGAGATCTCTGGGAGATTTTCACCATTTGATATTATGTGGAGCTGGGAGGTCTCTTGTGGACCAGTGTCCTGAAGTTGGCTCTCCCACCTCATAGGCACAGCACTGACTCCTGGCTGCAGCACCAAGAGCCTTTCATCCACACGGCTCAGAATAAAAGGGAGAAAAAGTTAAAGAAAGAAGTAGTAGAAGTTGAAAGAAAGAAAGGAGGGAGGGAGGAGGGAAGGAAGAAAAAAAGAAAGAAGATAAAGTAAAATAACATAAGATAAAATATAATAAAGTTATTAAAATAAAAAAATAATTATTAATTTAAAAGAAAAAAAAATTCAAAAAACGGACGGATAGAACCCTAGGACAAATGGTGGAAGCAAAGCTATAAAGACAAAATCTCACACAGAAGCATACACATACACCGTCACAAAAAGAGGAAAAGGGGAAGAAATCATAAATCTGGCTCTCAAAGTCCACCTCCTCAATTTGGGATGATTCGTTGTCTATTCATGTATTCCACAGATGCAGGGTACATCAAGTTGATTGTGAAGCTTTAATCCGCTGCTTCTGAGGCTGCTGGGAAAGATTTCCCTTTCTCTTCTTTGTTCTCACAGCTCCCAGGGGCTCAGCTTTGGATTTGGCCCCGCCTCTGCGTATAGGTCGCCAGAGGGCGTCTCTTCTTAGCTCAGACAGGACGGGGTTAAAGGACCAGCTGCTTCGGGGGCTCTGGCTCACTCAGGCCGGGGGGAGGGAGGGGCACGTAGTGCGGGGCGGGCCTGCGGCGGCAG
Source organism: Tursiops truncatus (assembly GCF_011762595.2). Lineage (NCBI taxonomy): Eukaryota > Metazoa > Chordata > Mammalia > Artiodactyla > Delphinidae > Tursiops > Tursiops truncatus. The sequence continues at coordinate 26,168,398 of NC_047038.1, read as the reverse complement.
AGGCCGGCGTGACATTGCACCAGCCTGAGGTGCGCCGTGTGTTCTCCCGGGCAAGTTGTCCCTGGATCCTGGGACCCTGGCAGCGGAGGGCTGCACAGGCTCCCCGGAAGGGGCGTGCGGATAGCGACCTGTGCTTGCACACAGGCTTCTTGGTGGCGGCAGCAGCAGCCTTAGTGTCTCATGCCCGTCTCTGGGGTCCGCGCTGTTAGCCGCGGCTTGCGCCCGTCTCTGGAGCTCCTTTATGCAGCGCTCTTAATCCCCTTTCCCAGGTACGTGGGGGGTTTCTTGCCCTTTGGGAGGTCTGAGGTCTTCTGCCAGCGTTCAGTAGGTGTTCTGTAGGAGTTGTTCCACGTGTAAAGGTATTTCTGGTGTATCTGTGGGGAGGAAGGTGATCCCTGCGTCTTACTCTTCCTCCATCTTCCCGGAAGTCTCTCCATAGTTTAAACTTTTAATGTAAATAATCTGACTAGATAAACTATTTTAAGTTTTATTTTCAGTCATTGCCAGAACAGATTTTTATAAGGCAGGCATTCTATCAAGTTTCATAATATTTATTACATAATTTTATCCAATGCTAGAAATTTTATTGGTAATATGCCCTAAGAAAAGCAGTTGCTTAACAAAGTGAAGATGTAGTTATTCAAACAAATGGCTTTTTGACAGCATAATTTCATGTTGGACAGAAACACTCATCACCTTTTTTCTATAAAGAAAGCAGTATTTATTTCTAGAAACGCATTATAATTGCATTGTTTTTTGAAGTTATATAATCATACTTTTCATGTTGAAAGAAATCTGGCATTGCTATGCAGCTCACTTTATTGCATACAGGCGGGAAGGGATGTAAATCATCTTGAGAATTCCTCATTCCTTTACCATGTCTATCTTTCTTTTTCTTTTTAATAGTTAATTAATTCAATGTCTGTCTTTCTTCCTGTTCTTCAGATTTTCATGACTTTTAATTTTGGTTAACAAAATGCAACTGTTTGTGATGTATCTGAGTAATTTTATGCAGTAAACAAGTTCCTCAAAATTATTTGTAAATTGATTCATTTGGAAAAATGTAAAATGAGGTTTAATACTTATATGAGATTTATTTTTCAATAAAATTATTCACAAATAATGTAGCTTTCTGAAAGATTATTTTTCAGACCTATAGTTCTGAAAATTGGGCAGCTGTATTCTATAGTGTGGCTGCTGAACAGAGCTTAACTCTCTAATGAGATTCCTAACGGACCTGTGATGAACATTTGGTGTAATTGAAAAATAAATATTTTTGTTTTAAGCCACTGATGTTTTGGAAACTGTTAGTTAACACAGTGTGATTTAGTCTATCCCAACTGTGTTAACAGGCATATTTGTGGGGTTTGATTACGGACCCTTTTGTTTGAGTTTTTAATTTCTCTGCATTAAAAACTACAACTTGCTACTTACCAACAAAATATATCAAAGGTGACAGGAGATGCAAGATTATCTTCCATGAGATTGAAATACTTATCTTGCTAAGAGGCTTTCTCCTTTGCTGCCTTTGAAAAAAAAAGTTGCCATGTTGTAAGATGCTGTATGAACAGGACCACACAGCAGGAAGTTAAGGACAGCCTTAGGCTGACACCCAGCAAAAAATTGAGGCCCTCAGTCTGGTAGCTTGCAAGCAAATAGAAGCTGCCAATAACTTTATGAGCTTGAAAGTAGATCCTTTCCTGGGTGACCCCAGATGAGAACCCAGTCCTGTCTGACACTGTGGCCTTGCAGGGGACCCAGCTAAACCATGCCTGGATTCTTGACCTACAGATACTGTGAAATAATATATGTATATTGTTTTTAGCTGGAAAGTTCATGGTAATATTGTTATATAGAAATATATAACTAAACAACTGAGGATCTAGTTCTGTGATTTTTTTCTAATTCAACAAAAAGGAGAGATTTCACTGGTTTTATTGTAGTGACTTCCAAGAATAATAATGGAGCCAATTATAAACTATTCTGAAGGTTCAATTTAATTTCAATAGCTTTGTGAGCCTTATATAGCATTTAATATCATAAATGATATAGAAGATTAGATATTTTGATCTTTTGACTAGTTAATAATCATTGAAGAATATTTTAGACTATTTCATTATTTCTGTCCAGGTTCATTGTATGGCTATGAGTACTTTATGAAATATACACTTTTCTGTATGTATATTGTTCTTCAATGAAACATGGAAGAGTATAGTCATATTGGTTTGAAGTATAGACAATCTGTATAATTATTTTTTTACTAAGATCTAGAGTGAATATAAAATAACTAGAACCAATAAGGTAATTTTAACATCACAATTAATAATTTTACCTTAGGATTTGTAAAGGCAGGCATCTTTGAAAAATAAAGCAACATCAGAAAGCAATAAATTAAAAGATGTGACAGATAGATTGATCAATAGATGGAGGATGATAAATAAATTGTTCTAAAATAGTGTATGTTTACCCTAATTTTCTCTTCTGACAATAGAGCTACAGATGTTTGGTTTTACAGGCCTTCTAATTAATTGTATCTTCAATTTCATACCTATTACTGCAGTCTAGTCTCTTCATTTCTTGGGTTGTCATTTCAGTCTAACTAAGGTACTTAAAAAGGTATTCTTACTATTATTCTCCATAACCCTGTGCTTATGAGTAATGGCTCACTGGTTAATTCTATTATGTATAGTCTCCTCTCATTCACCTAGCTTTCCAAGTAAGGAATGCTGCTAAAGACTCACTGAATTACTTTTTATTGCAGAAATTGGATCATGATTTCATGTTTAGTAAAAGTCTTGTTGCTGTGCTCAGTCTGATAGATGGTCCAATATATCTTCCCACAGCTCACAGCAAAAGACTAACTGCAAAAAAAAAAAAAAAGACTAACTGCATAATGTATTACTGTGGGATACTGGAAAAATACACATGAATCTACAACTATATATCATTGTTCTAAAGTCTTTATCTCCAGATCTGTGAGGCATATTATCAATCTCAGCTGAACCGTAGAGCAGTTATTGTGTCATTGTCCTTGGTGAAAGTAATTGACGACACTGCTGGCAGATTTGTGGCAGGGAAAAAGCTATATAATTTTCAAGGCTTTGAATTCATGGTTGTGGAGAACGGTGGAATGGAGTAACCTACCAAGGTTGATGAGTTCTATGTTAAAGATGGAAAACATGCAGCAGGTTACACAAATACATTCTCTGTACTTTTTGCTCCTGGGCCTTTATTCACAAAAAGGTTCTAACTTTCCTTCCCCCAGCTCCACATTTACCTCTAGAATATATATAAGAGTGATTAAAAATCATTGCTTACCTGTCCTTTAAGTTACAATTTATGTTCCAACTTCTTCATACAATTTCTTGGACTTCACTGTCTTCCCTTTACTAATTTTTTAAACTATGCATCTCAAACATGTGACTAGGAATTTAATAATTTCTGTTCATATACTGGTTTCATTCTTCAGTGATTTAATCTCGAGATAACTTACATTTTTAAATGGGATGAACTTTGTATGTACTTAATCATTCATTTTTATTTAAAACATGTACTAATTTCTTTAGTATGCACCAGGACAAATTGATTGATTGGTTTGGTTTTTTTCTCCCTTTCTTTTATTTTCTAGTAATATTTACTAGAATTACTGAATGCTTACTATATGTGTGAGGCACAGTGAGGAGTATATATAGAAAAGTAGATATAATGGGCATACCTACCTAAGGAATTCTTGTATAAGAAAGGAGACTACATCAAACTTCATTTTCACAAGCATCCCTAGGCTCCCTGGGAGAAATGATGAAGGGGATTGTGAGACTGAAATCAGGCTTTCAACCCTGTATCAAATGTCCTGCAGTGGTAGTAGTGGGAGCACAAAGGTGCTCTGCTTTCTCTGTTTTCTCGGGAGATTTAGAGCTCCAGAAACTTGGGGAATTTCTAAAGTAGGGGGAAAAAAATCCAAATACACATGCCCAGTGATGGAGTGGATAGAACAGTATGGTATCGCTCATATGAATTCTAGCTCAGAGCTTAAAAAAATGCTCTACATTTCTCAATAGGAAAGACCTTAAAACTGAAAGAATAATACAACCTGTTGAGGAGTAAGTTATCCACATTCTCTTCTAAAGAGTAGCTCAGCCTAACATAAAGATCTAAAGACACTTGAAGGAAAATTGCTTCTCCCAAGTCCTGGGAGTACAGTGTCCATGGCAAAAGCAGCCCAGAGAACTGAGTGCCAAGAATGCCAGAAGAATGAAGAACCAGTGAGAGCGTCTGTGAAGGAGGCATGGACTTAGGGTCAGTACCACTGAAACTTCTCCCAGACTAGACTATCTCCAAGAAAAGGCCCATGTACTAGGACTCCTTAGAAATGACATGAATAAAAGAAATGGAGATAGCTAACATTTTCAAATCCCTACTCTCTGACAAGCATCTGTTAAGCTCTTTGCATGTTTTATTTTCTTAAAAAGCATCTGACACAGGCACTATCACCATTTTACAGGTGCAGAAACAGAGGCCACAGAACATTACCCAAGCCCACACAGACTTTAGGAAAAATTCAGGATTCCCGAGCTAGTCTAGTACACTGGGGACTCCAGCATCTGGTTCCTGCCTACGTCTCCACCTCTATCTCCTTTTACTTTTGCTTCAATTGTAAGTTTCCTCAATGCTGCTCTAGAAGGATGTTTCCTATCTCCCTACCTTTTATGTTGTTTCCCATTACAAGAACACCTACCCTGCCCCCTTGTCCTTCTTCAGCTTGCTGAAACCCACTGCAGTTACCTCCTTCATAAATCTTTAATAGCAGAGAGGGTTAGCTGCCTCTGAGCTTATGTGACACCTATGAATATTTCCAACACAGCCTTTACCTTCACTGGAGTACCAAACTACACTGAGAGCAGGAACTCTGTTTTAACACTCTGTATAACATGTGCTTGACATGAACTTGGGGGGTAAAATCAGGATTCAAATCAATGGCTCTGTGATTCCAATGTTTATTCCAAAGAAGATATATATGCTCATGATAATTATTGCACAAGGTAGTTAGTGAAAATCTCCATTGACAAAGTTCAGATAAAATGCTGTGGGAATTCATAAGTGTAGAATTCTCTAGACTAGAAGGAATTTGACCTGTCTTCCCAGTATCCTTCTTTTTCCACAGTTAAGTATTTCTTATCCCAAACTGTAGAATTTCCTTGTCATTAACACTCCCTGGACACAGAAAGAATTCATAGGAGCTAGCCACCACCTGTTTTTTTTTTTTTTTTTTTGGTGTTTTTTTTTTTTTTTTTTTTGCAGTATGCGGGCCGGCCTCTCACTGTTTTGGCCTCTCCCGTTGCGGAGCAACAGGCTCCAGACGCGCAGGCTCAGCGGCCATGGCTCACGGGCCCAGCCGCTCCGCGGTATGTGAGATCTTCCCGGACCGGGGCACGAACCCATGTCCCCTGCATCGGCAGGCGGACTCTCAACCACTGCGCCACCAGGGAAGCCCCCCAACACCTGTTTTTTAATTGAAGTACGTTTCTTAATTTAGTGGTAGAGTCAAAAGAATTCACATTTTCTTACACAAAATTTGTTCTTTGTTAGTAGAGGCACAAAAATAGTTTTATGTTTTTTAATTGCACTTTCATGTTGACATTTTGGCTAACAAGTTCTACTCATAAAGATTCTGTTCCTTTATAATTTGTCATTGTAGGGCTTCCCTGGTGGCACAGTGGTTAAGAATCTGCCTGCTAATGCAGGGGACATGGGTTCGAGCCCTGATCTGGGAAGATCCCACATGTCTCAAAGCAACTAAGCCTATGCGCCACAGCTACTGAGCCTGCACTCTAGAGCCCCCGAGCCACAACTACTGAGCCTGCATGACGCAACTACTGAAGCCTGCGCACCTAGAGCCCATGTTCAGCAACAACACAAGCCACTGCAATGAGAAGCCCGTGCACTGCAACGAAGAGTAGCCCCCACTCTCTGCATCTAGAGAAAGCTCACATGCAGCAATGAAGACCCAAAGCAGCCAAAAAAAAAAAAAAGTCATTGTATTATTGACAAATGTATTTTAGTATTATTACATGATTTTTAATAATAGTGATTTCCTATGGATGTTATTTTGATTTTACTGAAACTTCTGGGATTTAAATAGAATTTTTGGGGAGAAGAGATCAGAAGAGCCATACAATTTCATTAGCACTTTAAGGTATGAATCCACTAATTTCTAAAAGAGGAAGTTAAAAAGGTTTAAATTATATCAGGAACTCTTTGGGTTAAATTCAAAGAAAGATTTCCAGACAGTAAAGTATGTTATGCATGAGCAAAAAAATGATAGACTGGAGCCTTAGAGCCTCATTGTCATTAAATGAGCATGGAGATTCCTATCTGCTTAGAATAGCTAAATTTAGGTAATGTCTGCCAAGAAGTAGATGAGGTGAAGCAAAAACGATAGCATTAGCTGGATGACTTCTAGAAGAACTTTTCGAGATTGTTGGAAGGGTTTATGAATGCATTAAATGAATGCAGTAAAGTAATAAGCTACAAATGTCAAACAGTTCATTTTTGTTTATCCCCTGAAGAATTTCAGGGACTGAAACAAGGGTTACAGAAATTTAGCTCCATCCTAGATACTTCCAACAGAGAAAAGTAATAACCAGTATTTTGTAGGAAAAGAAGTCAAAGGAAAGAGTTTAATATCAGGTACCCATCACTGATTCGGGTTATTTTATATAAAAATTCATAAAAATCAGCTTTATGTGAGTAAATATTTTAAAAGAGATTTTTTAAAGTGTGTGTGGTAGGCCAAATAATGACCCTCCAATGATGTCTATACCCTAATCCCCAGAGCCTGTGAGTATATTACCTTACATAGCAAAAGGGATTTTGCAGAGAGAACTAAGGTTACTAATTAACTGACCTTACAAAGAAGACACTATCTTGGATTGCCTGGTTGGTTCCAGTGTGATCACATGAACTCGTACGTGAAAGAGGAAGACAGAGGAATCAGTAAGAAATGTGACTAGGAAAGAAGCATGAGAGATTTGAAGCATCAGAGGAACTTGGACCACAGTCGCTGGCTTTGAAGATGGAAGAAGGAGGCCAGGAGTCAAGAAATCCAAGTGGCTCTAGACAGCCACTAACGAACTGGGGATGTCAATCCTATAATGAAAAGGAATTCTGCCAACAACCTGAATGAGCAAGGAAATGGATTCTCTCTAGAGATTCCAGCTAGGAATGCGACCTTGCCACACCTTGAGGAGACCCCTTCAGACTTCTGGCCTACAGACTTGTAAGGTCATGAATGTGTGTGTGGTTTTTTAGCTGCTAAATTGTGGCAATTTTGTTGGGCAGAAATTGAAATCGAATACAGCATGCAACCTGTTATATAACAACATTTAAGTATTTGTAATTCGTGACACAATGTATGCACTCATGAAGAGTATCATGCTTTTAGTATTCTGATTTATAAAAGATGGTTCAAAATATTAAGTGAAAATATAAATTTTCTCCTCATGCCCAGGAGAATGCAGCATCTCAGGATCACAGAGCCATGGAAACGGCATGAAAGCTGACAGCCATTCCAAAGCTAAGAGACGAGACGGTTGTCTGTACTCAGGGCCCATATGGCCACACAGAGTCATCTGTGCTGATGAATGCCAGGATGCTAGGTGTTAGCAGAAGAGGATGCAAGAGGAGGGAACAATGCTGCCTGCCTGGGATGGTGCAGCATAACTTGAAATAGAGATTTGATAAGTGCACCACTTATCAAAACAAAGATCCTGCACAAATACCCACCTTTCAGGCATGTTTCTGATCTCCAAGGCCTGCTGACAGTATTTGGCAAGAAATGAGACCAGAGCAGCTTTTTCACATACTTTCCACTTAGACTTAGGCGTCCTTTAACCCTGGTTTGGCTGCCCTTATTGCCTTCCTCATTTTGAGATGTCACTCATTCCACTATCATGCCATCTCTGTTCTGACCCGTTCACTGGGAAGAACCAAGACAGCTCTAGACTGTGTGGCATATCAGGGTATGCCTGCTGCATACCTAAGCGGGTATTAGCTGGAAGATGTGCATTATTGTCTGGGTTCACGTCTGCTATCTGGGCATTTACCAGGATGGCAAATGCTGGATATGTTTTCTGTGCTGTAATGTCGATGTAAATGCAGCATTTGCCATTTGGGTGCATACTTTCTACATTTCATCCCTAAGACAATTCTCCAAAGAGAAGCAGCAGCTGAAAAACACAGATACCAACTCTTGGAAAATAAGCCTCTGTTTTATACACAGTTAAGTTGCAGAAATAATAACGTAAGCTATTTACTGTAGACATTTCATTTGACCATACGTAAGCAGAAAGGGCTTCTTTCCAGGGTTGCTAATATTATTACTTTCTTTCCTAATTACCTCAGGAATCTGTGTTTCCTGAAAGAAGCAACACAGAGAAACATTCCATTTGAAACAAGCTTCACTTAAGCTTTTCTAAGCACAAAAACAAAAGTGCATATTAATCAGGAAGGAAAGTGAGTGAATCATTCCCCACTACAACAACTTAGGATGTGGTGAAACAGGTTTTATTTACTGTACTGCTTCAAAAAAAAAAAAAAAAAAGAATCATTCCACTGTAACGTGGAAGACACTGTGTATACAGGATATTTCTGAGAGTTTAGGTTCTATAACAAATCTGTTTTAATACTCTGTTCTACCTCAATACTGAATACTTTAAAGGGATTCTTTAATGCAATATGATGACAAGCACATGAAATTTTACATTAAAATGTCAAAGGTTAATAGTGGTTGAAATGTAGGTATGAATCCTATGTACCCATTTAAAAGGGAGGGTGGAAATGAGGGTTTATCAAAGCCTTTTTGGCCACCATATTGAGAAAATTAAGAATAAAAACAAAGAAGAAATGAGAGTTGGACAGAAGGAAAAGTAAAAGTTTCTGGACAATAAGGATAAAATCCCTGGATCCAGTCATGCTTGGGGCCAGGTCCTTTCAACTTTTAAGTAGTCAGTACCCCCTCTACGTAAATCACACAGTTGGGTGTTGAGGAGCTGGCATCAGTATGTGCATTATCCCAAGATTTTAGGAATGACAGTATGCATGTGTAAAATGATAATGCATTTCACGTGTCAGAATGCCTCGTCAAAGACTTATGTAAACAAAATGTGTTAAAATGATTTCAGTAGAAGGGGGTACATCTATAGTTGGAGATGTGAATAAAAGTTGAATGAACAGGATTGCGTGTTCTCTACAGTGGTTGGTGTAATTCAAATGAATAGAGGGAAAACATCTTTTACATTAATAATTTATTTTTTAGATTTTTTTTTGATGTGGACCACTTTTAAAGCCTTTATTGAATTTGTTACAATATTGCTTCTGTTTTATGTTTTAGTTTTTTGGCCGCGAGGCATCTGGGATCTTAGCTCCCTGACCAGGGATCAAACCCTCACCCCCTGCATTGGAAGGTGAAGTCTTAACCACTGGACTGCCAGGGAAGTCTCCTAAAATTCATAATTTTGATAGATCTTAACTAGGACACGGTCACATCTTATAAAGGTTTGTTTCTAAAACCATTACCAAAAAAAAAAACACCAATCACATCTAATGAAAATTACTCTTCTTAAATTTTATCATTTTTTAAAAAGTTAGTAATGCATGACTGAGGGTTTTTAGTAAGATTAGACTTCCCATGGATTTCTTGTGCTCTTAAACCTTGTGCTCTCATTCTTCTATTATGGTCTTAGGTGGTACTATAGGTCAGCACAGGTCAGGGCTGCCATGTGTGGCCACTTGGGCTGGTAATGCTTAAATCGAAGGGCATCTGATTTAGACTTTGATGTGTGAAGTATCCTGGAATGATGCAATGTGGAGATTGTAAGCATTTGGATAAACTGAATACATGATACTATGTGTGCTTGATGGAACTAGTTTCAGAAAACTGCACAACCTACAAGTTAGAAATAATGATTAATGTCACCATGCTTATATTCAAGTAAAATCATCTTTAGAACGCTTTCACTTATTCACTTATGCAAAAATATTTTCTAAGCAACTATCATGCTCTAGGAACTTCATTAAAGTGTAAAGATATCATGATGGTAAGCAACAGATATGACTGGTATGTTCATGGAGTGTACATTATAATGAAAGACACAGTCAAATACACATCCTTTTTTTTTTTAACATCTTTATTAGAGTATATTTGCTTTACAATGGTGTGTTAGTTTCTGCTTTATAACAAAGTGAATCAGTTATACATATGTTCCCATATCTCTTCCCTCTTGCGTCTCCCTCCCTCCCACCCTCCCTATCCCACCCCTTTAGGTAGTCACAAACCACCAAGCTGATCTCCCTGTGCTATGCGGCTGCTTCCCACTAGCTATCTGTTTTACATTTGGTAGTGTATATATGTCCATGCCACTCTCTCACTTTGTCACAGCTTACCCATCCCCCTCCCCATATCCTCAAGTCCATTCTTTAGTAGGTCTGTGTCTTTATTCCTGCCTTACCCCTAGGTTCTTCATGACATTTTTTTTTTCTTAGATTCCATATAAATGTGTTAGCATATGGTATTTGTTTTTCTCCTTCTGACTTATTTCACTCTATGACAGACTCTAGGTCCATCTATCTCACTACAAATAACTCAGTTTCATTTCTTTTTATGGCAGAGTAATATTCAATTATATATATGTGCCACATCTTCTTTATCCATTCATCCGATGATGGACACTTAGGTTGCTTCCATGTCCTGGCTATTGTAAATAGAGCTGCAATGAACATTGCGGTACATGAAGCTTTTTGAATTGTGGTTTTCTCAGGGTATATGCCCAGTAGTGGGATTGCTGGGTCGTATGGTAGTTCTATTTTTAGTTTTTTAAGGAACCTCCATACTGTTCTCCATAGTGGTTGTATCAATTTACATTCCCACCAACAGTGCAAGAGGGTTCCCTTTTCTCCACACCCTCTCCAGTATTTATTGTTTGTAGATTTTTTTTTTTTTTTTTGCGGTACGTGGGCCTCTCCCGTTGTGGAGCACAGGCTCTGGACGTGCAGGCTCAGTGGCCATGGCTCACGGGCCTAGCCGCTCCGCGGCATGTGGGATCTTCCCGGACTGGGGCACGAACTCGTGTCCCCTGCATCAGCAGGCGGACTCTCAACCACTGCGCCACCAGGGAAGCCCTGTAGATTTTTTGATGATGGCCATTCTGGCCGGTGTGAGATGATATCTCATTGTAGTTTTGATTTGCATTTCTCTAGTGATTAATGATGTTGAGCATTCTTTCATGTATTTGTTTACAATCTGTATATCTTCTTTGGAGAAATGTCTATTTAAGGTCTTCTGCCCATTTTTGGATCGAGTTGTTTGTTTTTTTGATATTGAGCTGCATGTGCTTCTTGTAAATTTTGGAGATTAATACTTTGTCAGTTGCTTCATTTGCAAATATTGTCTCCCATTCTGAGGGTTGTCTTTTTGTCTTGTTTATGGTTTCCTTTGCTGTGCAAAATCTTTGAAGTTTCATTAGGTCCCATTTGTTTATTTTTGTTTTTATTTCCATTTCTCTAGGAGGTGGGTCAAAAAGGATCTTGCTGTGATTTATGTCATAGAGTGTTCTGCCTATGTTTTCCTCTAAGAGTTTGATACTGTCTGGCCTTACATTTAGGTCTTTAATCCATTTTGAGTTTATTTTTGTGTATGGTGTTAAGGAGTGTTCTAATTTCATACTTTTATATGTACCTGTCCAGTTTTCCCAGCACCACTTATTGAAGAGGCTGTCTTTTCTCCACTGTATACTCTTGCCTCCTTTATCAAAGATAAGGTGACCATATGTGCGTGTGTTTATCTCTGGGCTTTCTATCCTGTTCCATTGATCTATGTTTCTGTGCCAGCACCATACTGTCTTGATTACTGTAGCTTTGTAGTATAGTCTGAAGTCAGGGAGCCTGATTCCTCCAGGTCCGTTTCTCTTTCTCAAGATGGCTTTGGCTATTCGGGATGTTTTGTGTTTCCATACAAGTTGTGAAAAATTTTTTTCTATTTCTGTGAAAAATGCCAGTGGTAGTTTGATAGGAACTGCATTGAATCTGTAGATTGCTTTGGGTAGTAGAGTCATTTTCACAATGTTGATTCTTCCAATCCAAGAACATGATATATCTCTCCATCTATTTGTATCATCCTTAATTTCTTTCATCAGCGTCTTATAATTTTCCTGTTACAGGTCTTTTGTCTCCTGAGGTAGGTTTATTCCTAGATATTTTATTCTTTTTGTTTCAATGGTAAATGGAGTGTTTTCTCAATTTCACTTTTTTATTTTTCCTCATTAGTGTATAGGAATGCCAGAGATTTCTTTGCATTAATTTTGTATCCTGCTACTTTACCAAATTCATTGATTAGCTCTAGTACTGGTAGCATCTCTAGGATTCTCTATGTATAGTATCTTGTCATCTGCAAACAGTGACAGCTTTACTTCTTTGCCAATTTGGATTCCTTTTATTTCTTTTTCTTCTCTGATTGCTGTGGGGAAAACTTCCAAAACTATGTTGAATAATAGTGGTGAGAGTGGGCAACCTTGTCTTGTTCCTGTTCTTAGTGGAAATGGTTTCAGTTTTTCACCATTGAGGACGATGTTGGCTGTGGGTTTGTTATATATGGCCTTTATTATATTGAGGAAAGTTCCCTCTATGCCTACTTTCTGGAGGGTTTTTATCATAAATAGGTGTTGAATTTTGTCGAACTCAAATACACATTCTTATTGTGACATGGATAAATGCTATGATGAGGGAGTTAAAAGGTACTGTGGGAAGATGGGGGAAGGACATTTAAATTGAAATCTAATTAATGAATGAGACCAAAGGGTTTTAAATATTATATGAGTATCATGTGTTTTAGTATGTAGGGCTTACTTTTTCATACTCTGTGTGTTGAAAAAAGCAACAAAAGTCAACCAGAGAAATGAAAAGTAAGGTTTCCTGGAGTTCCATTATCATAGCTTCTCACCAATCAGTTACTATACTGAATGCAATCATTTTGCTAGTTTGTTTTGGTTCTTACTTTTACTGTTCTTTGTTGTCTCTGGTCACAACTAGAGTTAAAAGAATATTTTTCTTGTGGCAGATGTCCCTCATCATATCAATGTATTGACCAGTGGGATGAATATCAAAAACTGGAGTTCTAAAAAGCCATCCACTACCTGTTTTAGTGTACCTCTCTCTTGAGCAAACCAATGAGAAGTGTTTTTATAAAACAGCTTTATAAGCTGTCTGCTCTGCAAATTTCTTCTCTGCTTATTTATTCTCTCACAAATGGCCCAAAGCAGGTCACAGGCCCAGTGATCTCTCCCTTGTTCTCCCTTCAAATAGGGAGTTTACCTCAGGTCTTCCGGTGAACCCTTGCTCTCTAAAGGAGCTGAACTCAGTGTTCAGTTATGTTGAAAGGCCTTTTATGATATTGCTGTTAGCTTAGGGTCTGTACCCCTCTCTTGCCCTGAAATGTACAGGCATGTTAAGCTTCTCTATTCACTGTAATTCTTGGCTACATGCAACACACCCTCCTGCACCCTAGGACACCGACCTAATCTTTTCTAGAGAAGGTACATACAATATGCAAGTAAAGAATACATCATTGAGAATGGTAGCACTGAGATGATTGGGAATATGTAAACCTAGCCTGGCTAAGAAAGCAAAAATAAGAACTAGGAAGCCATATTCATGGATTTTTAACAGGACCCAGAGGAAAATTCCAAGAATAAAACTCATAAATCCTTGGTTGAGTGTGCTCAGAAAAAAGCAAAAAATGAAAAAATAAATACATAAATTGTGTTAAAGATATTATGTACCTATGCACATGAATTCCCAAATAAAGAATGAGAAACAAAGATAGGTTTGTTTACACTGATTTTTCCTAATTCTTGTTAGGATAGTGTTGTTAACACTGATTTGTCCTAATTAATTAATCAGGTAAGGTTGGAATTGATTTGGCCTCCTAATAAAAATTAATTCAGCCTATTATTGCTAATCAGAAAATAAAATACCATTATTATTATGCTTCAGTTAATTGGAAACTATAATAATTGATATAAGTAGAGCTAGCTATGTACATTTAAATAAAAATACCAGTTGATAACCAAATTCATTAATCATAAATTTACCTTTAAAGCTTTGAGAAAATTAGGATAAAATCCTGTAAAATTAACCAGATTAGGACATCCCTCAAATTGGAAAAGAACCCAGATTAGGCTGAGTTAACTAGCCACTACAGAGAATTCTTGTTCTAGAAGCATGCAGGTTCACCAGCTGTGGTAAGCTTTGTGGCTTCCTTTCGCATTGTTTGTTCCTTTCCCATGTATTGCCACAGATGATGCTCTTAGGAAAATTATGCCTCAGAAGTTCTCAGAACCTTTATCACTTCAAACAAGGACCTCTTTATATAAGTGCCTAGATTGCCATTTCTGATTAAGCTATAATGATTGTTTGGCCCAATTTTATATTATTATCTAATTTGGATAAATGAAAGACTACATGTTATATACATGCAGGTGGCTTCTCCACTAGCTCATCCTCCTATACCCTCCCCCACCCCAACTGGAAGATAACCAGTATCTTGATGTTTGTGTTTATTGCTTTCTTTCTATTTGTTAAACTTGTTTCATTGCACATGTATGAGTCTTTTAACAATACATTGTTTAGTTTTGCTTGTGTTTTAGCTTTGTAAAAATAGTATCATACTATATATGTAGTTTTTATGACTTTCTTTTTCTATTCAAAAGTGTGTTTCTAGAATCCATCCATTTTATTGCATGTGGCTCTTTTTCATTGCTGTGTGATATTCGGCTGTGTGAATATATCACAATTGATCATTTATTCTCCTATATTTGGATGCTGGTGTTGCTTTCAATATTTTTCTGTAATGAGTAGTGATGAAAGAGTGATAATGAGTGGTACTAAGACTTTTTTTTGTATTTTGATACACATTTTCAGGAATTTCTCTAGAGTATATATTTGAGGAGTTGAATTGATGGGTTACAGGGTATGTGAATATTCATTACAAAATAATGCTAAATTGTTTTCCAAAAGTGGTTGTATTATTTTACATTTCCACCTCAATGCATAAGAGTTCTGGTTATCTACAAACTTTCCAAAGCTCAGAATTGTCAAAGTATTTTTGTTTTTCTGGTCTAGTACATATAAATCATTTGGGTGTTAATTTTCATTTCGCTGATTACTAAGGTTGAATATATTTTTATATATTTATTATTCATTTAGGTTTTTCCTTCTGTAAAATGGCTATTCTCTTACTCATACTTTTATTAGATATTTTGTATTTTTTTAAACTTATTCAAACATTTTATGTATTCTGGTTTATGAATCATTGGGCAGTTATATGTATTACAAATCCCTCACTCCAGTTTGTAGTTTATAACTTCTTTTTCTTCTTTTTTGGGGGCGGGGGGAGAACGGATATCTTTTATTGAATAGGAGTTCTTAATTTTAATATAAGCACATTAATTAAAATTTTAATGGACAGTACTTTTTTGTTCCCTTGGGAAAAAATTCTTTCTTATATGGAATAAACAACAAAAGGATTTTTTTCCTTATATTTTCTTCTAAAAGGTTTAAAGTTTTGCCTTTTATATTTAAGCCTTTAGTCTATTTACAGCTGATTTTTATATTGTTGTGAGGTTGATGTTTAATTTCTTTTTTTCCTCTGGTTAACTATTCCTCTCACCATAATTTATTGAAATTTCCCTTCTTTTCCTGCAGCATATCTTTTGTCATATACCATATCCATATAGCTATTGGAGTTTTCCTGTGCTCTCTTCTTGGTCTAGAAAGAACTTCTGATCTGTTTAATACAGCCATACCTTGCTTCATTTTATTGCACTTCACAGATACTATGTTTCTTACAAATTGAAGGTGTGTGGCAACCCTGCATCAAGCAAGTTTATTGACACTATGTTTTTCAATAGCATTTGCTCACTTCCTGTCTCTGCATCACGTGTTAGTAATTCTGATAATATTTTAAACCCTTGACCAACAAAAAGATTACAACTCACTGAAGACTCAGATGATGATTACCATTTTTAATTAGAATATGTACATTGTTTTTTCAGACATAATGCTATTGCACACCTAATACACTATAGTATAAGGTAAATATAACTTTTATATGCCCTGAGAAACCAAAAAATTTGTGTGACTCGCTTTATAGCAATATTTACTTTATTTTGGTGGTCTGGAACAGAACCCACAATATCTCTGAGGTATGCCTGTACTTCATTCCTGGCCTTCACCTGAGCATAGCTATGTCTGTTTTTCAACTCTGCATTCTTAGCTATCCTGTCCAGGATTTAACTTGTAAGAATAGTGGTGTTTTCAACATTTTCTTAAATAAGGAGAAAAAAGCTCACCTGTCCTGTTATTCTCCTGCTGTACTATTTTTGTTTGTATGTCCTTTGCACACTTTTCCACAAATGTTGAAAAATCAGGAAGCACAGATTCTTCTTAGGAAAACATGCTCCACCAACACCTGCAAAAACTAAAGCCAAAATAAAAATATATACATTCCTCAGCACTGCTGATGAATGCCTCATCCTTCTTAACTAAGAGGAATTTTAGACATTTCCTTGGATTTGGGCAAAAATCAGTGTCTTACACACTATGGTTTGCAGGAGACTGTCCCAAATTCTTTAGAAGCTCTTCATTATATGATAGTTTGCTATCTTCTACCAAAAATATATCCTTGGATGTGGCAGCTGGAATGGAAAAGTGGATTGTGAAGATTTAATCGGTTTTCAGAAACATTGGTACCATTTAACTATTGACTGAAAAGGACCTCCCAGCTTAAATATTGACTAACATGAACCTCTAGTCTCTGGCAAAATTTTAAGGTTATAGTTTACTAAGGAATGTGGTTTGGCAAAGATTTTTCATTTAAACAATTGGGTATTGTTTGCCATCTTAACCTCTTTGCAATGCCTCTTTGAAAACTGTAGAAAAAAGCACTGTAAGTATCTAACATAAATAAAACAGTTATAAGCAAACATTGGAACTAAATACCAGATTCAAGTGTGAGCTGGTAGAAGAATGTATTATGGTTGGCATCATCTTTGGTCCTCTGAGACTTTGGAATTTAAGTAGTGCTACCAATATTGCCCTTTTCTAAATAAAGTGGAAAAGGTTTCTTGGACAAAATTAAGCATGATTCAAGATATGGATCCGTAAAGAACATTTGACACTAAAGACCCACAAATTAGACTTTATCTAAACAATTATATATCTATATTTATATCTTTATACAGTCAAAAAATAGTTTTTCAGTGTAACAAAGTATTTCTGAAATACCCTGAATTATAACTGTAACTTTTCTGCTATTAATAAAAATGGTATTATAATTATTCATTAAAAGTAAATAAAAATTATTATTGTACAAAAGTCACTTGATTTCACAGAGCTGCACAAAAGGGATAATTAGATGAGTCTGGTGTGAAGTAATAATTTTATTAATACTTATATATAATGTTAATTTGAATTTGATTACAAATTTATGAAAATGTTTCAAAATATCTAGAAAAGATGTTTAAATGAGTAATATATATATACACGTAATTGTTAATATAACACAAACTGAATAATATAACTGTTAATGTAGAATCAAGGCTCAGGTGCTTTAGGCAAATTAAATAAGAAATTTTGAAAGATGCAAAAGCATGCAAAGTAAAAATATGTATGTAAAAATTCTCAAAGGAAAACTTATTTATGACATAGAAAATGTTATATATTTTACCAAAATGAATTTTTCAAATACTTTGTTAGGTGAATTAAATATTAGATGAATTGTGTTTGATTATACAACTTTTTTTTTTTTAAAGAAGATGTTGGGCATAGGAGTTTTTATTAATTAATTTATTTTTGCTGTATTGGGTCTTAGTTTCTGTATGAGGGCTTTTTCTAGTTGTGGCAAGCGGGAGCCACTCTTCATCGCGGTGCATGGGCCTCTCACTATCGCAGCCTCTCTTGTTGCAGAGCACAGGCTCCAGATGCGCAGGCTCAGCGGTTGTGGCTCACAGGCCTAGTTGCTCCGCAGCATGTGGGATCTTCCCAGACCAGGGCTCGAACCCGTGTCCCCTGCATTGGCAGGCAGATTCTCAACCACTGCGCCACCAGGGAAGCCCAGATTTTACAACTTTAATTGTATTCCTAGAGCCTGATTTGAGCAAGATCTTAAAGAATTGATTGGATTTTAAGTAGATTAGTGGATATGTATCAAGGGAGTCGGGGCATTGCTAACAGGCTGGATTATCTAGTAAGTTAATGAGAAGAAATGTCAGTGGGGCCCAAGGAGTGAGGAGCTGGAAATGTCACTGTATAAATCTCCAAAATGAATTTTCTACCATAGAGAATAAAGTGTGCAGTGTTCGTCCATTTATGCCATCTGGATCTTACAATCCAGTGGGAAGACGTACATTCATTATTGAGCACTTACTAGCTATTAGGCATGTTTGTACACCCTGAACATTGAGCAAAACAGAAAAAAAAAGTGCCTGCCTTCATAGATCTTATATTCTAAACATAACAATTTCAATTAGGATTAAAGTTTTGGGGGAAGGGCAGTGATGGGAAAGTAGGATTTAATTTATAAAACAGACCAGGAAGTGGAGTAAAGACAAAAGTTTTTATTATTTTATGATCAGCTGAAGGACTAAAATCAAGTGAGAGATACATAGATAGACAGGTAACCTTGTGTGATACCTAGACATTATTATATATCTCTGGACAATATATGAAGAGACCATGGGTGATGTGGGAAGAAACTGAACCCAGAACTAAGAAGCTAGGTGATGTGATATGTTAAAGGCAATATTTACTACTTATACATAAATATGCTGATGTTTCATGATGTTGCTAAAGTATAAAAGATTTGGTAAAACCCAGTTTGGGCTTCTCATTTCAGGGCAGGACAGGTTGAATACCATTATTTCCAATCTAACCCTGTTTCCCTTAAGGAACTGAGATGACAGAAACCAAGTTCACTGGATATCATCACACTTCACATCTCCTGGTGAGGTTTGCTCAGAATTTATCCTTTTTTTTACAGCAGTATACTGTAACCTTTGTAAGATGAATGTGTCAAAATGCTCATTTCCACCAAGTCTCATCTCAGTGCTCTGTAGGACTTTGACAAAACATCACAGAAACTAGCCCGCATTGACAATTTAATACAGCTTTTAGTGACTTCCTCAGCAGGTATCACTTGCTCCCTTGTCTGCTGGTCCACCATTAAATGGAGCTTTGTCTGGATTTCACTGGTCTGTTGCCTGTTTATGACACATATTTCACTGCCTTGTGGATTATAGTACTGCAGATTTTTTAAAAAAACTTTTACATAGGTCTCTTTTTTCCCTCATATTTCACATTTCAATATGTAATCTTTACACTTAAACTCCATTTGAACAAATTATGTCTTTCTCTTTAAAAATGAAAGTACCAAATGCAGAGAGAGAGGTAGTGGTCTATGGTGAGGAGCAGAAGGCAGTCAGCAGAAACCATGAAATCTAGTCATGGCATTTATCCCATTCATTCTGCTGTGATATCTGTGGCCCAGTCATGGTCTTCAAATGCTCACTCCATCATCCACTCTGGTGTCTCCTTAGCTAACTTCCAACTTCTCTGGTAGAGAAGGTTCAGCTGCTCTCTTGTGACACTTAGGCCTTAGGTCTTAGGATATTCAGAGTGTGGACATCAGACTCTCTCTGACCAAGATATTATACTTTGCCATTCCTAATTTGTTGTTAACATATAACTGTGACATGAGAAATTTCTCCTTAGATTGCTGGCCCTCAGAATTCTGAACAGGAAATTGGGATTTGGTCCAAATTTAGCTGAGAATTAAGGTGGTTCTAAGTGATTCCCATCTCCCACCTCCATCCCAGAAACTCAACCAGGAGCACTGGGAAAATTCACAGGCACTCCCACCAACATTGAAATATCCTCCATCATCTCCTTCAACTCTTATTCCTTCTCCCCTCTTGGAGAATCTTGCATGCATGCATGATTCCTTATGGGAAGACAATTATTAACTCTGCTAGATGGTATCTTCTCCTAAATCTTTTTATCTTATATCTGATGGTGATACTTTTCAACTTACATCCATTTGGGGACAATAGTGACCTCATGGCTGAACCCAAATGAGAATTGACAAAACCTTTCCCTGGTCCTCTTACCAAATCTCTGCCTTCTTTATTATCTTTCTTTCCCTGCCAAATTGAAAAAAAAAAAAAAAACAAACTAAGGCATTCTCAGTGTCTTGTCTCCTCTACCATTCTTACAGTCTGCTGTCAAAAGCATTATCATGATGCTGACTATGACAGGCCAGGTTACTCCTTTATCCTAAAAGCATTATTGACTTCCCATTGCCCACAGTTAGTCTCATTGTTTAAAAATTCAAAATCCTAAATGATCTGACCCAAATTTGCCTTCCCAGCACTACATTCTACCCCTGTATTTAATTTTTACCCTCTCGGCAAATTTGAATTCCTTAATATTTTTCATACATGTTATTTTTGTATCCATTCCTCCATGCCTTATTAAATACCAGAAGTGTCTTTATGGTACCATTTTAACATGTTTGAGTTCTGGTGAATTTGCAGGGTTCAGCTAAAATTTTTCCCCAAATTGCCAACACACATACACACACACAGAGAAACTTTTTTGTCCAAACTTCCAAAATCCTTTCCTTATACTTCTCTTAGCCACTTCTCTATCTCATATTACACCTATTTAAGGAAGGAGTGGCTAGATTAAACTGTGAAGAGAGGGGAAATAACAGAATTTGTTTGATGTTAGTCAGTAAAATAACTTAAAAGGTGACATAATAATCAAGACTGCTAGGAGACAGTGAAAGAAAGCAAGCAAATCAGTGAACAATGTTAACAGAAAGACCACTTATGGGAGAAAAAGAAAAATGCAATATTTCATGGACTTCATAAAGACCCAGAAAAAATATTGAAGGTTTAGAACTCTGGGGTTTAATTGTTTAACTTTTGTTTTTTTCAAGAAGTATTAAAATTACTGTTCACCTAAGTCACCTAGAAATATAATTTTATCACCAAAGAAGGGAACGTAAAGGACCTAAGGGTCCTTTAAAAGATCTTTTTACCAGATGTAAGCTCTGTAGAGTTTATATAATAAAACAATGGTAAGAAAAAACAGATGCTGAAGAAGCCCTGCAAGTTGTGCTTCTCTTTTAAGGCTTTAAAAATAACATTTTTTTTTTTGTTTTATAACTGTTGTTTGCTCCACAGTACTCTATCTTATTTAGATTCAAACTACAGAAACATTTTTTAAGGACTGTTCATGAGGCTTAATAATAATCTATTTCCTTTATTATTTATCTTTATGAGACCTACTGAATTTTTCTCTACATTGTTTTATTTTGATGGAGAGAAGGATGGCTAGGAATGTCACTTTACCATATTGAACAGATGGATGAGAATAATTGAGCAATACTGAATGCTTTAGCTACTGGCTAACCTAGCAAAATAGATTTAATATTTCTATAGGGTTTAAAGGGTATCATGTTGCTTTATCATTTTTGTTTCTGGAAATTAAACTTTGAAATTTTTAAAGGAAGAAGTCAGAGGAGACATTGGTAAAAAAACGTATTGAAAAAAGACAAGGTACGTTCACTTCTCTCCCGTGAGGCCCTCAGTGACGATCTCTTATTTCTTGGGTTCGAATGTACCCAATTTTATTTGATGTCATCAAATTATGTTTCAGTAATTTGGGCATTATTATGGTATATAGGATCTAGAAATGTCAACTAGATGAACTAATAAGGAATTATGCCACTGACTTAATGAATTACTACAAGGAATTCATGTAACTCGTCTGGGTCACAATTTTCTAGGATTATTATTTTCTGGGATAATTATTTCTCTATTTGGCAGGGAAATAAAAAGCACAGAATTTTTTTCGAGCACTCATGTCTTTTCTTTAGTCAGAAGTATATTTTTATGGCAAAATAATTATGAATATGTGGAAAATCCAATGAGAGCAAATATTAATTGGTGATCAATTTCTCATTTTCTTAAAGAAATTTTTATTTTCACCTGAATTTTTACAATTTTATTTAATTTATTTTTTTATACAGCAGGTTCTTATTAGGCATCAATTTTATACACATTAGTGTATACATGTCAATCCCAATCACGTCATTCATCACACTACCACCACCACCCCCCTGCGGCTTTCCCCCCGTGATGTCCATACGTTTGTTCTTTACATCTGTGTCTCAATTTCTGCCCTGCAAACCAGTTCATCTGTACCATTTTTCGAGGTTCCACATACATGCGTTAATATACGATATTTGTTTTTCTGTTTCTGACTTACTTCAATCTGTGTGACAGTCTCTAGATCCATCCATGTCTCAACAAATGACCCAATTTCGTTCCTTTTTATGGCTGAGTAATATCCCATTGTATACATGTACCACAACTTCTTTATCCATTCGTCTGTTGATGGGCATTTAGGTTGCTTCCATGACCTGGCTATTGTAAATAGTGCTGTAGTGAACATTGGAGGACATGTATCTTTTTGAATTATGGTTTTCTCTGGGTATATGCCCAGTAGTGGGATTGCTAGATCATTTGGTAATCTATTTTTAGTTTTTTAAGGAACCTCCATACTGTTCTCCATAGTGGCTGTATCAATTTACATTTCCACAAACAGTGCAAGAGAGTTCCCTTTTCTCCACACCCTCTCCAGTATTTGTTGTTTGTAGATTTTCTGATGATGCCCATTCTAACTGGTGAGAGATTATACCTCATTGTAGTTTTGATTTGCATTTCTCTCATAATTAGTGATGTTGAGCAGCTTTTCATGTGCTTCTTGGCCATCTGTATGTCTTCTTTGGAGAAGTGTCTATTTAGGTCTTCTGCCCATTTTTGGATTGGGTTGTTTGTTTTTGTAATATTGAGTTGCATTAGCTGTTTATATATTTTGCAGATTAATCCTTTGTCCGTTGATTCATTTGCAAATATTTTCTCCCATTCTGACTGTTGTCTTTTCGTCTTGTTTATGATTTCCCTTGCTGTGCAAAAGCTTTGAAGTTTCATTAGGTCCCATTTGTTTATTTTTGTTTTTAATTTCCATTACTCTAGGAGGTGGATCAAAAAAGATCTTGCTGTGATTTATGTCAAAGAGTGTTCTTCCTATGTTTTCCTCTATAAGTTTTATAGTGTCCGGTGTTACATTTAGGTCTCTAATCCATTTTGAGTTTATTTTTGTGTATGGTGTTAGGGAGTGTTCTAATATCATTCTTTTACATGTAGTTCTCCAGTTTTCCCAGCACCACTTACTGAAGTGACTGTCTTTTCTCTATTGTATATCCTTGCCTCCTTTGTCATACATTAATTGACCATATGTTCATGGATTTATCTCTGGGCTTTCTATCTTGTTCCATTGACCTATGTTTCTGTTTTTGTACCAGTACCATGTTGTCTTGATTACTGTAGCTTTGTAGTATAGTCTGAAGTCAGGCAGTCTGAATCCTCCAGCTCTGTTTTTTCCCCTCAACAGTGCTTTGGCTATTCGGGGTCTTTTGTGTCTCCATACAAATTTTAAGATTTTTTTGTTCTAGTTCCGTAAAAAATGCCATTGGTAATTTGATGGGGATTACGTTGAATCTATAGATTGCTTTCGGTAGTATAGTCATTTTCACAGTATTGATTCTTCCAATCCAAGAACATGGTATATCTCTCCATCTGTTGGTATCATCTTTAATTTCTTTCATCAGTGTCTTATCTGTTTTTCACCATTGAGAATGATGTTTGCTGTGGGTTTGTTGTATATGGCCTTTATTATGTTGAGGTAAGTTCCCTCTATGCCCACTTTCTGGAGTTTTTATCATAAATTGGTGTTGAATTTTGTCAAAGATTTTTCTGCATCTATTGAGATGTTCATATGGTTTTTATTCTTCAGTTTGTTAACATGGTGTATCACATTGATTGATTTGCATATATTGAAGAATCCTTGCATCCCTGGGATAAATCCCACTTGGTCATGGTGTATGATCCTTTTCATGTGTTGTTGGATTCGGCTTGCTAGTATTTTGTTGAGGATTTTTGCATCTATATTCATCAGTGATATTGGTCTGTAATTTTGTTTTGTTTTAATATCTTTGTCTGGTTTTGGTATCAGAGTGATGTTGGCCTCATAGAATGAGTTTGGGAGTGTTCCTTCCTCTGAAAATTTTTGGAAGAGTTTGAGAAGGATGGGTGTTAGCTCTTCTCTAAATCTTTGATAGAATTCACCTGTGAAGCCATCTGGTCCTGGACTTTTGTTTGTTGGAAGATTTTTAATTACAGTTTCAATTTCATTACTTGTGATTGGTCTGTTTATATTTTCTATTTCTTCCTGGTTCAGTCGTGGAAGGTTACACCTTTCTAAGAATGCATCCATTTCTTCCAGGTTGTCCATTTTATTGGCATAGAGTTGCTTGTAGTAGTCTCTTAGGATGCTTTGTATTTCTGCAGTGTCTGTTGTAACTTCCCCTTTTCATTTCTAATTTTAATGATTTGAGTCCTCTCTCTCTTTTTCTTGATGAGTCTGGCTAATAGTTTATCAATATTGTTTTTTTTCTCAAAGAACAAGTTTTTAGTTTTATTGATCTTTGCTATTGTTTTCTTTGTTTCTTTTTCATTTATTTCTGCTCTGATCTTTATGATTTCCTTCCTTCTGCTAACTTTGGGTTTTGTTTGTTCTTTCTCTAGTTCCTTTAGGTGTAAGATTAGATTGTTTATTTGAGAGTTTTCTTATTTCTTGAGGTAGGATTCTGTAGCTATATACTTCCCTCTTAGAACTGCCTTTGCTGCATCCCATAGGTTTTGGATCGTCATGTTTTCCTTGTCATTTGTCTCTAGGTATTTTTTGATTTCCTCTTTGATTTCTTCAGTGATCTCTTCGTTATTTAGTAACGTATTGTTTAGCCTCCATGTGTTTGTGTATTTACCTTTTTCCCCTGTAATTCATTTCTAATCTCATAGTGTTGTTGTCATAAAAGATGCATGATATGATTTCAATTTTCTTAAATTTACTGAGGCTTTATTTGTGAAACAAGATGTGATCTATCCTGGAGAATGTTCCATGCGCACTTGAGAAGAATGTGTAATCTGCTGTTTTTGGATGGAATGTCCTATAAATATCAATTAAATTTATCTGGTCTATTATGTCATTTAAAGCTTCTGCTTCCTTATTTATTTTCAGTTTTGATGATCTGTCCTTTGGTGTAAGTGAGTTGTTAAAGTCCCCCACTATTATTGTGTTACTGTCGATTTCCTCTTTTATAGCTGTTAGCAGTTGCCTTATGTATTGAGGTGGTCCTACGTTGGGTGCATATATATTTATAATTGTTATATCTTCTTCTTGAATTGATGCCTTGATCATTATGTAGTGTCCTTCCTTGTCTCTTGTAACATTCTTTATTTTAAAGTCTATTTTATCTAATATGAGTATAGCTACTTCAGCTTTCTTTTCATTTCCATTTGCAAGGGATATCTTTTTCCATCCCCTCACTTTCAGTCTGTATGTGGCCCTAGGTCTGAAGTGGGTCTCTTGTAGACAGCATATAGATGGGTCTTGTTTTTGTATCCATTCAGCAAGCCTGTGTCTTTTGGTTGGAGTATTTAATTCATTCATGTTTAAGGTAATTATCGATATGTATGTTCCTATGACCATTTTCTTAATTGTTTTGGGTTTGTTTTTGTAGGTCCTTTTCTTCTATTGTGTTTCCCACTTAGAGAAGTTCCTGTAGCATTTGTTTTAGAGCTGGTTTGGTGGTGTTGAATTCTCTTAGCTTTTGCTTGTCTGTAAAGTTTTTGATTTCTCCATCGAATCTGAATGAGACCCTTGCTGGCGAGAGTAATCTTGGTTGTAGGTTCTTCCCTTTCATCACTTTAAGTATATCATGCCACTTCCTTCTGGCTTTAGAGTTTCTGCTGAGAAATCAGCTGTTAACCTTATGGGAGTTCCCTTGTATGTTATTTGTCATTTTTCTCTTGCTGCTTTCAATAATTTTTCTTTGTCTTTAATTTTTGTCAATTTGATTACTATGTTTCTTGGCATGTTTCTCCTTCGGTTTATCCTGTATGGGACTCTCTGCACTTCCTGGACCTGGGTAGCTGTTTCCTTTCCCATGTTAGGGAAGTTTTTGACTGTAATCTCTTCAAATATTTTCTCTGATCCTTTCTCTCTCTCTTTTCCTTCTGGGACCTCTATAATGCGAATGTTGTGTTTAATGTTGTGTTTAATGTTGTCCCAGAGTTCTCTTAGGCTGTCTTCATTTCTTTTTATTCTTTTTTCTTTGTTATTCCGCAGAAATGAATTCCACCATTCTGTCTTCCAGGTCACTTATCCGTTTTGCCTCAGTTATTCTGCTATTGATTACTTCTACTGTAGTTTTCATTTCAGTTATTGTATTGTTCATTTCTGTTTGTTTGTTCTTTAATTCTTCTAGGTCTTTGTTAAACATTTCTTGCATCTTCTTGATCTTTGCCTCCATTCTTTCTCTGAGGTCCTGGATTGTCTTCACTATCATTATTCTGAATTTTATTTCTGGAAAGTTGCCTATCTCCACTTCATGTTGTTGTTTTTCTGAGGTTTTTATCTTGTTCCTTCACCTGTGTACATAGCCCTCTGCCTTTTCATCTTGTCTATCTTTCTGTGAATGTGGTTTTTGGTCCACAGGCTGCAGTTTTGTAGTTCTTCTTGCTTCTGCTGTCTGCCCTCTCCAGAAGTCTTTTCTGAAAGTTAGGCTTGTCTTGCAAAGTTACTCCTGGAGCAGACTGTCCCAGAGGGCAGTATTATTATAGTACCATTACTCTGAATAAATAGTTCTGTCTTATCTGTAACACTAAGGTCACGTGTTAAACACTTACGGCTTTCCTTGAACTCAGTGTGTTTGACAAAATATGTTTTATGAAGAATTCAAATTAATGTTATGTTAAAAGGAGTTATAAAACATGTTATTAACTTTTTGCATATTTATTTATATGAATGTGTTTCACACTTTGAATTTTGAAGAAACTTTAGAAATTTCTCAAGGCATATGATAAAGCTCAGTATTATAGACAAAGGTTCTAGACTTGTGTGATATTGGTTTAGTCACTTCCTCTGGGGGTCAGTTTCCTGTATTGTAAAGTGAGGAAATAAATTAATTGATACATAAGGTCTCTTACAGATCTATACATTTAAAATTCATGTTGTTTTACCTAAAATTTTAAAATTTTTAATAAACTTTTTATTTTAGAATATATTTATAGTTAAAAGTGTGAAGAGAGTATCACGGTTACCCTTGTTAGTAACATTTTATATTAGTATGGTATATTTGTCACAATTAATGAACCAATTGATATATAATTATCAACTAAAGTTCATACTTAGATATCCTAATGGTCTTTTTATATTTCAGTATCCCATCTAGGATACCATATTGTATTTTGTCATCACATCTCCTTAGTCTCTTCTTGGCTGTGACAGATTCCCATACTTTCCTCATTTTTTGATGACATTGATAGTCTTGAGGAGTAGTAGTTAAGTATATTTTCCTCTACTGGGATTTGTCTGATGTTTCTCTTGTGATTAGGGTGTGGTTCTAGGTTTTGATAGGAAGACCACAGAGGTAAAGTGCCATTTTCATCACATATCAAGGGTAAAAGATGTATCACTGTTGTTAACTTTGGTAACCTGAGGAAGTGTTTCCCAGGTCTCTTGACTATAAACTTACTCTTTCCTTTGCCTTCCTATATCTACTCTTTGGAAGAAAGTCATTATGAGTAGCCCATACTTAAGTAGTGGGGAGTTATGCTCTATCTTCTTGTGGGTAGAGTATCTACAATAATTGTTTGCAATTCTATTGCAGGCAGATTTCTCTGATCTCACTGAATTATGTATTTAATCAGTTATTTATATCTGTATGGAATAAGGAACATTTATTTTATAATTTAAGTTATCATACAATATTATTTATTGCTCAAATTGTTCTAGCTGTTTCGTTTTGCTGTTTTGATCAATAGTTTTGTCTTTTGACATTTGTCTATAGACATTTGTCTTCAGAATGTCATATAAATGTAATCATAACGTTGGTAGCATTTTCAGACTAGTTTCTACCACTTAGCAATATGCATTTGAAGTTCATACATGTCTTTTCATGACTTGATAACACATTCCTTTTTATTGCAGAAAAGGATTCCTTTGTGTGGATATATCATAGTTTGTTTATCCATTAACCTGCTGAAGGACATCTTGTTGGCTTCTGGTTTTTGGCAGCTAGGAATAAAGTTGTTAGAAACATTCACGTACAGGTGTTTGTGTAGACATAAATTTTAAAATCAGTTGGATAAAAACTTAGGAGTGTGATTTCTGGATTATATGGTAATAGTATGTTTAGCTTTGTAAACTGCCAAACTGTTTTCCAAAGTGGCCACACCATTTGTATGTTATATACTGTATTCCCACCAGCAGTGAATGAGAGTTTCTGTTGCTCTGTATCCTAACCAGCAGTTGGTATTATCTTTTTTTTTTAGCCCTTTAAATAGGTTTGTAATGGTATCTGATGTATCTCATTATTATTGTAATCTGCATTTCCCTATTGACAAATGATTTAGCATTTTCTCACATGCTTATTTGCCATCTGTATATCTTCTTTGATACAGTCTCTATTTAGATCTTTTACCTATTTTTAAATTTATTTTTAAGTTGAAATATAGTTGATTTACAATGTTATATTAGTTTCAGGTATACAACATAGTGATTCAATATTTTTATCAATTATATTCCATTTAAAGGTATTATAAAATATTTGCTATACTATTTGTGCTATGCATTACATTCTTGTATCTTATTTATTTTATACCTAGTAGTTTGTACCTCTTAATCTCCTTCCCCCAGCTTTCCCCTCTCTCCATCATTCTCCCCAGTGATAACCACTAGTTTGTTCTCTGTATCTGTGAGTCGGTTTTTATTTTGCTTTATTCATTCATTTATTTCATTTTCTAGATTCTACATATAAGTAAAAACATACTAAGCATAACACCCTCCAGTTCCATCTTTGTTGTTGCAAATTTCAAATTTTCATCATTTTTTATGGCTGAGTAATATTCCATTCTGTGTATATACCACAGCTTCATCAGCCATCTGTTGATGGACATTTAGGTTGCTTCTATATCTTGACTATTATAAAGAATGCTGCTATGAATATTGGGGTGCATGTATCTTTTCAAATTAGTGTTTTCATATTCTTTAGATATATACCCAGGAGTGGAATCGCTGGATCATATGACAGTTCTGTTTTTAATTTTTGAGGAGCCTCCATACGGTATTCCATAGTGACTGTACCAACTTACATTCCCACCAACAGTGCACAGGGTTACCTTTTCTCCACATCTTACAAACATTTATTATTTGTTGCATTTTGGAAGGTAGCCATTCTGACAGGTGTGATGTGTTATCTCATTGTGGTTTTGATTTGCATTTCCTTAATGATTAGTGATGCTTTTAATTGAGTTGTTTATTTCTTATTGTTGAGGGTTTTTTTTAACATCTTTATTGGAGTATAATTGCTTTACAATGGTGTGTTAGTTTCTGCTTTATAACAAAGTGAATCAGTTATACATATACATATGTTCCCATATCTCTACCCTCTTGTGTCTCCCTTCCTCCCAACTTCCCTATCCCACCCCTCTAGGTAGTCACAAACCACCAAGCTGATCTCCCTGTGCTATGTGGCTGCTTCCCACTAGCTATCTATTTTACGTTTGGTAGTGTATATATGTCCATGCCACTCTCTCACTTTGTCACAGCTTACCCTTCCCTATCCCCATATCCTCAAGTCCGTTCTCTAGTAGGTCTGTGTCTTTATTTCCGTCTTACCCCTAGGTTCTTTATGACCTTTCTTTTTTTCTTAGATTCCATATATATGTGTTAGCATACAGTATTTGTTTTTCTCTTTCTGACTTACTTAACTCTGTATGACAGACTCTACGTCCATCCACCTCACTACAAATAACTCAATTTTGTTTCTTTTTATGTCTGAGTAATATTCCATTGTATATATGTGCCACATCTTCTTTATCCATTCATCTGTTGATGGACACTTAGGTTGCTTCCATATCCTGGCTATTGTAAATAGAGCTGCAATGAACATTTTGGTACATGACTCTTTTTGAATTATGGTTTTCTCAGGGTATATGCCCAGTAGTGGGATTGCTGGGTCTTATGGTAGTTCTATTTGTAGTTTTTTTTGTTTTGTTTTTGTTTGTTTTTTTTTCAGTACACAGGCCTCTCACTGTTGTGGCCTCTCCCGTTGCGGAGCACAGGCTCTGGACGCGCAGGCTCATTGGCCATGGCTCACGGGCCCAGCCGCTCCGCAGCATGTGGGATCTTCCCGGACCAGGGCATGAACCCGTGTCTCCTGCATCGGCAGGTGGACTGTCAACCACTGCGCCACTAGGGAAGCTTGAAACCCTGGTTCTTTAATATTGTGTTTGGGGGGACAATTTTGAGGGCTGAAGGGAAAAATAACATATGCTTAGATATATTTTTTGTTATTTAAGGTTATGAATGACATTATGGTAACAAAAGATGAAAAGCAACAGCAATATCTCTGAAAATGCATTTTGGTTTGCCTAGAATTCACCAAAAAATCAATTTAAAACTCTTATACTCAACTATACTACCCTACTTAAGCAATATAGGGCATCATCCAAGCAGAATGTTGTCCCCAAAATATGTGTCATAAAACTTTGAAAATGAAATTCAGTTCAACTCAACTCAATTAAAAAAAAAAATGGTGTCTTGAGTGCTTACTATCTTTTTCCAAGAATAACTCTATTCTTGATAAATGAAAGTTGGTACACCACAACCTTTATCCATAAGAAGCCCAGTGTTGCAAGAAAAATATACATATGCACAACTAATTATAATACAAGTCAAAGTATGGTGATGCTAGAATTAAAATTCACAATTATACATATGAATTACATATATTCATTTGATTCATATGTAACGTTTAATATACTTCCAAGCCCCAAAGTACTTCCATAACAGGTAGTGAGGGAAATTGCAGGTCTAGATTTAGCAACAGTGCAATTCACATATCATTAATGGTGGAGTATAACTGAGTAATAAAATTCTGGGTCATTCTCATTTTTGTTATTTTGATGAATGTTTCCTCATAACTTCTCATGGTCTGTATAATAGTCCCTAGAATTATTCCACTGGTTTGTTTCCCAGACTGCTCAAAGATTTCAGGTAAGGTAGAAAATCTGAATGAAGACTGGGTACACATATGGAATAGGTAAATTTTGCACAGGTTTGAGAAACACAGAAGGAATATTATAAAGTGAAGTAGACTCTGGCACCCTGTCCACTTTTTACAGAAAATGTCAAGTTTTGGCTAGTTCAGCATGTCATCAATGACCTCTTAGATAAAAGCATAGATGAGAACAGCAGCTGTACCTGGATATGGTGCAGTTTCCTTACTTAATTGTTTTTCTATGGTCACAACTGAAATATAGTCACACATTCTCCCAACATGACTGCTAATGGAAGAGGTTTTTTAATATTATGTTATGTGAGGTAATTCTAAATGTCTGCTTGTCTATCCACCACATGTTGGTATTGTGTCTAGCTACCACAATGAATTTATATGTTTATAAGAAACTCTGGATTCCTTCCACATATGGTAGTAACAAAATAGACATTCCATTCTCATTGCTTTGTACATGGAAAATGCCATTTTTAGAATTTTTCCAAGTATGCCAAGAAACTGTACTGTTTGGCCTGAGAAAGCTCAATGGCATGTATCTGCCAGCTCCTGCTACTATTGTGAGGTCATTGCTAAGCATTTTATAAAGTGCTTATACCAAGAGCTTTTCCACGCTGGTGATTAATAGGCTTTTCCTGAGAAGTAAATGTAATACAGTTACTTTTCTGTTTGATTCCAAATAAATTATGTCTATAAACATAAATCAGTATATTCTTTTGGCCCAGTATATATATTGTTTTACGTATTGCATAAACATAAGATTCAAACAGACCTTGAAAAATCATCTAGTATATCATCCTACCTTCATTCAATGTAATATCCAAATAATATTCAAAATATGCAACAACCAGTATGACCACTGCACCATACATTAGTCCTTTAGGTGCTGGATAAGGGATGGTTCAGGGCTCTGGTGTAGAAGCCAAGTAACCAAGGTAACAGTAAAGCATTTGGGGAATTAGGGAGCCACTTTTAATCAACCTGAATAATTGATATAGGTCAGTACAGGTCCATATTTTATCAACTGGTACATACTAATATCAGCCCTCGTAATATCCAAACTAAGCATGTTTCCTATAACGCTAATACACATCTCTAATTGATCATGGCACCATTCCTACTGAGTTCAAATAAGATCTCAGGTTCTATCTCAGGTATTCTTCAGGGCCTCATTATCAATCAAACCAAGTTGTCTGTTTTGAGGAGAAAAACGCAAAAAACAAAGACACTGTTCATCTGTGATCTAAAAGAGTTGTACAGAAATAAGAATTCAAAGCTTTCCTTTAATGCCAGCTATTTATTATGGTCAATATTATCAAGGAAATCTTTCTCACATCTTCCATATAACACTTACATTTCCTACTCAAGGAGAAGGCTTATCTAATTCCATGGGCTCACATTGATATTCAAACACATCTTTCTTTGAAGTCTTAAATATTTTGTCTGAATCAAACAAGTTGACGCTTGTATACACAATAATTTGTATTATCTTCTAATTGTTTCATGTTTGGAAGCCTTGCTCCTTTTAGCAAGGTGAACTGTGGTTTAAGGGTCATATTTTATATTTATTGTGGATTTACCACTGCATTGTACAATATGTATAGTCGATATTATTACTATTTCTATTGCTTATATTTATCACATATATAATATACATTGCTTATATTTAACTATTATTTATATATCTATTGCTACTTCAACAAATTATTACAAACTTGCTTAAGGTAACACAAATATATTATGTAGGTTTGAAGTACAACATGGATCTCACTGGGCTAAATTAAAGGTGTTATCAGGGCTGATTCTTTTGTGAAAACCATAGGGGAGATCAGTTTCTTTGACTTTTCTAGCTCCTAGGGCCATCTGCATTCCCTGGCTCCTGGCCCCTTTTTACCATCTTCAAAGTCAGCAGCAGTGGACCAAGCCTTTCTGATGTCATATTGCTCTGAGTTAGTAGAATTCATGTTATTAGATTGGGTTCAGCCAATTAATCCAAAATAATCTCCCACCTCAAGGCCTTTACCCTTAATCACATCTCCAAAGTCCCTTTTGCCATATAAGGTAACATATTCACAGGTTTTGGGGATTAGAGCATGAACATCTTCGGGGAGACATTATTCCACTTACCACAAAACTAATCAATTTATTCATCCAAGTTCATTTTGTTTTATCCTCAGGGAAAATGAATAGCTAGTCAATAAATTAGATGCAACTGAAAACTACTGAATTACTTTATAGATGTGGGTGAAAGGCATCACTTCTCCTGGTCAGTAGTAGTATTTATTTTCTTCATTTAAATATATTCTAGGTCAATTTAAAGTCAACGATAATGATCCCGTTGAGCACTGAAATCCCTTAATGTTAAAAGCACCCGTTTCTTCTTCCTACTTGTACTGCCCCTCACGTGACCAATTCTATAGTAAAAGCCTATAATGGCATTCGGTTGGCAGATGTTTTTCATGGGAAAAGTTTCCAAAGTTACCTAAGGCTCTTCTCGAGTCTTCTGCTGACCCTGGTACGTACTATGTGATTGGTTGTCACAGTGTTCAAAGGCCTCATGGAGAAGACACGAATATTAACATGTGAAGAGCCCAGGAGAATTTGACCAGGCTGAACCTTGGAGAATTATATTCTGTTTCAATTTTGTCATTCCAGTATATTAATTTTAATCCCGGCTTTATTGCCTATTATCTTTTCACTTAACCTTTCTTTGATTTAGTTTTCTCATCTATAAAATAATTAAATGAGATAATGCAATTATCAGTATTCAGGAAATGTTTTCTTTTTTCCATTTTCTCCCTCATTTTAAAATATTTTTAGTGGAAATGACTAACTTTGACATACCTTATTAATTAGTATATTTCTTACCATTCACTTACTACCTTATAGAAAAACACCCTTTAAGTTTTATGGACGCATCCTTTCTTCCTATCTTCTCATAACTAGTTGTATCAAGGAATGGACATTATATATTATTCATGAAAGCAAACTATTTAGATATTTCCATATATATTACCTTTATAATTTTTTCCTACATTTTATTAAACAGAGACCATGTCTAATTTATCATTTTTTTCTCATATACATCTAATAACTGCCGTGCATACAATAGATATTTGTCAGATGAACACACAGGGCTTCAAGTCACTGCATGTATTTGATTTCCATATTTTTGGTGAATTCAAGTTATAATAGTTTTATTTATAGATGATGAATCTGCCTCATGTATACCTTCCTCAGAAGTAGCTTAAAGAACTTAATATAAAGATTCTCTTCCTACATCTATAAATATCCAGGAATTCAGTGTCAATATTTAGGCAATCTCATTATAAAATATTTATCTTATGGTCTTAATTTAAATTGCCTCTGTTGCTTTTAAAAGAAGAATACAACTAAAAGTACAAATTATTCTCAATTTTTCTTGGTATATTTAGAGTGATATGATTTCTTTCCTTGGAAACAGATTGGTAAGGTACTGGCAGAACAGTGATAAGGTCCAGGCTTATAGGATAGGACCTATCTGGACAGTCCAAGAAGGAGAAGGAGAATGTTTCCTCTGGGCTCATGAACTCATACACATCTACACATCTAATTCCAAAAATTTATTGCCACCATCTCCACTGCAAGGCATTGAGATAAAGACAGTACCACCTTCACTCACTCCACCTTCTATTTCTAACTGCCCTTGATAATTTATTTTCTATTTTTTAATCATTTGTTTTATGTAAGCATACATAATGATAAGGGAAGTAACAGTAGAAATAGAAAATCTGTAAGCTGATTTGCCCTGGTCATTGATCCTCATTTTAATGATCCTGATTTCTAACTTACTTGATCTTCCAGCTATAAATTATTCTCTTTCATTCACAGCATAAATCTACTTGCTCTTATTAAAATGTGGTCAGAAAATAAATCACTCTGCCATTTAAAAAAAGATTTCATTTTGATTTCAAAGGCACTATGCTTGTGTGAGAACGATGGGTTTTGCTCTAAACATGCTGACTCCATAATGCTTTAGCGGATGATGGAAAGTAGCAAAAGAGGTGAACAAAACCAGTTAACTTATGAGTACCTAATTTTTCCAGCACTTTGTTGAGGACTTAATAATAAATTTATGAATTTAATCAATTCCAGAACTTGTGCCCTTCATCCTTAGTCCTTTCTTTCTCCTTGTTGCATTATACTGTATATTTCAATTTAAAAAAATTACAAAGTAATTGAGGTTTGCTGTATATTGCACTGCAAAAATAGCCAATGGCTATGTTTCACCTTTTCTTTGTTCTCTTGAATGTATTCTCATACCATGTTTCACATTGGATAAGAATTGTGTATTTTATTTCTGTGAAGCCAGGCAATACAGGAGTTTTACTGCATGCTGGTCTTCTGATCATCCCCTGTATGAACAAAACCTTGGATGTCACAGCCACTGGTGCCATGCTGCTCATGCAAGGACTTGGGCATGTGCAAGAAAATTTGGTTTTGGAACCATATCTGTCTTATAATTTCCACAGTAAAATAGCCAAGGTTCCTCCTAGTTAAAACCCACACATCAAGAAAGTTTTGGTGTGTTCCAAACCTTCTTGGCACTGAGGCATATTGAACAAAGGCTGTGTGGCAAACTTACTCAAGAGCACTGTCAACCTGCATGTGTTCCTTACCATTATGCCAGCACCTGGAATCATGACTTCTCCTAAAGTCATTTGTTTAAGATTCCAGCATGTTACTCTCCTTCACATATGCTACTCTTCGAGAATATAAAATATCACCAGATTTCCTCATCACAAGCTTGTTTGCCTTTCTTGCTTGCTTTCTGTTTTCTAATACTTTAGCAATAATAACTAACTTTTATTGAGCAGTCCCCAAGCATCAAACTCCAAGTTAAGCACTTTATGAGCATGATGATACTGAAGCAGCATCATAACCTTATAATACAGGTTCAATTATCAAACCTGTTTTAGATGAAGAAACAGAGGCTAAGACTCTGTGTTATAAGGAATAATTATGTCCCTCAAAATGGAGTTTTTTGATGGTTGGTCTAGTGTGGATATGGAATAACACCATGCAGAGGCATATGAAAGTGAAAGAGACTTATTATACCCACGAGTCCTAGAAGAGGGAGGCACACCACACCATGCCATGCCACAAACAGGGGACCACACAGGAGGAGGGCCATGGGAGTGAACTCAGCAAAGCAGACGGGGAGAAGAGACTGGGGATCTGTGGGCAAGTGCCTTTATTGGGAGTCAGGGTGGGGTACGCAAGCAAAGAGGTAAGGGGAATTTCATCAATGTGTTTGAATGTCACTAGGTCAATCAGAGGAAGGCAAGAAGGGGAACTTCTTCAGAGACCAGCCTTATCACACTGGTGTACCTGGTCAACTGGGAGTGGTACCCACAGACTGTTTATGAGGATGTTGAGGCGTCAGGAAAATCTGAAGTTTTAAAAATTTACAATATAGACTCTAACCCAAATGTGTCCAATTCCCAAGTGTCTCCTCAAAACCACTAAACTTTCCTGCTATTGATAAAATCCCTTTGGTCACAGACCTTTACATATATTAAAATATATGTGTGTGTGTGTGTATGTGTGTATCCTCATTTCCATGCTTTGTATTCAGCTGCTTCAGGTTAAATAATTCTAAAATCTTATATTTGTAGCCTTTTAAAAAAATTGAAGTATAGGGGATTTACAATACTATATCAGTTTCAGTGAACAACATTGTGATTCAATATTATTATAGGTTATACTCCACTTAAAGTTATCATAAAATATTGGCTATATTCCCTGTGCTGTACAATATATCCTGTAGCTTGTGTATTTTTTTTTTTTTTCACGGTACGCGGGCCTCTCACCGTTGTGGCCTCTCCCGTTGCAGAACACAGGCTCCGGATGCTCAGGCTCAGCGGCCATGGCTCACGGGCCCAGCCGCTCCAAGGCATGTGGGATCTTCCCGGACCGGGGCACGAACCCATGTCCCCTGCATCGGCAGGCGGACTCTCAACCACTGTGCCACCAGGGAAGCCCTAGCTTGTGTATTTTATATATTATATATAGTGGTTTGTACCTCTTAACTCCCTACCCTTATCTTTCCCCTCCCCCATTCCCTCTCCTCACTGGTAACCACTAGTTTGTACTCTATATCTGTATGTTTCTGTTTTGTTATATTCATTAGTTTGTTCTACTTTTTAGATTTGACATATAAGTGATAACATACAGTGTTTGTCTTTCTTTGTCTGATATTTCACTAAGCATAATACCCTCCAGGTCCATCTTGCTGTCAATGGCAGAATTTCACTTTTTTATGGCTGAGGGATATTCCATTGTATATAAATACCACATCCATTAATTTGTTAATGGACAAACAGGTTGCTTCCATATCTTGGTTACTGTAAATAATGCCGCAATGAACATTGGGGTGCATATATCTTTTAGAATTAGTGTTTTTGTTTTCTCTAGATATATACCCAGGAGTGGCATTGCTGGATCATATGGCAGTTCTATTTTTATTTTTTTGAGGAAGCTCCATACTGTTTTCCATAGTGGCCACACCAATTTGACAGGTGTGATGTGTTACCTCATCGTGGTTTTGATTTGCATTTCTCTGATGATTAGCGATGTTGAGCATATTTTCGTGTGCCTGTTGGCTGTCTGTATTTCTTCTTTGGAAAAATATCTGTTCAGATTTTATGCCCATTTTTTAATTGAATTGTTTGGGTTTTTTAATACTGAGTTGTATATATATTTTACTGTTTATATAATTTGGATATTAACTCCTTATTGGTCATATCCTTTGCAAATACTTTCTCCCATTCATATGTTGTCTTTTCATTTTGTTGATAATTTCCTTCGCTGTGCAAAAGCTTTTAGTTTAATTAAGTCCCATTTGTTTATTTTTGGTTTTGTTTCCTTTGCCATAGGAGACAGACACAAAACAATATTGCTACAATTTAAGTCAAAGAGTGTTCGGCTTGTTTCCTTCTAGGAGTTTTATAGTTTCTGATCTTACATTTAGGTCTTTAATTCAAGTTTATTTTTGTATATGATGTGAGAAAATGTTCTAATTTCATTCTTTTACATGTAGCTGTCCAGTTTTCCTAGCACCACTTACTGAAGAGACTGTCTTTTCTCCATTGTATATTCTTGCCTCCTGTGTCATAAATTAATTGACCATAAGTGAGTGGATTTATTTCTGCATTTCCTATTCTTCTGTTCCATTGATCCATGTGTTTATTTTTGTTTCAATAAAATACTGTTTTGATTACAACAGCTTCGTAGAATAGTCTGAAGTCAAGGAGTTGTGATACCTCCAGGTGTGTCCTTTTTTCTCAAGGTTGCTTTGGCTATTCAGTCTTTTGTGGTTCCAAATTAATTTTAGAATTGTTTGTTCTAGTTCTGTTGAAAATGTCATGCGTATTTTGATAAGGATTGCATTAAATCTGTAGATTGCTTTGGGCAGTATGGACACTTTAACATTCTTCTAATTCATGAACTCAGAATACCTTTCTATTTCTTTGTGTCATCTTTGATTTCATTCATCAATGTTTTATAGTTTTCATAGCAGAGATCTTTCACCTCCTTGGTTAAGCTTATCTCTAGGTATTTTATTCTTTTTGATGTGATTTTAAACTGGATTGTTTTCTTGCTTTTTCTTGGTGATAGTTCGTTATTAGTATATAGAAATGCAACATATTTCTGTATACTAATCTTGTATCTTGCAAGTTTACTGACTTCATTTATTAGTTCTAATAGTTTTTTGGTGGAGACTTTAGGGTTTTCTATACTTTCAGTATGAGTAAGCTGAGGGTTTGTCATAAATCGCCTTTATTATGTTGAAATATGTTCCATGTATACCAAATTCGACCAGAGTTTTTATCATGAATGAATGTTGAATTTTGTCAAATGCTTTTTCTGTGTCTATTGAGATGATCATGTGATTTGTATTTTTCCTTTTGTTAATGTGGTATATTACACTGATTGATTTGCAGATATTGAACCATGCATACATCCCTGGAATAAATCCCACTTGACTATGATGTATGGTCCTTTTTATATATTGTAGAATTCATTTTGCTAATATTTTGTTGAGGATTTTTGAGTCTATATTCATCAGAGATATTGTCCTATAGTTTTCTCTTTTTGTAGTGTCTTTGTCTGGTTTTGCCAACAGAGTGATGGTGGCCTCATAGAATGAATTTGAGAGTGTTCTGTCCTCTTCAGATTTTTTGGAATAGTTTGAGAAGGATAGGCTCTTCTTTGTATGTTTAGTAGAATTCCCCTGTGAAACTATTCAGTCCTGGACTATTGTTTGCTGATAAGTTTGTTTTTTTTATTACTAATTCAATTTCACTACTAGTGATTGGTCTATTCACATTGTGTATTTCTTCCTGATTCAGTCTTGGAAGAATGTATATTTCTCGGAATTTATCACTTTTTTCTAGGTTGTCCAATTTGTTGGCATAGAACTGTTCACAGTATTCTCTTATAATTTTTTTGTGTTCCTTGTGACATGGGTTGTAATTTCTCCTCTTTCATTTCTTATTTTGTTTATTTGGGTCCTCTCTCATTTTTTTTGGTAAGCCTTATCAATTTTCTTTATCTTTTCTTTACCTTTTCCAAAAACCAGCTCTTAATTTCATTGATATTTCCTATTGTTTTTTGGTCTCTATTTTATTTATTTCCCTTCTGATCTTTATTACTTCCTTCCTTCTGCTGAATTTGGGGTTTGTTCCTTCTTTTTCTAATAACTTTAGGTGGTAGGTTAGGTTGTTTGTTGGAGATTTTTCTTGTTTCTTGAGGTATCATTGTAAACTTTCCTCTCAAAACTGCTTTTGCTGAGTTCCATAGAGTTTTGAAAGTTGTGTTTTTATTTTCATTGGTCTCAAGGTATTTTCTGATTTCTTCCTTAACTCTTCAATGACCCACTGGTTTTTTTAGTAGCATGTTGTTTAGTCTCCACGTGTTTGTGTTTTTGCCATTTTTTTTCCTGTAATTCATTTCTAGTTTCATACTGTTGTGGTCAGAAAAAATACTTTATATAATTTGTATCCTCTTAAATTTGTTGAGATTTGTTTTGTAGCCTAACATGTGATCTGTCCTGGAGAATGGTCTATGTGATCTTGAAAAGAATGTGTCTTCTGCTGTTTTTGAAGAGAATGTCTTGTAGATAACTAATAAGTCCAACTAGTCTAATGTGTCATTGAAGACTACTGTTTCCTTGTTGATTTTCTGTGTGGATGATCTTTCCATTGATGTAAGTGGAGTTTTAACATCCCCTACTATTATTGTATTATTGTCAATTTCTCCTCCTTTGTCTGTTAATATTTGCTTTATACGTTTAGGTTCTCCTGTATTGGGTGCATATGTGTTACAGAGAATAATACACTTTTCTTGTATTGATTCCTTTATTATTATCTAATGCCCTTCTTTGTGTTTTGTTATAAACTTTCTTTAATCTATTTTGTCTGATTTGAGTATTGCTGCCCTCTCTTTCTTTTTGTTTCCATTTGTGTGGAATAGCTTTTTCCATCCCCTCGCTTTCAGTTTTTGTCTGTCTTTAGCTCTGATGTGAGTCTCTTGTAAGCAACATATAGATTCATCTTGTTTTTTAATCCAGTCAGCCACCCTATATCTTCTAATTGGAGCATTTAGTCCATTGCATTTAAACTGATTATTGATAGGTATGTAGCTATTACCATTTTTTACTTGTTTTCTGGTTGTTTTGTAGTTCTTATCTGTTATTTTGTTCTTCTTTTGGTTTCTTCCCTTGTGGGGTTTTTTTTGGTTTTTTTTTTGTGGTACGTGGACCTCTCACTGTTGTGGCCTCTCCCGTTGTGGAGCACAGGCTCCGGATGCGCAGGCTCAGCGGCCATGGCTCATGGGCCCAGCTGCTCCGCAGCATGTGGGATCTTCCTGGACCGGGGCACGAACCCGCGTCCCCTGCATCAGCAGGTGGACTCTCAACCACTGCACCACCAGGGAAGCCCTGATGATTTTCTTAATGATATGCTTCTGTTCCTCTTTCTCTAGTTGTGCATCTATTATAGGTTTTTGATTTATGGTTACCATGGGTATATACATGCTTACCTATATCTACTAGTTTTAAACTGGTAGTCATTTAAGTTTAAATACATTCTAAAAGATCTACATATTTTTAAACCCCTCCTCCACATTTTGTGTTTTTGATGTCATATTTTACATCTTCAAATTTATCCCTTAACAGTTTATTGTAATTATAGACGATTTTACAGTTTTTTTGCGTTTTAATCTTTGAACTAGCTTATTTAAATGGTTGACCCACAGCCTTTACTAAATAGTCTTTACTAGTGGGATTTTTTTCCTTTCCTATTAATTCTTATCTCTTGTTGTAGCCTTTTCTTTTCCACTTAAGAAAGATCTTTTAACATTCTTTAAGGGTTGGTGTAGCATTAATGAACTCTTTCATTTTTTTGCTTGTCTGAAAGTTTCTTTATCTCTCCTTCAACTCTGAATGATAATCTTGCTGATTAGAATACCCTAGGTTGCAGTTTTTTTCCCCCTTCATCACTTTAAATGTATCACGCCACTCCCTTCTAACCTGCAAATTTTCTGCAGAAAAATCAGCTGATAGCTTTATGGAGGTTCTGTCATATGTGACTCTTTGTTTTTCTCTTGCTGCCTTTAGAATTCTCTCTTTACCTTTTGCCATTTTAATTATGCTATGTCTTTGTGTGAGTCTTTTTGTGTTCATTGTATTTGGGACTGTGTGCTTCCTATACCTGGATATATGTTTCCTTCTTCAGGTTCAAGAAATTTTCAGCAATAATTTCATCAAATACATTTTCTGACCCTTTTCTCTTTCTCTCCTTCTGGGACCGCTATAATGCAAATGTTAGTATGCTTATTGTTGCCCCAGAGGTCCCTTAAACTGTTCTCATTTTTAAATTAGTTTTTCTTTTTGTTGTTCTGATTGGGTGGTCTCCATTATCCTTTCTGATCACTTATGCATTCTTCTGTATCAATTAGTCTGTTCTTAATTCCTTCTAGCATGTTTTTCATTTTAGTTTTTGTGTTCTTCAGCTCTGACTGGTTCTTTTTTTTATATTTTCTATTTCCTTGTTAAAACTCTGTGTTCATCTCTTCTTTTCCATAGTTTATTAAGCATTCTTATTACCAATACTTTGAACTCTATACATGTTACATTAGTTGTTTTTTCAGGGTATTTTTCTTGTTCTTTCATTTGAAACAAATTCCTCTGTACTCTCATTTTGCTTAACTTTCTCAGTCTCTATGAAATTAGAGTAAAACGGTTATCTATCCCAGTCCTGAAAGGGTATCATTGTGTGGGTACATCACTGTACAGTCTACGTGTGCCCAGTGCCTTTGTTAGGAGAGCTGGGTCAGAAGTGAATATGAGTCACATCTCCCCCCAAGGTGTGCTGGCAGCTATCACCTTGAAGGGAGTTGAGGCTGGAGATGAAGGGGCTAGAGCCAGAGCCAGTTGTGAGCTGGGGTTTCTCCTATACTTAGTGACCGACACCATGCTTTGGGGGTGGGGGAAGGTCCCAGGGTGCTAAAGCAGAAACCCTGAGGGTAGGGTCTGAGCTGGTTCTATTGCCTCTAAGTGCACGCTATCCCCCCTTCCTGCATTGGCACATTTGCCACAGAAAGGAGCAGCGCTGGAACAAGGGGAGCCAGAGTAGGTGCACACTTGAGTGGTCCAGGCACACCAGTCAGAGTTCCAGACCACTCCCAATTTGCTGCCACCAAGAGCACCAGCAATAATCACCCCTGCCCCATT
Organism: Tursiops truncatus; assembly: GCF_011762595.2. Lineage (NCBI taxonomy): Eukaryota > Metazoa > Chordata > Mammalia > Artiodactyla > Delphinidae > Tursiops > Tursiops truncatus. The sequence continues at coordinate 26,125,310 of NC_047038.1, read as the reverse complement.
CAGACTAGTGCTGGGTCTGAACCAGTTCTTGTTCTCCACAACTGCACACTCTATTCATCAGTGGCAGTTTTCATCCAAGTGGGTAGTTGTACCACAGAGCAAGAGGTGCCAGAGTGGGCACTTGGCCTGGGTTGGGGCATGCCCTGGGGCAGTTGCTGGAAACCATCCAGAATCTCAGGTGGTCTCAATCTTCCTCTCCTTTGGTTTGGGAGCAAACAAGCCGGTGTGTACACTCTTCATGAGTGGAGTCCAAGTTTCTCATAGACCCCCTGCCAGTCCCGCTGGTCTTCAAACCAGCCAAGGGGACTTATCTTCCCAGTGTCCAAGCCCAGGGCTGGGACATCCAATATATGGTTTGAACCACTCACTCTTCAGGGAGGATTCTGAGTCTGTGTAACAGGTCCTGACCTGATTGTTTCTCTTTCCTTCTTAGCCAAATCCACGTGGATCGTTCTTACAGTCTTGGTGTATAAGAGTCTTTCTGCCAATCTCCGGTTTGTTTTCAGTGAGAACTACTTCACATGTAGATGCATTTTCGATGTGTTCTTGGGGGGAGGTGAGCTCAGCATCCTCCTACTCCACCATCTTGACCTCCCCAGTTATATCCTTAAATACTGGTTGTTGTCTTACAATATGACATTTGAACAGATTAATCATTGTCACTAGATCTTCCCCAGAAGACAAAAAAAGTCAGATTGAACATGCAGATTTTAGTCAGCTTAAAAGAGTTTTTAATCAAGAGAGAATGAACAGAAAAGTATGCCTTTATTCATGGGAGAAATAAACAGGTTTTCAAATGTAAATGACAAGTATTATTAAAATAGCTCCCTGTGTTTTTATATCCAGTTTAGAATTTATAAATATGGAACTTAAAATAGACATTTTAACCATTCAGTGTAACTATTTCTCTTTGAAATATACATTCTTGTGAATTATTGCATTCAAACAAAGAGCTCAATTTTAGTCAGATATAATTTTATTACTATCACTGCATCTTACTCCCACTGGCCCCCAAATTAGATCCACTTTTGGTTTTTATTAAAAACACAGAATATTAAATCTCAGAAAAACATCAAGGTCATGAAGTAAATCCCCTCCTTTGAGAAACAAGGAAAGTAAGTACCAATTCCATGATGATAAAGTGTTTACATATGTATATGGCTACTCAGAAAAATTTTCCAGTCTCCTTGAAGCTAAGCTCCTTGTATCTAAACTGTGTATCCTTGTGACTAAAATCTGTAGAAGGAATGAAAACAGAACTATATTTTGGTAGTTTCCAGAAATCTTCCCAAAGGGACGATTGGAATGTTTCTTTTTCCCTCTTCTTTATATTTTCCTTATTTTGCTGCAGGAGCTTGAAGGTGACCCACTTAGGCCAAAAGAATGATGGTTGTAGCCCAGAAAGAGAATAGAAAGGGAAATAAACTTCACTTAAACCACTGCTATTTTTCTGTCACTCACAGATAAGCCTAATTCCAGCTAGCACACAACTACATTGTCAGGAGATAATCATAAATCCCTTCTTGTACCCTACCACAGTCTACATTTTTACAGACAGGAACATGGAAATAAAAGAGATAAATTTTCCTCAAATACAAGCCAGTAAAATATATGCCCTTTGGATAGATTAGTGAGTTGTGGGAGTGAAAGTAAATAAGAGTATCTATAGCTTTATACCTGAAGAGTTTTTTTCATTTCTATTTTTAAGAACTTCACTGAGGTATAATTGATGTAAAATCAGTTGAAGAATGTAAAGTGTACAGTTTAATAGGGTTTAATATATATGTACACCAGGGCAGAAACCAGAGTGAGGTGGGTGAAGCACTCATCTTGGGTGCATTATTTAAGAGAGCACAAAAAACACAGTTATTAAGGTAAATAATATTTTTTTAAAAATTGAATTGACATGCTATACCTCTAGGCCATCTACCTCCTTTTGTAAATAAAGTTTCATTGGAACCAGAGCTTGGAGTAGAGTGTGCTGAGTGAGATAGGGTCCTGTAAGTGCAGTCAAATCTTGTCTTTACTTAAAATTTTGGTATTTTGTTCATGTTTTTAAAATAATTTGAATGTTTAAAAATATTGCACTGAATATTATTTATCTTGATTACTGAGTGTTTGCCTTCTCCCTTCATCCCCTTCTGACATCTCACCAAGTAAAAGGTGCAATCTAAGGAGAATTTACACTGCCTTAAGAGAAGGCTTATACTGGAAATCAGGATAGCCAGCTTTGTTTCTGACTGACATTAGGGGAAGGTCATTCCACAATGTTGTGCTAAACACTTTCCTGGGATAGCACGCTATTTATCACTAGAAGAAATTGTTTTGTAGTACAATGTGTCAGAAAAAGATTTTACTCTTAAGTTGATGTTTATTAGTAGGACTTAGGCAGAAAACATACTGGAATTTGTACCAAAACACATGTAGTCAAATCATTAGTTAGAATTGCATTTTGGGGTTTTAGAAAGTATTAATTTAAAAATATGTTTGTATAAGCAGCATAAAACCATGCTATGTAAGGCAAGTGCAATGTACTCAGGAGATATCTGACTTAAGCTGTATGTGTAAATAGATGTGAATATGTATCAAAATAACACACAGATTTAGAGGGGCTTCCTGACTCAGATTCATGAAGAATCACGTTTCTGAAATTCTTGGACTGTTACTCATTTTCAAAGGGGCATATGTTAGAAAATAAGGAATATTAAGTTTGAATTACAGTTTTACAATAAGTAGCGTATTTGCTTTAAGCATTGTCATCTTGAGAATTAAACATTGATTCAAAGAAACATAGCACCATGTACTCTTCTCTTTCTGGGATAAATAAGAATATGTTGAGAAAACTATAATGATGAGACTATTCCATTAATGTCTTATTTACGTGAATACAACACATCATTTTAACTTTGTATCTATAACCTGTGTATTGAGCTTCTTATCCATTTGTTCATGTACTTAATTCATTCATTAGTGTTTTTTAAGAATGTTTTCAGTGGTAGTGGGAGTGAATAGTCAGGGATGTCAGTTCCAGGATTTAGCCATTGATCTGATCTTTTTTTCACTCTTTCCTTCTCTTTTTTCCTACCTCTCCACCTTCCCATTTCTATTGTTTGGTAGGGGGAAGCATCCAAAACTGAGAATAGAAAATAGGACAAAGGCACTATAGTGGTCTTGATGTTGGCTGCCATCTCATTTATTTTTCCAAGAGTTAATCTCTTGCCAATAGTCATCACTGAACCTATATTGGTAAGATGTATGTCACATGTGATTCACTACTGTTCTACCTGCTGAACAACGGAGCAATGGAAAAGTGGAAACAAATACTGTTTTACCAGACAAAATGAATTACCACTCACTGGCAGGTGGGGTGGACTGCTTACGCAATCCTATACATGCCCTGAGGATAACCATCCCCAAGGGATCATATTCTCTCAGCTGTAGGTTAGTGACACAGCAGTCAGAGGGTGGAGAGGTGCCGGGAACAGCACAATTGTCTTGCACTGAGATAACCTTCTCCATTGCACTTAGATATCTAAAAAAAAAAAGACAAGGGGATATCCCCTCTTTGTTCCCCCCGCCCCTCCGCTCTACCCTAGACTGAACTGAAGGTCAGTTGTGGTGAAACATCATCCTGGAAACATTCCTTATCTTTTGGCTACCTGTTTTGGGCTCATTGCTTGCTTATCAGATCATGTTTATATATATTACCTGCCTTTTCCTCAGAGTTATTTGCATTTCCAGAAGAGGGTTCTATCCAAGCAGTCCTCATTCATTGAAGATTGAAATGAGTGCTCATTACAGTTTGGTAGGTACTGGAGGACTCATGGATCTCTACTAAGGTAGTGGCCCTGACAAGGCAAGACAATATGAATACTTCCAGAAATGCCCCTCCTTGTAGGGAAAGAATATCTGAAATTTTGGAAGGGAGAGACATAGTAACTGTCTTGCACTTATGAGATAATGGAAGCAAAGTTAACATACAAAATTAATAGTCTCCGATTACGCAAACAATGAGACAGTGTAATGGAAAAGAAAACCACACTTACATGACTATAACATGAGGTAAATTACTTAAGAATAAACTTAAGAAATATGCAAAACCTATATGAGGAAAAGTTTAAAACTCATGAAAACCACAAAAGTAGGCTTCATCAAATGAAAAGTCATCTGTTGTTCTAATTCAACATTATAAAGCTGTCATGCATGACGTTATCTTTTTTAGATAATTTATAAATTTAATGTGATCTTATTTAAAATACCACCAAGTTATTTTTTTCCTGGAGTAGACAAGTTGACTCTAAAGTTTATATTGAATAATCAAAGTATAATATTTGCTTATAAAATCTTGAAGCAGAAGATTAATTGCAAGTGATTAGTTTAATAGTTATTAAAATGTGCTCCAAAGCTTCCATACTTAAAATAGTGTGATGCTGAGAAAAAATCAGATGCTTATTGAAGAAGAAGTACAGAAATTAAAAAGATATAAGATTGAAAATATCAGAAGGAAGCATAATTATCTACCATTCATTATGGGATTGTTAAAGACTTTAGCAGAACACCAGCAGTTAATACCACTAGTAGAAAAGGCAAAAGAAAAACAGAATGCAAAGAAAGCACAGGAAACCAAATGAAGAAGATGCTTTGGGATGTGTACACATTTCTGCTTCTGCACTTATTTTCAAGGAAACCATTAAGTATAAAGAACTTTGAGCAACATCCTAATCGACTCAGTGCACGTTTGGCAATAGTCCCAGTCTGTCTCGTCTTCAGTACATGGATTCATAACCTTTCCCTGCCTGCATCATGTGCATGTGGTGCATATTAAATAAAAGTGGTGTTCACAGTGCTTGCCCAAATCCCATTATATGACATTGGATCTGAGAACTCCTGTTGGTTCTCTGGATAGATAACTACCGTAATGAACCGTAATGAACTACCGTAATGAAAACGGACAAATGATATTCTCTACCTGTAACTGTTATAATTAATCTTCCAATCTTCCAGCTTGGTTAAATGCTTAAAACTTATAAATGTCAGATCTTGATTAAAAAAAATAATAATAAATAAATAGTGTGATGCTGACACTTTAACAGAAGATTAAAAGGAAAGAATAGCAAAGTCAGAAATAGACCCATGGGCTTCCCTGGTGGCACAGTGGTTGAGAGTCTGCCTGCTGATGCAGGGGACACGGGTTCGTGCCCTGGTCCGGGAAGATCCCACATGCCGCGGAGCGGCTGGGCCCGTGAGCCATGGCCACTGAGCCTGCGCGTCCGGAGCCTGTGCTCCACAACGGGAGAGGCCACAGCAGTGACAGGCCCGTGTACTGCAAAAAAAAAAAAAAAAAAAATAGACCCACATCCACATGGAAATTTAATATATGATAAATGTGGAATGTCTAGGCAATCTCAAAAGAGGTCAAATTTTAATAAAAGATGTTGGGACAAACAACAGGGGAAAAAATTAAACTTGAAACCATACTTCACAACACTGAAAAAATGAACTCCAAATAAATCACAAAATTAAATATTAAAAAAAACTACAGAAGAACTAGAAATAAAGCATGCAGATTCCTTTATATTCTGGATATAGGGAATGTCTTTCTAACTATTATCTAAAATCAGAACCAAAAAAAGAAAGATAGATAAGATGGGTAAATTCAATTACCTCTAAGACACACTTCTGCATGCCCCACCCCCAAAACTCCAAACAAAAGCTACAACAAATAAATTCAAAAGACAAATGATAAACTGGGAGGAAATACATGCAATATATATAATAAAGAACTGATAATGTTAACAAATAAACTTTAAAAAACTGATGCTAAAAAGGCTAAATAAAAACACTAGAAAAGGGCGCATAAGTCTCATAAGAGACAGTTCAGAGAAATACAAAAGAATATGTGTAAATAAATATCCAGAAGTAAAGGGAGGACCTGAAATATATTTAAAGAAAAAATGGCCAAAATTTTCCTGAATTTAATAAAAATTATAAACCCACAGATCCAAGAAACACCAATAATAAAGCCCAAGCAGGATAAACACAGAGAAAACCACACCAAAGCCCATCATGCAAAACTAGAAGGAGAAAAAAATGAAAGCAGCCAGGGGGTGGAGTGGGGGAAGGAGCACATTACACATAGTTAACGCCTGAATGTGTCCTCTCTTCAAATTCATATGTTATAGTTCTTAACCCCAGTACTTTAGAATATGACTGTGTTAGATGTTAGATGAGGTCATATAGGTGGGACCTAACGCTGTCTTTACAAGATTGGTGATCTTTACAAGATCTTGTAAAGATTGGTGTCTTTACAAGAAGAGGAAATTTGGACTCAAAGACACAAGAGGCATGCCCAAAGAGGAAAGACCATACAAGGACACAGTGAGAAGGTGGCTATCTACAAGCCAAGAGAGAGGCCTCAGAAGAAACCAACCTGCCTACACCTTGATCTTGGATGTCTAATTGCCAGAACTGTGAAAAATAAATTACTTTTGTTTAAGGCACCCAGTCTGTTGTATTTTGTTATGGCAGCACTAGCAAACTAATACACACGTGGACAGAGAAACAAAGAATGACCCCAGATCAGCTCTTCATATCTATAAAGTATAGAAAGGCACATCTCAGGGGCTGTGTTGCTATTAATGTAGGGCATTATGAGAGCACAGAAAGAAATGGAAATAAGTTATTGGTGGACCTTCTAAACCATATTAAAGATCTTTTAATCTTGTAACTCTTGCCCAGCACTTTCCAAAGTATGATCCTAAGAACTCAGTTCTATAGGATGCCAATAACTTTTCTCTTGAAAATAGGAAGAGTTTTAGAAAATATTGTAATTACTATAAACCAAATACTTTTGTTGTTGTTGTTTCTTCCATTGTTTCTGTTTATTTTTTATTGAAATATAGTTGACATACAATATTATGTTAGTTTCAGGTGTAGTGATTTGACATTTGCATACATTATGAAGTGATCACCATGATAAGTCTAGTAACCATCTGTCCCCATACAAAGTTATTACAATATTATTGACCATATTTTTTATGCTATACATTACATACCCATGGCTTATTTATTTTATACCTGGAGGTTTATATCTGCTAATCCCCTTCACCTTTTTCTCCCACCCTCACTCCCTTCCCCTGTGGCAACCACCCATCTCTTCTCTGTACCTATGGGTCTGTTTTTGTTTGGGTAAACCAAATACTTTTCTTGTTTCAGGGAAAATGTATCCACCAAATAGCATAAGTAATGTGCAATTAATTTTCACCAAATGACCTAAAACAAACAATTGAATTAATCTATTTTGGACCTTACATGTTCACTGATAATATGTGAAAACTGCCAGAAGGAAATATATCTTCCTCCAAAACATGTTTGAATTATGCTGATCTAATCAAAAGATAGAATGACCACAAATTAAACACTTGAAATATTCTTAGTAATTCTTGACTGATTGTGTGTAAATGTTTTGCTTAATTGTGACCAGGAGTATGAAGTATGGGGGAGACAAAACAGCATTTCTGCTTTAATTAGATCTCCATGTATAATTAAATAGGCTTTGAGCTACATTTTAGGACAAGGGAAAAACAACTCTAGGATGATCTTCTACTTCCAGTCTGGACTTTTACAACAAATTAAGGTTTTGCTGGAAAATATTTTACTGATAATCTCACAAAAGCCTATCATGACTAAATTCACAATGATGGTGGTTTTATGGTAAATGAAGAAGTAGAATGCATATAACAACTTCTTTTCGAATCAAACCCAACTGCCTGCTAGACAGTATTCTAGTATACCTTCATTATGACTAGGAATAGCCAGCTGCATTTCCATTTTCATAAATCATTATTTGATGAACTATTTCTTAAGATCTGTGGTAATTCTAAATTCTGTGGATTTAGCTCTTGTTGTGTCTGTTTCCCAATGCTTTTAAGATTAAAGTGCTTCAAATTTACTGTGGTTTTAATGACTCAGAATACTCCCACCTGCCACAGAATATCATTTGTTTGTTCAAAGTGACCTTTGTTTTCTTGGGAAAGAATACTATACAGATGACATGGTTTTTCTAGGTTTCCACAGCTGCTTATGAGAGCCCGTTGTCAAAGAAAAAAAAAATCAGACTGATGTATTTACTTTTTAAAGCAGAGAAAATGTAAATAGTTTTATATGAGTTTTAGTTTCATAACAGTTACACTCTCCATCTCAATTATTCAAATATGAATAAAAGTGAATTCCTTCAAGATTGGTACAAAGCTAAATGCTTGATTGAATAAACAGACTTATGAACAGACTTCTTAGGAAAATAAATGGGGGGTGAAAGGGAGTTGAAACAAATGAAAAAATCCCCGTAGAATCATAGAATGTTAGAGCTTGCAGTTCCCTTAGAAACTTAGTTTTCAGATAAATAAACTGATAACTAGATAGGTTAAGTGATTTGCCCAAGATTATACAAGTAGGAGATTCTATGGCATTGTCTTGGAGTTGAAACAATTTGAGTGCCAAATAAACAATTACTCAACCTGTTCCACTTGAAGTGTATTTCAACATTTAGGAGGTTGAGTGTTTGTTATTAACATTTCCTATGGCTTGTTCCCTAAGTGTGGGAAATCTCTGCTGTGCCACTACCTGACTTAACAAGATCAGCTATTTACAAACTGTCGGCCTAGCCAGGACTTATTCTCTCCATGAAACAAACCACTGTTTTCAGAAGTCTCCTCCCAATCGCCCTTGGCATTTTCCTTCTTACTTCATTCTCTTCTCCAGGCTCCACAATTTACTACCTGTTAATTCATCTCTGTGGTCCTCAGTTTCCTCATTTGGAAAATGTGAAGTGTAATAATAGGACATCCGCCACAGGGTTGTTCTTAAAATGAACCATGATCATGTATGTAAAGCATTTGGCATGGTGCCTGGAGCAACATCAGTTCTCAAAATTCTAGGAGTGATTTTATTTAAAAAGCAATCTAATTCTGTTAAGAATTTCTCATTTTTATTTTTTCTTGTTCTACTTTTACATCTGAGGGGAAAAAGAAATACTGTATCTGGCAATAAAGCATGCAGAATCTTGTCATTTTGCTTTATTATGACAGTGTATTCCTGTCTTCAACTATCTGATTACTTAAATGGAAGTGAATGGAAGGGCAGAAAAGAGAGAAAAAATAATTTTTTGTGACTGTTGTGTTTGTTTTTTTCCTGTTAATGGCATTGAAAACAATAACTGGTTAGAGTTACCTGTCTTATTCAAAATATGACTCCTTTCCACTAAATATTTGTTTATTTATCACAGATGCACTATTAGTGCATGTGTAAAAATCTAGTTACAGTGTTGATGTCTGTTTTTGCTCTTCCCTGTAACCTCATTTCTTTATAAATTTATCACATAACATTTTCGTAAATTTAAAATTCTAGCTATTTGACAAAATAATTATTCCAAATAATGAGATAAAAATTTATATAACTCCAAGGTAAAAGTCATTAGAACTTTTAAATTTTATGACTTATCCTATAAGTGATCCTCATCCTCTTGATGTCAGCCACTGTACTTGGATTTGGAACTAGGGAAGAAAAAAAGATGTGACCAATTCAAAGTTGCATTTATTAATCTTGAATGACAGTACAAAGTCTGGCACTTGGTTGGATCAAAACTAGAAGAACCATTACAGCCTATTCATTGTTATCATTTATATAAAAAAATTGTCAACCACTTTAGGAGACTGTTCCCTACCCTCTGCCCCCCTTCACTGGGAATTTCCCACACCAGCAGTGCCTGATGTACTGTAGAGTCCAATCAGCTTTGTGAGTAGCATGTAACCAGGAAGGATGAGAATCCAAGAATAACAAGGCAATGAATGACCAGTGATCAATCAGAATTTTCCATTCCAATTTGAAACAAGGCACCCAGAAAACATGATTCAGAGCCACAACGGCCATGGTAAGCCACGTGAATTTTTGTGAATAATTCTAGGCCAGTTTGGAGCAAGAAGTAGGAGACATGACAAGAAAGGAGCAATGAGAAATAATGTGACTCCACAGAGATGGAAAGAGTGGCTCCCTCAGGTCCTGACAACTTCACAATGCATGACTCACTTCCACAAATCTCCTTGTGCTTTTCCCCCATACCCCTTCAGTAAATTTCCTCTTTGCTGTGGTTTGAATGTTTGTGCCTCCCAGTTCCTCCCAAATCAATATGTTGAAATCCTAACCCCACAAGGTGATAGTATTAGGAGGCAGAGCCTTTGGGAGGTAATTAGGTCATGAGGGCGGAGCCCTCCTGAATGGGATTAGTGCCCTTATAAAAGAGGTTCCAGAGAGATCCCTCTTCCCCTTCTGCCATGTGAGGATACAATAAGAAGTCTGAAACTCAGAAGAGGGCCCTCACTGTGCTGGCACTCTGATCTTGGACTTCCATCCTCTAGAATTATTGAGAAATAAATTTCTGTTGTTTATAAGCCACTAGGTTATGGTATTTTGTTATAGAAGCCCAAGTGGATCAGGACACTGCTTATTTGAATGGATTTCTCTTTCTTGCCATCAAAGAAGCTTCAGTACTACTCTTGGTGATGCACTTTGCAAAGTGATCTAATGGAGCCTGTGAAGGCAGGGTCATTTCAGAAAGACACTCTGGGTCTATGTTGTTGGCACAGTGATTCAATGTCCTGCTCAGTGGCTTAATTCACATAGTTTAGTTGTTTGAATATCAGCAAAATTTGATGATACTTTCTCAGGGATTAACTCTTGGAGTTAATAGTCTCAAGATTTGTCTGAAAATATTACCAATAAGTCACTGAAGAGACTTTCATAATATGACAGAGTGGCCCAAATGAGAGTAATTTCTTATCTCCAGTTGGCTTTGGTATTAAATACAAAAGGCTAATTCTAAAAGCATGTACTTCGGTCACAGTCTCTTTTAAACTGATTACAATGCCAAATCAGAGACATAAATGTTTAATAAAATTTGAAATATATTTCTTTTTTTTTTAATTCATTAATTTATTTATTTTTGGCTGTGTTGGGTCTTTGTTTCTGTGCAAGGTCTTTCTCTAGTTGCGGCGAGCAGGGGCCACTCTTCATCGCGGTGTGCAGGCCTCTATCGCGGCCTCTCGTTGCGGAGCACAGGCTCCAGAAGCGCAGGCTCAGTAGTTGTGGCTCACGGGCCCAGTTGCTCCGCGGCATGTGGGATATTCCCAGACCAGGGCTCGAACCCGTGTCCCCTGCATTGGCAGGCAGATTCTCAACCACTGTGCCACCAGGGAAGCCCTATATTTCTTCTTAATGCTGAATTTAATACAAGCATCATATCTTTCACTTCTGGAATCTCCACATTGCCTATAGAGTAAAATCTAGATAGCATGGCACAGGTACCATAAATGCAGCGTTAATATGCCTTTTCAGACTCAGCATTCTCACACTGGTCACTCTCTAAGCTACAGTCACAAAGAAGCACTTGCTACTTGCACAAAACACCATGCTTGTGATTTGAACATTCTAATACTATCAAACTAACATCCAAGCAAATCCCATTTCCTACCTCTCAACCTCAAATCTGGAGCTATACAGAGGTCAGCATTTGGGAGTGAAATATTCTGTAAGGAGATCAAAGACTTTAGGGAAATAAAACAGCTGGTTTTTGTGGTTTGCAAGAAGAGAGATTCACTTGGGCAGCAGAGCAGGGTTACCTGGGACCTTGAAGAGAGAGAAGGGATCACAAGTTGAGCAGATATAAATATTAACCCAATATTTATTTTCTTGATTTTCTTTAGGGACACTGGAGACAAAGAGAAGGAAAGGTTCTTGCTAATGACTGACAAAACTTACCATAAAACACTTTTTAAAAAATACTTTTTTCTTAAGCCAGTTTGTTTGGTACACAGAAACTTCTAACAAAGATTAAGAGTAGAAGGATTTTTTGCATCAGGATTGTTAATTCCTGGAATTGATATGTGGCATGAGACTGGAAGTCTCAGAGTCTATAGCGTTTTATTTTATTTTCAATGTTTATATGTGGGTTTCTTTTTCATTTTCATGTCTTTTCTCCTCTCTTCCATTTCTGCAGGACAAGAGAATGATTCCATTCTTTGTTGAATGTCAGGTCTCACTATAGCTAGATATAAGGAGGGAAAAAGAACTTTACGATGCATAAAAAGAGGAGAGGCAATGTTTGAGGACTAACATAAGATAGAGGTTGTTGCTTCAAATTTAGCTTCTAACATTATGGGCAATTGAGAAATGCCAAGAGCTGAGCAAAGGGTTTTGGCAACCATGAGATTTGGGAACAAAGTCCATGGCAGAGGCCATGTTAATTCTCATTGGGCCACTGGCGGTAGAGATTATGAAGTTTCAACAGCAAAAGCACAGGGTTTTGGATTCTACATGGTGAAAACATATAGCAGTAAATTAATTATTTAACAGAATTTCCTCTTAAATGAGTTTGTTATTAATTTTTTTAATATAATAGTGTTTATTTATTTTTACTTGTTGACAGTTTGCTTTATTTATTTATTTATGGCTGTGTTGGGACTTCGTTTATGTGCCAGGGCTTTCTCTAGTTGTGGCGAGCGGGGGCCACTCTTCATCGCGGTGCGCGGGCCTCTCACTATCATGGCCTCTCTTGTTGCGGAGCACAGGCTCCAGATGCGCAGGCTCAGTAATTGTGGCTCACGGGCCCAGTTGCTCCGTGGCATGTGGGATCTTCCCAGACCAGGGCTCGAACCCGTGTCCCTGCATTGGCAGGCAGATTCTCAACCACTGTGCCATCAGGGAAGCCCTGTTATTAATTTTTAACAACTAATATTCACAGATTGATACCCTGGATAATGTTAAACTGAGAAGATTTTATCTTTTCTCCATCCCCCATTTTGCCAGAAAACATCACATCTCTGCTCTGATCTTTGAATAGTATGTGATATGTCAGTAAAATGAGGCAAAATCTTAAGATTTTTATTTCTATAACTCTTCGGAAGAACAGATGTCTTTCTGCTGGAAATACTGCCTTGAAGAATTTTGTAAAGTTGAAGTTGCTGAGGACCACCATGGTGAACATTCTGCCTGTGAATTGTTGACTTAAAACAAATAGACTGCCAGATATTTCACCAGCAAAGATGGATTTATTTGGGATCATCAAAGAATTGCAATTCATGGTGTGCAGCCATGGGGAGCCGTGTGTGAGTCCCCAGGCAAGGGAAGGAGAATGCTTTTATACAGGGAAAAAGGAAGTTTGGAGGACTAAAGTCAACAAAGAGTCCTTGGTTTTTCATTGGTTGAGCCCTTGCCAGGAAAGAAGAGGAGTCTTTCTTCTTCCTGTTGGGCTCTGCTATCCTCCCAGGTTGTGAGAGCTTCCCCTACTGCTCTCCCAACTCTAATTGAGGTTTCTGTTTATTAATTTTTTACATAGTGAATCCAGCTTGGAAAAATAGAGAGCCCAGGAAATGGAAAAGAGGAGAGAGAGACCTGATGACACAGTTGGAGCCCTTAGATCCAGAAGCATCCTAGATTGTTCTATGAGGGACAGTACATTTTGTATTTTGATATAAGCCAGTAGAGTTGAATTCCTGGCTGATACCATCATTTTGTTTGAAATAGTTTCTTTTAGGAACTTGCATTTACTTTTTGTGAGTTTTTTTTGGTAGGGGACTAGTTTTGTGATAGTCTTTTAATTTCTGTTGACTATTCAGATATTTAAATGAATTAATCCAACCTCAGAAATGTTACAGATGCTGGTTGATGACTTTGGAGATAGGTGCTGAGAAACAAATTAAAATCCTACTAAGTTCCTAAGTTAGAACCTGTTTGCTGAGAGTGAGAAAATTTGAGGGGAGGATAAATTTAGAATAGCTTTTAATTTTTTTTTTTTTTTTTGGGGTACGTGGTCCTCTCATTGTTGTGGCCTCTCCCATTGCGGAACACAGGCTTCGGAGGCGCAGGCTCAGTGGCCATGGCTCACGGGCCTAGCCGCTCCGCGGCATGTGGGATCTTCCCAGACCGGGGCACGAACCCGTGTCCCCTGCATCGGCAGGCGCACTCTCAACCACTGCACTACCAGGGAAGCCCTTAAATTTCATTTTTTGTGAAATCTTAATAAGTAAAAGAGGATGCTAGTTTGTGGTACTTTTATTTGACTGGCATTCTATTTGAGCTAAGCCACCATACGGTGCAAATTGAAAACCCTCCCCTAGTGAATGGGGTTGAATATTGTGACTAGGCACACTTTGGAATTTATAAAACTTTAGGGAGTGATTTTTCAATCTAGCATTTGCTGAAACCTTGGAGATAACCTAATTAATGTCTGTTCAGACACATTTCTGAGGCAAAAACAGAACATCCCTTCTCTCTTTTCCTGGGAATATCTACAAAAGAAGCAGTTGTATACTTTCGGGGAGTGGATTTTAGAGGATGAGAACAGAATTACCTTGATGTGCTTTGTATCTTATCCCAGTGGGGGATCATAGGCTGGCTTCTGAAAACCCATCGAGCGTAGGAGAGATGGCAGTTGTCAACCTTTCTCCCATACCTGGTTCACATTCCCTTCCTAGATTTCTGTGACTAGTAATAGAGGTAAAATCTAATACATGGCCCTTACTATATATCAGGCATTGTTCTAAGTACTTTATATATGCTTATTGATTTAATCCTCATAAACACCTGATGAGGTGGGTAATTTTATTATCCCAAATTCATGCATGAGGGAAGAGCATAGAAAGGCTAAGCAACTTGTCCAACTTGTCCACAGCTCATAAAATGTAGAGCTGGGATTTGAACACAGGTGGCCTGGTCTATACATTTCTTGCTCCTCTAAGGGTAAAAGGAGGTGCTATTCTGGTAGAGAGAGTGTAAGATGTTCACTTGAGCTATATTTTACCAAAAAGCGGGCTACTGTGCCTCTTTAGCTTTTTCTGGTACAATGTAGTTTTATCCAGAAATGGACACAAGGTCTTTCACAGGGCCCAAGTATCTGTCTCTCTATATCTATCTATGTATCTATGTATCTATGTATCTATCTATCTTCTCTCTGTCTCTGTCCCCACCTCTTCCCTCTCCACATCTCTCTGTCTCATTTTTTTCACCACTAAGATACATCTGGACACGTTGGTCCCAATATTAATATTTAAGAGCAATGCAGGCTTCTGTGTGTCAGCTAATCCTTTACCAGAAATCTGCATTGAGACCTGTTCAGATATGATTTAAAAGGCCATTTGATCTCTATTCTGCTTGTGTTGTGTGTAACTATTTGGAGATCAGGTGGGATTGATTATGAGTGATTGGCAGGGCAGGATTTGGGCTCTTTATGTTGTTCAGAGTTAATACCATCCAGTGGTATGAAAACATCACTTGATTTCTGTGTTATTAACTCGCCTTACAGTAATCAAGGCTTTTTAAAGATTTATAGTGTGTGAACAGTTACATTCATTGACCATCAGACTGTGGGCCCTAGTTGACTATACAAAATATTCTAAAGTAGTTCTTGCACTTGAGTATATGAATATTTTTAAATGACACAGTGAGGGGTTCCTTGATTATTTTCATTTATCTTGCGCCTATTTTTCATGCCTTATTTGTCAATTAACACAAATCCAAAATACATGTTTTTTTGCGGTATGCGGGCTTCTCACTGTTGTGGCCTCTCCCGTTGCGGAGCCCAGGCTCTGGACGTGCAGGCTCAGCGGCCATGGCTCACGGGCCCAGCCGCTCTGTGGCATGTGGGATCTTCCCGGGCCGGGGCACGAACCTGTGTCCCCTGCATCGGCAGGTGGACTCTCAACCACTGTGTCACCAGGGAAGCCCCCCAAATGCATGTTTTTTAAGAAGTTTTCTTTTTTTTAATTTCATTGTCTAATGCTTAGAGAGAAAACTATCAGTGGGTCAGAGAGAACAGCTCATATATAACAGGCCAGAGATATACTAATGCTAGCTGGAAAAGCAAACCAGATGATTACAGCCTTTGAGGTTTGGACTTCTTGAATCTGCATGTAGAACCTGAATTTCAAACCATTTAAAAAAAACAAAAACCATTTAGATTGTATATAGTTAATCAAAGATAATGTTGTCCTGAAAAACAAAATGTACTTAGTACGTTACTGAGACTCATGGCATAAAGTTGGTGCCCGTTAGTCAAAGACCACCAAGAATACATCTGTAGTCAAATAAACTTTATTTATTGATATCTGTCGCAGCACAGAAGACCTTGTACCATGGGAACCATGGGGTTCCTCAGTAAGAAGTGGTAGAAGGAAATTGTTATAGGATTTGGGCTTGTGGCAGGTGATTTGGGGGAGGGTTCAAGGAAGCTGTTAGAAAGAAAGAGTAATTCTATGATTGGATATCTTATCTTAGAAGCCAGAAGAGTGAGGCTAAAGCTATAATTCGTTTAACATTTTAAAAGTTACAGTCACTCATGTCAGCTGGGAGAGAGAAGTATTTGCTCATTTTGGAGTTTTCATAGTGACTTAATGTGTATCTGTGTTCAAACATGATTATGAACTGGTTTTTGTCTCACTTCACCATGGTCACAGAGTGGCCTTCTCTGATGTTGGTTGTCTGTGGAATTATGTTTAACAGAAGAGCATGGCCTCAATGTGAGTACTAGTCTAGCTCTGGGTACCCTTTGTCTTAGTCAGCTCTGGCTGTTATAGCAAAATCCCATAAACTGGTGGCTTGTAAACGAGATAAGAGGCTCAGTCTCTATAGCCTAATTACCTCTCACTTCCCAATGCTATCATATTGGGATTAGGGCTTCAACCTATGAATTTTGGAGGTACACATTCCGTCCATTGTACCTTCCTTCAAAGGATGAAGTATAACAAGAATAGAAATAGCAACAATTACCACTTCCTTTTAAGAAAAATATTGGAGTTAGCTGTTTCTTCAGCTAAATGTATGGGAAAATAAATGTTTTGCTTCCGAGTGGGAAAAGAGCTACCATGATTTCAAGTTAACCAAGTATTCAGCAGCCCTTTCCTTTAGAAAGCAGAATTCCTCCAGTTCTGAACAAATACCCTTACACTCACCCTTTTCTATTCTTTAAACCAGGCAGTGTTCACAAGCAGTAAGACCACTGTCTTAGGAAAATAATAGGTAACAGAGCTCTTCTGCAAATTGTAAAATATTCTGTCTCATTAAAGAAGTGTGAACTCAGCAATGTGATATACTGATACTCCAAAATCTTAGTGGAACTTAATTTTTTGCAGTTTATTTCTTAAATATTAATTTTTTGCAGTTTATTTCTTAAATAACTTTTCCATTTATGTATGGGAAAATTGGAAAACTTCAATAATGAAATCAGTTTCACCACGTACAGTATGATTTACAGTGCTTTCTGCTCTTTGTACTAGTTGAAGACAAGCTCATGAATCAGTGTAGATCAAGGTTTTTTTATTTAGTTTTAGAATCAAGTTTTTGCTGTCAAAATTCCATTTATCAGGCTGATATTTGGAAAATGTTCTAAAAACATTTATTTCAGTCTTTAAGATCTTTAGCTGGAAATTGAAGAATAGTAAAAAATAAAATAGTATTTTCCTGTATTTGGTTGAGCTGAATAATGAACTGTTCTTTGTTACTTAAGACTAATTTTTAAGATTTCCTCTACCACAACTCCTTTATTTTAACAGCTTTTAGTCAAGGTCCCATTCAGATTGCTCAAATCCATCATAGTATACCAGAATATATTGTTCTTCTATTGAAAATTTATTTAGACATCCATCTGGGATTTTAGTCCTTCAATATAAAAAACAATCACGTGAATGAAATATTCTTTGCATTATATATGAAAGTAATATACAGGTTCCTTAAACAATTGTTTATTCAGTAATAGGATCTAGAAAACTGCCTACTATCATGTAATCGTTTCAATGTGTCAAATTTTTTCTTTTGATTATAGTTAAGCTCTTTGCATGGGTAGCATGTAGAATGATATCTGACTCATGGTAACCTGCTGAACTCACAGTGTCCAGATTCTGCAGGTGTGGAAAAATATATAATTCTTATAAGACAGATGAGCCCCTCGGGTTCCTAGAGAGTCTGTGCTTTGTCTAAAACAATTCATTTCTTTTATGTTTGGTCTAATTTTTCATTTGATTACATTATGGTTTTTTTTTCCCCCAGTAGGAGCGTTACTTAGTAAAGTTCTTAAGTTGCCTGAGGGGAGAGATTGTATCTAATACCTGCTAGTTTGCTAGAGGTCCAAGAACAAAACTAGTCACTGGTAAATCCTCAAAATATATTCCTTGACTTACTGAAAGGTAGTCTGGGCTATTGTTTGAATTATATTTCTATTTCTACCCTTGTGTTCAACAAATTCAGATGACTGTATGAGAAATTCTGCTTTACTGAGCTTCAAATATTTGAGAGTGATTTTATCTCCTCATTCTCTTCATGATTAACTGTGAAAAAGTTTGAATTTGGATCCTTTTCAGTCCTTCCTTAGGACCACAGTAGAGAGCTATTATTTTGATCACTTTGCAGCTGCAATTATAAAGATATGCTGAGCTACTAGAATCACAGATAACACAATTAAAAATATTTTAAGAACTCTAAAATTCATCATAATTTACAGGTAAAACAATAGACCTAAGGAGAAGATAGACCCATTTCTATTAGGTTTAAGAATAGGATTTAAAATATGATCTAATTCTCTCAGATAAATTATGCTGTTTATTGATATAAAGATCTTCATTACTGATGACCCATTCTCCTTGAGTATGCAAAAAGCACTATCCCTAGGGATTACTTGAAATAATCAAGGTTTTTTCATTGTTAACGAAAGATATTATTGATACTATAGATACACTAATATTAATATTACATTTTTAATAATACAAAGCATGTATCACAAGGGCATAGTTTCTCATAAGTAGTATTACTAGAGGCCAAAATGATAGAGGAAGCAGAGATATGCATACCAGTATATAATATAAGGGACTTAAATATTAAAATATAGACTTTACTAATGAAAAAATCAAATGTATCAGAAAATATGTACAGAATATCAGAGAGAGAGTGAAATATTCAAAATTACCAATATAGGAAAGGATATATAAAGGATAAATAGAAGAGATTAAGGGGATGGCCTGGCAGGGCTCTGTAGGTTACCTCTTCACTAGGGCAGAACAGACATTAAAAAGGATGTTCTATGCTTATCAGCTACTTGAAGTAGACTTCTATTAGCTGCAGGCCAGCCAGTTCCTGATTTACGTGTCTGGTATAGTGGGAAGCTGGTTCCCTGCTTACACACTTCCCTATACCTAGGACTACTTAACCTTCACCTATAGGCTCAGCTCTAACACAGTCTATTGGATGACTTTGGCCCAAGGCAAAAAATATTACAAAGATCCATGGATTCATAGCATGACAGTTCAGCATCAAATTGGCTGTATTGCTCTATTGCTAGAACCCTGCTCATCTTGCATCCTAATTCTATTCAGTATATCTCTTTGCCCTGTTCTTTGTGGCTCGGCTTAGTCTTGTAACCTGTGTCTACTGGTTGGTTTTCATCTTATTCTTCATGAAATAAGCTTTCAGTAAACCCAACACATACTATTTAAACAGTAAGGACAATTTATTTGTTCCCATTACTGGAAGATTCAGGATAATTTGAGTTTCAGGGATTGTTTGATTCAGCAGCTCAAGATTATTATCGGAGACCTAATTGCCTTTCCATTTCTATTCTGTCTTTCTTGCATCAGCTGAATTCTAAGGCAAATAATTTAATTCACTGTTGCAACAGGTAAGACCCGAATTCTTAGAGACTACACAATAAAGATTAATTTCCTGCTCACATCATCATCTAATGTGAATGTTTCTGATTGAGCAGCCTTCTACGTTGTCATTGAGGGACCAAGGTTCCTCCCAATGTGTGGTTCCACTCTCTTCTGAGTCCTCAGAGGTCTCTACAATCAGGCGAAGAGAGCATGGGGGAGGATACCTACATCTTATCACTTTGCTGAGAAGTGATGCAAACACTTCAGGTTACATTGCAATCACCAGAATTTAGTCACATGGATATGTGATATCCCTAAAGGCAGAGGGTATGGAAATCATCTTGTATCCTCAAGAAGGAACAGGAAACAGGTTTTGGTGATCACATAGCATTCTCTGCTGTAGCTGACTTCTCAACAGAAAGGAAAAATGGCTGTAGCACTTCTAGGATTCACATCCCACACCACATCATCCCAAACTGTAGAGTGGACTGGTTTCTGGTAACAAATCAAATGAGAATGAGAAAACCTCTTTCCCTAAATCTCCAGCAAGCCTTCACTTGCCTCTTATTAGCACAGAAGGTCTTAAGTGAATTACTGAGCCAGACCCTTACGCTGGGCCAGGAAAATACCACGTATTGCTTCATAGTCACCCTAACGACGTAAAAATAAATGAGACCACTTTTAACCCAGTCAACCCTTCTCCTGGAGCTAGGAGTGAGTTAACGTCACCTGAAGGACATGGACTTCATGCAGAATGATACATTCTTATATTATATTATTGGTAGCAAAGGGAAAGGAAGAATCTATATTGTTGTGTCCCCTTACGATGCATAAGTCTTTGTCTCTCTCTAAGATGGATTTGCCCACCCTTGTGCATATACAGTCCTCATGGGACTTTAAATCAATCCCCAAGTTTCTAGTGTAAATGACTACTGTGTCCAAACTTCAGCGTGCCATCTACTTCAAAATCTTTCAATGCTATGCTCTACTGCCTGGGAAAATGTCTGCCTGATTTCTACCAAAAGCGTCTTCACCCCTCTAACTCTGCAAAGCCAGTTTATTGACTGTCTTGATAGATAGACCTTTTCTGGCTTTAATCCTTGTTATCAGATCACAATCTGGTCTATCAGATCACAATCTAGACTCCAGTACTGACATTCCGAGGAAGTCAGGATGAAGATTGCTATCCTTGTCTCATGATTTAAATAACTGAGCTGTGATAATCTCCAATTTTGATGGGGAAGAAGTAGAGAACAAGAAGAAAGAAAGTAGGAAGAGGACCTGAGGGACGGCTATGTAATAACTGTACTTGCAATTATTTTTGAGCTCTTACAGATGGTGGGCCAGACAGCTACATAAAGTCTTACTTTATTAAATTTTCATAGCAGCCCTATGTGATAGATACTCTGCATTTGCTATTTTACAGATGAGGAAATGGAAGCTTGCAGTGGCTAAATGTCTTCCCCAATGATGTACATTTCAACATACGTAGGCCATGAGTGATGAGGCCAACCCAGACTGTATGCCTATGACAAAAGACAAAAAAAAAAGTAAATTGGGACTCTAAAAGTAAAATGTGCCAATTTCTCAGTTTTGTCTAAAACTGAACCCTTTTACATTTATTAAATCAAAATTCTGTTTATTCATTTACTATTTTGAGATACTTAATATTGCAAGGCACTGTGCTAAGATGTGTGAGTGGATGAAAGGATGAATTATTACATGAGGTGGCCTTAAGGAACCTCTTATATAGGAAAAAGTATATCAAATGTGATATTAATATATTTAAAACACAGTAAATTCAATAGATAAAATACATTAGATATTAAATATGTACATATATTAAAATATAAAAATATCAATGTCAACGTGTATGTCAGAGATTGGTGGCCCACTTACAATGACTAAAGAGTAAATAAGAGGTGTGGAAACAGAGCATTGGGCATAAGCTGCTTTTCTAAGAATCTTTGAAGAGAATAGACCTGGTGTGGCTTAGGGTCAAAGAAGAGTTATTACATCATTTTATTTTAGAATTTAAGAAAATAAATATAAGTTCAGATGAAAGAGCAAGGAAAAGGAGAGCCTGAAAATTAAACAGAAAAGGAGGGGAAAAATTCAGTCACTTTTGTTCCATAGATGTATATAGACTTTTTTTTTTTCACATACACACACTGTATTTTATTTTTACAAGAGATAAATAAACTGACACCAAGCATTGTAAATGGATGACCACAATGTATATAGACTTTTAATGGCCTACAGTCATTGGTTTCTAAACAGTACTTTCTTCCCTGTGTTTTTCTTTGGCTGTTTATTTTAATCTCCTTTGGATGCCAGGCTCAGAGTTGGGTGACTTAAACTCCTCAGTTCATGCTACAGCATCATGACCAGTGGTTCTGTGCAATATCCTGCTCTTACTTCAGTTACTTACATTTTTGTTTCCTCTTACGTCCCCACTCCCAAGTCCCTCCTCTCCAGTACTCCAAAGGCAACCATTTAAATCAATTTAATGTGTTTACTTTTGTTTCATTCTGTTGGTGCAAAATTTATGTATATTTTGAAATTATGTAAATGGTGTTGTTTTATACATATTTCACTTTTTCTTTTGCTGTCTTTATCTCTTATTTTCCCCTCAGCACCATAACTTTAAAGTTAGTCACACGTGTTGCTATGTGTTCTCCGTTGGTTCTGTCTCCTACGTGAGACCCCACGGTGTGTATTCCTCCCATTTTTCCTTTGACTTTCCTAGTTTGGGACCAGAGGGACTCCAGTTCTTCACCTCCACAAATAGTGTTGCAAAGAACGGCCCTAGTGTGTTACCTATGGCTCAAGTTGAGAATTTCCTTGGGATAAAAAAATATAGAGAAAAATTTTGGTTTCTGCAAAGAAAGCTACTAGGATTTAGACTTAGATAACATTGAATATATAAATTAATCTATGGATGTTTGATGTTTTTATAATATTAACTCATCGCATCCAAGAGCATAAAAGTCTCCAAATTAAATTTTTTCTCTATAGATGTCTCATACATGTTTGATTTACATTATATTTAGGATGCTTCTTAGTTTTTCTATTTGAACTTATTTTTATATATAGTACCTTATTTTTAATTTTTTTTTTTTAGTGATTATGCTGGTGTCAACAAATTCAATGTAACTGATTTATATCCAGAAAATTTATTGAGCTCTCACTTCTTCAAATAATCCATCTCTTCTGTTAGTTTTTTCCTGGTAAATAATCATATAATCCGTAAATAAGAAATTCTCTTCCCTTTTAATACTTAAGCCTCTTCTTTTTCTTTCGTTATGGCTTGGACCTAGAATTCCAGTATCATGTTAAATCAGTGATAATATACTTTTTTCTCTAGCCCTTGAATTTAAAAAGAGTGAGTACACCGTTATTTCTTCCATTATGTTTAAGCTTTGCCACAAATATTTTTTATATAAAAATTTTACCAAGTTGAAAAAATGTCCTTCTCTTCCTGGATTGCCAAGAATTTTCATCATAAATATCAAATGTTTCTTCTATATTGATTGAGATATTCCTTAGTTTTATCATTTAGACTAAGGATTGACAAACTTTTTCAGCAAAGGGCCATATAGTAAATATTTTAGGTAGCAGACTACATACAGTTTCTGTCACATATTCATTGTTTTGTTAGTTTGTTTAGAACCCTTTAAAACTGTAAAAACCATTCTAATATCAAGGATCATATAAAACCAAGCTACAGGTTGGGTTTGACCCATGGGCTGTAGTTTATCAATCCCTACTTTAGATTATTAATGTGATAAATTATAAGGACAAATTGATGCTGAAAATCCTTGAATACTGAAATTAACACTACTTGATAATGTTATACTATTTTTAATAACATTTTGAATTTTATCACCTATATATTTTGTTTCTAGGTTCATAAGTGTAATAGACCTAAAATTATATTTTCTTGTATTATTTGTGTGACTTTGAATATATATTCACAGGCCTAATATTAGGTTGTACCTTATGAAATCTCTACTAATAAGATGAGCTGTAGAGCTTTCATGATTTTTTATAAGACAGTAATTAACTAGTTATTTACAGCTTGGCTGAATTAATTTATAAACCAAATGGATCTAAGTTGTCCTAAAAGGGAAATATTTTCATTAACACTGCAGTTGTTTAGTACTTATTAGTCTATTTGAGTTCCATATTTTTCTTGATCCAATTTTTAGTATTTTTTTTCTAGAAATTTATTCATGTGATCCAGTTTTCATATGTGTTGGTGAATTTTAATAGTTTCTTGCTTTTCTTTTAATCTTTGTGTCTCAGTGGTGATTTTCTATTTCCGTCCTGTAGTTTGTTTTTTTGAATCTTTTCCCTTTTTACTTCTCTCTTTTTTCTCTCTTAATCAGATTTGCCAGCAATCTATCTTATTAATCTTTTTAATAAACGTGATTTTGAATTTGTTAATATTCTCTATTTATTCTTTATTTGTTTCTGCCCTTGGCTTTATTTCCTACGTTCTTCTTTGAGTTCAGTTTCTTGTTCTATTTCTAGCTTCTTGGGCTGAATATTAGCTTATTAATCCTTCTTAACTCCTGATAAAAGCATTTAAAGCTATCAGTATTCCTCCAAGTATGGCTTTAGCAGTTTCCAACAAATGCTGATATATATACACACATATATATATATAAACTATTGTTATATAATATATATAATATATTAATACACAATATAAAATATATAACTATTACATATCTATACAAATATACAATTATCTATGTATTATTTTTTCATTACTAAATTGTAACTCTTTACATTTCCTTTATAATTTTCTAGTTTTGCCAAAGACTGTTTAGCAATGTTATTTAATTGAAAAACATATGGGTTTTTCTTAGCTGCTCTTTCTTATTTATTTCTAATTTCACTTCATTTTGGTAGAAGAAAAAAGTACTAATCCTTTGGAATTTATTCTCTTATGACCTAATACATAATCTATTTTTTAATGTTCTTTGTGTTACGGAAAAGATCTGTATTTAATGTCCGTTGAATAAAGCAGGAATGATAGACAGATAGATATATATACTAGCTCAAGATTTTTCATTGTATTCTTCAAATCTTCATTATCCATGTTTATTTTTGGTCTACTTGTTCTATCAGTTTCTAAGAAAATTATTCTAGAAACAAAAAACTAAGATTGTTGATTTATATTTGTCTTCCTGCTATTTAGTTGTAGCTTTTATATATTTGGAGTCCACTGAATTAGATGGGCATATGTTTATGACAGATATATCATCTTGTCCTGTTTTATTTTTACAGAAATAATACCCTTATCATATCTTTTTATATTAAAATCTGTTTTATCGGGTGTTGATATTGCTTCCCCAGGTGTGTGTTTTGGTTTTTTTTTAGTCTTATTTACCAGGTATATATCTCTCCATCCTTTTATTTTCACTCTGTTTGGTGTTTTTAAGTAGATCTCTTACAAGGAATACATTAGTTGGATTCTGTTTCTGAATACAATCTGAAAGTCTCAATTAACATATTTTATTTTGCTTAATATGAGGCAAATTTTCCAATCACAGTTTCATCTGTAAACCCTTAGGGAGAAATGAATTCCAGCTCTGCAGTGTGGAAAGGGAAGTAGGAAAGGAGCAAGAGCCTAGACAATCTACATGTTTCCATCACCTCAGCAGGGATTTTTCCCTCCCTGGTTATTAATTCATCAGAATCAATGTCAGCAGTCTGGGGTGTTGCTGCCAATTTCCAGTAACAAAGAGAAAGCAGCAATTATCCAGAGTTAACAGGGGGAGAATCAAAAGCAAAATTTTATAAAGATTTTCCTTAATTTTTTTCTCACCACCACCCTCAGTGGCCTGTGCCAATTTTCAGCCATTTACTATTCACCATCTAAATGCATACCGATTTAGGGATTATGATTTGACTGTTGGATCTAAAAAGATTTTACCTAGCCCCAGGTCACAAATACTTTCCCATGTTCTCTTCTAGAAATTTTATAGAAAAAAATTTTTACATTTAGATCAATGATTAATCCTTTTTTTTTTTTTTTTTTTTTGCGGTACAGGGGTCTCTCACTGCTGTGGCCTCTCCTGTTGTGGAGCACAGGCTCCGGATGCGCAGGCTCAGCAGCCATGGCTCACGGGCCCCGTCGCTCCGCGGCATGTGGGATCTTCCCGGACCTGGGCACGAACCCGTGTCCCCTGCATCGGCAGGTGGACTCTCAAGCACTGTGCCACCAGGGAAGCCCTCAATGATTAATCTTGAGTGAATTTTTTTGTGTTATAAGGTATGGATCAAAGTTCATATTTTTGCATATGGATAACCAATTGTCCTAGCACCATTCATTGAAAAGGTTATTCTTTCCTCTTGTCACCTCTGCCAAAAATAATTTGACAAAAAGAAAATCAATTGACCATATACGTATAGGTCTTTTCCTGAACTTCCTTTTCGGTTCTATTGACGTATTTATCGATCTCCCATGTCAATAGCACACTGTCTTAATTAATATTACCTTATAATTAATTTTGAAATTAGGTTTTAAGTCTAAAAGCTTGTTATTTTTCAAAATAATTGTGAATTTTATAGATCAAATTCATTTGTATGAATTTTACAATCAGTATGTGATTTTCTACAAAAAGATGCTCAGATTTTTTTTGATAGTGGGTGGAGATTGTAATTAATCTATAGATTCAGTGAAGGGGAAATTAATATCTTAATAATACTGAGCTTTCTATTCCTGACCACAGTACATCTCTCCATTTATTTGGGTTTTTTTAAACTCTGTCACAGTAAAGTTTTTGTGGTTTTCAGTTACAGGTCTTGCATATTTTTTGACAAGTTTATCCCCAAGAATTTCATAATTTGATGAAAATGGCATCTTAAATTTCAATTTCAGATTGCTTGATGTTAGTTTATGGAAAAACAATTGATTTCTTTATGTTGACCTTGTAATATACAACCTTGTTAAACTCACTATCGTTTTTATAAATTTCTTACTATTTTCTACATATACAATCAGATTGTAAGTATAGTTTTACTTGTTTATTTCTAATCTAAATACTTTTATATATATTTTTTTTGTTGCCTATTACTTCTGAATAGAATCGTCAGCACAATGTTGAACAGAAATCATAAGAGTGGACATTTTTGCCTTGTTCCTTATGTTTGGGGTAAAGTATTCGGTCTTTCTTCGTTAAGGTCAAGGAAGTCCCTTCTATTTTTTATTTGCTGACAGGTTTGTCAAACGCTTTTTTCTGCATCTAATGAGGGGATTATGTATATATTACTCTGCGGACATGTGAATTATAGTGATTAATTCTTAAATATTAAACAAAACCTGTATTCCTGTAATAACTTCCATTTGATCATGTTTTATTTTTCTTATAAACCATTGGTATAGATTTGCTAAAAAGTTACGAAAATTTTCACCTCTTTTTGTGAGGTTGGTGAGTCCATGCTTTTCTATTCTTGCATTGTCTTAGAAATCAGAAAAATACTGAGTTCATGGAATGAGTTTTGTGCAGTATTCTCTCTTCCTAACTTTCCTGGAAGAATTTATGTATAATTGTTATTATTTCTTTCTTAAATATTTGGTCAAATTCATCAGTGAAACAATTCAGGCCCCGAGTTTCCTTTGTGGAAAAGTTTTTAACTACAAAGCCAACATCTTTAATAAATGTAGGGCTATTCTGTTTAACCATTCCTTCCTGGTGGGGTGGGTGGAGGGATAAATTAGGAGTTTGGGATTAACATATACACACTACTATATATAAATTAGATAATCAACAACAACCTACTGTATAGCACAGGGAAATCTACTCAGCATTCTGTAATAACCTATGTGGGAAAAGAATCTGAAAAAGAATAGATATATGTATATGTATAACTGAATCACTTTTCTATACACCTGAAACTAACACAACATTGTAAATCAACTATACTCCAATATTCAATATAAAATAAATTAAAAAAAATTAAAGAAACCATTTCTTCCTGATGAGCCTTGCTAGTTCATGCCTGTCAATGAATTTCACCTAGATTATCAAATTTATTGTCATTAAGTTGTTCATAATGTTTCTTTATTATCATTTAAACATCTATTAAGTCTGTAGTTACATCCTCTAATATTCCTGATGTTGGTCATTTGTGCCTTCTTTCCTTTTTCTCCCAATCAGTCTGGCTAGACATTGATCAATTTTGCTCATCTTCTCAAAGAATCAGCTTTTTGTTTCATTGATTTTTTTCTGTTTTCATGTGTGTGTTTTATGTTATTGATTTCTGTTCTTAACTTTTTACTTACTCTTCTGCTTACTTTGAATTTAATGTGCTCTTCTTTTTCTAATATTTAAAGGTAGAAGCTGAAGTCATTGATTTCAAATATTCCTTCTCTTCTAATACAGGCACTTAGTTCTATGAATTTCTCTCTAAGCAGTGCTTTATCTGAATCTCACAAGTTTGACTACTTTGGCAAAGATGTATTCTCATTTTCATTTAGATAAAAATATTTTCTAGTTCCTACTTCAATTTCTTCTATGACTAATGGCTTGGTTAGAAGTCTTTTAGTCTCCAAATATTTGGAGACTTTGTAAATATCCTTTTAATTGATTTCTAGTTTAACCATTGTTGTTGCTTTAAGCCACTGAGTTTTGGGGTTATGTGTTGTGCAGTAATTTGGTAATTGATAAAGAACGCATGAATATCTAGGTAAATGGGATACTGTATCCCATTGGTAAAGTTAGGATTTTGTAAAGAAAACAGGAAGAGATTTAATACAATAAATTACATGCATGCAAAAGCATTAGAAAAGCTAGAAAAACAAAGGTCAGGAAAGGCATCACTGACTTTCAGGAAATCTGGAAGTTGTAGACAATGGCAAAGAGAATGATCAGACCTATCAACTGCCTGTAGCACTGACACAGGTGATTCACAGAACACCTGAAGCCACTGAAAAAACGTCACATCTATCTTTTGCTCGCTGGCCTACTGCTGCCGGAGTGAAATGGCTCTGATTCTCTTTCACCTTACAGTTATTGTGTGGTGGCTCTCAACGGTGAAACCTAAACTAGTATCGGATCTTGGGAAAAGTAGGTTCCAGGCTTTGCAGATTCTGGAGAGACAAAATGATAAGATAATTCTTAATTATCTTTTGGCTAAATACTAAACTAGGGTAAAGATTCTCCATATCTTTCTTGTCTTGTTGGAGGGTTTCCTCCTGAGCCACTCAAGTAGTGACCATAACTGCTGGGAGTGGAACTAAGGTTGATGGACTAGGTACAAATTCCAGTGCTGTTTTTTCAAGTCCCTTGGGATGCATCAGAGAATCTGCCCTAATTGAGTTCCCTTAGTGGTGTGTGTATACATGCAAACTGCACACCATGCAGGGACACATGGTGTTCCATAATTCAAAAAACAATGATTTCAACACTTACAAAGTACTTTCATACATGTCATCTCATTTTATCCTTATAACACTTCTCAAATTTTACAAGAAAACAGAGATGCAACGAAATGAAGTTGAATTTAAAAAGTCATGTGATTATCAGAAGGACAGATTTATATCAGATCTGATGCTAATCCAGTGCTCATGTTATTTTCAGCTTTCTCATCTCCAATGGATGAGGGCAGGATTACATAACAAAAGGTCAACTCCTAATATTATATAATTGCATGATTTCTGGCAGTGAGGTGTCTGGGAGATACTGCTGAATGTGTAGTGATTGCAAATTGGAGTAAAATGTGTAGTTAGGTTACATGGAAGAAGTTTGGTAACCAGTGTTACCTAATTTCACATTAAAGGTTTTATTATGTACAATGGTATATCAGAAATATTCCACCACTCCTATAGTAGGTAATAATTTAGTCATTATATTGATTTCAATGAAGTCTCCTTTCTTTCTCCTCATCTTTACAGTATTAGTATTGAGTTATATGTCTCATATTGATGAAGTATATGATTCTACTGCTTTTGTCTTGAAAATTTTAAATGTTAGCAGATTATAGCTTTCACTGTATTTTTCTTTAGAGATGATTAGCACAGCTGACTACTCCTTTAAAGTGAATTTAAGCAATACTTTACATCTGATGAAGAAAAAAAAAAAAGTCAAGGGAAGCACCCTGAATTTAAGAAAGTTTAAAATAGTTCTGTTGTTTTGGGGGGACTAAATTCATTTCTGAAGCTATTATCTTTAAAAAGTCTTTAATTATCCTAAACTATTAAGAAAAGAATCGCACCATAAGTAACAACCTAAATGGGAAAACAATTTGAAAAAGAATAGATACTTGTATATGTATAACTTGCTGTACACCTGAAACTAACAACACAACATTGTTAATCAACTATACTCCAATATAAAATAAAAATTGAAAAAAATAAAAAGAATTCTTTCCAAAAAAAGAAAAAGATTGAGTTAGGCTGAAAATGTCTTTTGAGGGTTCTTTTTTTAAATTAAATACTATACATCTACTGTATTGTCGATGAAAATGAAATTTGATTCATGCAATAAATAAATTGATACCTGTAAATGAGTCTGAGCTTAAATAATGAAAGACATAAGCAGAATGACAATCTCTATAATAGATTTTTAACATATACATACACTTTTTTATTGAAGTACAGTTGATTTACAATATTGTGTTAGTTTCAGGTGTACAGCACAGTAATTCATATATATATATTCATATATGTATATTCATATATATATATTCATATATATATTCTTTTTCAGATTCTTTTCCCTTATAGGTTATTACAAAATGTTGAGTGTACTTCCCTGTGCTATACAGTAGGTCCTTGTTGGTTATCTATTTTATATGTAGTAATGTGTATATGTTAATCCCAACCTCCTAATTTATCCCTCCTACCCTTTCCCCTTTGGTAACCAAAAGTTTGTTTTCTATGTCTGTGAGTCTCTCTTCTGTAAATAAGTTCTATTTGTATCTTATGTGGCACATATATGTATGTATATATGTATAATAGAATATTACTCAGCCATAAAAAAGAATGAAATAATGTCATTTGCAGCAAATGGATGAACCTGGAGATAATCATACTAAGTTAAGTGAGCCAGACAGAGAAAGACAAATATCATATGATATTGCTTATATGTGGAATCTATACATACATATTTTAAAGCTTTTGCTATTCAAAAATTTTTAAGATTTAAAGAATATAAAAGGATAGCTTTTATAAGACAAAACTCTGTTTTCAATAGATTCTTATTACAAATCTAAGATGAGAATAATGGTGAACAGTTGTTGAAGACTTTTTATCCTTTCCTGCACAGTTAGGTTTGTGGTGCAAGCTACTTTCGGCAAAGTTTTTGGCCTTGAACCTTGGATCTGTGCCCTCAAATATGTAATGGCAGATAATGATCAAATTAGTGTGCATAAATCTAGACTTTAGAGATGATGCCAACTTCTGTCATATTCTGGTAGAGATTTTTAGTTGCATTTAGCTTCAAGCTGCAGTGAGGTGATCTTCCAGGAGCCACATATCCTTTGTAAAGGATGCCAGCCCAAGTCCTGAGGACTGTTTAATCACAAAGATCTGCATTTAATTCACAACATAAAAAGAAGCATCCTCTAAGTATTTTCCAGAATTCTTAATCTCAAAGTCAGTGCTATATAATATCTGTATTAGGATGAGAAAAAGGAGACTTTATAGGAGAATTTCTCAAAGAATATGCATCCAATGCTATGGAACAAACAATTATTATGGAATTTTTGCTGGTTTGTTTTGTTTTATTTCATTTTAATTTTCTGATGAAAGCATTTGGAACACCCAAGGATATTACACATGTGCATTCACATAAAAAATATTGCACATAATTTCAGGGGTTCATAGACCTGCTTTGAAACCTAAGGTTGGTCCAGGGATTTTAGGTAAGGATTCTTCCTAGTTGAGGCATTTTCAAATATACCTATCAGAACTGCACATGAACAGTTTTGGCTCCCCATAATTTCCATTTGGTGTAAGGTCATTAACCTATATTGAGAGATTCTGTTTATTTCTGTAAGAATGCAGAAAATTGTGGAAAATTTCATGAAAAGGAGCCATTCCCTATGCCCATCTCCCATTTGAGTGGGTGGCATGCTTTTCGTTTTGAAAACCAATGTGGGCGGCCCAAAGAGATACCTGTAAAATGAGGAACCTACATTGTGTTTTCTGGTGTGATATGTATTTAGCCATCAGACTTCCTGTTCTTTGTGTTACCAAAGCATGGGTAAAAAAAACATGAGAGGTGAAGGTTTGCTGGGAAGCCTGAGAGAAGTAAGAGAGAAAAACAGTGTCATATCAATGTCTCTGTTCTGAGAACTCACAAGTGTCTCTGTTCTGAGAACTCACCAGGAGACTAGGTAACCCATGGAACCACGGTTGAACATTAGACTATAGGAGTGTGGGTCAAAGGCATGTACTTTTCAGAGGAATGAAGTATGAGGCTGCCAGGAGGATGAAAATATGTGGCTTAATTTTAGAAGGGGCCACCAATGCCCAGGTGAGCTGTACGGGAGTGAGCCATTCACCTATAGGGCGAACATGTCAACATCAAACCCACAGCCAATGAGCAAGTTGAGGAGTTTGCACTAATTAAAGGGAGGACTGTAGTTTTGTCATGGGTGGTTATCCAAGGAAACTGCCTCCCTTCCCCTTCCCTCCACTTAGCTCTAACATTTCTAGAAAGGTACACATTAGGGGGAGTGTAGGGTTGAGATTTGGGAACCGGAATATCCTCCCCACACATACACACACTTCTAAACCTCCAAACCACTAAAGTGGAACCTCCTAGGCATGGGGTGAGTAGGAAAACAATAGTGATTGTTTAATAATAGAAAGTTATTGAAGATAAATTGTACAAATGGATTGAGCTAAGGTCATGAGAGAGGACTACAAGGTGAATGTGTTCCCTGGAGATGTTCAGTGATCAACCTGTCAACTGTGGATGGACTGACTACTCCACACAGCACACTCAGTGCTGGTGGTTAAAAAAATAAAGCCATTTTATATTTATGTATTAGCCTTGATGCTATTCAAATGCTTAGTTTGTTGCCTGGGACATAAAAGGTACACAATAAACAATATTTTCTTCTTTCCCAAACTTGTTCCATTTTTCTAGGAGATTTAACAAATCAAAGTTTCAGGTGCAATTTTACAAATGCCATATGTTCATTAAAATAATAGATATCAGGGCTTCCCTGGTGGCAGAGTGGTTAAGAATCCACCTGGTAGTGCAGGGGACACGGGTTCAAGCTCTGGTCCGGGAAGATCCCACATGCCGAGGAGCAACTAAGCCCCTGCGCCACAACTACTGAGCCTGTGCTCTGGAGCCCGCGAGCCACAACAACTGAAGCCTGCGCGCCTAGAGCCCGTGCTCTGCAACAAGAGAAGCCATGGCAACTAGAAGCCCGCGCACCACAATGAAGAGTAGATGCCACTCACTGCAGCTAGAGAAAGCCTAAGTGTAACAAAGACCCGATGCAGCCAAAAAAAAAAAAAAGATCAAATTTTTTGAGGAACCCATGCTTTTTCCATAATGACTACACTAATTTATATTCCTAGCAACAGTGCACAAGGGTTCCCTTTTCTCAATATCCTCACCAAGATTTACAATGGAATATTATTCAGTTATAAAAAAGAATGAAACTTTGCCATTTGTGACCACATGGATGGACCTGGAGGGCATAATGCTAAGTGAAATAAGTCAGACAGAGTATACTGTGTATTTTCACTTACATGTGGGATCTAAAAAATAAAACAAATGAACAATTATAACAAAACAGAAACAGACTCATAGATACGGAGAACCAACTAGTGGTTACCAGAAGGAAGGGTGAGAGAGGCAAAACAGTGAAGGGAATTGAGAGGTACAAACTACTATGTATAAAATAAATAAGTTACAAGAAACTAATGTATAGCATAGGGAATATCTTCAATATTTTATAATAACTTTGTATGGGGTATAATCTATAAAAATATCAAATTACTGTGTTGTACACCTGAAACTAATATAATCTTGTAGGTCAACTATACTTAAGTAAAAAAATAGGTATCAAAAGTCTTCAGCATTTTTATGTGTATGTGTGGAGTCAATAAATTCTTTTCAACAAATAGATATTGCCAGTCAAGTATGTACACATGGCTCCATTTGATAATCTTTAGGAAACTGGATTATAATCAGAAGTAGCCTTAAACTCTAGGGGAGCTGCTTATAGTTCAGAAAATTTTAAGATTGTGAAAAAAAATTCTTGCTGTCTGCCACTATTACAATGAATTTGGGCTAAGTTCAGTAAGTTTAGATTTAAGAACTATTTATGTGTCCAAATACCAACCATTAACAATAGAAGAGTACTAATTTTTTGACACCCTACTAAATGCCAACATCTTTATAAAAATTATAATTCTTACAACAACACAAAAGGTAGGTTTTCAGTTGGAAAAACAATAAAAAGAAGCAAAAACCCTGAGACATACGGAAGTTATTTTTAAAAAATCTCTGTGATTGGGCAAGTTATTGGAAGTGTAGCTGTTCTAGTAGTGATAGTAGTCTTATGGTGGTGATAATATGTGGCTTGTCCAAGATAAGGAAGGTGCTAAGCTACTAAATGTTCAAGGTTAGACACTCCCTTGTCTGTCTTCAGAGCTCTCGATTTTTCACATCACACTGCTTCTCACAGAAATTGAAACGTTCAGTTGGTTCTCTTTCCTTCACATCATTCTCAAGCTTCTACAACTACGTCTGAGCTTCACAAGTGGCCACAAACACAATCTTATTTAATTCCAAGTTCTACCTGTGTCTCAAAACACCATTTTAAAAATAAAAAACAAGTTGTTTTTCACCTACAAAATGTGAAAAGTAATGGCTTTGACCTGTAGCTCAAGGTCCTGACTTGTTTAAAATTCATCCCAAAGGGCTTGCTGATGTGAATCAAATGTCCCAACTCCCAGGTATACATTCTCTAGCAGCCTCAGACTACTTACAAAGGCAAAGAAGGTTTAGTAAAATATTTTTCTCCAGCCTAGACTGATCTCAGAAGAACATTTTTAAAAAATAGTCATTAATCCTTTGGTGAACTGAGGCATAGCTGAGCCAGAGGAATAAAAGTTGTCAGCATTTGATGATCTGAGGGAAGCTTAAGTGTAGAAAACTATTTCTAGTTTGCAATATTAGAAAGCACTCGGTCATTTAAAAAGTATTCCAATCTCTTCTTCAAGCAACTTTAGACTCTGAAGTGCATTATAGATATATTCGTTTCTAGCTTACATAAATACCAGTAAGAACGTAGTACAGTGTAAAATATTGCCAGATATTGACAAATCCTTTGTAGATGGACCAAAAAAAAAATCTCATTTGTAAATGAATAATTATAGACCCAGTTAGACTCTTCTGGGAAAAAAAAAATAATTATACCTAAAGAAGGGTGCCTATTCTTGAACATGTCAAATTCCAATGTTATTTCATAATCACATAGGTAATAAATGTAGTAAATGAAATAGCCCTCTGTGTTTGGGAATTAAAGCTCTCCTAGTGTGTTTGAAATTCTTACAACAAAAAGTAGATATTATATATTTGCTTACCAAGTAAGGAAAGTCTTACTCCAGGCAGTGGAATATTTTGCTCGTGATGGCATATTCTCTCATGTATGCATTTTTTAATAAAGAAATTTTATAGAAACCTAAAGTTTATAGAAGCCTAAAAATTATTATAGTTAATATAAATTCATTCCTAGGTAAGATATTTAAACAAAATGTTGAAAGTGGAGTTTTGAGGCAAAATACAAAGAGACAATTAAATAGGCCTATTAGTTGCTTTATTGTAAATAACTGACATGGCTATTGCTAACAGATTTTTAGGCTTGTTATTTGACCTTTAGTATTATTATGGTGGACCCCTCTTTCAAGCATAGCTTTTTTTAGGTTGAGTGGACACCGGGCACTTGTGAGTACAGTGTTAAGTACAGAAACCACTTTACCTAATTTGGACAACCTGGGAAATGAAAAACAGAAAAAATACTGTTCTTTTGTGAGTCTTCTTGTAAATCTCTGAATTTTGGATTATTATCGTAAGATGAAATATTTGAGTGGTCAAACTGCCAAGGGATTAAAAAGGATTAAGTGTGAGGTGACTAGAAACTAGAACATACTCCCAGCAGAAGCCAAGAAAAAAATAAAAACAGTAATAAAACAGTGCTTTTACTATTAAAAATGAACCAGAGTGTTCTTTCATGGGTTCATTATATTATGCGGCCTGACATTGTCATCAGGTTGATCAATAATCAAATGTTCAACATATTTCTTAACTATAATCCTACCACCTGGATATTAATGAGAAATGAACAAAGTAAATTATTGAGGTGGAGGACTAATGAAAGCATAAGGAATGACATGCTGGTAGGTGACACAGCTCCCCAGAAATATTTCAGAGTCTGTTCTGAACCAATAAGATTACAGTGACAATAATTCTGATCATTACCTGTATTATGTATCCATTTTCTTTATCTTTTAATCTTCCAATTTTCACTTCTCTAGAGACAAAGTACAAGATACTCAAGTAATAATCTGACAAGCAAAGATTGCAACACAGGAGGTGAACTGTAAATATTAGTAGAGGGTGATGATGATAGGGAACATAAAGAAAATTTTTAGTGCAATAATGATCAGCACAGGTTTTTTTTGTTTTAGTAGTTAAAGTAAGACCTATTTAGCCAAGAGTTTGATGATCCCACATGTATCCAAGTTTCACATAAATATTCTGTGAAAATGGGGTTATTCTAAAGACAGACTAGGCTGTGGTCAATACTTTTTTTTTTTTTTTTTTTTTTGCGGTACGCGGGCCTCTCACTGTTGTGACCTCTCCCGTTGTGGAGCACAGGCTCTGGACGCGCAGGTGCAGCGGCCATGGCTCACAGGCCCAGCCGCTCCGCGGCATGTGGGATCTTCCCCGACCGGGGTATGAACCCGTGTCCCCTGCATCGGCAGGCGGACTCTCAACCACTGCGCCACCAGGGAAGCCCAGTCAATACTTTTTACATGACCATTTCAACCCAGAACATGTGTTGTAATGCCCAGGTGGTGTTTACTGAGCAGACCACTGTGCAGTTCATTCATACACCCTTTCAATTAATGTTTGTCGAGAGCCTAGGTGCCAGGTACTGGCATACAAAGTAAACAAAATCCCTTTTTCATGGAGTTTATAATATAATGGAGGTAGACAAACAAAACAAATTGTAATCAACAGTTCAGATGGTAATAAGTGCAATCCAAAGAAAAATAAAGCAAGATAAGGGGTTAGAGATTGGTGATGGTGGTAAGGGAGAGCTATTTTATATAGGGTGGTCATGGTAGATTTCTCTGGCAAGATGACATTTGATAAGAAACCAAAGGAAGTGACAAAGTGAGCCAGTGGATATTTAGGGTGGAACATTACAGACAGAGAGAAGAGGAAATGCAAAGATCCTGAGATAAAGCATACTTGGCCTGTTGGAGAAGCAGTGAGGAGTTCAACGTGGCAGGAGTGGAGTTGGTGAGGGTCAGAATGGGAATGGAAGGCGAGTTCCCAGTGGTGGGGCGGGTGGGCAGATCCAGGAGGAACATGCAGGCCTTTGCAGGGACCTTGGCTTTTACTGTACGTGAAATGATAAACATTGGATGGTTTTGCACAGGACAGTGACGAGATCTACTATTTCTTAAAAGGATTACTATAGTTGCTGTGTTGAGAAGAAACTATAGTTATACAAAGATGAAAGTAAAAAGACCACTGAGGAGACTTGCAAGAGTCTAGGTAAGGGAAAATGGTGATTTGTTCCTGGTGGGTAGTTGTAGCAGTGGAGATGGTGAGAAGTGGTAAAATTTTGAATAAATTTTGAAGGGTGAGTTGATAGGATATACTGATAGATGAAATGTGGGATATGAGAGACAGAGGAAGTTAAGGATGAGTCTGAGTCTGAGATTTTTTGCCTAAAAACTGGAAGGAAGAAGTAGTCTTTCACCGAAATAGAAAAGGAGGATGGGGCTTGAGGGGTAGAACTGGGGATCAAAGAGTTCAGATTTGAGATTATCAGATTTAAGATGCTTATTAAGTATCCAAGAAGAAATGTTGAGTAGACAGTGAGATACAGAGCAGGAATTAAATAGCAATAATGTAGATGACATTGTCAGATGTTTGCTATTTGGGAAGTCAAAAGAAAAAGTACACAGTAAATAACTCAGAAATATTACAATTAAAATATATAATAAAATTAAATATATATGTATTAAAATAATTCCCCTAATTCATGATATCTTCAAAATATTAAAATAAATATTAACTTTTAAGATTTCTCTATGGAAAGAACTCTGTGACTTGTACGAGAAACCTGTATCAAAAATGTTAAAATCAACCTCCAAAAATTATGGAGGTTAAGAATCTCTACTTAAGAAAATAAAAATGAAAAATTTTTGATCCTGAAATTATCAGCTCACTAGCATTTCTAACTTCTTATTTAAAAGAAAAAAAAACACCTTACATAAATGAATATGCTGCTTTGTAAGTTAGTAGTGCATAAACCAAATTAAACCTTCAAGTCAGAAATTGTTCCCCCTATTGGGAACATGTATAGTATTTTACCTGAAAATTTCCAGAAAGTCAGATAGTCAGCTCTACAAAATTCAACTGAGGGCAATTAAAGGTAAATATGTTTCTTTTAAACTTGAAAGAACCTGATGTTAGAACTACCTTGAATGTCTCTCCAAAGTTCTACTGAGTAATATTTGTAGAAAAGGGATACCAATTCTTTCCTTAAAGGAAACATCGTAAAATAATTATGGAGATGTCCCAGATTTCTTTGCTACTGAAAAGGAAGAGAAATTTAAGAAAGAAATATCAAGTTGCTGGACCTCTGTACAAATAATCAAGTATGTCAGAAAGGGCCAAGAAGATGGAAACATGACCTTTTTTAAATGAAGGGTTCTTTTTGGAGATAGGGTTAGAAAATAGATTTAAATAGATTGAGGATGGAGGTTTAAAAAAACTTTAACATGTAGAATGAATTACCTGAATTGCCTGTTAACGTTATGAGCAAGCCCTTCTCCCATAGCAACCACTGAAATCAGTGCAGAGAGAAA
Organism: Tursiops truncatus; assembly: GCF_011762595.2. Lineage (NCBI taxonomy): Eukaryota > Metazoa > Chordata > Mammalia > Artiodactyla > Delphinidae > Tursiops > Tursiops truncatus. Next base: position 26,086,529 of record NC_047038.1, on the reverse strand, counting down.
TGAGCCGTCTCTGGTTCCTGATATGAATCTTTTCCCTAAATAGTCCAATGCAATTGCTAATACTTGTTTAGCTGCAGACCAAACATAAGTAATTGTCTGTGTGTCTTTCATTCATGCTTGCATATATATGTTTATCTTAGAATTGCCTATAATGTATCTTCAGGAAAAGATTTCGAAAGCAAGTTAGCACTAACTAGGAACAAGACTATACTTACGGATAAAATATGTAACTCATCCTCTGCCCAAAGAAGCAAGCATCCCAACATGTTATACACAATGACTTATTTTAGGGCTCACTTTACACAGATATCACTGTGCTCCTGCAATGTAAACGTAGACATCTTTTGAATCAGATGGACATAAATTTAACATTATTTTGAGTAACCCAATGAAATTTCATTGTTTCCTAAAGATGACGAATATGCCATTATTTACCACACAGGAATAGACATATACTTGTATATCTAGTGAATGAATATATTTCACAAATTCTTTTGAGACCCACAGGACAATGCTCTTAGAAAAATCTTGGAAAGTTACAATTATGAAAGAAATGCCTATATCCTTTCCATCTCATCTTTATCAGGAGTTAATCTAAGCAGAGCTGTATAAGATTTCAACTGGAATCAAGAATGCTGTATGGTTTCCTCTAATTATATCATTACTTTGCCTAGATAGTTGAGAAATTTTTGCTAACTCATAGCACACTCTGAATTCACTTTCCTGATCTCCACTTTAAGCAGCATCAGGAGAGTCATTCTAGATGGAAGTGGTATTTTGCAGTTGCAAGAGGTTAGATAGAGAATCATTTTCATGTGTAAACACTGAGGAGCATCCCCGCACTGTCCTGCAATCTGCAGATTGGCATATGATAGAAGTATGTGTATGGAGCATAACTAGTTAGTAAATAATAATACTGTTGAATTTTTCAAAATGACTGTACTTGAAGAGTTGGCTTCAAATTAAGGAAAATGTTTATTTTTGCCAAATGACAATTTGATGGAAAAAAAAAACTGAAAGGAGGTAGGTGGAGAGCAGACGAGAAAACAGGTATTTACTACTCTATTTGATGCCACAATAAACCTTTTGTTGTAAGTGTAATGATGAACTCAGCAAAATTTCCAATACTCAGTCAGTCGCTGATCCAGCCATTTTAAGTGGTTCTGAACTATTTTAAGAAAGATGATGGAGTGTTAATCTGATTATGAGAAATTGTTCTTCTTGGGTTGACTTCATTAAAAATCGTTTTGGAAACAAACATCTCAGCTTCAATAACATCACACAGGTAAAAAAGAAATCTTCTAGCACGTTCGAAAAAGCTTCTCCTTGCAACCACACATGACTAGTATAAGGATAAAGAAATCACGCTCAGTATATCATATTCTGTCATCCCATGCCAACCTCACACGTTTGTTTTCATTCTTTTCTATTGCTTACTTCACCTCAGGAGCCTTTAAACTCTTCTAATTTCGAAAATCAAAACAAAATAACCCATGGAATTATTTTGTTTTCCAATGAGTATCAGGCCATCAAGGACTCTCCTGATGACTAAAGTAGAGAGAGCGTGGAGAGGTGTGATGTTGGGTGGTTTCAGTAACCAGAGGAAGCTTGGAAGAGGGTGTAGAATTAACATCTGGCAAGGAGAGCTGGATGGCCCAGGACAATAGATATACAAGGATACTCAGATGTGAAGTAAACCCTTAGTCCCAAGAGTACAATCAGCGTTTTTAAAGTTAAAACCATGACTCCTGGCACTGTTTGAAAACCTGAACTTACCCTCTACCAGTTGTCATCTGGCTTTTTAAAATTACAGGGCACGGTTGTCTCTGTATCTCATCTCTGTCCTTTTCACTTCTGTTTTCCCTCAGTTCTCATCCACATGCTGAACTAAAGCACAAATGCTTCCCTTTTCCTCCCCATTTTTTCTTTGAAATCTATTAACAGTGCAGATTTTAAGGTGTATATCATGTATTTCAGAGAGCGCAACAAAAGCAAAAGAAGCAACATCAATGGCTCCCCTATGAGCTATCACCTCATAACTAGTGTAATAACTTCTTTTAAAAAAATGGTAAAGCTGATTTTTCCAAAGTGCATTTAGCTATGTCATCTGCATGGAAGACATAATTGAGTTACCTTGGTCTTACAGAAACTTCTGTTTATTGAATAAGACATTTACTTCCACCAATTTTCTGAATGAAATTACGATTTTCATTGTGTTTGTATGGAGGATTCTTACTTTCCTAGAGCTGAATACAATAATTTATATATCAATTAGTAGAACATATGATCCAAGGTTAACCTTTTGTTCTCCCCTTATGATAAACAAAAGTGAAAATATTAAACCCACACTAAATATAAAGATTTACAGAGAACACTATTTATTGAACATTTCCCATATACCAGATATCGTGCCAAGTGCTTTAAATGGGCTGTGTCATTTATTCCTGACAATGGCCATGGGGGCGATTCAATTCACAGTTGGGAAGACTGACACCCAGTGGGGTAAAGAATTTATCAAAAGTCAACCACTAGAAAGTAGCAAAATTAAGATTTGAATAAAAGTCTGATTTCAAAAACTTTGCTTTAAACAACTACATTAAATTATTTTCAGTAAAGAAGTTGAGGAGATTTTAAATGTGAAAGAATCCTACTGTATTATATAAAATAAAATATTAAGAAGGAAGAACGTTACCTGCCTGGCTTGAATCTCTACCTGCTACTTTAAAAAGGATGCTTTTCATTCATTTTGCTATTTCACTGAGTCTAAAACTATTCTCTAACTTTAACAATAATGATTTACTTGTAATCTTGTATTGAATTTATATTATCCTTGAATTGAGAAAAATTGTCAACTTTAGTCTACCATTCTGTTCCTGACTGTTCATCATCTCCATTCCATATTGGTCTATTAATTAATTTACCTTAATCTCAGAAGATAGGCCCTACTTATGTCATTCCTGTGCTATTTTAGAAATATATTTTATTTTTAAATGTGATATATTTAAAATATATTTTAAGTATATTTAAATCGCAAGAAACACATTTTTGTTATTGATATTTAAATTTTCTACAATTCAGTTACACAAGGAATCCCTAATTTACAAATTATTTTTCTTCTGAAAAGTTCATTTATGCGTCAGTGAAACGTGGAACATATTTTCCTTACAAACAAAGTTGCAAATGAGAATTTGGTCCTCAGGCCAGTCATCAAAGCCTTAAAAGTCCATAATGAAAGCTGAACCACATCCTTGTGATACATATTACTGAGTTCCCAGTCTTCAGAGCAGGTCATTAGTGATTCAGAAATTTAAGGTAGAGTAGAAAGACAGATTCAATTAAATGCAAATATTTAATAGAAGTTATGCATTTATAATAAGAAATAATACATAAAGAACAACCTATAATAATATGTTACTTCCTCTTGTTATAAAACTGTGCTCAGTAAGCGTGATATAATTGTTAAGTCACTAAAATGTAGACCTCTGTTTTTGATGTAACACCCCTGAAGGAGATGGATTAGAGAGAAGCACTTGGAATAACAAGAACTGAGGGATGAATTTAGTGAGAAGACTGCCCCTCACCCCACCCTTCACCCTGTACCAGTGTGGTATGCATGCTCAATTCCACAGCTCCCTTACACTTTATGTACCAAAGGTCCACACAGTGGAGTGTGCCATTCCCAGGAAGAGTACAAAGCAACTTTGTGAAAGAAAACATTCTTATATTTTATATACATATATATTTCGATGTAAGATAGAAAGGAGTTAAGCTCTCTTGACCTTTCATACCCAACAGAAAGGACTTAAGCTTTCTTGACCTTTCATACCCAACTGAACCTGGAATCCTCATTTAGTCCAAATGGTTTTCTGATATATATAGTATTTGGGGTATTGAGGGGACAGTGGATGATTACTGTGGTGGTGTTCTTCTTTTTTTAAGTAACTCTTTGTCAAAATATACTTAAAGTGCACAAATCATAAGTGTACTGCTATGATATGTGAATTTTTACAAAATGAATGCAGCCAGATCTATATAACAGAATACCACAGCAGCTCAAAAGCCTCCTCAGGTGCCTGTCCGCTTATCATCCACCTCCCCCAAAGGTAAAGACTCTCCTGACTTCCATCAACATAGCTTCGTTTTGCCTACTTTTGAACTTTATATAAATGGAATCACACAGTCCATGCTCATTTTTGTGTCAAAGTTTTTTTCTCAACATTATGTTTTGTGAGATTTCTTCCAAGTTGTTCTAAGTACTTTGTTCATTTTAGTGACTGCATATTATTCCATTGTGTAAATATGTCACAATTTATTCATTTATTATAATGCTTATGGAAATTTATGATGTTTTCAGTTTGGGGTTTTGGGAGTGATGCTGCTCTAAACACTTTCGTACATGTCTTTTGAGGAACATATGTACACACTTCTGGCGAGTATATATCTAGAAATGGGATAACTGTGTTATAGGATAAGTGCATATTGTTTTCCAAGGTGATTGTTCCAATTTACACTCCTGCCGGCAGGTCATGACTGTTCCAGTTGCTTCATATAACTCACCAATATTCATTATTATTTTCTTTAATTTTAACCATTCTGGATATGCAATAATATAACTGTGATTTTAATTTGCATTTCCTTGATTACCAGGGAGATGGATCATCTTTTCACATACTTACTAGTCATTGGGGAATCATCTTTTGTGAAGCAACTTTTAAGTCTTTTGCCCATTTTTAAATTGAATTATCTATTTTTGTTATTGATTTTTAATCTTTATGTATTTTTTATACGAATCCTTTGTCAGTCCTTTTCCAGAAAAATGTATTATGAATACCTTCTCCCACTCCATGGCTTGTCTTTTCCATTTTCTTATTGGCATCTTTGATAAACAGAAGTTATCAATATTAGTCAAGTCCAATTTATCAATCTTTTCTTTTATGGTTAATACTTTTTTGTGTGTCTGCTTACAAAATTTTTGCCCACCCTCATGATGGTGAAGATAATCTCTCATGTTATCATCTAAAAGATTTATGGTTTCCTTTCACATTTATGTCTACTTGGAATTAATGTTTATGTATAGTTACACTCCATTTTTTCCCATGGGGCTATCTAGTAAACCCAGTACCATTTATTGAAAAGACTATTCATGTCCTCATGGAGTGTTCTTTTTGTGTATTTGCTTTTGTCCTTGTTGGACACATTACAGTTTACATGTGCCCAATTAAAAGGATTTATGAATTCATTTTCTTAAAGAGTAAAATAGTATAGTATTTCATAATAAGATGTAGCTTATCAGAACTTTTGGTATTTATAGATGTTCACTGATTATTTCATGGCAAAGAAGCTAAGGTGAGTTCCAAATTTATTTTACAGAAAAGATGAGTTCCAAATAGCTTTTCTTTTTCTGTGATGACCACTGGCTGGCAGGGGTATACTTCATGAAGTTATTTTCAATTAAAAAAAAAATCAATCTTTCTTTTCAAAAGGAAGGTTAAGTTAAACAAAAAATCGAGTAAGCAAATGCTTTTCAAGTGAAAGTACCAAAAATAGCAAATGGATATGTATACTAGGAAATACTTCATGTCATATGATTTTGCTGCTGAAAATAGGTTACAGATTTCACATTCTTAAAAGTGAAAAACTTGGCAAGAGAATTTTATAACCTGTTTTAAAATATTATAAGCAAATAATTTTAGTTAATTTTGAACACATTTATTACAAATATAAAAATATAATATCTTCTGATTAGTTTCCATAATAACTGATTAACAAGCCTTAGGACGTATAAACTTTGCTTCTTGAATTTCAGCAAGTCTTTGTACAATGGATGGCTAGGAATAAAACTCCAAGTATCATTATTTAGTAAGTTTAGCCAAGATTTATATATCTTTTGAGATTTCTTTATTAACTGTAGTGATTAGACCCAAGGCTCAAAATAAACTAAACTCAACAAGATTTTCTAATCTCTGTATGACAAATTGTTAAACCAAGATTTAAAAAACAAAGTGGCATTCAGTCACATTACTCTAAAGATGTCATCAGTATAACTTTTAATGAAGGTCTATTAGTTTTCTATTGATACACAGCAAATTACAAATTCAGTGGCTTAAAACAACACTCATGTGTTAGTACTCAGTTCTGCAGGTCAGAAGTCCAGCACAACCTGGCTGAGTTCATGCTCAGGGTATCACAGAGTTGATAGCAAGATGTTGGCTGGACTAAGAGTTGCTCTCAGCTCTGGAGGCAGCCTGCATTCCTTGTCATGTGGCCTCATCCATTTAGAAGCCAGAAACAGTGCAATGAATCTTCTCATGCTTTGAGTCTCTGACTTTCTCTTTGATCCCTGCTTTTAAAGGGCTCATGTGATTAGGTCGGGCCCACCCAAAGAATCTCTCTAGGAGACGGAAGGCGTGAGGGGAAGGCACGGGCGGAAGGCTGGGACGCGCGGCGCGGGCGGTCCTCGGGCGCGCACCGTCCTCCTCTCTCTGGGTCTCAGAAGTCTGAGCCAGTGACCGGCGGCGGCTGCAGCGCGTGGGTCCCTGAGGCCTCGTGTGCCTCCAGCTTCCTCTGCTGACAGAGCTCAGCATCTTGCCACCTGGCAGAAGAGCAGATAATTAGAGGGCCCATCTCCATTTCCACAGAGCAGCCAATTACGGGTGGATTTTGATGGGGAGGAAAATCCTGCAAAAATGTCTCTGTACCCATCTCTTGAAGACCTGAAGGTAGACAAGGTGATTCAGTTTTTATGGAACTGAACTTTAAATTAACCATAGTAGACTTTGAGCAGAGGTTTTTTTTTATTTTGAAAGCAGCAGTTGATACTGGCAAATGTTGGATTGGAAGATAAAGAGGGCTACAGTCTACATCAGGCTGACCTCTTTAAGGAGAAGCAAATTATATGGGTATTTCCATTAGAAGACTTTTTATGTCCTGAGCAGAAAGCTAGCTGCCTGGAGATGTAACAGCAAGCTCAAACTGCCTTTTCTGCAAACCCTGCCAATCCAGCAATTCTATCTGAAGCTTCTGCTCCCATCTCTCAAGATGGAAATCTCTATCCTAAACTGTATCCGGAGCTCTCTCAGTACATGGACCTTAGTTTAAATGAAGAAGAAATACGTGCAAATATGGCCATGGTCCCTGGAGCACCAAGTCAGGGGCAGTTGGTAGCAAGAGCTTCCAGTATGAACTGTATGGTGGCTCCTGTAACTGGTAATGATACTGGAATCCACAGAGCAGAAGTTAAGCAAGGGATTCGGGAAGTCATTTTGTGTAAGGATCAAGATGGAAAAATTGGGCTCAGGCTTAAATCCATAGATAATGGTATATTTGTTCAGCTAGTCCAGGCAAATTCTCCATCCTCGCTGGTTGGTCTGCGATTCGGGGACCAGGTGCTCCAGATCAACGGGGAGAACTGTGGTGGCTGGATCTCCAACCGAGCACACAAGGTGCTCAAGCAGGCTTTTGTAGAGAAGATTACTATGACCATTCGTGACAGGCCCTTTGAACGGACAATTACCATGCATAAGGACAGTACTGGACATGTTGGCTTTGTCTTTAAAAATGGAAAAATCACATCCATAGTTCTGCAGCTGGAAACGGTCTTCTCACGGAACACAACATCTGTGAGGTCAACTGACAGAATGTCATTGGACTGAAGGGCTCTCAAATCGCAGACATACTGTCAACAGCTGGGAATGTAGTTACTATTACAATCATGCCTGTTTTTATATTTGAACATATTATTAAACGGATGGCACCAAGCATTATGAAAAGCTTGATGGATCACACCATTCCTGAGGTTTAGAAGTCACGGCACAGTAGAAACTTCACTGAAGTTCTCCTGTTTACATCTCTGGCAACGTACCTTTCTATTATGCACATGAAGCTTTCTAGGAGCCAGCAAGCATTTGCTGCATGAGGACCTTCCTGTCTTACAGCAGGGCTGGGGAATCTTACTGTTTGATCTGATATCTTGTTCAGACTTCAAGATAGTTGTATCCTTATCCTGATTTTACAGTTGAAAGACTTACTTTCATAGACTAGTGTCTTTACTGGAAACCAGATGCTTTTACAACCCGTGTCATTAGGATGACTGATACAGGCTCAGCTTTGTTGGAACCAGTCACCTTCGATCCTGGGTATCAGGTAGTGCTGTTCATATCACTTTAGTTCTATGGTATATGTGCATTTTTACTGTTACCATAGTACATTTAGAATGATTACTTTTTTCTTTCAGTTCTGTTTGTATAAGACACCAATTAAGTAACACTGGTTTCATTCCATGTAAGCATTATTATACAGTGTATGTAGGCTGCAAGAGACTATATTGACTATCATTACGTTTTAACTACCTTTACTTAATATGCTTGGACTATCACCTTAACAAACAACGTTAAGCATCTAGAATAAAAGCCAAACTATTGCTGCCTTTCTAAAACCCCAAATGCAGTTCTCTGTTAAACTGAAACGGACACTAGCCCAGAGCAGTGTAACGGTACATATTGAGCAATAGCACAGCTGCTTAGTTGCATTTGAGATTTTCTAGTCCTCGTGTAATGGAAACTTTTCCTCTAAAAGTTACTGGTGTCACTTTCTGAGAAATAAATCACTATATATGTAATGGAAAAATTCTTGTACTAAATAGGATAAACTTTGACTTCTTTTTCATGTGTAGATTAAGTGGGATAATACCTGGTTTTGGCACTTACATGTAACCTAGCTGCTCTGGGATGTCTTAGAATGCTATCCTGCTCATTTGTTCCATTTCCTGACCCATCCCTGCAAACAGAATGACAGTGACACTTCATCCTGATTTGTTTTTCCTTCTCTTTGGTTTATGCCTATTCTATTTTAATTGAAAATGTATAAATAAAGTTAGATTTTAGTCTGAAAAAAAAAGAATCTATTTTAAGGTAAACTGATTCTAGATCTTAATTACATTTGCAAAATACCTTCACAGCAAAGCTAGATTAGCCCTTGGTTGAATGCAATAAATGGGAGTCCCGGGTACACTAGGGGCTAGGATACGTTGTAGGGCCAACCTTAGAATTCTGCCTACCACAGGGCCAAAAAGTTATGTGCATATCTTGATTATTACAGAATAATGATGGGGTTTTTTTGCAGCTGGAAAAGAGAAACTGTTTTTAATTTATTTTTTATTGAAGTATAGTTGATGTACAATGTTGTGTTACTTTCTGGTATACAGCAAAGTGATTCAATTATATATATAATAGAGTATATGTATTCTATTACCTGTTCTTTTCCATTATGGTTTATCATAGGATATTGAATATAGTTCCCTTTGCTGTATAGTAGGACCTTGTTGTTTATCCATTTTATAATTATTTGCATCTGCTAATCCCAAACTCCCAATCCATCCCTCCCCCACCTCTCCTCTTCCTTAGCAACCATAAGTCTGTTCTCTATGTCTGTGAGTCTATTTCGTTAATAAGTTCATTTGTGTCATATTTTAGATTCCACATATAAGTGATATCATATGGTATTTGTCTTTCTCTTTCTGACTTCACTTAGTATGGTAAACTCTCGTTCTATCCATGTTGCTGCAAATGGCATTATTTCATTCTTTCTAATGGATGAATAGTATTCCATTGTGTGTGTGTATATATATATATATATACACACACCACATCTTCTTTATCCCAGAATAGTGATTTTGATGTATGTAAGATAAGAAATAAATCTTATGAGCTAAATACAAAATCATTTATAAATTATCAATGTTCCATTTATTATTCAAACATTGTCGGCTCATCAGTAGAACATCAAAAGGTGGGCAAAAAAAGATTTAATTGTCTTTGATTTTCTTGTGTCAACTTTCAATAATATAAAAACAATGATTTTATTTACATTAAAAAATTTAATTGTGAAGATTTAATTGTCTACAGGGAACAATTTGATTTAACAATTTGTTATTCTAATTTATAACTTTTACATGTTTAAATATAGAGTATATGGACTGGCCTTATATATATGGTATATAAGGATGGGTTTGTTCTTTTCCCACTAAATAGGGCTCTCTCTTTTTTTTAAAGCTAAGTGATTAAGGTGCTTACTAATATTAGCACATGTTGGGCTGTTTTGTAAGACAATCTGTTTCCCTCTATTCCTTGATTCCCTGAGCTAACTTACAGGGTCTCTGGGCCTGCTAAATCACAGATATGGTATATGCTGAGCAATCCTACAGCAACTCCTGGTCACTGTCTCCTAAGTTATACCCCAGAACCTCCCTATTCTGAGCAACAGAATAAATAAAATGCTCTTGCTACAAATTAGTATTCCAACTAATTTCCCACCCATTGTTTAGATGATATGGGCAAGGTCTTTGTACAAGAACAATCTAGTTGAAGTAATTTTTACTAGCTTATTGTACTGGGCATTTTACCCTTCTCAGAAGATTTTCTGTGATAAAAAAGAAAAGTTTCAAAAAAAAAAAAAAAAAAAAAAAAAAAAAGTTTCTTTGGGACCAGGTAAAGTTCTACTTGGTAGCATCATCATGAAGTGGTGTCAATATGTTAGGCAGTCTGAGAGGTCATATGAGGCAGGGTCTCTGCCACAGATTCACCAGAGCTGGCTTCCCTAAGATATCCTTTTATTTCCTCCCAGATAATCTGTCAGCAGGAGCAGTAATTGTGATTTGTATGGATGGGTTCCTTTTAAGTTCTTGACCATATTTAAGTAACTCATCCAGACACACCATATTAACCATATGTCAAATCGTAACTGCATAGTATTCATAATATTCATAGTATTCAAGTATGCAACATGGCAGTATTCAATTACAGTCCTATGTTCTTTATTTGAGACATTAGAGTTGTATATTCGGGTCACCCAGACTTCTGAAACCAGTTAATGTAACATACTCTGACTAAAAAAAGCACATATGGTGGCAAAAGACTGGATAAAGGGCACATAATCACCAGAAAGTTCAAAGCTTCCAAGACCTGCTGATAATTCAAGCTAGTGACTATCAGATGGCATTGTTTTCAAATCTTGACAGAAATCCTGACTGTTGAGTGCTCAAGGCACAACTAATCCACAGCTAAACCTCTGGTGTATTTCTTTTTTTAACAGCTCTCTAGAAACCTGCTAAGTCTTGGTGGTCTTTTGCTCACCCTGAGACTCCACAAAATCTCAACATCTCTGTGGCTATAATAGGCTGGTACTCAGATTAGAACCTGTCTGTCCACCATCCATTACATTACTGTGATGCCTCAGACCAGTTAGTAGATTTCTCATCTTCAAATACATAGAGCATTTCTTAATCGGTTATACCTATTTAACTAAATCCCATCTCTGCCTGAATGAAGGCAATTCCTAATCTTGATTACCTTTTCAAAATACAGTTACCTGGAAGAAGAGAAAGGAAATTATACCAACAGAGATCTTATGTTTGTCCTAATGGCCTTATGGTGAGAACCTGAGAGGTATTTAAATTTAATACCCGTTGGGAATTCACAGAAGAGACCTGAATTTAGTGCAAGGATCTTTAATTCATGGAACTATTTGATGGTCCATAAACAAGTATATGTCTCTCTGCTCTCCTGTTACCTGGAAGGGGAGGGGACTGCAGTTTTCTTTCATTTTATTTCCCAAATTGTATATTATCATTCCCCAAGGCTGAATCCAAGAAATAATATCCCAGTGTATGGGGAAAATCAGCAACTGGATTTCCTTTTTCAAGGGTATACTCAACCTAGCTAACCGTGAGGACTGAACAAATTCTGAAAGCATTTAAACCTTACTGTATCTTAAGTCCAGGAAAGAAAAGGTGGAAAAAAAGATGTGTTTGTATCACTAAACTGTCTTCCATTTTAGCTAGCCAGCGTATTAGGGTATGCCATTCTCAAATGTTGGCATAATGGCTTACATTTTAATGTGTACCTGGGTGATGTAGAAGGAAAAAAGGAAAATCATCCTATACACCAGCACTATTCAATAGAACTTCCTGAGATGATGGACATGTTCTACATCTGTATTCAATATGGTAGCCACTAGGCCAAACATGACTGTTGGGCACCTGAAACATGGTTAGTGTAACTGAGGGACACAATTTTTATTTATTTAACTGCAGTTAACTTAAACTTGTATTCAAATGTCCACATATGGTTAGTGGCTACCATATTAGACAGCACAGCTATTGACACAAAACAGCAACACTCCATTCTGAAGTTTGGTTCAGAAAGATACATATTCAGAGATACCAAAAATTGGGGGCTGATTAATTACAAATTCTTACTCTATCTTCTAACTTCCAGTAGAGAACTAATCCTTGTGTTGCAATTTCAATATGGCTCTTCAATTCATCCTAGTTAATGATTAATAGCACCTTCTCTAATAGAGTGTGAAAGCTCCCAAAGAAAAATATGATCTTAAAATATACCTGTAATGTACTGTAATCCACCTCAGACATTTAAGTATTTCTTACAACAACTTGCTTGAGAAGAACATGATGTATGCCTTTAACAGATAAGGATAATTTAGAGCAGCAAAATATCTAAATGTGCATATTATAAAAATAGGAAAATGATTTACAGCGCAGACTGCGTACTCTTTCTTTCTGGAGTCCATGTTTGTGTGTGTGTGTGTGTGTGTGTGTATGTGTGTGTGTGTATGTGTGTGGTTATTAACTGTGTGGATCCAGGGCAGCACACACTCACTTTCCAGAGCACCCCCAGATTTTTATCTTCTACTTAGCTTTGGCAAACGTACGTGACGATACTGGTGCTTAAAGTGACCACTAAACTTATAAGCGCTTTACAGCAACCTCAGACTTCTGAAATGATCTTGAACAAATCAGGAAAGCACTGTAAGTGAAATTAATGAAATAAACAGTAGTTATAAAGTCTATTTATTATCATTCAAATTGTAACTTGTGACCTCTCCTATTTAAGGGTCATCTTTCTGTGGTACAGTAAGAAGTAAAAAAAGCGTATTTCACCCATGCCTTTCAAACCAAGTGGCAATTGCTTCTCCACACTGCCTTCTTCTCCCTGCCACTCTCAGGGCTGTCTGGGTGCTTCACTGTGATTAACCTCTCAAAACACCAGTGCCACTATCCTCCCATTATTACTGTGACTGTCGTATAGGGAAAGTCCCACTTCTCTTTACTGCCCTCTGCCATGATTTCTCATAACTGAACCAAGAACAAAGGTTACAGACTCAGTGAAAGTTTCATGCTCATCAGAGGGAATTTTAATCTGAAATACTGATATGGGAGATGGACAGGAAACCCAAGACTGGATGCTGATGTGCAAGGAAACGTGTTATAACCTCTAAAAGATCCTGCATGGGCTGACTGACTTGCTAGACTTGCTTTCATCTGGAATACAATCCTTATCTTTTCAAAGAGAGTGGCTCCTTAAAAAATTCACTCCTAAATTTAGGGTTGGTCTCAGGCTCTAAAGTCTGTTTTCTTTCTTCAATAGGGCAATTCTCAGGTCTCAATAACCTACAAGGTCACATTTATTTCCCCGTGTCCAAGATACTCGGAATAGTACAGGATGGCTTTTTGTATGTCAGATCAGGGTCCCTTTGTGATTCTACTTCCAGCATGACTGACCTTCCTTGTTTTACTGGGACAGATCCCGGTCTTTTACTGGGTTTTTGTCCCCATATTCTCAAGTGAAAATGAAAAGAACAAATTTCTGTGTTTGACAGCATTTTTCTGATAGTTTTATGGTTTGGTTTTCTGAGATCTCCTGATAATCCTCAAATCCATCCTAATTTACAACTGGAGAATAGAAATGAGCCATGGGATAACAAAGAAAAAAAAAAGTCTGACAGCAATAACAAGTGACAGGTCAAAGAGGAAAAGACATAGGAGCAATGAGGACAACATAGATGTCTGCCAGAATTTTTGGCAAAAAGCAAGATACGGCTTACACATAGTACCAAGTCAAGGATGGGAGAGGGGAAGGAATGTTTCCATACTGTAGTACAGAACTGTAATTATAAAATAATTACCCTGAGTCATCAAGTAAATTCTTAACTACATTTAATCTACTGTCTTTATTAAGGCAGGGAAGGATATAATAAATTTAATGAAGCTGTCTATATATATTTTATATTCTTACCTCTCATCTTCTGAATAATTTGGTTGTTTCTGAGTTAATTTATGTGATTACATCACAGTATTAGCTGGGTAACTTCTGAACTAGTTAAGGTGTTGTCTTTTTCTTACTCTGACTCATGCTGACCTTCAAATGATCCTTTTAAGAAGTAAGATTCACTTATCCTTCTTGAAATATATTTGTCTACCAAATTACTATTTAGTAATATTAAATGCATAATTCAGTTACTAAATTGCTATTAGTAATTTGTAAATTTAGAACGTGTAAATATTTGCTAGTTTAATATCTTTCTATGAAGTTGGTTTTAGTTTAATTCTGCAGTCTTGTCCTCCAGTTCTGGACTTCAATAGTATAACAAACATCATGTCATTTATCACGCTCTCGGCATGCTCCGGACTGCACATGTAATTGAAATGGAAAGCAGGTATTGGCTGTAAAGTCTTCTGGTGTGTTAAAAAGCAGACTACTAGCTATATCTTAAACCTGTCACTAATTATATGACATGGAAATTATTTAGTTTCCCTGTGTCTCAGTTTGCTCAACTGGAAAGACAGGAAAATTTTCTCTCCATCTCGATGTTGGTATAAAAATGTATGTGAAAGAGCTGTATTTGAAATGGACAGAAAATAAATGGTCGTTTTTATTAGTTTCATAGTGGCAGGAATATAGTTTTACCTAGAGAGAAAAAAGTTTCCCCATCATTTTCCTACCCCAGTTCTTTTCTTATTATAGGAATGGGCTAAAATATGGCTTTGGAAACCTGATTGATGACTTTGAACTTACACTTTTAGAGAACTGCAGTAACTGCTAATGGCATCGTCAGGATTATCTAATCCATATGAACTCATGGAAAAGAATTCCGTATCTACAGTAAAGAGAGAATTTTCCCTGAGTCTATCTTTTTTGGTATATGTTTGAAGTGGGGCAAGGTAACAATATTGAAGGGCAGAGAATTACTATTTGATGATATTTCTGCCATTTAAGTAATAACAAATGCAACAATTTTTTTGAGAGCCAGATATTGCTAAATGCTGTGAGGGACACTATTGTGAATACAGAAAGACATATTGATGTAAAACTATCAATAGGAAAATACTAAATGGTAAAATGGAATAAGTTATTTTTCTACTCAAGTGTATTGAGGAAGACTTTGAATTTGAGGAAATATGAGACCTGAGTCTTAAAGACTGAATTGTATTTTAAAACAACAGTGAAGAGTTGGTTTCTAGTTATATATTATAGAATTATATAGAACTACGTAGAATATATATTACATATCCTATTTGATATATATATATGTAAAATAATGGAAAGAAATAGCATGTTTATGGAATCATGAGAGATTCAGTGGGTTTGGGAATTCAGCAGACTTATGAAGAAAAGTTGTGGGAGATAGATTGGAAAGGTGTACTGAGGGAGAAGATAAGATTGTGGAAGTATTCTAAATGCCCTATTTATTTTGGATTTTATTTTATGTGTAATGGAGAAATATTGGCACTTTTAAATTGTGGAAGCAAGATTTGTGTGTGACAAGCAGTTTGTATTTTAACAATTCAGTTGGTGCCTGAGTGGATGAGGATAGGGAAAGACACAACCATCTGTGAGGAAACAGAGACTAAGATGATTGCTCTCGGTAAATAGGGAAAAGAGAAGATATGATTAAGGGTGTTACAGGGAAATGATCAGTAGAACTTGTTGGCATATTGGACATAATGTAAAAGAGAAAAGAGAATCAGAGATGACTCTGGGACATAATAGATCACATAGTTGAGGTAAACGGTGATGTCATTTATTGGGATGAAAAAATCCGGAAAGAAGGATATGCTGTCAGTATTTCTTGGGTTGTGTTCAAGTGTATCTATCTAGTATGAAGTCTGACTTTTTTTTGGTGGAACTGTTCTGGGTGCTGAAAAAAATAGCCATGATGCGGCTCAGTGATTGGGTTTCTGAAGAACAGTAAAGATATGGGTTTCAGAGTAAAGAAGTTCAGGGTGTCAGAAGGCTCATAAATATTGAATTCATCAATTTATTTATAAGGAATAGGAGGAGATAGGCTGGAGAGGGAGTACTTTTTCCTTGGCAACAGTTTTTGAAATTTTCCCCTCTGAGTCACATCCTCTAATTTCGTATTTCTCAAAGCATGGCTACCTGAGTAGCAGCAACAGCAACTTGGAACTTGTTCAAGGTACATCTTAGATCCCACCCATTACCTACTAAATCAGGAATTCGGGGCCTTTGAGGGCCAGAATCTGTGTTTTGAGAATATCACCAGGTGATTCTGATTCACTCTAAAGAGTCTCAATCTTCATTGCACATTGGAATCATCAGGGGATCATTAAAATATACTGATACCTGGACCATGTCCAGTGATTCTGCTATAGACAAGTGTGTGCCCTGGGCAACAGGACTAGGAATTTTGAAAGTTCCCCAGGTGATTCTAATGTGCAACTAGGGCTGAGAACTGTTGTTCCAAAGAGTAATTACAAAGAGATCCTAAGAGGAGTTTTCTTCAACCTTTAAAGTGCAAACCAGCTATCTAGGGTTACTCTTAAAAGTGCGAATTCTGATACAGTACGTCTGAGGTGGAGCCTGAGAGTCTTCATTTCTAGTCTGCTCCTCTGTGAGCCATGTGTGACCACAGACTACGCTTCAAAGAGCAAAACTCTAGAGCAGATTTGCCAAGCATATATGACACATCTTCTACAGTGTGAAGAAACAAGGGATTAGTTGGGGACGATTAGTTTGGCATAAGAACTGGTTGCTCAGCAAAAGAGATCAGAAGTGGGAGTAGAAGCCAATAAAATTTACAAACATATTCAATTTTCATAATGTTTTTAGATCGAATTGTCCAAAAATACAAGCGCTTTTTAAAAAGACTAGTCTTTTAAATCTAGTATGGGATCAAGCTAGTCTGAAGGGGTCAAAATTAAAATTTTGCCAGTAGGCTCCAAGAGAATCGTTGGATTATCATATTTCTTCCATGTTCTCCTGGAGAGAACGTGGGTTTAATTTCCTAGTATAACATCGATAGTCCTACCAAATGTTATTCTGGAAGGATTAAGCCACACAGACTTGTATTACTCTACTCACAGGTCAATAGGAAAGTATTTGTGTATTTTCACTTAATAGTAAAAGTCAACCTATAATTTTGGAACTTTAGAACTATGGGGAAAAAGATCCCAAAAGAGGATTATATAGCCTTTTTGGCCATTTTTTAAGAAATGTGCCTTTGTAGTTTTTTTTTATATGCACACTTAAGTACATATAGTATTACAATTGGTAATTAATCAGTAAGCTGAACTTGGCATGAATTTTTTTTTTTGCTTGCTTTTGTTTTTTTGCTTTTTTTTGTCTCTTTTTAAAATTTTTATTTTATTATTTTTTATACAGCAGTTTCTTATTAGTTATCTATTTTATACATATTAGTGTATATATGTCAATACCAACCTCCAAATTCATCCCACCATTAGCACTGCTGCCTGCCTCCACTTTCCCCCCTTGGTGTCCATACTTTCATACTCTACATCTGTGTCTCTATTTCTGCCTTGCAAACTGGTTCATTTGTACCATTTTTCTAGATTCCACATACATGCATTAATATATGATATTTCTTTTTCTCTTTCTGACTTACTTCACTCTGTGTGACAGTCTCTAGGTCCGTTCACGTCTCTACAAATGACCCACTTTCATTCCTTTTTATGGCTGAGTAATATTCCATTGTATATATGTACCACATCTTCTTTATCCATTCATCTGTCGATGGGCATTTAGGTTGCTTCCATGACCTGGCTATTGTAAATTGTACTGCAATGAACATTGGGGTGCATGTGCCTTTTTGAATTATGGTTTTCTCTGGGTATCTGCCCAGTACTGGGATTGCTGGGTCATATGGTAGTTCTATTTTTAGTTTTTTTAGGAACTTCCATACTGTTCTCCATAATGGCTGTATCAATTTACATTTCCACAAACAGTGCAAGAGGGTTCCCTTTTCTCCACACCCGCTTCAGCATTTGTTGTTTGTAGATTTTCTGATGATGCCCATTCTAACTGGTGTGAGGTGATACCTCATTGTAGTTTTGATTTCCATTTCTCTACTAATTAGTGATGTTGAGCAGCTTTACATGTGCCTCTTGGCCATCTGTATGTCTTCTTAGGAGAAAGGTCCATTTAGATCTTCTGCCCATGTTTTGATTGGGTCGTTAGTTTTTTTTAATATTGAACTGCATGATCTGTGTATATATTTTGGAGATTAATACTTTGTCAGTTGCTTCACTTGCAAATATTTTCTCCCAATCTGAAGGTTGTCTTTTTGTCTTGCTTATAGTTACCATTGCTGTGCAAAAGCTTTGAAGTTTTATTAGGTCCCATTTGTTTATTTTTGTTTTTATTTCCATTTCTCTAGGAGATGGGTCAAAAAGGATCTTGCTGTGATTTATGTCGTAGAGTGTTCTACCTATGTTTTCCTCTAAGAGTTTGATAGTGTCTGACCTTACATTTAGGACCTTAATCCATTTTGAGTTTGTTTTTGTGTATGGTGTTAGGGAGTGTTCTCATTTCATACTTTTACATGTAGCTGCCCAGTTTTCCCAGCACCACTTATTGAAGAGGCTGTCTTTTATCCACTATATATTCTTGCCTCCTTTATCAAAGATAAGGTGTTCATATGTGCGTGGGTTTATCTCTGGGCTTTTTATCCTGTTCCATTGATCTATATTTCTGTTTCTGTGCCAGTACCATACTGTGTTCATTACTGTAGCTTTGTAGTATAGTCTGAAGTCAGGGAGCCTGATTCCTCCAGCTCCATTTTTCGTTCTCAAGATTGCTTTGGCTATTCAGGGTCTTTGTGTTCCATAGAAATTGTGAAATTTTTTGTTCTAGTTCAGTGAACAATGACAGTGGTAGTTTGATAGGGATTGCATTGAATCTGTAGATTGCTTTGGGTAGTAGAGTCATTTTCACAATGTTGATTCTTCCAATCCAAGAACATGGTATATCTCTCCATCTGTTTGTATCATCTTTAATTTCTTTCATCAGTGTCTTATAGTTTTCTGAATACAGGTCTTTTGTCTCCTTAGGTAGGTTTATTCCTAGGTATTTTACTCTTTTTGTTGCAGTGGTAAATGGGAGTGTTTCCTTAATTTCTCTTTCAGATTTTTCATCATTAGTGTGTAGGAATGCCAGAGATTTCTGTGCATTAATTTTGTATCCTTCTACTTTACCAAATTCATTGATTAGCTCTAGCAGTTTTCTGGTAGCATCTTTAGGATTCTCTATGTATAGTGTCATGTCATCTGCAAACAATGACAGCTTTATTTATTCTTTCCCGATTTGGTTTCCTTTTATTTCTTTTTCTTCTCTGAGTGCTGTGGCTAAAACTTCCAAAATTATATTGAATAATAATACTGGTGAGAGTGGGCAACCTTTTCTTGTTCCTGATCTTAGAGGAAATGGTTTTAGTTTTTCACCATTGAGAATGATGTTGGCTGTGGGTTTGTCATATATGGCCTTTATTATGTTGAGTTAAGTTCCCTCTTTGCCTACTTTCTGCAGGGTTTTTATCATAAATGGGTGTTGAATTTTGTGAAAAGCTTTTTCTACACCTATTGAGATGATCTTTTGGTTTTTCTCCTTCAATTTGTTAATATGGTTTATCACATTTATTGATTTGTGTTATTGAAGAATCCTTGAATTCCTGGGATAAACCCCACTTGATCATGATGTATGATCCTTTTAATGTGCTGTTGGATTTTGTTTGCTAGTATGTTGTTGAGGATGTTTGCATCTATGTTCATCAGTGGTATTGACCTGTAGTTGTCTTTCTTTGTGACATCTTTGTCTGGTTTTGGTATCAGGGTGATGGTGGCCTCGTAGAATGAGTTTGTGAGTCTTCCTCCCTCTGCTATATTTTGGAAGAGTTTGAGATGGATAGGTGTTAGCTCTTCTCTAAATGTTTGATAGAATTCGCCTATGAAGCCATGTGGTCCTGGGCTTTTGTTTGTTGGAAGATTTTTAATCACAGTCTCAATTTCAGTGCTTGTGATTGGTCTGTGTATATTTTCTGTTTCTTCCTGGTTCAGTCTCAGAAGGTTGTGTATTTCTACGAATTTGTCCATTTCTTCCAGGTTGTCCATTTTATTGGCATAGAGTTGCTTATAGTAATCTCTCATGATCCTTTCTATTTCTGCAGTGTCAGTTGTTACTTCTCCTTTTTCATTTCTAATTCTATTGATTTGAGTCTTCTCCCTTTTTTTCTTGATGAGTCTGGCTAATGGTTTTTCAATTTTGTTTGTCTTCTCAAAGAACCAGCTTTTAGTTTTATTGATCTTTGCTATCATTTTCTTTGTTTCTATTTCATTTAATTCTGCTCTGATCTTTATGATTTCTTTCCTTGTACTAACTTTGGGTTTTGTTTGTTCTTTTTCCCTAGTTCCTTTAGTTGTAAGGTTAGATTGTTTATTTGAGATTTTTCTTTTTATTGAGGTAGGATTGTATTGCTATAAACTTCCTTCTTAGAATACTTTCGCTGCATGCCACAGGTTTGGGGTCATTGTGTTTTCATTGTCATTTGTTTGTAGGTGTTTTTTTGATTTCCTATTTGATTTCTTCAGTGATCTCTTGGTTATTTAGTAGTGTACTATTTCGACTCCATTTGTTTGTATTTTTTAGAGATTTTTTCCTGTAATTGATATCTAATCTCAAAGCATTGTAGTCGGAAAAGATACTTGATACGATTTCAATTTTCTTAAATTTACCAAGGCTTGATTTGTGACACAAGATATGATCTATCCTGGAAAGTGTTCCATGAGCACTTGAGAAGAAAGTGTAATCTACTGTTTTTGAATGGAATGTCCTATGAATATGAATTAAGTCCATATTTTTTAATGTATCATTTAAAGCTTGTGTTTCCTTATTTATTTTCATTTTGGATGATCTGTCCATTCATGAAAATGGGGTGTTAAAGTCCCCTACCATGATTGTGTTACTGTCTATTTCCCCTTTTATGGCTGTTAGCATTTGTCTTATGTATTGAGATGCTCCTATGTTGGGTGCATAAACTTTTACAATTGTTATATCTTCTTCTTGGATTAATCCCTTAATCATTATGTAGTGTCCTTCTTTGTCTCTTGCAATAGTCTTTATTTTAAAGTCTATTTTGAATGATATGAGAACTGTACTCCAGCTTTCTTTTGATTTCCTTTTGCATGGAATATCTTTTTCCATTCCCTCGTTTTCAGTCTGTATGTGTCCCTAGGTCTGAAGTAGGTCTCTTTTAGACAGCATATATAAGGGTCTTGTTTTTGTATCCATTCAGCCAGCCTATGTCTTTTGGTTGGAGCATTTAATCCATTTCTAATTAAGGTAGTTATTGATATGTATGTTCCTATTACCTTTTTCTTAATTGTTTTGGGTTTGCTATTGCAGATCTTTTCCTTCTCTTGTGTTTCCTGCCTAGAGGAGTTCCTTTAGCATTTGTTTTCAAGCTGGTTTCGTGGTGCTGAATTTCCTTTGCTTTTGCTCTCTGTAAAGTTTTTAATTTCTCGTCGATCTGAATGAGATCCCCGCTCTGTAGAGTAGTCTTGATTGTAGCTTTTTCCCTTTCATCACTTTAAATATGTCCTGCCACTCCCTTCTGGTTTGCAGAGTTTCTGCTGAAAGATCAGCTGTTAACCATATGGGGATTCCCTTGTATGTTATTTGTTGTTTTCCCCTTTCTGCTTTTAATATTTTTTCTCTGTATTTAATTTTTGATAGTTTAATTAATATGTGTTTTGGCATGTTTCTCCTTGGATTTATCCTGTATGGACCCTGTGTTCTTCCTGGACTTGATTGACTATTTCCTTTCCTGTATTAAGGAAGTTTTCAACTATAATCACTTCAAATATTTTCTGACTCCCTTTCTATTTCTCCTTTTCTTCAGAGACCCCTATTATTCAAACGTTGGTTTAGTTAATATTGTCCCAGAGGTTCTGAGGCTCGTCTCAATTCTTTTCATTCTTTTTTTCTTTCTTCTGCTCTGCGGTAGTTATTTCCACTATTTTATCTTCCAGGTCCCTTATCTGTTCTTCTGCCTCAGTTATTCAGCTATTGATTCCTTCTAGAGAATTTTTAATTTCATTTATTGTGTTGTTCATCATTGTTTGTTTGCTCTTCAGTTCTTCTAGGTCCTTGTTAATCATTTCTTCTATTTTCTCCACTCTATTTCCAAGATTTTAGATCACCTTTGCTATCATTACTCTGAATTCTTTTTTCTGGTCGACTGCCTATTTCTTCTTCATTTGTTTGGTCTGGTGAGTTTTTATCTTTCTCTTTCATCTGCTGTGTGTTTCTGTGTCTTCTCATTTTGCTTAACTCACTGTGTTTGGTTTCTCCTTTTCACAGGTGCATGTTTGTAGTTCCTGTTGTTTTTGGTGTCTGCCCTCCGTGGGTAAGGTTGGTTCAGTGGTTTGTGTAGGCTTCTGGTGGAGGGGACTGGTGCCTGTGTTCTGATGGATGAGGCCGGATCTTGTCTTTCTGGTGGGAGGGCCACATCTGGTGGTATGTTTTGGGTGTCTGTGACCTTATTATGATTTTAGGCCACCTCTCTGCTAATGGGTGGGGTTGTGTTCCTGTCTTGCTATTTGTTTGGCATGGGGTGTCCAGCACTGTAGCTTGCTGGTCATTGAGTGGAGCTGGGTCTCACCGTTGAGATGGAGATCTCTGAGAGAGCTTTCGCCATTTGATATTACATGGAGCCGGGAGGTCTCTGGTGGACCAATGTCCTGAACTCAGTTCTCCCACCTCAGAGGCACAGGCCTGACACCCTGCCAGAGCACCATGAACCTGTCAGCCACATGACTCAGAAGAAAAGGGAGAAGAAAAGAAAGAAAAATAAAATAAAGTTATAAAAATAAAAAAATTTATTAAAAAGTAATAGAAAAAGAAAAGAAAGAAAGAGGAGGGCAACTAAGCCAAAAAACCAATGCACTAATGATAACAAGTGGTAGAAACTATACAAAAAAAAACCAAAAACACGGACAGACAGAACCCTAGGACTAATGGTAAAAGCAAGACTATACAGACAATATCATACAAAGAAGCATACACATGCACACTCAGAAAAAGAGAAAATGGAACAAAATATATATGTAAACTGTAGGAGTTGTTGCACATGTACAGGTATTTCTGATGTATTTGTGGGGAGCAAGGTGATCTCCATGTCTCACTCCTCTGCCATCTTGAAGTTCTCTCCCGTTTTTTTCTTCAGTTTGTTTATATGGGGTATCACATTGATTTAGTTGCGTATATTGAAGAATCTTTGCAACCCTGGGGTAAAACACACTTGATCATGGTGTACAACCCTTTTGATGTGTTGTTGGAGTCTGTTTGCTAGTATTTTGTTGAGGATTTTTGCATCTATATTCATCAGTGATACTGGTCTGTAATTTTCTTCTTTTGTATTGTCTTTGTCTGGTTTTGGTAGCAGGGTGATGGTGGCCTCGTAGAATGAGTTTGGGAGTGTTCCTCTGCAATTTTTTGGAAGAATTTGGGAAGGATGATTGTTAGCTCTTCTCTAAATGTTTGATAGAATTCATCTGTGAAGCCATCTGGTCCTGGACTTTTGTTTGTTGGAAGATATTTAGTCACAGTTTCAATTTCATTACTTGTGATTCATCTGTTCATATTTTCTATTTCTTCATGGCTCAGGCTTGGAAGATTATACCTTTCTAAGAATTTGTCCATTTCATCCAGGTTGTCCATTTTATTGGCATAGAGTTGCTTGTAGTAATCTCTTATGATGCTTTGTATTTCTGTGGTGTCCATTGTAACTTCTCCTTTTTGATTTCTAATATTATTGAGTTGTGTCCTCTCCCCCTTTTTCTTGATGAGTCTGGCTAATGGTTTATCAATTTTGTTTATCTTCTCAAAGAACCAGCTTTTAGTTTTCTTGATCTTTGCTATTGTTTTCTTTGTTTCTATTTCATTTATTTCTGCTCTGATCTTTATGATTTCTTTCCTTGTACTAACTTTGGGTTTTGTTTGTTCTTTTTCTCTAGTTCCTTTAGGTGTAAGGTTAGACTGTTTATTTGAGATTTTTCTTGTTTCTTGAGGTAGGATTGTATTGCTATAAGCTTCCCTCTTAGAACTGCTTTTGCTGCATCTCATAGATTTTGATCGTCGTGTTTTCATTGTCATTTGTCTCTAGGTATTTTTTGATTTCCTCTTTGATTTCTTCAGTGAACTCTTGGTTATTTAGCATTGTATTGTTTAGCCTCCATGTGTTTGTGTTTTTTATGTTTTTTTCCCCTGTAATTTATTTCTAATCTCATAGAGTTGTGCTCAGAAAAGATGCTTGATGTCATTTCAATTTTCTTAAATTTACCAAGGCTTGATTTGTGACCCAAGATGTGATCTATCCTGTAGAATATTCTGTGTGCATTTGAGAAGAAAGGGTAATCTGCTGTTTTTGGATGGAATGTCTTATAAATATCAATTAAATCTATGTGGTTTATTGTGTCATTTAAAGCTTGTGTTTCCTTACTAATTTTCTGTGTGGATGATCAGTCCATTGGTGTAAGTGAGATGTTAAAGTTCCCCCTATTATTGTGTTATCATCGATTTCCTCTTTTATAGCTGTTAACATTTGCATTATGTATTGAGGTGGTCCTATGTTGGGTGTGTATATATTTATAATTGTTATATCTTCTTCTTGGATTGATCCCTTGATCATTATGTAGTGTCCTTCCTTGTCTCTTCTAACATTCTTTATTTTAAAGCCTATTTTATCTGATATGAGTATTGCTGCTCCAGCTTTCTTTTGATTTCCTTTTGCATGGAATATCTTTTTCCATCCCCTCACTTTCAGTCTGTATGTGTCCCTAGGTCTGAAGTGGGTCTCTTGTAGACAGCATATATATGGGTCTTGTTTTTGTATCCATTCAGCGGGTCTATGTCTTTTGATTGGAGCATTTAATCCATTTACATTTAAGGTAATTATTGGTATGTATGTTCCTATTACCATTTTCTTAATTGTTTTGGTATTGTTTTTGTAGGTCATTTTCTTCTCTTGTGTTTCCCACTTAGAGAAGTTCCTTTAGCATTTGTTGCAGAGCTGGTTTGGTGGTGCTGAATTCTCTTAGCTTTTGCTGTTTTGTAAGCTTTTGATTTCTCTGTTGAATCTGAAAGGAATCCTTGCTGGCTAGAGTAATGTTGGTTGTAGATTCTTCCCTTTCATCACTTTAAATATATCATGACACTCCCTTCTGGCTTGTAGAGTTTCTGCAGAGAAATCAGCTGTTAACCTTATGGGAGTTCCCTCATATGTTATTTGCCATTTTTCCCTTGTTGGTTTTAATAATTTTTCTTTGTCTTTAGTCTTTGTCAGTTTGATTACTATGTGTCTCAGCATGTTTCTCCTTGGGTTTATCCTGCCTAGGACTCTGCATTTCCTGGACTTGGGTGACTATTTTCTTTCCCATGTTAGGGAAGTTTTCAACTATAATCTCTTCAAATATTTTATTGGGTCCTTTATCTCTCTCTTCTTCTTCTGGGACCCCTATAATGTGAATGTTGGTGCATTTAATGTTGTCCCAGAAGTCTCTTAGGCTGTTTTCATTTCTTTTTTCTTATTCTGTTCTGCAGCAGTGAATTCCACCATTCTGTCTTCCAGGTCACTTATCTGTTCTTCTGCCTCAGTTATTCTGCTATTGATTCCTTCTAGTGTATTTTTCATTTCAGGTATTGTATTTTTCATCCTGTTTGTTTGTTCTTTAATTCTTCTACATGTTTGTGCTTTAATTCTTGTAGGTCTTTGTTAAACATTTCTTGCATCTTCTCACTCTTTTCCTCCATTCTTTATCTGAGGTCCTGGATCATCTTCACTCTCATTATTCTGAATCCTTTTTCTGGAAGGTTGCCTATCTCCATTTCATTTAGTTGTTTTTCTGCATTTTATCTTGTTCTGTCATCTGATACATAGACCTCTGGCTTTTCATTTTGTCTATCTTTCTGTGAACGTGGTTTTCATTCCACAGGCTGCAGGATTGTACTTCTTCTTGCTTCTGCTGTCTGCCCTCCTGTAGTTTTAATGAAAATTCAATTTAAATTGTGGTGGTTGAACGAAACCAATTAAGCTGCCTCCCTTTACCAGTGACAGTAATTGAATCTTTATTTGTGTAATTGGGCCCAGCAATGTCTTAATTAACAAAGGGTTGATCTGAGTCCGAGATGACATCTTACCCTTTGGCTGTTGAATTCTGTCTTCTTCTTCGTCAAAAGAAAAATAATCAAACATGTTAGAATGATTAAATAGGAACTCTGCCTTTCAATCTAACCTTTAGGCTCCTGGAGTTAGGAGACATGGACATTTCCTCTTGTAAATTACATTCTAGACTGATTAATTGATTATTAAATGGGTGAACTGATCTTGAGTGGAAAAGGGATGAGAGATTAAGTAATACTATTTAGTAAATATTAAAAGGAATTGGTCCAGAAAGTAGTTAGATACCATGCATTCCTACTATGAGTTAACTCAAATTATAAAGCCATCTCCCATTTTCCCAAGGAGAAGGTCCAAAATGAAGTTTGTGGCTTTTTTACTAACTATACCATGTTAATATTTAATTATCAATACATAATTGTAAATTAACTTTTAATATTTAATTTCTTAAATAAGTTATAAAATATTCAAATTTACTCATATAATTACCTTATTTATATAAAAATATGCTTTTCCACATTTCTTGAAAATATTTTATTCAAGCTTTTCATATATATCTTACAAAGTAGTATCATCACCCTCAGAGTTTCTTGTTGAATCCTCTTTGTTGAGAGAACATAATTTTGCCAGATTTTTTGAGATAGAACATGTGTTGGATCGGTATGTGTTATTCTCACTGGAAAATTTATCCTGAGAGTATACAATCAGAAAACATTAATACATCATTTTATATTGTCCTATGTACATGCATTTATGATCTCCAAAACATAACCACACTTTCTGCTTTGCTTTTTAAGTAAATTTTAGAAGCCTTGTTTACAATCAAACACTTAAAATTGTGAAGTCATCCCAGTGAGAGTAATGAAGAAATATGTGTTAAAGTTTCTTCTTGTTTTTTTCACCAATTTATTCAGTTAATCATTTAATACTAATATTGACATATGTGGCTTCAGACTGATGTGTCTTCTTTCCCAAACTGTATTTGATTAATCAAAATTTAGTAAATTGAGAGAAGGTCTGCCATAACTAGACTTTGTAAGACCTTGGATATAAGATAACTATATTCTCTTATCTGAGGATTAAAATTTTAGGAGGAAAAAGCTTTGGCTTATAATTGAGTATGCCCAGCAATAGTAATAAGTTTCAGTTCATAGAAATTTTATCATTGTTTTAAAGCAAATTCATACTATCATTATTTCTGAATTCTACATTCAATTTTATTTTGTATTTGTATCTGAAACTGATTATGATTAGTAAAAATTATAACAGGCGACTTAGGAAATTCTCTAAAGGTGTTCATATATTATATAAAAAGTGATATACACACTACCCACTCTCTTGTATTAGACCGAGTGTCCTGTGGAATATACTTCTCCTTTTGTGTAAGGTCTTTTTGCTGAGAGAAGTAAATTATTAGCAATAATATGTGGAAGCAATTTAATTCAACCTTAACCTTAGGGCTTTTCCCTTTAAATGTAGTAATGTCTAAATTTGACCCTATGTTAAAAAATTATGTTTACCTGTATATTATCAACTTTTACTACTGGCAGGAAACAAACCCAAAATTTGTTTTCCACAAGACACATTTTTTATTGATGTGGATGTAACTTGAAACCTGTTCTTTGCTGGGCTCCACTGAGCTCATCCCAGCTGCGTGAGTCCTCTCACACCTGTATCCATTCTAAAGGAGGAGCCACCATCTGAGACATGATGTTCTCATGGCAGAGGACAACTGCTTAGATAGGACAGAGCCAACCCAGGCAAAGCATTTAAAGCTTCTATTTGGACAGGTGTATGTCACACCTACTCACACTCCATTGACTAAAGCAAGTCTCATGGCTAAGCCAATGTCAATGGAACAAGAGGGTGTATTCCCTACCAATGGGGAAGCATGGCATGGGTGGGGAGGAGACAAATATTTGTGAGCAAATAATAAATCTACTCTAGCTTGTTAACTGATAACTAAATCATTTTGCTGAGTGTCTTTTAATTTGTAAAATTTGCTTAAACATCATTAGAATTAAAGCTAATGTAATTGAGTGTGAAGGACATACACTGCTTTTGAGTACCTACAATGGCCATGAAATTGGATGAAGATCAATCACATGAAAATCGTATAAAAGTTGAGAGAAGACACTGAATATATTTTCTAATGTACTTATAGTTTCTCATGATGCCATTAATAATAATTTCCTTTATGCTTTTTAAATTCTCAGGTAATTTTCATGTCTAAGGTCTATTTGGAAGTTTTTCTACCCTGTCAGTGCAGTATCCAAGTCTGGTTCTCTTCCAGCTCTCCTAGAGCTTCTAGGAGGTATTTAATTTCCTTTAGTATTTCTGCTAAAGTAGTTAGACTAAACTCTTTTCTATATATATCCTACGGAACGGATATGTAGCTTCAAGAAGTTAATGTATAAGAAGGTACATAGCATATGGAATGCATTCTAAAAGTCACATCCTTTTTTAGTCCTATGATTTCATTATGAAGATGTTGATATATTTGCTACTTTTAAGAAATACTTTATCGTTAACTTTTGCCATGATGTCCTCAAATTCTTATGAACAGCTTATCCTGATTTTTCTCATTGTCACTGAAAGCCTGGGAGTGATAATGAACATAAGAAGAAAAACAATTTTCCCACCACTCTCTGATGATGTCTCTAAGCCAATCATATGTCCTAGATTATCAGAGGCAATTCCCATTTAAAATATGCTGCTTCAGGGCTTCCCTGGTTGAGAGTCTGCCTGCCGATGCAGGGGACACGGGTTCGTGCCCTGGTCCGGGAAGATCCCACATGCCGTGGAGCGTCTGGGCCCGTGAGCCATGGCCGCTGAGCCTGCGCGTCCGGAGCCTGTGCTCCACAACGGTAGAGGTCACAACACTGAGAGGCCCACGTACCGCAAAAAAAAAAAAGAAATGCTGCTTCACTTCCCCATAAGTATAATTTTATATATGACATCTATTTTTCATGTTTTGGTTCACAAAAATATGCTACCCTTGGAGCTTCCGGGTTGGTGAGCATGGAGATTCAGGAAAAGGGGTGCCCTAGGAGATGGCACGAAAGCTCCATGCCCTTTCCCATTACCTCGACCTATGCCTCTCTTCCATCTGGCTGTTCCAGAGTTATATCCCTTTATAATAAACCAGTAATCTAGTTTTGGGTTCTGTTCCTAGGTTATGTGTTCCTTCTTAGACAAATTGACAGAAGAATTAGGAGAGGATACGGAAAGAACAGTTTATGATGATTAAAAATTTGCCACCAAGAAAGCCCCTGAAAATATAGGGCTCACACATATGATTGAACCATTGTTTCTCTGGGCATATATTCCTGGATTTTTCATGGCTATAAGACTCTATCTATCATAAGACTCATGAAATGCATGATAAATCCATTTGCTTATGAAGCATACGGGAAATATAAGATCCAACAGAAGATAGAAGAAACTCGTGCATAGAGTCCAATTAAAGAATTTGCCAAAAGTTAACAAAGGGCTAGCACTTAACTGAGGAAGAGGAAGAGGAGCAAAAATCTACATAGAAGAAGAAAGTTAAGAGCCTTCCTAATATTCTTTCTTACCAGCGATGGTTTTAAAGTTACATTTGAGAATGCTGACTTTCAAGGGGACCAAGAGAGTGAAGAATTTAGGCTTTTGAATTCACCTGTTTCAAAAATTAGTGAAAAAAGCAAGAAGCAACTAAGATTCTTAGATTCTTCATGAAAAAGGGGAAGAGAAAGAACTGGAAGGAAAACCAAGTGATGCAAAAAATTTTGAGTTCAGATGGTAAAAAAGATGGGGTTGAAGAGGTCAGGAAGTAGCACAGACTTCTCCACCAGGCGCAAGCAGTAGGAGAGACATAAGGAGAACCGGCAGATGGTCCTCAAGCCCCAGTTATATGTGATCAAAGCAGGAGAAGAACTCGGAAGCTTCAGAGACTGCCACCAACCAGAAGCAGATGAATAAAACCCTTGAAGATCGTTTGAAACTTGAATCAGAAAATGGGACATTGAGTGTATCAGACACTACAATTGGCAGTAAACAATTGACATTCACATTAAAGAGGTCTGAATAGCAGAAGCAACAGGAGACTGAGAAGCTGCACTGACAGGAAAGGAAAACACTTCCTGGTTCAGCAGGTCACCTGAAGTTAAGACATAGAAGAGGATGGCTGTTTCTTTGAATTTGGAAATGATCCTACTTGTGATTTGAAAGGAGGACCTCTCCCCCAAATTGGTCATCATTAGAGCACATTAAACACAGAGAGGGGAATATACATTTTTAATGTTTTGTATAAATTCCAGATGCAACTAAAAAGTTAAAGATTTGACAACTTGTCCCTATGCCTTATGGGTCACACTTTGAAACTGTACCCCTTCCCCCACCAAAGTGGTCAGTGTGTCGCCCCCAGGGTGCTTTTGGTAAGTTGCTGCTCCCCATAAACATGGTCATTTTCCCATGGTTTTAATCAAGTAGGCCAGGTTGTTATTTTTTAACAATGTAATATGCGTGCCATGAAATGGAAGGTTATCCTGTGCTAAAAATGAAGCTTGATCATGCTCTGGGAACTTCTTTTCTTGCAATACCTGCTTCCATTCACTATCTAGTCAGTGGCCCAAGCAGTGGGAGCTACAGACCACTCTTCCAGCGGCAGACTGAGCTCTCCATTCTTCAGCAGGGAACTGCCGGATAGCACAGAGAGCACCTGCCAACCTTCAGACCAGCCTGGGACCTGGGATTGAGTAGCAGTAAATTTGGGAGCTGGAGCAGTTCATTCATCCTGAAATTCCTCCTTGGTTACAGCCTTTTAAGCAGCCTGATCTTCCTTTTCAGTCTGTTTCAGACCTCTGAAGGAGTAGAGATTAGGTGTGACCTCCCATGGGTGTTCACAGGAGAAGGTGCCACGTATGTGCAGAGCTTCCTTGGCCAGCATCTACCACATCAGACTCACTAAGTGAGCCCCTTTGTTGTTATAGGGGATGGTCTCTGTCCTTCCTGCTAGAGCCTTCACATAGTGCAGAGGCCAGTCTGTGTTATACTGAGCGACTGTAGGCGGGTTAACGTAAGATGCCTCTGTGAGAGGCTGGTGGTCAACCCTCGGATCAGTAACCACCAGAAATCATGACCCCCAGAAGGCTGCCTGGATTTGGTTGGTGAATATTCCAGGAGTTAAGCGGCCAGCAGTAGGAGTGGCTCCAGTGACAGCAGCAAACTTCAGCACAGCTCTATCACCAGTAATCTTGGAGGATATGATACCGATATCAGCTGAGTTTTCAATGGCACAAGCTGCCAGCAAAGACTTCTAAGCTTTTCCCAGTTTCTCTTCATATTTATGATGTAGATGCCACTGCTTTTTTTTTTTTTTTTTTGTAGATTCACTGTTCCATTTGGAAGTCAAGGTTTTTGCCACCTAAGTGGGTTCCTGCTGCAAGGAATTTGTGGACATCCTCCTCCCTCATTAGCAGAATATCAAGGGCTCTGGACATGGTGAAAATTTCCATTTACCTTATGATAGGAACCCAGAACAATGCTGTATGGACCCCTCTATGGGTAGTGCAGAAAGGTGAGTTGTATTTTGATTTGTATTTTTATTATTATCAACTTGCACATTTTTTTCATGTGTATTGTCGGTTTATATTTCTTCATTTGTGAATTATCACGATGTTTTCCCATTTTTCTTTGGAGACTTTGTCTTTTGCTAAGTTGGAAGCATCCCTTATATATAGTACCTAATTTCAACACTCATCCTCAAACGTGTTGCTAGAATACTTTCTCAGTTTGGGGCTTTCTTTTTAAAATTCTTTACAGGTATTTAACAAACAACTTTTATTTGTATTTTTAATAGTTTTTGACCAAAAATGAGGTACTGAAAATAGATTTTCAGGAAAACTAATTTAGCAGTGGTAGGCAGGGTTGATTAGATAGGGAAGGCTCAATTAAGATATCAGTTCATAATCAAAAAGTGAGACAAGTTTCTGCAGTCAGAAGCCGGAGATGGAAACAAAACATAATGAATAAGTATCAGATGCCTTTTAAGGGAGGGATGATAGGAATTGGTTCAATGTAGCATCTAAAGAGATATGAGTTACAGATGATTCCAAAATTTAAGACTGAGAAAAATATATCAGTGCTAGAAACATAAATGTTAGCATGCTGCCCCATTGTTTTTCTCAAAGTTTGTTTTCTTTGATTTTAAGTAAACTGAGTTTAAGGTGACAACAATCTACAAATATGAACACTGAAGAGTTGTTAGGAATTTTTTTCTACCACATCTTTGATAAGCATTCCAAAATAATGAAACTCAAATTCATGTTTGGTTTTATTTCATTTATAACCATTATTTGTGTTGTTAGCTAGTGGCCACCAGGTACAGAGGATTTTCTCAGTCTTCCCTCTAACTTACTGCTATGGTTGTGTTACTCCTCCTGTCCCATACTGGTCCCATATTGGTCCCAAGTCACAGGTGTGTGATCTGCTGTGACATGAGACTCCAGTCTCTACTCTGCTTCCATCCCTTCCCCTGTGTTCCGGAATTACCACCCACTACATATCTAAGCCCAAGCTTACTACATATGTGGAATCATGGGCAATGGCAAGTGGCATGGCTGATCAGAAGCCTGGAAAGAGAAAGATTAAAAGATCAGGTTCAAGGAGGTCTGAGGTAGAGGCATGTGGATGGACACAGGAGAATGGGCACATGTGGAGAACAAAAAGTAGCACTGATACATTGCTGTCTCTTGGTACAGGACTGTGACATCTTGCCTATAAAAGGTTGTCATAAGAATCCCATAGAGAGGAGTCTCTGCTACTTTCTCTGTCCATCTGACAATCTCTTATCCACAATCCAAAATCCAAAGATTTCTGACATCCAACCGTTATTTTTTTGCAAATTCATTTGGCAGCAGAAATTTACTTGAACTGACATGACAACAGTATAGTTTTAATTATTATTAATAAAGCCAATAAATTGAAGAGCCCAGATGTCACGTGATCTTCCAATACAGTAAGGATTACAGTGGTGAGAAGAGCACCCACATTACTAAGAACGCAGGTGGTGGCTCTTTTCTGTGGGCTGGGGCAGGAGAACGTGCTATAAGACTAAGCTCACTGGTAACAGTAGAAATGAATAAAGTCCCCAAACAATAAAGGCCAGTGGTGTTGCTTAACCATCAAAAGCCTGGTGGGTGCAACTGATCATAATGACCCTCATGTCATCTATCACTGTCGCACCCAGTGCCTCTTCCTCAGCTCACATCTATGGCTGCAACGAAGATCCTTTACAAACAGCTTATGAAGGGGTTTGGGTTCATGAATGGGTAAGCTGGGGTTGTGGGCTCAAGACAGAAATAGGTGGCAACAGCACTATAGCCTCCTTCAGGGTAAGACAGAGACGATACGAAGTCATCTCAATGAGAAGAGGTCCAGACAGTACCCTGCTCATCCATTTTGTGTGGACAGAGAAGTGGCGCAAGCTTAGAATATGTATGGAATAATGCATGGTGGGAAATGGCTCGGCTGATCAGGGGACTGGAAAGAGAAGTGTTGAAAGACCAGTTCCAAAGAGTTCTGGGTAGAGACATGGGATTGGGCATCTGAGAATGGTCACTCATTGTGGAGATGTTCATACCACATGTTAATGCCCACCAGAGATCTCCACCATGAAAGCAGAACTAAACATCCTGGTAAATAAAACTGAATTGTCCAGTTTACACAAGCCAGCCTCTGGCATCAGCCACCCTGGTGCTGACCCAGCAGACACAGAAAAGGAGTTTCCGTGATGACAGAGTTGGAGGCTATGCAACCATATGGGCTCCTACTTGCCAAAGCCACAAAATGTCCAATGTGCCAGCAATAGAGACCATTGCTGATCTGTTCACATGTCACCAAGTGGTCACGGGAGGCCAGCTGAATACATTGGACTCCTTCTGTCTTGTAAGGTATAGTGATTCATTTTGATAAGAACAGACACATATTACAGTTATGGAATCGTTTTTCCTACCCATGATACCTAGGGTCTAGCACCATTGTCCTAGACCCTAGCACCATTGTCCTAGGGTCTATAAAACATGATTCATCACTACAAGACTCCATGTAATATTATGTCAGATCAAAGGAACCATTCTATAGAAAAGGGGGTTTGTAGATGGCCCATGACATGATTCGCCAGACATATTACACACAGTGCCATCCAGAAGCTTCTGGCCAGATACAGAAATGGAATAGCCTGCTGAAGGCTAAGCTGAAGGTCAGAGAAGATACTTTACAATGACTCCATTCCTTCAGAACTTAGTGTCCACTTTAATTCAAAGGCCTTTATATGATGTTGTGTCTCCAGTAAGTAGAATATATAAGTCCAGAAACCAAAATGCAGAAGTAGGATTAACCCCACTTATCATCACTCTCAGTGACTCACCTGGCAAATTTGTGCTTCCCATCCCTGCCACTCTGGGTGCTCTTCCATCAAAAAGAAACATTTCCACTAGGACACAGCAAGAGCCCTTACTGAACTATCAGCTAAGGGTTGCCTCCTAGACACGTCATGTTCCTCTTGCAAATGACCAGAATGTGAGTGGAGTTAGCACACTGGTAGGAGTAATTGACCGTTTTTCACCAGTAGAAGTGATACAAAGGGGGCAGGGAACAATATATCTGATATTCAGATGATCATTGGGGCACCTCTTGGTGTCCCCTTCCCAAGTTTTGGTGGTTAGTGGAAAAGTTTAGTAATATTTTTCTGAGAAAAGCGTGGTGACCTGGGGCTCAGAAACCTCAAGGATGGTGGTCTGGGTCACGCCAAGGAATGATAAATGTCCTTCCCTGAACCTCTGTCTCAAAGTCTGATTCCTGTAGAACCTAGCCTGAGACTGCATGTTTATTTAAGAGCGACACCTCAGACATGGCTGGAAATGTCATGTACTATATGGTATAAATACTGTATTCCTTTTTTAAAATATGAAAAGCTTTTAATTCTAAAGTGTTGTCAGCCCCAAAGTTTTCAGATAAAGGATTTCAAACCTGCATTTACCAAATAAAATAGAATAGGGAAAAGAGGCTATAAGGATTAGATTATGGTTCTTTTGTGCATCTTTTATGTTTGCTTATGACCAACACTTCCACACTTTGTCTTCTTTCTTCTTTGCAAAAATCAGTCTTCCTCTACCACTGCCTGACTCAGGAATCTTCCATAAGCCTGGCTTTCCAAGAAGGTTCACTTTTCCTTCTCATGTAATCTCCAAACAATGACATCTAGAAGACCTAATGTTCATCTTTAAATTTTTATTAGATTATATCTTTCCTAGTACAAATATTTAAGTATTTTCCAAGGAATACCCTCCTCAAATTTTCTAAATTAAAAATAAGCAAGTTATCTGCTACTAACAGCCCGGGATTATATAAAGTTTTCTCTTTGACACGTTACAAAAGTTGCTTGTCAAGGATGAAGAGTAATGATTAGAATGAACACTTACAACTAATGACTAGGATTATACATTCTACCTATATTTCTCAAAAAGATTGCTTCCTTGTGAACACTACAGTGTTTGAAGTGTTATCTGGCATTATAGCTCCATCAAGTGGTAAAATTGACATGAAACTGTAGGATTATATGCTTAGTCTCCAAATGCATTCAGTTTAATTTCCATACTCGAATTCCTATCAAGGCTTTATTTATAATTAAATATCACCCCATTTCAAAACACAACCTGAGCTATTCTTAATTTGGAAATTCTGATGATTTATTTATGGACAAAGATGGAGTATTTAGTTTTTTGGCGGGGGGTAAGGAAACTGAAGAAATCACATTTTCCTCCTATTTATTTTGATTCTTTACTATCTGTAAATTACACTTGGCTACTGGAAATGGCTATTGTCAGGCCTCAGGTCCTCGCTGACTTTTGGCCAGAGGCAATTCCTTACCACGTGGGCCTCTCCATATGGCTGCGCACAGTGTGCCATCTTGTTTCTCTCTCAGGGCAGAAGATCCAGGAGAGGAGGAGAAACAGTGAGAGAGCAAGAGCAAAACGCAAGTCACAGTCTTTTTGTGACCTCATCTCAGAAGAGACATCCCACCGCTTTCACTGTCTTTTCTATTCATTAGAAATGGGTCCAGTGTGCACTCAAGGGGAGGGAATTACACTGCAACGTGAATACCAGCTGGCAGGGATCACTGGGGGCCATCTTAGAGGCTGCCTATCAAAGTGCTTTCCTGAAATAAATGCAAACCTGAAAAGCTCATGCTTTTTAAAAATTCAAATGTATTATCATTCATTCATAGACACTAATAATTTTATTATTAATAATAGGGTTTACTATGCTCCAGGTAGTATTCTAAATGTTAACCACATATTTACTGATTGTCAACTCTCTAATCCTTCTAACAACCATATAAGGTAAGTATTATTATTATTCCCACATACAGTTGGGGAAATGAAGGCACAGAAAAATTAAGAAATTTGTCAGAGTTTGAAACTAGGCCATCTGGCTCCAAGGAGAATATAGTGTTTAATGTGCTTTCTACGTGCTGTACAACAGAAATCGTAAATTGAAGATGAGGAACACCATTGAAAATAAAAGTAAAAACAGAATTTCAGCAATGATTCTCAGCTTCCTATTATTCCAACTGATAATTTAAAAATATAAATACAGTGACCCCACTTCTGCCTCACCTTCAGTAGCCCTAGTTTAGGCTAATATCCTGGTATAATTGTTAATGATTCTTTCACCCTCAAAAGCCCACATTTAGATACTAAATTATATATATATATATATATATATATATATATATATATATATGCTTTAAAAGTGTCCCAACACTTCTGAAGACTACCACACATTTCATCAACGGAGAAACTTCAGTCTCCCCCTCATACCTCCAGGTGATTCTGATGTGGCCCTAAGGGTCAATAGTCACATTTTAGATAGTGAAAGCTGTAAGAAAAGTAATGGTACAATAATATCACAGAGAGTTTGCCTTGATTAGGGAGCAGCACAAATCATTTAGCTATCTCCCACACAAATCTAGAGGCAGAAACTCAAATATATTGAAAAACTTAATTATAAAAATATCTTGTTGTTTTTAGAAGTTGTCTATGACTTTGTCTTTTAGGAATGCAATGTAAAGTGTGAGTCTGGTTAAGTTGATTAATTTTTTCAGTAAAGATATCCCACCTAGACAGATTATAGTCCAAGATTTTTAAGAAATTATTTTAGGTTGCCTATGTATATTAAATTGAGTTGCTAAGCAGGTAAATGCATACATTATTAACAAAACATTTATTTTTCAAGTTAGTAAGGACTAAACAGACTAAAAATTGTTGAAACAGATACTCAAAAGTAAATGTATAGAAAATAACTAAGAACACGCAAATTTTCAGATACTGCCATAGCAGAGAAAGGTTACACTTTG
Organism: Tursiops truncatus; assembly: GCF_011762595.2. NCBI lineage: Eukaryota > Metazoa > Chordata > Mammalia > Artiodactyla > Delphinidae > Tursiops > Tursiops truncatus. The sequence continues at coordinate 26,048,845 of NC_047038.1, read as the reverse complement.
ATCTTTAGCCAGAAGAGGGCATTACATGACTACCATTTGGTGGTGTGTTACTATATGTTTTTTTAAAATCTAGAAAGACTAGATCTATGAAAAAAAAAAGAATGATAACATCCAAAACTATACACTGAAATTATTTAATAAAAATAATTTTCCAGGGACTTCCCTGGTGGCACAGTGGTTAAGAATCCGCCTTCCAGTGCAGGGGATGAGGGTTCAATCCCTGGTCAGGGAACTAGATCCCACATGCATGCCACAACTAAAGAGCACACGTGCCGCAACTAAGGAGCTGGTGAGCTGCAACTAAGGAGCCCGGGAGCCACAACTAAGGAGCCTGCCTGCCACAACTAAGACCTGGTACAACCAAAATAAATAAATGAAATAAATAAATCAGCTCATTTAAAAAATAATAATAATTTTCCAAATGATTCTGCTTAAAGTAGTCAGCTTTCTTTTTACCTGAGAATTTAATAAACTTATTATTTCATTATACCTATGGTCACTATGTTTTATTACAGCCAAGGATTTAAGATGGAGGAAGATCATTCATTGTTAAAACTTACAGGACCCTAAGACCCCCCAATTCGAATTTCTTCATTTTACAAATGATACAGCTGAAGTTCAGAGATGTTATGTGGCATGCCTGAGATCCCCAGGGCTGGCACTGTCATCTGAGACTGAGTCTCCTCTAACCATTCCCCTGAGATCCACCCTTCTATAGTCTCCAGTTCACCATCACATCAAAGCACCACCCCAAAGGCTGACATGGGGGGCTGAATGATTCATGTCAGAACTTCCAGCAGCACTGACAACACCAAAAGAAGAAGGAGCAACTCACTTGTAAATATGGAAGTTAATACAATTTAAATATAAACATTTTCCATTGTGACCATACCTAAGAACTGTTTCTAGTAGAACAAAATTCTCCTCTTTTCAAAATGATATCAAAATGCTTCTCCTTGAAAGGGACACAAGAGAAGATAGCAAGCCCTACATTACTTTTCCTGCTGGCCCAAATAATGTTGGCAATAGTATTGTAGAACCAGATGTCAGCAATCAGATCGTCTCTCTTATTTATAAACATTTTATAATGAAGAATCTAAGGCCCTTGGAGGTTAAATTATTGGCTCAAGGACACAAACCTGGCAAACGCCAGGAGTGATGGCTCACTTAAGGTCTGTGGAAGGCAGAATTCTATGATGTCCTTTTCCCCAGTGTTGTTTCCCTGATTAAATTACCTTATGAGGCAAAAGGAATTTTGCAGATGCAATTAATGTTACTAATCAGTTGACCTTAAAATAGAAAGATTATCCCAGCGGGCTTAATTTAATCACATAAGCCCTTTAAGGGAGGATAATTTTCTCCAGCTATGGGCAAGGAGGACCTCAGATGTTTCCAGAGTATGAGAGGAATTGGATGTGAAGAACTAACATTTTCCATCCTTGAGATGGAGGGCCCAGGTGGTGAGGGAAGCCAAGACTGAGAGCAGCCCCAGACGACAATGAAAGGAAGATCTATAACTGTGAGTAACTGAATTCTGCCAAGGATATGAAATAAATTTGGAAGCAGATTCTTCCCAGAGTATCCAGATAAGACCCCAGCCCCAGCACCTTGGTTTCAGCCCTGTGGGATCATAAGCAGGGAACCCAGTTGAGCCCACATGGAATTTTGACTAACTGTAAGATAATAAATGGATGTTCTTTTAAGCTGCTGAATTTGAGTGATTTGGCATATAGCAATAGAAAACTAATACTAGGACTAACTTGAAAGCAGAAAGTATTTGAGATTTTAAGAAAGAGGGACTTCAACCTAAGGATTTTCTTACACCAATGATAAGAGAGCAGAGAAGCTAAATGCAGCACAGTGAGGCAACTCTGATTAGCAGCTACAGAAAGCTACTGCCGCCCCAAGGTCAGAGGACAGTGGGAAGTAAGCTACTGGAGCCCATGGGTTGGATTCACACAGCAGCAGCTGGAACCAGAGAAGCCTGTCCAGGGGGTACTTGAGGCCATTGAAAGAGCTGTGGTAATTGCAGGACCCACAGCCTGAGGCATAGGGAGGGGGTGAGTCTTCCTTCTTCCGCCTTCCAGTCTTCCCAGAGTGTCTCCCATTGACTAGACCCTACTGGATACTTGGTGATACAGGAGCCTGAGAAACAGCATGTAAAGGTCAGCATCCTGCCACACAGAGCAGAGCAGGGAAAGGACAAAAAACAGGTCTATGGCAAACAGACCCAAAACAGACACAGATAGTGTCAGAACCTTCAAGAAGACAAGGCAGTTAGAGTTCAGGAACTGTGCCAGGTTATTTATATGTGTTATCTCTCTTAGTTCATACTTGGTATGAATAACTTCTTTTTTGTATTCTTATCTTACTGGCTAGGAAATCAAGGTCTAGGGAAGTTAAAAATATTTGCCCCAAATTATATTGCCTTAAATAATAGATGTTGTTTTAAGTGCAGTTTTATGTAACAATCATGAGCCAACTTGAAGGAGTCACCAGGAAGCCCTGTAAATGCTACCGTTTGAAGCTGTAGGAAAATATGAATACGGTAGAAAAATTACACGCAATTTTATATTTTACTTCCCTAAATAACTTTCATTTTTACTGGAAAGAAAATACATTTCAGATCATTATTTTCAATAGTTGCACAGTTCAGTAGATTTTGTGTTCACCTATTGGGGTTAGGTTGATCATTCCTCCAGCTATAATAAAAGACATTTCCACTTATAATCACAGGATTAAATCTGCATGAAGGCTCACAAGATTAACTTGTACGTGCATTTCCAATGTTATTTTCTGAGATTTACATTCCAAAGATCTATGTTACAGTAATGTTATTTCGTGTGGAAGAATTACCTGCTTCTTTTTAGTGTCAGTTTAATATATTAATAATAAAGTATGCCATGACAGAAGGGCAGGAAGAGGAATATTTATGCCTAGTAGAGCAATGGTCTCCAAGTCAAATATAAACAACATTGACTGGAGTGGGGAAACACATTCTGTTTATATTTAATTTTACCTAAAATGAGAAACAATTAGTCTTTTATACTCTTTAATGTATGGATCACTGCTGACACCTTCAACAGCTCTGCAGGTCAGATTCTCATATGGTTCCACATTCCTAATACCTCCAGAGCACCCTGATGTGTTGAAGATGTCATTTTTACATTTTGGTCTTTTATAGCATTTTGCTAAGTATTGAAACATTTCTGTCCCCACTTAAATGTATCCATAGATAATATTATTTTATGTAAACTGTGCTAACCCTTAAAAAATAGGTAAGTAGCATAAAAATATCCCTTCAATAAAATTGTATATAATCCTGATAAGGCAAGTATGAAGAAGGGAGCAATAAGAAAATGACAGAGCTGATACTTCTTTTCCTGATATTAGCACTTTTTCAGTCACTAGGGACTAATATCCATGAAGATTTAATTAAATATAACATTCAATCACATCATTCTCACAAAACTATATTCTTACTATTCATATTTGTACTGAGAGGAAAAATATTTTTGTACCATTATAATCATTTAAAATAGGATATTGCCAAAGCAATCTTGAGAAAGAAAACTGGAGCTGGAGGAATCAGGCTGCCCGACTTCAGACTATACTACAAAGCTACAGTAATCAAGACAATATGGTACTGGCACAAAAACAGAAATATAGATCAATGGAACAGGATAGAAAGCCAGAGATAAACCCACGTGCATATGGTCACCTTATTCTTGATAAAGGAGGCAAGAATATACAATAGAGAAAAGACAGCCGCTTCAATAAATGGTGCTGGGAAAACTGGGCAGCTACGTGTAAAAGAATGAAATTAGAACACTCCCTAACACCATACACAAAAATAAACTCAAAATGGATTAAAGATCTAAATGTAAGGCCAGAAACTATCAAACTCTTAGAGGAAAACATAGGCAGAACACTCTATGACATAAATCACAGCAAGATCCTTTTTGACCCACCTCCTAGAGAAATGGAAATAAAAACAAAAATAAACAAATGGGACCTAATGAAACTTCAAAGCTTTTGCACAGCAAAGGAAACTATAAACAAGACCAAAAGACAACCCTCAGAATGGGAGAAAATATTTGCAAATGAAGCAACTGACAAAGGATTAATCTCCAAAACTTACAAGCAGCTTATGCAGCTCAATAACAAAAAAACAAACAACCCAATCCAAAAATGGGCAGAAGACCTAAATAGGCATTTCTCCAAAGAAGATCTACAGATTGCCAACAAACACATGAAAGGATGCTCAGCATCACTAATCATTAGAGAAATGCAAGTCAAAAGTACAATAAGGGCTTCCCTGGTGGTGCAGTGGTTGGGAGTCCGCCTGCCGATGCAGGGGACACGGGTTCTTGCCCCCGTCCGGGAAGATCCCACATGCTGTGGAGCAGCTGGGCCTGTGGGCCATGGCCGCTGAGCCTGCGCGTCCACAGTCTGTGCTCCGCAACGGGAGAGGCCACAGCAGTGAGAGGCCCGCGTACCGCAAAAAAAAAAAAAAAAAAAAAAAGTACAATGAGGTATCACCTCACACCAGTCAGAATGGCCATCATCAAAAATTTACAAACAATAAATGCTGGAGAGAGTGTGGAGAAAAGGGAGCCCTCTTGCACTGTTGGTGGGAATGTAAATTGATACAGCCACTATGAGAACAGTATGGAGGTTCCTTAAAAACTAAAAATAGAACTACCGTATGACCCAGCAATCCCACTACTGGGCATATACCCTGAGAAAACCATAATTCAAAAAGAGTCATGTACCACAATGTTCACTGCAGCTCTATTTACAGTAGCCAGGACATGGAAGCAACCTAAGTGTCCATCAACAGATGAATGGATAAAGAAGATGTGGCACATATATACAATGGAATATTATTCAGCCATAAAAAGAAACGAAATTGAGTTATTTGTAGTGAGGTGGATGGACCTAGAGTCTGTCATACAGAGTGAAGTCAGAAAGAGAAAAACAAATACCATATGCTAACACATATATATGGGATCTAAAAAAAAAAAAATTGTTCTGAAAAACCTAGGGGCAGGACAGGAATAAAGATTCAGACGTAGAGAATGGACTTGAGGACACAGGGAGGGAGAAGGGTAAGCTGGGACAAAGTGAGAGAGTGGCATGGACATGTATACACTACCAAATCTAAAATAGATAGATAGTGGGAAGCAACCACATAGCACAGGGAGATCAGCCTGTTGCTTTGTGACCACCTAGAGGGATGAGATAGGAGGGTGGGAGGAAGACTCAAGGGGAGATATGGGGATATATGTATATGTATAGCTGATTTATTTTGTTATAAAGCAGAAACTAACACACCATTGTAAAGCAATTATACTCCAATAAAGATGTTAAGAATAAATAAATAAATAAAATTGTATATTTTGTATATTTTGTCTTTGTCACCTATTTTTATATTTCTAATTTTCTGCATGTTTTAAGATGTCGACAATATGCGAGTACAGTTGCAAATGGACACAATGTGAAACTAAATACAGGTACATATATTGGGGTTCATGCTCAAAATATGATGGGAATACCTGATCTTGAAAGTTTGGCGAATATTGTTTAGAGAATCTTAAGAATATAGCAACACGAAGGAATAATTAGTAGTTTGCATTTTCATTAACTAAAGGTTAGTTTGTTAGTGTGCTCTTGCCCAAGGTTACAAAACTATTAAACAGTGAATCCAGAATTTGAGCCCAAGCAGTCTTACTTCAGAACATATGTTATTTCCCTCCTTTCTATCAGAACTTTCACCATTTCTTATACTTAGAAAAGTGTTTCAAGGTAATATTCTGGCTGCATGTACAAGAGACAGAAGAGTTTTTATCTATACTTATTTCTATTGAATAGTGTAAAGCTTAGTTAGGAGCTAGTGATAAAATACTGCCAGATTGTATATCTTTTTATTTTCAGATGGGCCTTTTAAGTGTAGAGAACCTGTGAGTCTGTTAGAGGTAACTTCCTGTCTTCATACATATATGAAATGTTTTAAGTACCTAATGCACTCATTCATTTTCACACACTCAACAAGTATTTATTGAATAATGTCTAAGTGCCAAGCACTGCTGTAGGTGAAAGCAAGATAGCAGTAATCAAAATAAAGCCCCTGGTCTCAAGTAACTTACAAATATTATACACTGTCTTAGTCTTTTGGGGCTGCTATAAAAAACACCATAGACTGAGTGGCTTACACAACAAACAGGTCTTTCTCATAGTTCTGGAGGCTTAGGAGGTCCAAGATCAAGGCACTAGCAGATTTGGTGTCTTGTGAGCGCCTGCTTCCTGGTTCATAGACCACAGTCTTCTAGTGATATCCTCATATGACTGAGGAAGAAAGGAGAGAGCTCTCTGGGTGCCTCCTTTATAAGGACACTACTCCTGTTCATGAGGGATCCACCTTCATGACACTAATCCCCACCCAAAGGCTTCATCTCCTAATACAATCACATTGGGGAATGGGATTCCAACATAAGAATTTTGGAGGAATACAAATATTCAGTCCCCAATAGACACCAATAGTTACTATGTTAGGCATGAGAATAAGTAAGCTAAACATAAATACAGATTTTTTCCCTTCTTTAATTCTTTCCTTGTATGCACTATGATTGACCTCACAAAAAGAAAGCATAAACAGGGTTGCAAAAGGAGAGCTATATTTCATTGATTCTGTTCACTCTCCCTTTGGCAAACTCTCTTCTGTCTCATTTGCCACAATCCCCATCCAACCCAGACCCTTGTGCCTCTGGTCTGAGGCACCCATCGTATTATTCCATTCTAGATCTTTCTCCCTGGCAGTGTCAAATAGTCCACGTGATTCTTGATTCCTTCCTGGTTGTAAAATATAACTGTCTGTCCTATTTTCTTAAGACAATTTTAGATAGGTTTCTAACTTGACACACTTTTTTGATAAGAATGTCATTAATAAATATTTTCTAAGGAGCATAGAATAACCATTCTATTAAATTAATGTCTTCCATCATTTCAGCAGGCAATGGTCAATGTAGTATGAAAGACTACATCAAAACAAGGCTAAGGGGGCTTCCCTGGTGGCGCAGTGGTTGAGA